>NC_082641.1:99678420-100303420 GCF_028023285.1 Balaenoptera ricei
CGTGCCTCTGGCTGTTGCAACGTCACTCCAGCCTCTGCCGCTGCAGGCTCACCCTGCATACCCTATCCCTAACTCCCCCTGGCCTGAGTGAGTCAAAGCCCCCTAATCAGCTGCTCTTTTAACCCTGTGCTGTCTGAGCAAAGAACACACGCCCTCAGGTGACCTACATGCAGAGGTGGGGCAAATTCAAAGCTGAACCCCAGGAGCTGTGTGAACAAAGAAGAGAAAGGGAAATTTCTCCCAGCAGCCTCAGGAGCAGCAGATTAAATCTCCAGAATCAACTTGATGTACTCTGCATCTCTGGAATAACTGAATAGACAACAAATCATCCCAAAATTGAGGCGGTGGACTTTGTGTCATTTTGTCTGTATAGATTTGCTTTTACCATTTGTCCTAGAGTTCTGTCTGTCCGTGTTTCTTTTTCTTTTTTGTTTTGAGTATAGATTTTAGTGCTTGTTATCATTGCTGGATTTGTTTTTTGGTTTGGTTACTCTCCTCTTTCTTCTTTTTTTTTTACTTTTTACTTTTTTATTTTTTAATAGCTTTATTTTATTTTTTTCTTTCTTTCTTTCGTTGCTCTCCCTTTTCTTCTGAGCTGTGTGGATGACAGGGCCTTGGTGCTCTGGCTGGGTGTCACACCTGTGCCTGTGAGGTGGGAGGGCCAAGTTCAGGACATTGGCCCAGCAGAGACCTCCTGGCTACACATACTATCAAACAGCGAAAGCTCTCCCAGAGATCTCCATCTCAACACTAAGACCCAGCTCCACTCAAAGACCAGTAAGCTCCAGTGCTGGACACCCTATGACAAACAACTAGCAAGACAGGAACACAGCCCCATCCATTAGCAGAGAGGCTGCCTAAAATCATAATAAGGTCACAGACAACCCAAAACACAACACTGGAAATGGCCCTGCCTACCAGAAAGACAAGATCCAGCCTCATCCACCACAACACAGGCACCAGTCCCCTCCACCAGGAAAGCTACACAGCCCATTGAACCAACCTTAGCCACTGGGGGCAAACAACAAAAAAAGCAGGAACTATGAACCTGCAGCCTCAGCAAAAGGAACCCCAAGCACAGTAACTTAAGCAAAATGAGAAGACAGAGAAACACACAGCAGATGAAAGAGTAAGGTAAAAACCCACCAGACCAAACAAATGAGGAGGAAATAGGCAGTCTACCTGAAAAAGTATTCAGAGTAATGATAGTAAAGATGATCCAAAATCTTGGAAATAGAATGGAGAAAATACGAGAAACGTTTAACAAGGACCTAGAAAAACTAAACAGCAAATAAACAATGATGAGCAACACAATAAATGAAATTAAAAATTCTATAGAAGGAATCAATAACAGAATAACTGAGGAAGAAGACTGGATAAGTGACCTGGAAGATAAAATAGGGGAAATAACTACTGCAGAGCAGAATAAAGAAAAAAGAATGAAAAGAATTGAGGACAGTCTCAGAGACCTCTGGGACAACATTAAACACACCAACATTCAAATTATAGGGGTTCCAGAAGAAGAAGAGGAAAAAAGGGACTGAGAAAATACTTGAAGAGATTATAGTTGAAACCTTCCCTAATATGGGAAAGGAAATAGTCAGTCAAGTCCAGGAAGCACAGAGAGTCCCATACAAGATAAATCCAAGGAGAAACACACTAAGAAACATATCAATCAGTCTATCAAAAATTAAATACATAGAAAAAATATTAAAAGCAGCAAGGGAAAAACAACAAATAACATACAAGGGAATTCCCATAAGGTTAACAGCTGGTCTTTCAGCAGAAACTCTGCAAGCCAGAAGGGAGTGACAGGACGGAATTAAAGTTATGAAAGGGAAAAACCTACAACGAAGATTACTCTACCCAGCAAGGATCTCATTCAGATTCGAAGGAGAAATTAAAACCTTTACAGACAAGCAAAAGCTAAGAGAATTCAGCACCACCATACCAGTTTTACAACAAATGCCAATGGAACTTCTCTAGGCAGTAAACACAAGAGAAGGAAAGACCTATGATAACAAACCCAAAGCAATTAAGAAAATGGTAATAGGAACGTACATATCAATAACTACCTTAAATGTAAATGGATTAAATGCTCCAAGCAAAAGACATAGACTGGTTGAAGGGATACAAAAACAAGACCCATATATATGCTGTCTACAAGAGACCCACTTCAGACCTAGGGACACATACAGACTGAAAGTGAGGGGATGGAAAAAGATATTCCATGCAAATGGAAATCAAAAGACAGCTGGAGTAGCAATTCTCATATCAGACAAAATAGACTTTAAAATAAAGACTATTACAGGAGACAAAGAAGGACACTACATAATGGTCAAGGGATCAATCCAAGAAGAAGATATAACAATTGTAAATACTTATGCACCAAACATAGGAGCACCTCAATACATAAGGCAAATGCTAACAGCCATAAAAGGGGAAATCGACAGTAAGACAATCATAGTAGGGGACTTTAACACCCCACTTTCACCAATGGACAGATCATCCAAAATGAAAATAAATAAGGAAACACAAGCTTTAAATGATACATTAAGCAAGATGGACTTAATTGATACTTATAGGACATTCTATCCAAAAACAACAAAATACACATTCTTCTCAAGTGCTCATGGAACATTCTCCAGGATAGATGTTATCTCAGGTCACAAATTAAGACTTGGTATATTTAAGAAAATTGAGATTGTATCAAGTATCTTTTCTGACCACAACGCTATGAGACTAGATATCAATTACAGGAAAAAATTTGTAAAAAATACAAACACATGGAGGCTAAACAATACACTACGAAATAACAAAGAGATCACTGAAGAAATCAAAGAGGAAATCAAAAAATACCTAGAAACAAATGACAATGAAAACACAATGACCCAAACCTATGTGATGCAGCAAAAGCAGTTCTAAGAGGGAAGTTTATAGCTATACAGTCCTACCTAAATAACAAAAAACATCTCAAATAAACAACCTAAACTTACACCTAAAGTAATTAGAGAAAGAAGAGCAAAAAATCCCCAAAGTTAGCAGAAGGAAAGAAATCATAAAGATCAGATCAGAAATAAATGAAAAAGAAATGAAGAAAACAATAGCAAAGATCAATAAAACTAAAAGCTGGTTCTTTGAGAAGATAAACAAAATTGATAAACCATGAGCCAGACTCGTCAAGAAAAACAGGGAGAAGACACAAATCAACAGATTTAGAAATGAAAAAGGAGAAGTAACAACTGACACTGCAGAAATACAAAGGATAATGAGAGATTACTACAAGCAACTCTATGCCAATTAATTGGACAACCTGGAAGGAATGGACAAATTATTAGAAAAGCACAACCTTCAGAGACTGAACCAGGAAGAAATAGAAAATATAAATAGACCAAGCACTGAAATTGAGATTGTGATTTAAAATCTTTCAACACACAAAAGCCTAGGACCAGATGGCTTCACATGTGAATTTTCCCAAACATTTAGAGACGAGCTAACACCTATCCTTCTCAAACTCTTCCAAAATATAGCAGAGGGAGCAACACTCCCACACTCATTGTATGAGGCCACCGTCACCCTGATACCAAAACCAGACAAAGATGTCACAAAGAAAGAAAACTACAGACCAATATCACTGATGAACATAGATGCAAAAATCCTCAACAAAATACTAGCAAACAGAATCCAACAGCACATTAAAGGGATCATACATCATGATCAAGTAGAGTTTATCCCAGGAATGCAAGGATTCTTCAATATATGCAAATCAATCAGTGATAAACCATATTAACAAATTGAAGGACTAAAAGCATATGATCATCTCAATAGATGCAGAAAAAGCTTTTGAAAAAATTCAACACCCATTTATGATAAAAACCCTCCAGAATGTAGGCATAGAGGGAACTTACCTCAATGTAATAAAGACCATATAGGACAAACCCACAACCAACATCATTCTCAGTGGTGAAAAACTGAAAGCATTTCCACTAAGATCAGGAACAAGACAAGGTTGCCCACTGTCACCACTATTATTCAACATTATTTTGGAAGTTTTAGCCACAGCAATCAAAGAAGAAAAAGAAATAAAAGAATCCAAATCAGAAAAGAAGAAGTAAAGCTCTCACTGTTTTCAGATGACATGATACTATACATAGGGAATCCTAAAGATGCTACTATAAAACTACTAGAGCTAATCAATGAATTTGGTAAAGTAGCAGGATACAAAATTAATGCACAGAAATCCTTTGCATTCCTATGCACTAATGATGAAAACTCTGAAAGAGAAATGAAGGAAACACTCCCACTTACCATTGCAACAAAAAGAATAAAATACCTAGGAATAAACCTACCTAAGGAGACAAAAGACCTGTATGCAGAAATCTATAAGACACTGATGAAAGAAATTAAAGATGATGCAAACAGCTGGAGAGATATACCATGTTCTTGGATTGGAAGAATCAACATTGTGAAAATGACTATACTACCCAAAGCAATCTACAGATTCAGTACAATCCCTAACAAACTACCAATGCCATTTTTCACAGTACTGGAACAAAAAATTTCACAATTTGTATGGAAACACAAAAGACCCCGAATAGCCAAAGCAATCTGGAGAAAGAACAACGGAGCTGGAGGAATCAGGCTCCTGGAGTTCAGACTATACTACAAAGCTACAATAATCAAGATAGTATGGTACTGGCACAAAACCAGAAATATAGATAAATGGAACAGGATAGAAAGCCCAGGGATAAACCCATGCCCATATGGTTACCTTATCTTTTATAAAGGAGGCAAGAATATACAATGGAGAAAAGACAGCCTCTTCAATAAGTGGTGCTGGGAAAACTGGACAGCTATATGTAAAAAAATGAAATTAGAACACTCCCTAACACCAAACAAAAAAATAAATGCAAAATGGATTAAACACCTAAATGTAAGGCCAGACACTATAAAAATCTTAAAGGAAAACATATGCAGAACACTCTATGACATAAATCACAGCAAGATTCTTTTAGACCCACCTCCTAGAGAAATAAAGATAAAAACAAAAATAAACAAATGGGACCTAATGAAACTTAAAAGCTTCTGCACAGCAAAGGAAACCATAAAGAAGACAAAAAGACAACCCTCAGAATGGAGAAAATATTTGCTAATGAATCAACTGACAAAGGATTAATCTCCAAAATTTACAAGCAGCTCATGCAGCTCAATATCAAAAATACAAACAACCCAATCCAAAAATCGGCAGAAGACCTAGACATTTCTCCAAGGAAGATATACAGGTTGCCAACAAACACATGAAAGGATGCTCAACATCACTAATCATTAGAGAAATGCAACTCAAAACTACAGTGAAGTATCACCTCATGCCAGTCAGAATGGCCATCACCAAATAATCTACAAACAATAAATGCTGGAGAGGGTGTGGAGAAAAGGGAACCCTCTTGCACTGTTGATGAGAATGTAAATTGATACAGCCACTATGGAGAACACTATGGAGGTTCCTTAAAAAACTAAAAATAGAACTACCATATGACCCAGCAATCCCACTACTGGGCATATACCCTGAGAAAACCATGATTCCAAAAGAGTCATGTACCACAATGTTCATTGCACCTCTATTTACAATAGCCAGGGCATGGAACCAACCTAGGTGTCCATTGACAGATGAATGGATAAAGAAGATGTGGCACATATATACAATGGAATATTACTCAGCCATAAAAAGAAATGCAACTGAGTTATTTGTTGTGAAGTGGATGGACCTAGAGTCTGTCATGCAGAGTGAAAAAGTCAGAAAGGGAAAAACAAATACCGTATGCTAACGCATATATATGGAATCTAAAAAAAAAAAAAAAAATGGTTCTGAAGAACCTAGGGGCAGGACAGGAATAAAGATGCAGACGTAGAGAATCGAATTGAGGACACGGGGAGGGGGAATGGTAAGCTGGGACGAGATGAGAGAGTGACATGGACTTATATATACTACCAAATGTAAAACTGATAGCTAGTGAGAAGCAGCCACATAGCACAGGGAGATCAGCTCGGTGCTTTGTGACCACCTAGAGGGGTGGGATAGGGAGGGTGGGAGGGAGACGCAAGAGGGAGGAGATATGGGGGTATATGTATTTGTATAGCTGATTCACTTTGTTATAAAGCAGAAACTAACACACCATTGTAAAGCAATTCTACTCCAATAAAGATATTTTAAAAAAAAACAAAAACATTGTCATCTTCACCTGTCCCTTAGTCGCACCAACTGATTATTGCCTTTCAGGATACTCAGGGAATTTTCAGCATCAAAAATATTCTATACCTGAAGATATAATAATTGTTTATTCACTATCTTTAGACTCACTTGACTGTGGCTTTGGTGCATGTGTGTGTTGGTGAGGAGTAGGTGTGTTCATCTATTTGGTTTGTTTCTACCGAAGCTATGTTGAATAAGTGGTGAGAGTGGACAATCTTTTCTTGTGCCTTATCTTAGAGGAAATGGTTTCAGTTTTTCACCATTGAGAATGATGTTGGCTGTGGGTTTGTCATATACGGCCTTTATTATGTTGAGGTAAGTTCCCTCTATGCCTATTTTCTGGAGGGTTTTTATTATAAATGGGTGTTGAATTTGGTTTGAGTTGTTTTTCCATAGATCTTCTCATTTAAGGATTCTGACATTTCAGAAGAAATATATTCAATACTGAAGATTATGCAGGGTAGCGATTGAGACAGCAATTTGTATCCTTTATTATTTGATTACTTTTTAATACTCTGTTATTGCTAGCATGTAGTAATGGTGAGTCTGGGAGAAACTTAGTTCCCCTATGGAAATGGTTTATACTTCATATCAAATGTCCAGAAAAGATTGAATAGTCTGCTTGTTATTTTTCTCAAGAAGATAATAACATGGTAAAAAAAACAAAAACAGAAAAAACCTTGGCACTTCAGCTACAAAATTTCATTGAGAAGATGCAAACTCCTAACCAGGCTAATCCAATCTTGACATTATCTGAAGAATGAGTGTTTTAGACTGGGCTGTTTAAGGAAAATGTTTCCACGGGGTCTATTTATTGTCCTTCATTGGCTTTCTGTCTTGCCAAGTCATTTGGAATCTAACTATCCAGAACATGATTCTCTTCACTAAAGAAAATATATTTGTCATATCACATCCTACCTTTCATAACAATTCACTTGCTTATAATTAGCAAGACCAAGCTGAAGACCTAAATGTACACTGAAGCTACAATATAAACAATTTTGTTTTTAACAAATGTAGAAAGTAAACAATATTTAAACTATTATTTCAAATGTGGAGTTTCAGCATTATTTGAAACCGTTAATATATGTTCTGAAATTCCATTTTGAAAACAAATCAAATAACATGAATCTGCTATGATTTGTTTCCATAGTCTGAAATATTGATCTTAGCTAGAAACATCAGTATTTCTATTTAGCCAGTTCAAAAGCTAATTTTTCAGTATGTTATTGTAATGGAAACCTACAGTCTCCTGGTAATGAAAAATAACTTTAGATTCATAGAGTTTGGGCTGAAATCTTGGCTCTACTACATATAATCTGTGCAATCTTAGGGTATTTAAACCATTTGATTCTTGGTTTCTTCCATCGTAAAAAAAAAATAGCGCTTCCTAATTTACAAGGATTTCTTCTATGACTTCAATTTTGGAGCTTTGTAACATTTATTTTCTTGTTTCCTAACTGTAATTTAGAAGTGTAATTTTTTTGCATACTCTAGGGTAAATTCACATTGAGACTTTTTATCCATGTTGCAGAAGGAAGATGTAAGATGAACTTATCTTTGTAAGTGAACTGCTTTTAACTATGACTTCTTGAGAGTCCATTGTCTCTGCCCCGCTCAAATCCCTATAGTCAGTGCACCCATCCCCCAGATGCTGTGGGTACTTGCTGCTAATTTCTCATTGTACCTCCTCCCTCCATAAGCCACAGTCAGGGACTGACTGACTTGGGGATGCAAATATCAGTCCCCTTGCCTCAAGGTGGAACCAACTCTGACTTCATTAATGCTCCAAACCTGTCCACAGGATTTAGGCTGCAGGTAGAGTCCAGCTAAGAATAGATCCTTATTTAACTCCTTCATTCAACCCATTCCGCATCCCTCAGTCTTTTTCTACTGAGAGTGCTCCCTCAATAAATCCATTTACTCAAATCACTGTCTCAGGCTCTGCTTCTCAGGGTCCCAATTAAAACACGCATCATTAAAATTGATGAACAAATGATGTGTGTAAGCAGTGGAAAATGTAGCAAGATCTGATTTTGAATTCCACTTCTTCAACTTGGTGAGTGTATAACCTTGGGTTGATACTTTAATCTTTTTTAGTCTCAGTTTATTTCTCTTAAAGGAGGTAAAATCTTTTCTAATGGGATGTTGCAAAGACTGAAAGAGATAATATATATGTATACATATATACACAAACACACATGGAGCACCCAGCACTGATTTTAGCAATATAAGAGCTGACTATGGGAGCATCTCTTATTTAGGATTTGTTTCTAAAAAGAGACTAAGCAATGTAGAGTGTTAAGAGTTAAGGCATTGGAAAAATAAATATTTTGGTATCATGTAAAGCCAATGGATATAAAGCATACAGCCTTGAAAATGAGATTGAGAAACAGTGGGTCAATCAGCAACTGGGGATATTTGAAGAAAAGACCAAAGGAGGGGCTTTTGCTCTCTACTGAGATCTACTTGCACAGGGAGGCCTCTTACAGGACCCTGGGCTCTCTTCAAAGATTCAGGGACATTAGCGAAACTAAGTCCCCTGATGGTATGAGGTAGAAAAAGTAATTGCCTTGAGGCAAACTCTATCAGCATTGAGGGAGGAAAGAATGACCTAAACTACTGTGAGGTTAGTATGAAATGAAAGAATTGTACAAACAGCAAATAGAGGTGCAGGCATTTTAGAAGATATCAAAGACAGCATTGGTAGTGAAATGCTGTTGAAAATGAAAGAAAGGAAAAACTCTTAGGGACTTCCCTGGTGGCACAGTGGTTAAGAATCCGCTTGCCAATGCAGGGGACATGGATTCAATCCCTGGTCCGGGAAGATCCCACGTGCCATGGAGCAACTAAGCCCGTGTGGCCACAACTACTGAGCCTGCGCTCTAGAGCCCACGTGCCACAACTACTGAAACCCACACAGCTAGAGCCCGTGCTCTGCAACAAAGAAAAGCCACTGCAGTGAGAAGCCCGCCTACCACAACAAAGAGTAGCCCCCTCTCGCCGCAACTAGAGAAAGCCCACGCGCAGCAATGAAGACCCAATGCAGCCAAAAAATTAATTAATTAATTAATTAATTAAATTCTAACACAAACCATTTGATTTAAAAAAAAAAAAAAAAAAAGGAAGAAAAAGTCTTAGTAACCAGAGCTAGGCCATGCCAGTCTCCTAGGGCAAGGGGCATGCTGAAGTCAGTAGTTTCTCTAAAGAACCACAGAAGAATGCATGGTTAACTGGAAATGTCAACAGTTTTTAAAATTATTTAATTTCATTTTGTTTTATATGAAAAGTTCTAAAAGCCACAGTAACTTCCCCTCGTGGCCATGATTTTAATTTTTAATATTTTTCTCTGATAACCCTAATAGATAACATTAATGAAAGTTGAGAGCAAACTCTCTGCGTCTACACTCCTCTCCGCCTTTTGTGAATTACCTGTCTGTGTTGTGAGAAGCATAGAAAGCACAGTTGCAAAATATAATGTTTTCTTATGTAGCCTGTGTACTGTGCTAAGAGATTTGTGTTTATTATTTTAGCAAATGCTTACAAAAAACATATATATTAGTTTAGATTTTTCTGTAGTATTACAGATGAAGAAACTTTGACTCAGTAAGTTTGGTGTAATTTTCCCAATAAGATAACATTAACAGCTGACCATGTTTCACATCTTAATTAATGTAACTCCAAATTCTGGGCAATGGCACACCAAGTAGGTGGTTTGAGGATCTTTTCAACAACTCCATAGTATCTCCCTGTGCAAAATCAGGTGAATTGAGGTTTTCTTATTCATTCTACCTAAAATATAAATAAAAGCAATCTCATAAATTTTGCTATTTTTATGGCTCTCTACCATACAATCTAATTAAAATATTAGTCTCCCTTCTAATTGCATGGGTTATCACCTCTAAGCTCTACCCATTCAAAAATATGAAAGCTGCCATTCAACTATGTTTTTTAGACAAACATAATTGGGATAAACAAAGAGAATTCTACCCCTAAAGAAAAATTTGAAAATTTATAATTATTGTCCTTCACTGACTCACTTTAATTATTTAGGAATGATATTTCTTAAGAAGTAAGTCTATTCTGGATTTGACATAGTCACAGTGTCTTCTGGGCTGACCTCTGGATTTTCCTATTTTATATAAGAATGTCAATTTCAGTGTTCCTAAGTGTCATGTATTTAAATTCTCGGTCTTATAAAAGGACTAGGGAATTTCTAAACTAGGTCAATTTTGGAACCAGTTTGAAATAATTGGTTAAAAACTTAAAGTTACAAACCAAATCAGAAAATTCTTACTTTCTCTTCCACCCTGGGAGGTGGTGGTGCAGCTTATGAGTATTTGAAGATCTGGGGTCTGCGGTATCAGCTGCGTAAAAGGGCCAGCAGGCATAAATGAGTGAACTGCGCTATGTGTAGAAACAAAAAAATTGTAGACTCCTAAGAGTGTCTAAGGGAGACAGAAATTGTTACTCAACATCATCTGATTATTGCCCTGAAAAATCAGGAATAGCACTGCCAGATTTAGTTTATCAAGAGAAACCAGGAAATCAGATTTTCTTACCTAATTTTTGATTTGTAAACATTTCTAACTAATTTTTAAGAGTTTAAAATACAGTGTGAACCAAACAAAACACTTCTTTCTGCCAAATTTGCCCTAAATACTACCAGTTTTCAACTTATTTTATTAAACGAGTATATTCAGTAGTGGGCTCTAGGATGGTGCTAATTATCTGTTGCTCCTGGCTCTCACCTCAATCTAATGTGTAACTATGATATGTGTAGGGCAGGGCCATGGAAACTTTTCCTACCAAAGGTCACTAATTCATCATCTCTCCTATTAAGAAAAAACAAAAAACCTAATTAACTACCTGATAGGTTTTTAAAGACTGAATATTATAACATGGACCACAAAATCATTTAATTTATGCGATAAAATGCATTTTAGTTCCCTGTAATCACCTATGAAAGATAGGGAAGAGGACAGTTGGAAAGTCACCAGGATAAAAGAGGTAGAGGGAAAAAGGAAGGGGTTGAGGAGAAAATGGTGAGAGTAGGAAAGAATGAAAGGGTTAGCTGATCATAGATTGAGGGTAGAATGTCCTAAGAGTATTAGAAGAAACCTTTTTTTGCTCTATGGTGCATCAGAGAAAATTTCTGTAGTCCGGGTAATGGGTTAAGAGAGTAAAGCTCTAGAGCTCAATTCCTGACTCTAACAGTTACCTGCCCTGTGACCACAGGCAAGTTATCTAACCTCTCTAAACCTCAGTTCCCTTATCTGTAAAACTGGCATACTAATAATATCTACATTTGATGATTTTTAAGAAATAATTAACTAATTATTTGTTAAGTACCTAGAATAATGCCTGACATTTTATGAGCAATCAATACATATTAGTATTATATTGTTTTAAAAATAAGATGTAGTAGCAGTAGTTTTTTTTTTTTTTTTTTTAACCTTGTTAAGTGTTTACCGTGCTTCAAATTTGATTCCAGGTTTTTCCAAATTTTATTTTTTAAATACAGCTCCCTCCCCTCCCCCCATGACTCTCTGAAGATTTCTGAAGTTGGCAAAGGAGTAATAGGTGTGCATGTGTGTGTGTTTAAGTTTCTTTGAAAATAAGATCTATCCTAAATCAGATTTTCAGTAGTTTGCGTCTGCTCCGGGCATTGTTCTTTTCTGCAGAATTACTTTAGGTATTGAATTCATAACACAGGAGCCAAAGAATTGTAAGATCAGGTCTGTGCTTTATAATGTTCACTTTTTTCCCCACCATCTCCTATGCGGTGTGGTTTTTGCACAAGCATTCAATTTAGAATTAGTTCAGTGGTTAATTACAAGTCAGCCTGGGTGGACCATTTTATTTCTGATGTTTACTGATCCTGGTAAAGTGAAGATCACTGTTGGATGGCAACAGAGATTGAGTCTCTAAGTGACATTTATCACAGTAGTAAGAAGCATTGTCATGAATTGTTGAAGAGGATAACATGACTGAATTTTATCCACTGGATGAATTAATTAAATTCCTTGATTAATTAATTTCTTTTTAGAGAATCTATGTAAGCTTACTAGAAAAACACGGCCCTTAACTAATTCCTGATGAAATAATTTAATTTCCCAGTGCCATTATGTCTTCATTTGGAAACACTCACTTTTATCATTCTTTCATTTTTTTTAATTAAAAACATTTTTAAAGACTTTTTAGAGCAGTTTTAAGTTCACAGAAAAATTGAGTGGAAGTTTCCAGAGATTTCCTGTATACCCTCTGCCCCCCAAATGGCATAAACCTCCCTCATTATCAACATCCCCCACCAGAGTGGTACATCTGTTACAATTTATGAATCTACATTGACACATCATAATCACCCAAAGTTCATAGTTTACATTACTATTTACTCTTGGTGGTGTACATTCTATAGGTTTAGACAAATGTATAGTGACATATCGATCATTATGGTATCATATGGAGTGTTTCTACTGATGTGAAAATCCTCTGTGCTCTGCCTATTTATCCCTCTCCCCTGACCCAACCCTGGCAATCACTGATTTTTTTTATGTGTTCATAGTTTTATCTTTTCCAGAATGTTATTTAGTTGGAATCATGCAGTATGTAGCCTTTCAGATTGGCTTATTTCACTTAACCTTATGCATTTGTTTCCTCCATGTCTTTTCAAGACTTGATAATTCATTTCTTTTTAGCAGTGAGTAATATTCCGTTGTCTAGATGAACCACAGTTTGTTTATCCACTCACCTACTGAAGGGCATCTTGTTTGCTTCCAAGTTTACCCAGTTATGAATAAAGCTGCTATAAACATCCATGTGCAGGTTTTTGTGTGGACATATGTTTTCAACTCCTTTGGGTAAATCCCAAGCAGCATAATTGCAAGATTGGTAAGAGTATGTTTAGTTTTGTAAGAAACTGCCAAGCTGCCTTCCAATGTTTTTTTCATTTTTTAATATATGACTTCAGAATATCATTTTATTTTTCTAAATAATTTTGAAGTTAATTTGCAGTGGTGAAATAAGTGATGCCTCCCTTCTTTCCTTCCATATTTTTTTTCTCACTATAATGCTAAAATAATTCACTTCCATCACCCAATCAAATTAAAGACTAGGCCAATGCTTTGTATTTCGTAATTAAAGAATTACCCCTTTTACTTCATCTTCTACATTGTGAACTGATTTCTGACTTTTTGTTTCAGTACTTGCCTTATGATTTTATTAGACTCACAACTCTGGTCCAGCTTCTAAAATTATCATCTTGAGTTAGAAATATGTGTCATAATAGTCTATCCAAAGCATTGAAAAGCAGAAATACAGTGACATGAGAACTTAAAGAGAAAGAAAATTTGCAAAGACTGACAATGGTTGGATTGGTTCTTGGCAGTGCTAGAAATAAAAATTTTTGTTATTATTATCATTTTCACCCATTTCCATTCCTGGAGGTGTAGAGTAATTTTGGAGGTAATTTTAATTTCGTATACTTTGCACTTACAGTTTGTCAATTTAAACCAGTTATAAATCTAAGTAAACTTCCAGTTTACTGAAAGTAAATAAGCAAGGCTTATTTACTTCATCAATAACAGAAATTTACAGGAAAAGAACTGTACTGCTGCCTATTTTATACATATGTCAGCTTTCAAATACATCTTTCATTCTTTCTCTCTCGGAATTCACACACACACACACACACACACACACATCCTTGTTATTTGTGGATTTTTGTTTTTATGAATTCACCTACTTAGTAAAAGTTATTTGTAAGCCCCAAATCAATATTCATGGTGCATTTGTGATCATTCATGGACATCCATCTGCACAGGATGGAGAAAAACTTGGGTTGGCCCCATGCACACATTCCCAGCTGAGGTCGAACAAGACATCACTCTGCTTTCTTCTTTTGGTTCTCATGTTGTAAATGTGTGCATGTCACAGACTACTTAGTGGCGTGTTTTTCACATTTTTGTGCTTTTTTTGGTGATTTTGTTTTTTTTAAATGGGTTCCAAATATAGTGCTGAAATGCTGTCTAGTGTTCCAAGTATAAAAAAAGCTTTGATGTGCCTTATGAAGGAAATATGTGTATTAGATAAGCTTCATTCAGCTATGAGTTATAGTGCTGTTGACCATGAGTTTAATGTTAAAGAACCGATAATATATATGAAATAAGATGTCTTTAAATAGAAACACGCACAAAACAAGGTTATGCATTATCAGTTGAGGGAAATATGACCAGAGGCTCACTGGAGCCTAATCCTGTATTTCCCTAGGAGTAATAATTCTGTATTCACTAATTCAGTGTTTATTGTGACTTTATAGGACGTGACTACCACAAATAATAAGAACTGACTGTACGTAACTTATTGAAGTTTAAATACCTATCTATCTATCTTAACTGTATAGTTACTCCATATTTACCTATTCATGTACTTAAACACACACACAGTCATATACACATGTATGTATTTTTCACAAGCTCCTTTTCATGCTACCAAAATTTAAGGACCACTGGTTTATTGAGATATGGAGTTTAAGGAAGTAAGACTAAGCAGTTTAGATTCAATTAGATAATACAAGTTGTCTAGCATTGTTTATGCTTTTCTTGTGAAATAGCAACTCTGGCAGTTGAATCACTTTATTATTTTAGTAATAAATCCTTTTCTGGGAGTTAAACAGCCTCCAAACCCTTTCCCCAATGTACTTGAGATTCCTTATTCCTAGTTATTTTTGTCATCTTCTTTGCCAGCTTACTTCCAATCGGTTTGCCTCAGCAGGACTTTATTTGTTAACAGTAGCTGTTCACATTATGTCTTAAGCTGGGAAATGATGATACCAGCAGGTAAAATGAAGAGTACCATGCCACAGCATGCCACCTCTAGGGCTTTTTGGCTTCCTAGAAAATAGTTAGCAATGCAATGTGTCATGCCTAGAGACTATTTACCTTCCTTGTAAATACAGCTCTTCAATCTACCTGTACCTCATACAGGACCATCTTTTTTTATTTTTTATTATTTTTTTAAATTAATTTTTATAAGAGTATAGTTGCTTTACAGTGTTGTGTTAGTTTCTTGCCTTACAGCAGACTGAATCAGGTATACAAATACATATATCCATTCTTTTTTAGATTTCCTTCCCATTTAGGTCACCACAGAGCACTGAGTAGAGTTCCTTGTGCTATTCAGTAGGTTCTCTTAGTTATCTATTTTATATGTAGTGGTGTATATATGTTGGTTCCAATCTCCCAGTGCATCCCACCTCCCTCCCCCCTTGGTAACCATAACTAAAGGACCATCTTTCATTCACCATGTTTAAGAGGTTGCCTTCTCCATCACTTGTTCTTATTATTTTCCATTTCCTAATTAGACTAGAGTAGAACACATAGGCAGATATCCATTCAGTTATTCATTCATTCAATAGTTAGTGACTGCCAACTATGTGTCAGACAGTGCGTGAAACAATAGAATACATGACAGTGTTTTCAAAGGGCTTTCAGTTTAGAGTGGGAGAAAGAGAAATTAAGCAAGAAAACAAATTTGATTGTTTCAAGGAGTGATAGGATTATGAGGGGAATAAAGGAAGGGAATGGAATAGGAAGTAGCCAGGATTGAGGTGGGAGAAAGATTGATTCTTTAATTATGTTGGCCAGGGAAGAGAGAGAGAGAGATCTCCTGAAAAGATTTGGACCTAGCTCTACACCTGAAGTAGTACTGAAAAGACTAGTCAGCACATAAAACACTTATATTACTGTGCTCTAACAATAACCCTGGTTACTCTAATTATGCATGGTAACTGGTAACAGCAAAAATTAACCTACCTAAAGACTCTCACAGACTACTAGAGGAAATAATGTATTTTTTTTAATATAATTTACAGTAGAAGGGGAGATGTGCCATAAGAGGAGACAAAGTCTTTGAGGAAAGTGATATTACTTTCCACTGTTGTTATTCATTCATTCATGTAAGCATTCATTGTCAGAAAAGTTCCTAGGAAAAGTAGTATTAATTAAACAGTGATTGAATGAATGGTTGGAAAATGTCTCTCTAGACAGAAGAATTAGCAGGATTTGGAGATAGAACTCATACCTAGATTGTAAAGACTCATGACTATCAGGCTAATCAGTCTGGCTTTTATTCCTATTTTACAGATGTTTTAAGAGAGGAAGTGACATGATTAGCGTTGTGCATTAAGGCATTTTTACATTGATATTGAAAGGATTGTTGCAGGAGGCAGGAAACTGGAGGAAGACCTCCAAGTGGGCATTGCAAAAGTTTTGAGAAGACTGAACATCACAGAAGGAAAGAGAATGGAAAGAGGGCGATGAAAGTGGTAACATTTGGAGATAGAAGAAAAAGACTACTGACTTTAAGAGGGCTGAATGAATTTGCTAACGTGCTACATGAAGTGTTGAAGCAGGAAAATGATGGGAGATTTGAAGAATGCTTGCTTTTGAGGCTCTGAGACTAAGAAGATGATAATGCAGTCCTTAGAATGAATTAAGAAGAATTCCCTTTGCATCTGTCTTCAGGTAGAGATTGTAGAGAATTTACATAATTTCTCCTCTAAATGTTAGCTAGAATTAATCAGAAATCCAAAACTAATCCAACATTCAAAAATTCATTAATTAAAAAGCTAATGCAATGCATCACATCAGCAGGCAAAAATAGAAAAATCATATGGTCGTATTTATAGGTGCAGAAAAACATTTGCCAAAACTCAACATGATAAAGAACATTTCAACTACAAAAACAGTACAAAGAAAAAACTTCAGCTCACATTATACTTAATGATGAGAAACAGTGGGCTGTGGCCCTAAGAGTGAGGCCAAGACAAGGATTTCTCCTCTCACCATATGCATTCAACATCATACTGGGTGTCCTAACTAATGCAATAAGACAATGTAATAAGACAAGACAAGAAATAAAGTTTATACAAATTGAGTTACATGAAATAAAACTGTTCGCAGATGACATGATTATCTATGTAGAAAATACACAGAACTTATCAAAAAAAACTCCTGAATAATAAATGGATATAGTGTGGTTATAGGATACAAAATGTAAAAAAGACAATTGCTTTCCTATGTACCAGTAATGAAGAGTTAGAATTTGATAATAAAGACACAATACCATTTACATTGGCACTAAAAAGTTAAACGTTTAGATATTTATCTAACAAAATATGTAGAAGATATATTTGTACAAAACTACAAAGCTCTGATGAAAGAAATCAAAGAAAATCTAAATAAATGGAGAGAGATTCCAAGTTCATGTTTTGGAAGACTCAATATTGTTAAAACCTCAGTTTTTCCAAACTTGATATACTGATTCACTACCATCCCAATTAAAATCACAGCAAGTGATTTTGTGAATAGTGACCAACTGAGTCTAAAGATTGTATGGAAAGGCAAAATCAAAGGAGTGAGATTATCTGTCTTCAGGATTTACTATAAAGCTACTGTAATCAAGATACTATGATATTGGTTAAAGAGTAGATAGATCAATGGAAAACAGTAAAGAACCTAGAGAGAAAACCACCAAATAGAGTCAGCTGTTCTTTGACAAAGAATCAGCAGCAATTTGATAAAGAAATAATAGTCTTTTAAACAAGAGATGCTAGATCAACTGGACATCCACTATCTGCATGAAAAAAAAAATCTAAACACAGATCTTACATCTTTGACCAAAAAACACCTCAAAATGTATCATACATCTAAATGTAAATGTGAAACTCTAAAATTATTAGAAGATAACAAGATAATATCTAGGTGGCCTTAAATTTGATGATGAGTTTTTATTTTTATTTTATTTATTTTATTTTATTTTTTTAACATCTTTATTGGAGTGTAATTGCTTTACAGTGGTGTGTTAGTTTCTGCTTTATAACAAAGTGAATCAGCTATACATATACATATATCCCCATATCTCCTCCCTCTTGCATCTCCCTACCACCCTCCCTATCCCACCCTTCTAGGTGGTCACAAAGCACCGACATGATCTCCCTGTGCCATGTGGCTGCTTCCCACTAGCTATCTATTTTACATTTGGCAGTGTATATATGTCCATGCCACTCTTTCACTTCGTCCCAGCTTACACTTCCCCCTCCCCGTGTCCTCAAGTCCATTCTCTACATCTGCGTCTTTATTCCTGTCCTACCCCTAGGTTCTTCAGAATCAATTTTTTATTTTTAGATTCCATATATATGTGTTAGCATACGATCCATGAAAGAAAACAGCTGATGCTGAACTTCATTAAAGTTAGAGACTTTTGTTCTGCTAAAGACTCTTTTAAGAGAATAAAAAGGCAGCCACAGACTGAGAGAAAATATTTACAAAAATATCTGATAAAGGACATGTATTCAAAATATAAAAAGAACACTTAAAACTAATAAAAAAGGGTAAAAGGTCTGAACAAACAGCTCACTAAAGATGTACAGATGGCAGATAAGCATATGGAACGATGCTCATTAGGAAATTGCAAAGTAAAACAATGAGACACCATTTTATATCTATTAGAATGGCGAAAATCTAAAAAACTGACAGTAACAAATGCTGATGAGGATCTAGAACAACAAGAGTTCTTGTTCACTGCTCATGAGAATGCAAAATCGAACAGTCACTTTGGAAGACAGAAATCTTCCTACAAACTAATCATACTCCTTTTATCATAGGATCCAGCACTCCCAGGTATTTACTCAGGTGACTTTAAAAATTACGGCCACACAAAAACTTTCACACAAATGTTTATAGCACCTTTATTTGTAATTGCCAAAAATTGGATAAACCAACTGTCATTCATTAGGTGAGTGGATAAACAAACTGTGGTTCATCCACACAGTGGAATATTATTCAGAAATACTAAAATGAGCTATCAAGCCATGAAATGACATGGATAAATCTTAAATGCATATGGCTGAATTAAAGAAGTCAGTATGAAAAGGTTACATACTGTATCATTCCAACTATGTGGCATTCTGGAAAAGGCAAACTTATAGAGACCATATAATAACATCAGGGATTCAGGTAAGGGGGAGGGTGAATATGTGGAGCACAGGGGATTTATAAGCCAGTGAAACTAGTCTGTGTGATACCGTAATGGTGGATATATGATATTATACATTTGTCAAAATCTATAGTATTGTGTGTGTGTAGAACACAAAGAATCCTACTGTAAACTATGGACTTTAGTTAAAAATAATATATCAGTATTAATAATATATCTATATCGGTTTGTCAGTTGCAACAACTGTGCTTCACTAATGCAAGATATTAATAACAGGGAAAACTGAATGGTGAAGAAGTGGTATTATGAGAATTCTCTGTACCATCTGCTTATTTTTCTGTAAACCTAAAACTGGTCTAAGAAAATAAATTCTATTACATTTTTAAAGCCGATATTAGGTACAGAATAAAAAATAATTTCATTCCATCTTTTCTATTTGGTATTAGATAATGAAATCTAGTGTTGAAAATTATTGTCACCAGTCACTGTGTAGAAATACTAACATGCCTTGTGAATTTGTATAAAATAATTAATTGGGATAAGGGTTGACTGCAGTGGCCCTTAAGTGGCTAGAAGGTATTTTAAGTAGTTCAGAGGAAGAGAGCCATCAGTGATTCCAGGAGGGAAAACTGCATGTGTTGAGTCACGGAGATGGTAGTAACTATGTCGTGGGACAATTATACTGGAGGCAGCAGCATATGTTAGAGGTAAAAAGTAGTTTAAGTCAGGATTATGGAGAACTTTTGTTGTCAAGGGAAGCTATTTACCCAATCAAGTGGGCTCAGCAGTTATCTGAACAAAGTAGTGTTCAGGATTAAATGAACACTATTATGGGAATGCTCATAGGCCAGCGCTCAGCATCTGCCATAGTGTACGGACTCTATAAATATTAAATTTCCTTTCCTTTCATATAATTATTATCATGGTTAAATTTACTCTCAATCAACTTTCAACTTATTAACTAATTAGGATTTAGTTAAGGTTAGTTAATAACTCATAATCACCAACCACTGGGGATCAAAATACATTTAGTACCCTCAAGTAAATTATTTAAAAACACATTTTTCCCTCCTTCAGTTATAATGCTAATTTATCCATGCATATGACATATTTTTGTTTGAATTACAAGCTTCTAAAGGGCATACCTTTGTAGTTTTATCATTTAAGATAAACCTATTTATACACTTAGTGATCATTAACTGAATAGTGACTATGTATTAAATAAATCATTGCGACACAATTGATAAGATATGATTAGAACCCAAACTTATGAACTAAAATGTTCTTTAAGTTGGAAGTTCCATGCTGCCTTTCACTCTTTGGTCACATAATAACTAAATTCTTTTCTTTTTCCAAGAGGGTGAGGGTATGACTATTCTTTAGAAATATCTATTACTTGAAAAAAAAAAAACATTTAGCAGGCATATGTAGAGAATTTTCTTGTATAAATCAAAATTGACTCAGTTGGTCCTTTTTAAAAATACAATCTAATTTTCATATATCCTCGTGACATTCAAACGTTATTTGAATGTTTAATGAATATTAGTAGAGATGCATCTAAAAAACTAGCCCAACTGATTTACACTGATGCTGAGCCCCAGAGATGAGGAAATGAGGAGGCCTCACGTAATGAGGCAAGGGTGCCACGATGACTGTACAGTTGCACGATCAGGAAAATGTAATTAATGGAAGAACAACACTTCTGTGGGTGTCTGGTTACTAATTAACCTATTCACAGTTAAATCAAGAGGAAACAAAACTTTGGGGAAAAGAGGCTTGCCTATATTCAAAGGAAATTTTAAGACTGCCATTTCTATTTTTCATTTCTGTGAGATTTCATTGTTCAGCGTAAAATCTGAAATTACTACTTTCAATGTACAAAATTCACTATTAAAACTTTGAACTTCCAAACTTCTTCAAGATTGTCCCAAGTTAATTTCAGCATGGTGTTTGTTTTTCAGAATATTAATGGATGTTTTGCCTAAAAAATAATTTCAGGGTATACTACTCACCACCCCTCCACAGCCTTCACTATTAGTATGAGATTTAATTACTTAAATTTAACTCATTAGAGATTTAATATTTAATTCTAAAACTCAATGAAAGTATAACACAATCACAGTTATCATTTATTAATATAGTTGTCTTATGCAAGTTACGAATATATGTTAAGAAATTAGCTTATATTTTATACCTTCACTAAACCCTTGACTGTGTAATCTTGGTAATCTCCCTTCTTGATTCTCTCTCTGTCAGTGTAGTGTTGTCAGTGTAGTGGTAGCCCTGCCATCATATTTATTATTCAGCCTATGTTATGCAGGACAAAAGGGAAAATAACTTCAAACAGTCTGCCTGACTCAAAATACTGAAATAGTTTTAGTCCAATCTCCCTGACACAGACTATAAAAGCGTTGGGGAAAGCAAAAATTCACTACAAAGTTCCGATTTTCCCTCATAACATTACATCCACACCATTACAATCTAAAAAAAGCTAAACCCTCCATTGCCATTATTTCCCATCAGCATTGCCCAAGAGATGTGAAAGGGATTGTGTGTTAACCTAACAAATCTTCTCCTAAAAATGTAATATCTCATAAAATAAAAGGAGAGGGACTTCCCTGGTGGCCTGGTGGTTAAGAATCCGCCTGCCAGTGCAGGGGACATGGGTTCGAGCCCCGGTCCGGGAAGATTCCACACTCTTCAGAGCCACTAAGCCTGTGAGCTACAACTACTGAAGCCCAAGTGCCTAGAGCCCATGCTCCGCAACAAGAGAAGCCACCACAGTGAGAAGCCTGCACACAGCAACAAAGAGTAGCCCCCATTCGCTGCAACTAGAGAAAGCCCGTGCACAGCAATGAAGACCCAAGGCAGCCAAAAATAAATAAGTAAATAAATTTATTAAAAAAATAAAAAAGAGAAAGATTTCAATCAATTATTGCTTGATTTGAACATTATATTTCACACAGCACTGGGTTTCATTTTACTGAATGGGTAACTGATAGAAATTGAAAAATAAGGTTCTGAAATGCCATTCTAATATTGCATAATTCAGAGAAAGAGGTTGTGTCACATTTCCCCCCAAAATATATCACTGAATGTCTTACTAAATTTTTGTATCTCCTCAACCACCCCCTCCCCCATCAAACTTGGAGGTATGTGTACGAAAGAGCTTACAATGTGCGAGCCTAACTTTAAGGTCTTGATTGTATTATGGAAGATAGGGAAAAAAGAGTGAGTTAACCAATTTTCCAGGAAATGTTTGTAATTGAATAGCAAGGTGAATATGGAGTTGATTGAGACATGAGATATTATGGGGATTCAGAGCTGGTCTGAGGTATTTTTCCGAATGATTTGAATCAATTTAGAGACTTCTGAGGGAGTTGTTTCTTCAAGAGATGTTTTGTGTGTGTTCCTAAAATGAGCTGCAGTTCATAGTCTGTTGTAGAGCAGTTCTCAAATGTAAGGATGCATTAGCATTGCTTTGAGGGTTTGTAAAAACACAGATTGCTGGCCTCAGCCTCTCAGAGCTGTAGGTTCATCGGTTCTAAGATGGGGCCTAACTGCATTTCTAACAAGTCCCCAAGTGATGCTGATTTTGCTGGTCTGGGGACTGCACTTGAGGAACATTAACTGCTCTAGAGAAAGTTCAGTCATCGTGTAGCCACAGAATTGATCAAATAATTTGGAAGTCAAAAGAGTTACATCTTCTAAATACCTTTTCAGCAATACCTTTCTGAGAAGTTCTGGAATTTTAAATCAGCTCTCTGGCTTCTGTCTGTATCCCCTTGCAGTACAAAGCCAAATAACATGGTTGCTAAATTTCGTTCCTTTTTTATCATGTCCTATTCCACCCCCCCACCCCCGTCCCCCGAGCCCTGTGTTGTTAAGCCTTTGAAATTGTTCAGATATATTCAGTGATTCAGTTCGGTGTTCTTGGGAACAACAGAAATGGAATATTATTAGAAATTACAGTTTTTAAAAAGTCAAAAAATAAAAATAAAATAAAAAGTCAGAAATAAGGGCTATATTTTTCAGATTAAATTTTAGATAATTACTACTTCCATACCTTAAATTAATAATACTTCATGCTTATGTATGAAACGTATTCCAAATGAAAAATCTCATCTCTGTATCTGTGCTTGTTTCATATACAAACTTTCTTTTAAAATCTTAAGAATCTAACTAGATTACGTTAACATTTTTGAAAAATAACAGCAATTTACCTCCTCCAAAAAACTGCTGAAATAGAGCAAAAATGCTGATGTTTCTCCTACTGATTCAAAACCGTTTTAAATGTTTACTTTATTCAAATGAAAGACAGTGATGCATGGGCTGAGCTGATTATTTAATTTGAGATGTACAATGTTGTTGTACACATAGATTGACTTGTCTTTAAATAGGTTTTTGTTATCTTTACTTGAATTACTGTCCCTTCCCATTTCCCAAATGTGTTTACCAAGTATACACCCAACATTCTTCCTTTATCTGTCCTTCTCTTTTTCATTATCCTACTTCTAGCCATTTAATCTTTGCAAAATAACAAGATACTTGAGTGTATTTTTGATGAATGTATACATGCGCATGTTATCTTTCTCATGTAGTTCTAGAAGGTAAAAATCTCCGATGGTAAAAATATTGACTTTCAATGCAACATGTACCACGTGACTCCTAGAACACTTTGGGCACTTAATAACCTTTACAACACCATCCTTGATATCATTATCATCAATCATGGAAGCTGTTCTCAGCTCTGATTCAATTAGACATAGCTTAAAAAAGGATCTTCTCTTATGTCTCTGGTTGCCATTCAAACCTGACGGCTTCCCTCTTTCAAATACATCTGCTCTCTTTCAAGTAAGTTTTGCGTGCCTTTTATACCTCCAATGCGGTACCTCCAGATTAGTGACAGAGAGGTTAATTAAAATGAGCGAGCACTTACTGATGAAAGTGTGTTGGGTTCAGCATGAGAATACTAACCTGTTTCCACATGACTAACCAGGATTGCACAAAAGTAAATCATCATTGAAATGTAGTCATTCTCTTAATCACCTAATGATTCTATTACTTATATATAGACAAATGCACACAGGGCACTCCATTATCTTTAGAAAGGTCACTCAGCAGTCATTAGAGTTAAGTAAATGAGGGTTAAACTGTCCTTCTCAACACCATAAACTTAGCTGCTTATACACATCCTATAATTATAGAGCAGAAATATAAGATACGAAATGAGTTTCAGGGATAAATCATCTACAGTAGTGTATAACCAGAAACACCATTTGTCCCTTTGAAAAATTTTAGAATCTGAAAAATCTATTGAACTTATTTTCATGTATGGTGTGCTTTTTGGTCAGATGGAATTTTATGTGGCAGCATTTTATGTAAAAGATAAAAGCAAGTGTTGTAAATGAAACCAGGTTGGGGAGGTTGGCTGACTGAATTGCCTTTCACTCCAGCAGTTCCAAAAGGATCTCCATGCTAAGCCCAAAGATCTCAAAGCAGCATGAAAACCACTGTATTTGAAGGCTAATTCATGGACTGTTTTTCTTCAAAGCACTTTTACCATAGAACATACTATATACAATATTTTATTTTCTTATTAATTAATTAATGAGGTAATTTAACTTACATTGGGATTTAAGTTGTATGAAGGGAGGGACTTTTTTATCTGCTTGATACATAGTGAGTACTCAGTAAATACTTCTGTTGAATGAGTGTATCCATGAATGAATATGTTTACTAAATTACTAATAAATGAAGATGATAGGTCCCCAGGATTAAAAAGAAAAGGTAAGACACAATCACTGACCCAAAAGAACACATAAAGTAGTTGAAGCAGATAACATGTCTACAAGAAAACATCTAATAACATAAGCCAGTACATAATGGATACCTTTCCAATGGTATAGGAACTGTGTACTAATGTAATTTGGACAAAGGGAAACTGAATTAAGTAGATCAGGAGAAGATTCACTGGGGAAATGACTAGATGTGTGACCTTACATAATTTGTTTAAACTTTCTGGGCCTCAGTTTCTTCATATAAAATCAGGTTTTTCTAGCCAAGTGAACACTTAGATCCCTTGGAGTTTTAGGCAAAAAATAGATTTTGAATGCATAGTAAAAATCTGAACTAGAGAGGCGACAATCTCTCTGCAAATATGCCTTGAGAACTTAATCAAAAGATAAGCTGTTTTGAGCTCTATACTACACTATAATCTGACATGGCTGCAGTTTGAATTTGATCAAGTTAAACTGAAGTTTAAAGAAAATTTAATAGAAGTAGAAGTAATTTTTAAAATATTCTTTTCTGAGTCAGTGTGCACAGAAATTCATAAGTGGCGTACTGCAGCAATACCTCAGGTGACATCACATAACTTTGTCCTACACAGAGGTACAGCTGTGGGCAAGTCTCAGATGCAGTAAACCAAGTAACAGTTACCTTCTATTTTCTTTAAATGAACTATTTTATGTATGAATAATAAAGATACAGAAAAGTGAATACAACTAAGTTCGTAGCTTAATGAAATTTTACACAATGAACATACCTACATAAACCACCACCAGGAATAAGGAAATTGAATATCACCAGCATTATAGACACTCTATATAGCTCCCTGCTAGTTGTTACCCACCCCAAAGGCAGTAGCTATTCTGACTTCCACACAATAGGTTTGTTGTTTTTATTTCCGTAAATGGAATCATACATTAGGTACTGTTTTCTTCTTTCACTTAAACTTACGTTTATGAGATTTATAACACTTATACTGTAATGACTAACATATTTAGAATTAAAGAATCTTACTATGCTCTACACATTTTTTTGTTCTTTTTTTCTCATTTTTCCTTCTCATTGAGTGATCATGTATTTTTAAACTCATTGTTATTCCTTTTTATGATCTTTAGTTATTTTTCTTTTATGTTCATTTAGTGATTTAAGTCTAAATCTTAGTCTTAAACACGTTTCAGGATCCCTTTATATTCTTAAAAATTATTGAGGATGCCAAAGATCTCTTGATAATGTGGCTATATATTTTGATTATTACCATATTACAAGTTAAAACTGAGAAAGTTTTAAACACCAGAATACACAAGCACATATACATTAATCATCAGGGCGAGGATGATATCACATGTCATGTCACCTTAGAAAAGTCCACTATATACTTGTGTAAAAATGAGAGCAAAAAATCAAATAATATGTTAACGTTTGTTTGAAAATAATTGTCACTGCGTGGACCCCTGAAAGGTTCTCCTTTGAGAACTGCTACTTTAGAGATTAACATGAATACATATCTTCCCCTACTTACGATGGGGTTTTATCCTGATAAACCCTCATAAGCTGAAAACATCGTAAGTTGAAAATGCATTTCAAACATCTAATCTACCGAACATCCGAGTTTAGCCTAGCCTACTTAAATGTGCTCGGAGCACTTACGTTAGACTACAGTTGGGCAAAATCATCTAACACAAAGCCTACATTTTTAATAAAGTGTTGAAAATCTCATGTAATTTATGAAATGCTATACTGAAAGTGGAAAACAGAATGGTTGTGTGGGTACAGGATGGTTGTAAGTGGCTCAGTTGTTTACCCTCATGAATGCGTAGCCATTTGCATTTTCTCACAAGTTAATTTTTTTTTATTGTATCTGGGTATTGTGTATGAAAGATCTGTAGAGGTTTCAGCTGATGAAATCTTCCACTGGAGACAACTGACTTTCTCCTCCACTAAAAATACAGAGTTGTGATCTTGGGTGGAGTCTGAAAGGAGACCACCTCAATCCAGCAGGAACTGAGTTAGGTAAAGCTAGTTTAAATTTTAATGAGTCAATTTATTTGTGATTTTCACTTGTCCCTAGGTTGATTTATACTCAAATTTAGAAGACTTTAGAAAACTTAATTCTGCCCTTCAGAAGATTTTGGATTATCTGTTTAGCCTCCTGTTTTTCACAATTTCAAACTTTGGCACTGTATAGAGGGGGAGATAGGCCGCATGTTTGAGGACACTCACATTTCCAATTTTGTCACTCCAGTCCCATGCAATCACTAAAATCTCCTATTATTTACCCTTTGCCTTGGCTAAGATTCCATCCTCAGACCCTAGCCTGTGTCTATCATCAGTAAATGTCCCTAAGGGAAGAGATTAACTGTTCCACAGCCTACTTCTAAATTTTTCTCAACTCTCTGAAACTTTAATCAATTTAGTCTTCATTGTTTCCAAGTTCTTTAAGGCCTTGAGTTGTTTGTAGGAATAACAGCTGTTGCAATGATTACATTCTACCAGGAGAAGCTGCCAATATCCATTCAAATATTGATTCTGTTCATTCTCTATTTTGTCCTCTCTTTCCAGGACTCCAGTATAATATATTTCTGAATTTCTCACTGCGCGTCCGAGTATTGTATGTTTTTCTCTGTGTTTTCTTTCTTCTCTTCTCTCTGATCTTTAGTCTAGTTATGTGATATAATGTTGTACTCTGCAGTTCTCAAGACTATGAATCCACTTTTCTGCTGTTTAATTTAGTGTTAAACTTTAGCATGTATTAAATGTTTATTTCAGTTATTATTAGAAATTGGGAGGAAGGGGTAAAGCATATGGCCTATGATACTTTCACTCCTTTACTGGGGGAATACCTATGAAGAAAGGAAAAAAGCAGATAAAGTAACATAGTTGAACCTTGGAGAATAGATATGCATGTAAAATGACTAATGATATTTACTAGATAGAAGAGATTTTGTCTCTATCTGACTCTCTCTAGCTAAGGATAACCCATATAAAATGGAATCCAAAATACGAAAAATGGCTGCCTGGAGAATGCCACATAAGTTATACAACTCCCTGGGGTGCTAAATAAAAATGTGTCTGATTTGAAATGCTCTCTATTGTGTGAGGAAGCCCATGAACATCATTTAGAGGCTTCATCTATTCTGAGCTGGAGGTTCATGTTTGATAAAGGAATAAAGGGCCTGTGAGAGTCATCACTGATGTCCCAGGAGCTTCTTTCTCTTTTGCCTTTTGATTGCTTGTATCCTTGACACAATTTAGTAAAGTTTGATACTGGGTAAGCTCTCTGATTCACATGATTCTCAGTTAATAATCTGATTCTGTGTATTATAGATCTGGGTTTCCATTTGCTTATTTTTGGTGAAATTATCTACTTTATCATATATTTCTGGGTCATATTAATCACAATTATTTTATTTTAAAGTAATATCTTTAACCACCCACTAAGGGGTGGTTTCTATTATCTATTTCTTTGTACTCTTTGAATTTTGGTAATTATTTTGTCCCTGGCATGCCTGGTAGTTCAGGATTGTATGGTAGACATTACGTATAAAAATTGAAGAGGCTGTGAATGATGTTATATTCTTAAATTTGCTTCCAAATGAAGTTATAGTAGGACAGATGACCTTGTTCCATTCAGAGATTGAGCTGATTTGTGGCTAAGGCTGAGTTTTAGTGTTTGTGAACACTGAAATTTGCCCATATTCCATAGCATGGCCTTACAAGAGTCTCAGCTGAAAGCCTAGGGCATTTCTGAGACCATTTCTCCTTGGGACCATACTATAATTTTTAGCCCATAACCTTGTGAGACTGTCATGAGCTCTACTTTGTTTTTTAGCCTGATTTCTTGATCTTTTACTCAGCTCAGGTGGGAAATCAACCAATGCTTTGTGGGAAAAATCAACAAAAATGTTGTCTTGGCTCAATGCATTTCCCTCTTTGCAGGACATTGACCTCATAAGTTTTGGGTTGGTTGTTTCCTGATGCCTCTAAATAGTAGATATTAAAAGTTTAACACATATTAATAGTTGTTCCAAGATGGAGAGTTTTTCCATTACTGGCTGTGCAGTCATAGCCACAAGTAGAAGTCTAGATGGTCTCTTTTGAGTAAGGGTTGACTCTCCAACTATGTTAGACATTTTACTTAAAGAAATGGAGGTAAAAAGCTTGTCTTTTTATAGAACAGAAAAAAAAATTAGTTGCAGTCTTTTCATAATTTGAGCATATTTTCCTTGTGGTTGAACAATAAAATTGCCTTTGAAAATGTTTTTCTTGCACTTTTGATAGTAAGAACATTAAAGTCAAAGATGTTTAAGGATGAGCAGGTAGGCCCATTATGCTTTGGGGTTGTCACATAGAATATGTCTGTCTGGGGTAGAATGAGAGGTAGAGTTGCTAGGAAAAATAAGTTGATGTGTATTTGTAGGAATTATTGACTGTCTTTCCAAGTAGTTGGGATTTTATTCCACGTGAAATGAGGAGTTATGTGAGTCATATAAATTACATTAAGATCACAAACCATAATCATATTGTAGCTTAGAAAGATACAACTTTTATAAAATACAAATAAAGGAAGAGTGATATTAAAATTAAAGGAATTATTGAAGAGACCATTGAAAGAGTGGAGGTGAGTGAAATTTGATATGGACCTGAGCAAAAGCAGCGTCACTAGGAATAGAAAAGATGAAATGGGCTTACATGATATTTCAGGAGAAGAGGCACTTGGATTTGATTATGTATTGGATTTGGAGAGGAAAGATGTGAAAGATGAGTAAGACACTAACATTAAACTATTTAATAAGATCTTTTAATTTGTATGTTTTTAGAAATTTACTTACCAAGGAAGGTTGTGATCAATGCTACAGTCTCAAGTTCTCTTAGACTTCCTGAAAGTAGCAAGTCACTCTTGAAGAAGACTGGATTCCTTATATGAAGTTAGAGGAGGGCTGGAAGTTCTTTTATAGAAGAAGCATATTTGAATAAAAGACCAGAGTCTTTGTACTGAATCATGGATAGCACAGGAGAACCAGAGAAGCGCTACCAGAACAGTGAAAACCTCAAGTACTTAGAGAGTGGACTCTGATGAAAGTTATTCATCACTTCTCTCCCTACTTAATGACTCAGCCCCTAATACAAAGCCAGCTAGCAGTAGAGATTTATCAGCTAGTAACTATGGCTGAAGAAAAAGACAGATAAAAACTAAGAAAAGGGAAATGATAAAAATCTGTGCATTCTTAGATGCTTTCACTCAGATGTCTATTTAATGTGCTGATTCTGACAAAGCAGCTAACATATCAAACTTGATCTGAGGATTAGAGTGACTTTAACTGCTTTATGTTTTATGGAGAAACATAATAATTGCTAAGGAGTCCTAAAAACTTAGAGTTTATGGGGAATACTTTAAAAATATTTTTGTTGGTATTAAAAGTAATATGCTGTTATTGGTGAAAATTTGGAAAATACACACAAAAAAGAAAACAAAAAATTATCCATAATCTTGCCATTCAGAGATAATATTTTAGATGTAATCTTCCAAATTTTTTCCAAACTTATCCAAAGCGGCTCAAATTTATTTAGGATTAGAAATATAATCTCTGGAACAATATACAATTTTTATGAAATGAGAGAGTAGTTATATATTTAGTCATTGAAATGAATGCAATAAAAATATGTCTAATTAGAAGTACCTTCTTGTTGCTACCTTAAGTAAAAAAAAAAAGTATCCTTGTAATATAAAAACATGTGCTGCTCTTTGAAATTTGGAAGCATACGTTCCTTACTCTAAGGGGAAAACTTGACTGAAACTCTTTCATATACCATTAACTCTATACAGAATTTTAAGGAACTGTTTTCTGCATAATATAAGCTATAACAATCATTTCAACAATCTATAATCTCTGTAATCCAATTATAAATTAGAAAAGTTTATAAAACTAATAAGTAAATATGGTTTAAAATGATAAACATCACAAGCTGCAATCTAACACAAGTTCATGGCAAATCACTAGACATTACAGGGAAAATATATTTAAAAAATTTTTATACTTCTATAACTGCATTAAAAGTTAGGGGAATCAGGAGCCACTGTGCTTGGAAGAGTAGAGCCTTTCCTGGAATTATTTCCATGCTCTCCCACAATCACAAGACATCTGTACCATTCACAGATCAGTTACAGGTCATCTCACATATAAAGGTAAATACTCAATCAAGATTCACCTAAAATTTGAATAATGCTAACACCATAATACAGAGGCAGCAAGCTCAACAAGCAGAAGAACGCAAATCCAAAGAGAGTGATTTAACAGACCAAGAAAAATATGATTAAAATGAATATAAACTATCTTCTCAGATTTTAAATATTTCAGCGTTCAAAATAAGGAATCAGTGGGGAATCATAAAGACAAAAATGTGATTTTTGAAGTACAAATTTCAATCACTTGGCTGAATAACAAAATGATCACAGATGAAAAGAGAATTGGTAAATTAAAAGATGAAGCTAAGAGAATCTCTCAGAATATAGCTGAAAAAGACAAAAAGAAAGTTAAATAAAAAATTCTGATCTTTCAATTTCCACATAGCAAATGACCAAGAAGAAAAAAAAAATGATTGACAGGTTAAAAAAATATACAAAACAGTCATAGAAGTAGAAAATTCATACCTGAACTAAATTTCTTTCCCATACTGAAAAGATAATTTGTTGAACAGAATGAATGAAAAAGACTACATCCAGATACATGTGATGAAATATTAACATTCACTGATTAAAAGAAAATCATAAATGGTTCTAGACAAGAAAAAATAAACAGAAAAGAAATGAGAATTCAATTCATATCATACTTTTCTTTTGCTTAAAAGGGGGTACAAGAAGGCAATACAGTAAAATTTGTAAAGATGGAAGGAAAATAATTTTTATCTTAAAATTATTCATAGAATTATACACTCATATGTAACAGTGAAATATTGACATTCATTTATATTTGCAAAGGCTCAGGAATTGTATTACCCATAAACTCACCTGCAATGAATTACAGAAGGATACAATTTAGCAAAACATAAACAGACAAACAAAAAAACTGTGGAACCCAAGAAGCAATGGCAATCTACAAAACCAGTAAATCTTTTGGTTATAATAACTGTTTACTGTTTAAGGAAAGTGTGTGTGCATAATAAAACAATGGAATCAAAATAATACTGGTAATACTGGTTGAGACCAGCATGAGAGGAAATATAACTATAAAACTGTAGCTGGTAGAACTATGGTACTGGGTGGGATATAAACATTCAGACCATAGAGATCTTCATAAGTAACAATAACGTGAAAATATTTGCATCATCTTCACTTTGCCAAGTGATTAAACCCATCACTTTGACTCTTTACCTTCTCTTTCCTCAAACTCATATATGCTTACCTGCTAAAATGTGTACGTTAACTGACATCTCAGGTGTAGACACTAATAAATATTTTAGCAAATAACATGAAAGAGAAATTTAAAGAGTAAAATAGTTTTATTAGTAAAATCTTGTTATTCTCCAAAATCACCATTTTACTTGAAACACAATGTATATTTTAGGTATGCCACGACTCAACATATGTTCTGGGTTGTCATAATATGACTTGATTTTTTTTTTTTTAATTATTTTTCCTTTTCTCTGCTTTTATATTTACATTTTGGAAAAGTAAATGAGTTTTTATAGTTTATGAGATATATTTTTTCATGCATCTTAAAAAAATGACTACATCTGATTTTAGCTGATTCTAAGAAGTAAGTTTCCAACCACTAAAACCAGGTGGAGAGTCAAAGAAATGATCCATGTAAATGACTAACCCAAGTTGAGGTTTTGCCACTAGAATTAGGTTTATTTTCTAGATCCTCAGAATGTCTCATGTATTTAGTTGATTTATTAAGGAGTTACAGCAGTAAACACAACAGAACCACTATTATCCATCTCAAGGACATAGTGTATGGGTGTGAGTAACCATGTAAATGGATTGGATATTGTACCTGTCCAAGCTATTGTTGAATTACTATTTCTCTTGCACACTCACCTGTAACCTCCCTGAGAGCAGGAAACAAGCCTTATTTTGCTTTCTACTGTCTCTCTAGTGATGGGCACAGACAGGCTAGGCTCTCAATAATTATTTGCTGAATTAATGAAATAAAGTGTGTGCTGAATTAGTGAACTGAATTTTTGTTCAAAATTGTGAAATCAATTATTGGGTGATCATTATGATGACAAAAAATAATATTCTGGCCAAACCCCAGGATGCTATATCTCTCATATTCTCCTTTATTTCTATTAGTATTTAACATTTATCATATATTCATCTGCTTATAGTCTGTTCCCCCAATCAGAATTGTGATTGTTAGGGACAGGCTTATGAAGACAAACGTTATGAAGCCAGAGACTTTGCCTTTCTATTCTCTACTGCATCCAGCTACAACATTCTGACATGAAAAAAATATTATGAATGGATGAATACATGAGGAGTTGAAGGTACCATCAGCCACAGCAGGGCAAATAACTCTGATCTATATAAAAATTTCTTCATCTCTAGCTTGTTTGTTAATTAACCAAAAGTTCATGGCTAGACATAATTGAAAGGGATAATTAATTATTCCATATTGATAGATAGATGGATGGATAGATAGATGGATAAATAGATAGACAGATAGATTGACTGATTGACTGTTCATTCAGCATAGGACCTGGCAGTAGAATAGCAAATATTTTGGACATGGTTCCTGATCTCCTAGAAGTGTTCTGTTAAACATTCATGTTTCAGAATCAGGATTTTTAGAAATTGGAACCACTGAATAAATCAAAATATTTAAGTTGCCAAATAAATCAGTCAAGTGGATTAATGGCTTAATATTTTTCTCTCTGGAATAACAGAACATTTTGACTACAGTTTGTATTTGGACCAACTAGATACTGCAGAGAAATATGATAAAAATGAATCATATTTAATTTCCCTCTACTCATTCTACCTCATGTAAAACCACAACTGATTAATTATGGTTCAAACCATTCAGGGATGGGTTTTGCTGTCAATGTGTTCCTGAGAAACTGTATATACACACAAATATACAGTTTCTTTAGGGAAGTGATTCATCATATAGGCTACTGTAAGTTGGACCTTGTGGTATTTTTTTCTTTTTGCATTTTTTTCCTGATATGGAAAAGAGATAAAAACTAAACTTTTCAGACATTAATAAAATTGGAAGTGTATCAAAACTTGATATTGTCTCCATTTTGACCACAGATTTCATTTGAACCAACTAGATACCACTAACATGATAAGAATGAATGATACTTAGTTTTGCTTCTGTTTGTGCAACCACGTGTAGAACCAACATTTTACCAAGTGCACTGCCATTTAAGCAGAAGTATATGAAGATTTGAAAGCATAGTTTTAAAAGATTTTGAAAAAGGATTTTAAGACATGAACCAAAACACATAGAAGTAAACAGCTGTAAATTACTGCGAAAGAAATCTGAGAGTTAAAAAATTACACTAATTTTGGTATTTTAGTATAACAGCAGAACAAAATGAAAATGTCATTTGAGGACTGGATGTCTCAATGTAAGAGGATGTTGAGGAAGATTTTCCTTTTTTCCAGAATTGGTGACTAGTACCCCAGTTTGAGGACAAAGCATCAAGTAGCTCCTTTACTAAAGAGAAATTAATGCAATTGAAGGCCTGTCTGGCTCTGCTTCCCCCTCCCCAAAGTCGCTCTTTACCTCCTATGGTCACTGTCTATGTAACAGAAGATAAAGGAGTAGGGAAGGAGCTCTCCAAGGCAAAATGGGTGCTCCCCTCTCCAAGAAATTACACACAGAGTTCAGTCATGACACTGTCTTCTCATTCTGCATTTATACATTTGTTTATGTGTGGAATTTCTGAGCAGCTCTCCATGCCTATTGGAGAAGAATGGAAAGAGTCAGTCAAAGATGGCAGGTGGAGAGAAGGTATCAGTGGAAAAGCCTGCATTCCTACATTCAACATGACATAACAAATGGGTTTCATTTAAGTCACATGGTCACCAAAGAAGGTAGCTAGATTCGTGTCATACCTAAGTGAATGGGACTTTAACGGGGACATCACAGCAGCAAAAGGTTGTGGGCTGTACCACCTAGGTTAAGAGCTGAAAGGTACTGGAAGTGCTGAATAGAAGCCAGAAGAAAACCATGCATGCCTTCTAGGAGGGGATCTACAGAGCATGAGTCGGCAAAGTTTATCCCCAGGAGCAAAAGCTAAAGTGGGATGCTGAAGAGTTTGCAGGTCTCCTACATCAAAGATCTGTAGGATGGGAAGCCCCCCACCAGGGCCTTTAAATTAATTACACATGGGCCCAAATATATCGTAAATTTTTGGATGCTGGTCTCACAAAAGGCAACAGAAGCCACTCAGTTTAACCAGGTGAGGAGCTACAGAAGCAGCTAGTTAAATGAGAGAGTTACTCATTCTTCTTCCCTCCATCGTGACTGAAAGCGTCAGAGGAGGAAAGGAAGAAGTAAAAAGCAGAACCCCTACACCGGCTGTCCCCGCCAAGGTGTAAGCCTGAACTGGGAGATGTGAGGGGGTACAATTGGAGTTTTTCATTAGACTAAATAGGACTTTTTAATAATGGACAGTGACCTGATCTCCATAGAATCTTCCTGAGTTATTTTTGAGGAATGAGAAGAGAGGAGTTGGGGACGGTAATATGAGAAAAAAATAAAACCTTTCCACTCTTGTATTCCCACTGATCTGCAACTATGCCTGAGACTGTCAATAAACCACCATAGTATCTTTCTAAGTTTAGGCAGACTTCTGAGTTATTCATCCATTCAATCAGTAAACACAATAAAAAACTATGACCCCAAAGCAAAAACTTATTTCAAATATATTCCCCTCCCCACCAACACGCACTTCTCATCTCTCCACTTCAAGGTCAAGTTTTAATCCGTTTATCCCGCCTCATGATGCTTTGCTTTTCTGCTCCCTCCCACAGTGGTCTGATTCTGCCTAGAACTCTTACAGCTCTCAGTGTTTATTCAATTATTTCAAAACCAGAATGTCAGTGTTACTCAACTATTGCATGAATATGTGGGCTGTCTCTTCATATAAGACAATAAACTCTTGGACAGTTAGACTCTATGATGTATTTCTTCTCTATCCCCCACTACCAAGAGCAGCTCATAATGCAACAGATACTGATCTAATGCTTTGTAGTTTTAGTACTTTGGTTCTTATTTTGAGAAGACAGGAAGGCTCAGGCATGTTTTTCTACCCATCTAAAAGTCTTTGTTCTTTACATTTCAGTACTTCATTATCCAAACGTAAAGGTGTAAAAGTTTTCTTTTATTTTGTACTGTCTCCTCCTTAAAAAACAAAACAAAACAAAACAAAAAAGACTTGTATGCCATACAATGTTTTTTGCCACATATTCAGGTGTTTTTAAAATTTTAATATATTGACCATTATCTCTCCGGCATATCATGGCTAATACTTATTTTTAAAAAAACTTTCTGTATCACCTGGCATTAGTGAGTATTTCATAAAAGTATGTAGTCCAATATTATTTGTTTGTTAATCCAATCTGAAAAGCCTTCTCTTTAAATGAAGGACTTAAATGCATTATTAACTATTATTATATAGTTTTCCCATCTTCCTTCTATAATCTAAGTCTACATTTATATTTTTAATATTAGCTTGTATCCCTGTTTTATATTTATAAGACTACATTTTCTTTTCTAGCAATTTGGAAAGTTTAAGATTAGGTATAAACCCAGGAAAAATAGGATATGGATTTTGTACTGAATTTTTTGCATGGACAAGGAAAGAATTCCCTGCAAAAGAAATGTTTAAAGGAACAGTGACAGATAAAAATTAAGTTGTTTTGTGATAGTATCTTATGAGTCTTGTTTATTCAGTGTGTTGGACACACACACATATAATCGCTAACACTCACTTGCTAGTAAGTTGGGAACTGATTTTAGATGGTTTAGCTCCCAGGCATGTGCTCTAATCTAAGCTCTATTTATAAATATTTCTGGAAGTCTAATACCCTATGCAGAAAAATGGCCTTCCTGGATTTCAGAGGGAAGTGTTATTTACCAGAGCATCAAATCAGACTGAAATAAACCTGGCAAAGACAATATTCCTCAAAATGTCTGTCTGTTCTACCTCATCTAGACGCCAAAAACTTGGTTCTATTACTACATGGAGTCTACCCAGTCTTAGAAATAACATAGGAATTTCTAAAAACATTCTTTCATTCAGGACTTTCATGAAGATGCTGTTTTAATTATTTAATGCTGTGCTCAATCCATCCCAACTACTTAGTGGCTTAAAACAATACATTATTATTTCTCAGAATTCTTATTGGTTCTTCCGCTGGTTTTTCCTGGGCTCATTCATGCAGCTCCATTTGGCTAAAGGGTGGGCTGGGTTGTGTTGGAAGGTAAGATGGCATCACTCACATGTCTGGCAGATGTGCCTGGCATACTGTCAGCTAAAGCCCTTTGTTCTCCTTCACATGGTCTAATGCTCTAGTAGGCTTCCTTGACTTCTATTCATGATAGTCTCAGGACATCCTTCTAACAAAGAAAGAGCAGAGTGCTGCAAATCTTCTTAAGATCTAGTATTGGAAGTATTGTACCTCACTTTTGCTTCATTCTGTCAGAAAAATGCCAACCCAGATTCAAAGGTTGGGAAATAGACTCCCTTTCTAATGGGATAGGCAAAATCACATAGCATAGAGGATGCATACTGAATTGGCAGAAACGTGTGATCATATTTTGGAATCACTGTAGATGACAAAAATTAGTTGAGAACAACAAACATGGACATACTTTTAATCAACATTGTAAAAGAGGCACAAAATAGAGTATGGATATTGATTTCCAGTTGCTTATCACTACGGCCCTGATAAAATCTCTTGACCCACTATGACTAAGGAAAACATCTTTGTGATGATGAGACCTGTATTTCTCTTCTTACACTGTCCAGGTTCTGCTCATTCTCTAGTATGGAAATAGGTTCAGTAGGCAACCTTCCTTTAATCCTTAGTAAATATCATATTCCATTGTAAATGCTTTACATTTAATCCTTACAACAACCCAAATAGGTAGGTATTATTAGCCCCCAATTAAAGATGAGGAATCAAATATTCAAGTCAAAGTAACTTGTGAGGCCACATAGCTAGTGGAATCTGAACCCAGACTATCTGGCTCCAAGTCCACGCACTTAACCTCCATGGCTGTTGCTTCTGTGATCATTGCTGTGGTTTTATTTTCACCGTCCTCAGGAATTGGATACAGCTTGCTTATATCAGGGCTTTTATTTTCAGCCTATGCTAATGCACTTGTTCAAAATACATACCTGAAATAACATCTTAATCAGTGTGAATCAGTCAGCACTTAGGATAACTAATCCGCTTGGGCCATTAGTGTCCTGAGTCTGGTCTGTGTTATACAGACTGGTTATTGTGTTTCTAGACCAATCAGTCTTCCAGGGCTATCAGTGGGTTGAGGCTAGTCAAGCAATAGGAGGTAGCGTTGCATGGTGGTTAAGAATACAGGTTGGAACGAGACTCCAAGGATTAGAATTCTTGCTCTGCCACTTACTAGCTCAGAACCTTTGGGGATGCTACTTCATTAGTGGGGATAATAATAGTTTCTCCTTGATAGGATGATTATGAAGATTAAAATACATGAGTTAATTTTTGTAGAAGTCCTTGGAACTCTATTACAATAACTCTGTTATTTGTTTTATTTGTTTATTTGAAGTACCTCTACTTCAACCTATTGGAAATACTGGTCTTCCAGGTGAGAGTTGTCTTTAGTACGGCTCAGCTAGAGATGGGGTCAGGGGTAGTTTTAGTCTCCAGTTTAATTCCCACAGAGCCATTGACTGCCCTGTGGAAGAGGGACTTTTTGTCTTCATTCCCAAACAGAATTATCCACAGGAGGTTTCAGGAAAGAGAGAGAGAACTTCTTTGACCTGGTCCCAGCCTGGGCTCTGAATGAATGACCTGGCTGGCATTAACCCCTTAGGCTTATCAAATCGTACCAGCCTCTCATATCTAAAAGTTCTACTATGGATGACAGACCATCAACCCAATAGCCATGGTAGTCCAATCAGTCACTCTTTTCTGCTCCACTTGGGTCTTTTCACAGTGAGCAGCAGACTGGGGTAGGTCATGTGATCTGAGCTCCAGAATTAGAAAATGTCATTCTCTGGCATTTACTGACTTTTGAAATTTGAAGTTACTTAACCAAACTGACTCTCTCCTCAACTGTAAAACAGGGATGATGATAAGACAGTACCTATTTAGAAGATTTTTATCTTATCACAGTACCTAGTATGTAGTTAACTCTTTCTAAATGGTAGCTAATGTGATCTCTTGATTATAGGAATTGATTCAATATTTCTCTAAAATTCAGAGGGACCGGTTTTTTACAGGATATATGCCTATTTATTGGCAGGAATAACCTTGTATAAACAATATTGTGTTATACTTTTGGGAAAGTGTGTGGGGAAAGAAAAATTTATGCCCATTTGAACTTTGGAAAAACATACTTCAATATTTCATATGGAAAGAATTTCAAATCTTTGAAAGGGTGACTTAATTTTGAATTTCTTATTTCAAAGCTGAGATATTAACCAAGCATAAAATGTATACCACATTGTAAGCTGAATGGACTGTTCTAAAGCCTCTATTTTAATTCATAGTCAGAGCTGGTATTTTTATGGCCACTCTTTAACTTATTACAGGGGCGGTTGCTTTCTTTACCCAGTAGTGGGTCTCAGATAACTTCCTAAGCCTCAGCCTCCCAGTCTGTTAAAAAAAGTTCTATCTGACTTACAGATTGTTAAAATAGTCCATTAAAATAATAAAAATAAAAAGCCTTTGATCTGAGCTTCCTGGAAATAAATGTTATAACACTACATTATTATTATCACATTGTGAACCCAATACAGCACTATCAATTTTGCAGCATTTAAGTGGGCTGTTTAATGTCAAATGCAGAATTCATGACACGGGCAATTTATCTCACTCTCTCCCTCTTTCTTTTTATTTTAAATAGATCAAAATCAAGAGCAGGAGCCTGAGAGAAATGTGTTGTTTATATTCATCAGAGTCCAATACAAGTAGAAATTTAATTCTTAAAATATGGATTAAAAATTTTTTTGAAATGATTGTTCTACAGTCTGAGATAAACCTTCATAATAACTTTGAATTTGGCTCTAAAATGAGGATATATGCCTGCTAGAATTTTGTATTGATTGTTTAGAGAAATTTCAAATATTTGAGGATAGGATGAGACAATCCATCATTTTAAAATTGAGAGCTTAAGAGCTTAAGAGCTTGTAAGCATCATAGCTAAAATATTCATGGTTTTAGATCGATTTAGTATTAGTATTCTCTTTGTTAATATTACCTTCAGAATATATAATTAGCATTGATTGTGCATATTTATTACAAGCAAAAGTTATACAAAATGTAATTTATCCATGTCATCAACACTTTGCCAGTTAAAAATAGAAAACAGAATACAAATGAAGTAATCTCACAATGTTCAAGTTAGTTTTTAACAGCATATTTAGCTTTGATTTTTTTCATGAAACAAATATTTCTTGAGAATCTACTTTGTGAAACTTAGGAGAATTTTTGACATCCTCCAGTTTTATTTTTCTTGAGTTTTATTAGATAGAATACCACTACTGTTATATTAAAAGGTGTTCAAAAAAACAAGATCAGGGGTAAAAATGTTTGGTAAATCCTAGATTAAAGAAAGCAAAAACATTTTTTTTTTTTAACTGCAAGATTTTTGGTTCTTTTATAGAACTCCCTAAGAGGGGATTCTGGGTGTTAAAAAATTTTCCAAATATAAATGCCATAGACTCTTACCCCCTACTGCAGGAATATTTATTAACACATTAAAGAACCTTAGAGTGCTGTAAAAAGCTGTTCCTAAAAAGTCATCTCTTCTTATCTCCTCTTGTTATGGAATGCATGACTGTAGATCAGTGAGTTCGAGTTTTTCCCAAAGAATATATTGGAGTTATTTTGGAATGTAATAGAATTTTTTACTTCAAACAGTTTTTCTTTTCCTAAAATATTATTTTTCCACCCAAGTAATGTATTTTTTCTAGGATCCTGCCGTCTAGGAGATGGATAACTTGGTAATATCTAATTATATTAATTGGTTGATATTGTTTAAGATATGGTATATTTTCCCTAACTCTCAAAGGGCAAGAGAAACTCCTAAACAAAAGCTTAATAATGCCCTCAAGTGAAAATCCTTTATGACATGTCATGAGTAATTAAAATAATATGTATATGTACTTTTTGTTCTTCCTCAAATGGTCATGAAATCTTCTGTATTTGTATACTTGTAGTTTGTAGTTTCAAAAATTTACATTAAGGTATGTCAACCCTTGTTCTTTTTTCTTGTTTTTGTTTTTATTGATATTATACTGTACGCTTACCATAATGTGCTCAATGTTGAAGTAATTCATTATTAATTCATACTCTCAATCATGGAACTAAAATTAAATGTTAAGTATAGTTTTGGAAAAGAAATACTTTCTTCTTGGCTGTAAAATGTCATTTCAGGATTACCATATTAACAAAGGCCTCTAGATTCTCTCCCATGTAAACAAAGACTAATGAGAGGGACTTCCCTGGTGGCATAGTGGTTAAGAATCCGCCTGCCAATGCAGGGGACACAGGTTCGATCCCTGGTCTGGGAAGTTGCCTCGGAGCAACTAAGCCCGTGTGCCACAACTACTGAGCCTGCGCTCTAGAGCCCGCGAGCCACAACTACTGAAGCCCAGGTGCCTAGAGCCTGTGCTCCGCAACAAGAGAAGCCACTGCAATGAGAAACCCTTGTACCGCAACGAAGAGTAGCCCCCACTTGCCATAAATAGAGAAAGCATGTGTGCAGCAATGAAGACTTAACACAGCCAAAACAAACAAACAAAATAGAATAATGAGAAACTCCAGTAAATGAAATAAATAGGAAGAACTACTTTCTTTGCAATTCTTCTCTTTTGTACATAAGTCAAATTTTTGTTTCAATTTGATTTAAAATACCACTAAATATGAGACAAACTCTTAGTCTTGAAATATAGGTTCATCATCTACATATTTTATCCCACATGTTAAAATTGCTGTTTTTATTTAAATCAGCAAATATGTGAATTCCGAAGGTATTTTGTTATTAGATAGGTTTCTTTCTTTTTTTTTTTTTTTTTTATGACTGGTAGTAAGAAACGTATTCCTATGAAACAGGAAGAAACCTTGATTGATAAGTATTAAGAATACCTTGAAATTGACACTTTATAAAAGAGAAGTCCCTACTGATCTAGCATAGACTCTTTAAATTGGCTGGAACTTTGACAAAAAAGTGTACTTCACTCTAGTCAACCCCAGTAAAGAGTTCATAAGTTAAAACAAAATGAAACTCTTGAACTATCTCCATATCAGCAGGAGAGGATCCAGGTTTTGTGCAACCTGAACCTCATACAATTTGCAGAAGTACTTTAATACAATTTTACAAATTCACTAATTTAAAATTGTTAGGCTTCTCTCAATTCTTTCGAGGGAGACCTATTCCAGTGAGAGAACTTGCAGCTTGAGTTCCAGTATGTTTATGGTACACATGCCTTCATATAACATAGTCAGATATCACGAATGAAGTATACTAGAAAAGCATCACAGTAGAGGCCAGGAGAGCTTTACCAGCGCTGAGATTAGTCTGCCTGGATTTCTTTCCTCATTACAACATAAGCAAGTGTGCACTGGAAAAAATTATCTCTAAGGTTCCTTCCAGCTGAACAGTTTCTATTTTTTAATTGGAGAAGTCATCACTTCTGGAATGAGGAGAACTCCATGCTAATGTGGATGAAGCAAATAAACCTTGCGAATTGATTTGGGTATCCTAATTTACATGATTATTTCCTGGCATCCAGGTCTATATATTTTTTCACATGGCAGTATAGTTGTTGATTATTCTCAGAGGTCTCAATTGGAAAGATCTGTTTTTGCTTTGTAGTAATATTCACAAATAATTTCCGAGTCAAGATTGCTAGTACTAGTGCCAGATCATGGGTGAGGGAGTAGGGATCTTATAGACGATCTTGGAGAAGAAAAATAAGGAAGAACAGGAAACCATCCCATTATTTGCCTTCTCATCTGTAATTCTTGGAATTGAAGATCTGACCTACTAACTGAATCTTATGAACATGATGTCTTTGAAAGTGGAAGTAAGTTATATAGCTTAGCAGGGTTTTTCCATTTTAATGCTAGACTGGTAAGTGTAGAAGTTATACGAATATCATTGATATGTTGTGAAGATCTTTTGGGGATTTTTTTCCCACAATCAGTATAAAGATCAAGCTCTTTGTATCATCTGTTTACATATGTGAATATACACAAAAAAATTCTTCAGAGGTGTTCTAAAGTCTTTATCTTTGTCTGGTGCCAAGATCTAATGGTTTTAAATGCCTTTTAAAAACCATAAGACAGCCTTTATATAAAGTCTTCATCAAAAAAATATATTATGCTAATCCTAATAGAGTGTAGTTTAATGGAGGTCAAAAGTATGTCTTATTTCTCACTGTGCTCTCAAAACCTATATAAGTAGCTGATATCAAGGAGCCATATTAATTAAATGTTGACTGAAAAAATAAATAATTTCTAACAAATAATTTCAAACTATAGAGCATTACCATTGTTCAAAATGTATGTTGGTAGCAATAAACCTATATCTTCTTCTATGATTAACATAAAAATAAAATAAATGTGATTATATTAAGCATGGCTCATAAGTAGAGAAGTGGAATATTATTTATAATTCTGCCACCTGTTAAAGCAATAGCTATTAACATTTGGGGTTCAATTAATTTGTCAAAAGCAGTTCACCCCGTAAGCATCTATGTCTTTGTATTTCCATTTAATATACTATATATGAATACAGATCTTTTAAAAGTTCATTAAAACAGGAAAAACTGAAATAAAATATCTTTAATCTGCAGTAGTTCTCCATTTTGTTAAAAACAGAATTTCCAAGATTAGCAATAAGAAAACATTAAAAACTGTCTCACTGTTTCAATAAAGCAAGTATCCAGAGCAAAATAATAGTCTCAAAGGAAGAAAACTCAAGTATCTTACTGAAATAGACTTCCAATTTCAGTACAATGCATTTTTGTGGGATAGATTGGACTGTTGCACATAGATTAAATTTGACAGGATACCAGACTGTTGCCATATTTTTACTTTAAATTCAGTACCCTTTTTTGGTAAATGTGGAGCAGAAAAATATATTTTTTTGGTTTTTCCTGTTGGGGAAAACCAATTGAATTTGTTTTCAATATTTCAAAACTCTGACATGACTGTGTACCTGGCTTACATTATTTTATAGATAGCTGGAAGGTATTTTAGCCTTGACATTTCAGTTGTCCTGAAAATAGTGATGATATATGGACTGGCACTGCTTAGAGCTCCTGTTTTTCTTTCCAAAAGTGCAGTGTGATTAGCCTTTTTATCCATCCAAGACTACTGCCCAGGGAGCCTTACGTGTCAAGGCCAATGCAGCTTTGATGAAGCAGCATCTCAAGGTATTATGATTTAAATTCTGGGCAGCAGTTGGAGGCAGATTGTTTCCTTGTCTTGTTGTTCATTCATATTTGTCCCTTTCTTAGATAGGGATTGAGAAAGATCTTTTAACTGCGCTCTACATAGTTTTTATGCCCTTTGGAGACAGAAGAGATCCAAAGAAGGTATATGCGCATATGGTTGAGCAGGAACAATGAGCAGAGCTGGAAGAGACACAAAACTTTATTTCTACCCTGGCGTTGCCACAGCTCCAGGGCACATATGCTACTGTGTCAAGGAACAAATATAACTTCTGACAAAAATTGAGAAAGGTTTTTAGAATAAAACTCCAAGTTATGCAAAACTCTGAAAGGACAGAGCCGACAAAATAGGTCTAAGAATAAGCAGAATGTTAGTTAAGAACAATTCTTCTGTGAACAACAGCTGGAGCACATGATAGAGAAGTCTAGGGATCAGTGATTCTCAGTGTTTACATCCAAATATCCTTATTGGTTTATAACTTGCCTTAGTCCATCTGAATCCTAACACCTGCCTTGACTGTGGTAACCTGGCCTTTATTATTAAGCTCTGCCTGCAGTGGAACAGGTCATGCCAGCCCCTGGCAGGATGGCGCATTCACCTTTGGGGAGCAGTCTCCCATACCATTCTTTAGGATAGCAGAAGAGATCACCACACTTTAACAGATTGCTCTAAAGACTTCTACCCTCTTGAGCTTCTTCATATTGGAAGACTCTAACAGGAGTAGAGTTCTCAAACAGGCAGGCAACAAAATAAACACACCAGTCAATCTGAAGCATGCTAAGAGCTCTACCGGTCCGAATAAAATAAGATATAAAAAGTCTTGTTATGTGAACAAGAGATTAATTTAACTCATCTATTTTTTCATTTGTATCATATCTAAGGAAAGTTAAATGATTCACACTTTATTTTTAATTTTTAAACATTAAATCAAAATGGAGCTGAGACCTACCTCATGAAATGGGCAAGTGGTGGTCAAAGAAGCAGTAGTTGTAGTCAGCGATGACTTGAAGGGCTTTCGCTTTTCCATAATACCCATTAACACCCGCCCGACAAAAACAACCAAGTAAATTTATCATCTAGGTTATAGCAGTGTTTTGCCATGCATTGTTCTAAAACATGTATTCTAGTATCTTCTGTTGATACTAGATTGACACAAAAAGCCTCTCCTCCCAAGAGAAATGAAGCCACCAGGGGATAGCGGGAGACCTGGAAGAAGATATAAGACTCTACTCACCTTAGTGGTCACTGCGTCTAATCCCCTTGGCTCCTTCTTTCTCCTTTTATTGAAGGGTTTTATTTATAGACTCGGACATGTATAATGTAAGACATTTGCTATGAATACCTCGGGATTTCTCATATCATCATAGAATCACCTTTCAGATATCCAAGAACAGATCTAGTTTGCATATTTACCATGGTTATGCAACTACATAATACGTGGTAAAATAATTTTAAAACATTTGCTCCATAGGTGACGTGTATTAGTTGAAGTGTGTACACAACAAATATTTTAATAGGAAAATACTTCTTCCCACCGCACTCATACAAGCTTTCTTTCTGCTGGTAACCCCTCCAAACAATGGCAAGTTGCAAACTGAAGGCTAAGATTTCTGCAAGCAGCTATGATTATTAACACTATGGAATCAACTGTGGGATGGAGTGACAAATGTGGAAAAATATGGAAAGGGAGGGAGGGTTTCTCTGCCTGACTACGACTTCTCATATATTTAAGGGAGGAAAATCCACATAAGTAACACATCTATACATTGGGTGTAGTTTAAGACAGTCTGTGCCTCATATTGATTATTTATTATGTTACTTTCCTTTCTCTTCATCCTTTAACTGAAAAATCATTACTTGGATATATAATTCTTTTCTTCCCAGAATCCTGAGAACTGCAGCATGAATAGTTTGTATTGTGTCTATCTATGGAGGAATTTTTAAGTTGTCAGTGGGTTACGTCACATCTCAGGAAAAAAAGCAAGTCACACCTCCAGGGGAAAAACTTACCATTATCAAGGCTGTTGTTCCCATGGCACCATTGACTTTATCCAATGGCAGCACAGCCTAAAATTTCCATAGAAACTGGATCTGAAACTGCTAAACTGGATAGAATCTGTTAAAAGTGCAGTTCCCCATGGCAATATCAGTTGAATTAAAAGGAAGCATAAATTGCCTTATTAGAATCTTTTCCCAAAGAGTCCATGTTCTCACAATAATTGCACTTCCTTGTCATAAGCAATTTTATTACCCAGTAACCTGCTGCCCAAGAGAGAAACTTTATAAGAAGACTTGAGATCATCATCATCCAAGGGATTCATCCATAAAATTAAAAATTATAGTGCTTACTTTATTTGATTGTTAGGGGTAAATGTCTATAAATATTCCAACAGAAACATTTTTAAAACGTTTAGCTTTTCCTTCCTTCCTTTTTTCCTTCATTTCTTCCTCCCTCTTTCCTTCCTCTCATTCCTTCATTCTTCTTTCTTTCTTTCTTCCTTCTTACTCTTTCTCTTTCCCTTCTTCTTTTCCTTGCTTCCTTCTTTACATCCTTTTCTTCCTCTCTTTCATCCTCAGACATGTTTACCCCCTCATATGTAAAGAACATCCAGCATTAAATCCTGTAGTCAAAGAGGAATCAGAGTATCATCTCTCCCTTCCTCCCATTTCCTTATTGGGTCTAACATATCTATCTAGTCATTAGTGGTCTGTGGCTGCAAGAAAAATAATTAGGCCAAATACCTTCTAGGGTAACTAAGAATTTACTGTATTCACACCTACGAAACTGCAGCCCTTCTGCAGTGCACTCTAGCCTTGCTCCCCTGGCCAGAGAAACTACCAGGAAGAGCAGAAGCTTAGGAGGAAAGCCAAGCTCTTTCCTTCCCCTTATAGTAACAGGCTGTTGGTTCTGCCTTTCCTTTAGTGGTGTCAGGCAGGGAGAACGAACGCTATGCAGACTTGTCTAATAACTTGAGCCAGGAATAGGAAAAAATTTCTTTCTTGCTTCCATCTGTCTGACTTCATTCATTCATTTAATCATCTACTCATACAACAGATACTTACAGATTCCTTATTATTTCCTTATACTTCCACAGGATGCCATTTATCTATTCCCTTCCATTCTCCATGTAATAATTCTATCATTGGACTTCTCCAAAAGCTTCTTACTTGTCCTTTTTACCTCAACTTTTTCCTCCAGCCCATCCTACAAGCCTGTTGGCTTGCTAAGGGACTATTTGAATGCTGTTATTCCCATTCTCCTGAACTTTTACAGCCTTCCCAGCTCATAACATGAAGTCCAATCTCTTTAGCCTTGAATTCAGAGTGCTCTAATCTGGCCTCAATGATTCCACTTTTCAAATACCATATTCCTAAACCAGATTGAACTATTTGTTCTTCCCACTCCCCGTCCTCCTTTTTTCTTCCTTTCTGTATGTTATATTCTCCACCTGGAATGCTGTTAGGCTCATAAATCCTCTTGAAGATCCCCTTAGTTCACTTCAATGCCAGACCTCCCTTGATCTTCCTCTTCTTGTTCTTCGCTGAAGGTCATCTCTGGCTCTTCTAAATCCTATGGCATTTTATTTCTCTCATAACCTTTTGCACTTCCTATCTAATTTTGTAGTTTTATGTATTTATATACATGACCTATTTGCCCTTGTAGAATATAAGCTCCTTGAAAGCAGAAGGCATCATTGAATTGGCTTTATAATCCAAGAGTGTGCTTTATTCATAGTCTTTAACTGCGTAAGTGGATGCCTGTACTGCAATATCATTGGTTATTTTTAAGAAGACATGTTATATAATGAGCCTATTGTTAATTTTGACTATAATGAGTAATATTGTGGTCCAGTAAAAGCCTTTGACATCTTTTCTTGATAAGTACCCACTGACAGGTGCATCAGTTTTAGCAAGATTAGAACCTCTGCAGAATCATAAACTTTCCTACACAAACTATTGTTCATCAGCATCTTTAGTGACCGTAATGACTATTGCCAATCAGAATAAGGAGTGTTCTCATCACCCAGACCAAGGACATCTTTTTCTCTTCACTAGCTAACAGTCTTGAAATCCTTTATGTTTTAAATAAAATTCACGTTTCAAACTTCAAAGAGGAAAAAAGCCACACATTGCAAAATCTCCCTCCAACCCTATTTCTCTTTGCCCAGTTCCCAGTAAACCCTTAAACAGATATTACTGAGTTAGATTCTTGTGTGTCTTTCCAGACAGGTTTTTATGTATATAAAAGCAAATATGAATACATTATTTTCCTGTGTTTTACACCAATAATGCCATACTATACACACTCTTCTACTTTTGTGGTTTTTACTTAAAAAGTGTGTCTTGAACATCTTCCTAGATCAACATGTACAGTGTATCCTATTACACTGTGTGGATATACTGTAATGTATTTAAGAGTATAGCTTAAATACATGGGTTTATGGATGGATTAGCTTCTTTATAAACTTTGCTATTACAATCTAGGCCACAATTAATAACTTCGTGTATACATCATTTTCTATGTATATGAACATATGTGTAAGAAACAATCCTAGAAGTGGAATTGGTTGCTCACAGGGTGTATGCCTTATAATTTTTGGTGGATACTTCAAAACTGCCCTCCATAGAGAATGTACCAAATTATACTTTCATGAGCAATGAATGAGAGTTTTAAACATTTTAAAACAAGTGTGTTTTAAAACTCTTGCAGTTTTGTCAAACTGATGCTTACAAATAGCAACTCTGTTTGTTTTAATATGGGATGCTTCATGCATTTGCATGTCATCCTTGCACAGGAACTATGATAATTTTCCTGGAACACTTCAATTCTTGGTGTATGTGCTACAGAAGTAAGCACTCTGTTTACTTGTATTTTGACTGTTATTGTGAATGAAATCAGTGTGTTTTCATATGTTTAAGAGCCATTTGCAGATTTTAAATTTTCTCATAAAAACTCTATTCATCTCCTTTGTCTATTTTCCTGTTTATTTTTTTGGAATTCTTTATAACTTACAGAAATCAGTTGTGATGTGACTTGTATATGTTTTTCCCAGTTTATCATTTATCCTTTGATGTTCAGTAGGCTGTTTTTTGCCATGTAGAGGTGTTTTTTGTTGTTGATAATTTCTTTTATGGATTCTAAATTTTGAATCACAGAAAGACATTTTCCCCATTGAGATTGTAAAATAATTCTCCCTCTCTTTCTCTTTTTTTTCTCCTGGTAGCTTTTATAAAATCATTTCTTTACATTTAAATGTTTGAACCATTTGAAATTGATCCTGGTGTGTATCTGACTCTATTTTTTGCACCAAAACCATTTATTTAATAGGCAATTTTATCACTACTGGTATAAGTTTATTGAGTTTATTAGTATATAGTACTTTTTCATGCTGCTAGAAAGTTTGTCTTTTCTTCAATCATAACTTCTAAGCAGTTGTTTGTATATATGAAAGCATTTACTTTAATTATATTAATTGTTTATCTTGCTAACTTGCTGAATTCTCTTATTTATTGTTCTGATATTTGTGAGTATACTGGGCTCCCCACAATGTATTATTCTCCAGTCATATCATTTGCAAATAGGAATGGTTTTAAGTCCTACTTTCAAAGTTCATAGCTCTTGTTTTTTCTCTATTTTCTGATTATGTTGGTTATAAAATTGTTAAATATTGATAGTGGACTTCCTTTTCATGTTCTTGACTTCAAAGAATCTCATGTATCCTCAGAAAGCAGCGTACTGGGTGTTTGCTTAGATGGCTCTTGGACAGAAATAAAAATATTTTCCATTTTTAGGAGAGTATATACCTATCCCTAGCATATTAATTATATTCTATCAAAGAAGATATTTAATTTTGTGAAATGCCTTTTTAGGGTCTTTGGTGATGATTATAATTGTTCTCCCAATATATTTTAATATTATGAACTTTGATAATAATTTTCCTAATATTGGATCATCTTTGCATTACAAGAATAAAGATCAAAACAATCATAATATATTTCTCTGGATACTGTTTGATAATATTTTATGTGAAAGTTTTCAATTAATATTCACATCTGAAATTTATCTCTAATTTCCTTTTGGTATATTTTATTATGAGTTTTGGTGCCAATGTTGTCCTTATTTTTTAGAACTTTGAAGGTTTCCTCTTTGTTTTATGTTCTGTAACATTTTAAATAGAACTGGAATTCTGTTCTTTTTTGGTTTTGTAGACCTTCCTGTGGAAAATAATCTTAGACTAGTAGATGCTTGACAGATGCTTGACAAAAGTTTTTATTTCTTTTATGGTTTGGTCTTTTTAAATGATGTTCTCTTCAAGAGTTGGTTTTGGTAAATTATATTTTTTTCTGGAAAATTGCTTATTTTTCCAGGTTTTTTAAAATTATTTTGCACAGAGGTAAGCAAAATAATTTCTTATGAATCTATAAATGTACTTTTTAAAAAAAAATTTGTGTTAACCCCTGCTTAACATTTCTGATTTTCAGTAATTATGTTTTCCTCTTTTTTTTTTTCCTAGATTTATTCAATAAGAAGCATTTTATTGCTTTGTTCTGGTTCTTCTTGGCTTCTCTTATATTCCCCTAGTTTTTCTCGTCTGTCTCTGGTCATTATTTATCAGGTTTCTTTGCCAGTTTCTCTTTGTATATCTAAACTGTAAGTACTGCAATTCCATAGGCTCTTAGTTTAGCCCTTTTCTCTCAGAATATCCTTTCTTGAGATAAGCTGTCCCATCCATCACATAGTTTAATTGACCATTCACATGCTGATGACTCACATGCATATATCACTTCTTGAAACTCCAGTTCTTAGTTCTAGATATATATCATCCTTTTGATTTTTAATAGACCAATACAATTAAATATATCTAAAACTTGGTTCTCTTCCATCACAGTCAGTGTCACCAGCATCTACCTTGTTTGACAATCCCAGAGTTCTAAAAGGCATCCCCAATACTTTGTTCTCTTACTCTTTATATTCATTAAAGCGATGAATCCTTTTAATTCTGTCTCTTAAGTATCTCTTTAACCTATCTTCTTCTCTCCTTACTGTCTTGACTCTATTCTAAGCCACCATCATCTCTTGCTTTACCATAGCAATACTCTCTTAACCAATCCCACTATAACCATTCTTGTTCCTTCCCCATTCTTTCTTCATATTGAAGCTGGACATAACATTCCTCTCTTGTTTAAGTCCACTCAATATCTGCCATTGTTAAGAAAAATATTTAGAATTTCACATGACCTTTAAGTACAAATGCTGGTCCCTGCACACCATTCTCAACCTGAGACACTCACCCCTTTGTTTTCTCTACTGCAGCCAATCCAGTAGTCTTTGTATTTCTCAAATGCACCATTCTTCTTTTATCATCTTATGATATTTGCACATGTTTGTTACCTTTGTTTGAACAATGTACTGCTACTGTTTCTTTCATTAATAATTCCTTTTTATCCTTTGGAGTTTGTCTTCAAAATCTATTTCTCAAATAAGCTTTATTATAGTCACCATTTCTAGATCATTTTGGTAACTCTCTTTGTTCCATCTACTAGTTGAGTTTACAATTAAATAAGTAATTGGGTAATTAGTTGTTTAGTGAGTATATCTCATACTAAAATGTAGCCTCAATGTGAATATCTGGTTCACTACTTAATCCCCAGTACCTAGTAAGATGACTGTCCACGAAATAGTTCAAAACACTGAAAAAAAATATTATCAAGAAAAATATAATAATTCTGGATCATATGGCAGTTTTATTTTTAATTTTTTGAGGAACCTTCATACTGTTTTCCATAGTGGCTACACCAAATTACATTCCCACCCACAATACATGAGGGAACTCTTTTCTACACATTCTTGCCAACACTTGTTATTTCTTGTCTTTTGATGATAGCAGTTGATGACACATGAGGTAATAACTCATTGGAGTTTTGATTTGCATTTCTCTGGTAATTAGTGATGTTGACCCTCTTTTAATGGGCTTGTTGACCATCTTTATGTCTTCTTTGGAAAAATTCCTATTCAGGTCCTCTTTTCATTTTTAAATTTGATTTTTTTATATTGATTTGTATGAATTCTTTTTATAAATTGAACATTAACCCTTTATTGGATAAATCCTTTGAAAATATATTCTCCCATTCAGTAGATTGCATTTTCATTTGGTTGATGGTTTCCTTTTCTGTGAAAAGCTTTTCAGTTTGACGGAGTCCCATTTGTTTATTTTTGCTTTTGTTTTTCTTGTCCAAGAAAACATATAAAAAATATGGCTAAGACTGATGTCAAAGAGAGTACTACCTATTTTTTTTTCTAGGAGTTTTATGGTTTCACGTCTTACATCTAAGTCTTTAATCCATTTTGAGTTTATTTTTGTATATGGTGTGAGAAAGTAGTTTAGTTTCATTTATTTACATGTAGCTGTCAAATTTTCCCAACACCACTTATTGAAGGGACTATCTTTCCCCATTGTATATTCTTGCCTCCTTTGGCATAGATTAACCATATGTGTGTGGGCTTATTTGTGGGCTCTCTGTTCTGTTCCACTGATCTATGTGTCTTTTTTTGTGCCAGTACCATACTATTATGATTACTGTAGCTTTGTAGTATAGTCTGAAGTCAGGGTGCATGATACCTTCAGCTTTGTTTTTCTTTCTCAAGATTGCTTTGGCTACTCCAGGTCTTGTTTCTCTCCATACAAATTTTAAGATTTGTTCTAGTTCTGTGAAAAGATTCTTTGGTGTTTTGATAGGGATTGCATTGAATCTGTAGATTTGCTTTGGGTAGTATGGACATTTCAAAAATATTAAATCTTTTGATCGATGAGCACAGTATATCTTTCTATTTATTTATGCTGTCTTAAACTTCTTTTATCAGTGTCTTACGGTCTTCAGAGTATAGGTTCTTTACCTCCTAGGTTAAATTTATTCCTAAGTATTTTTTTTGATACGATTATAAATGGGATTGTTTTATTGCTTCCTCTTTCTGATAACTTGTTATTAGTGTATAGAAACACAACAGATTTCTGTATAATAATTTGGTATCCTGCAACTTTACTGACTCGTTTATTTTAATAGTTTTTTGGTGGAGTCTTTAAGTCAGACAGAGAAAGACAAATACTGTATGTTTTCACTGATCTGTGGAATCCAAAAAACAAAACAAATGAACAAATAAAACAAAACAGAAACAGACTCAAAGATACAGAGAACTAACTAGTGGTTACCAGATGGGAGGAAGTTGTGGGAATGGATGAAATAGGTGAGGGAGATGAAGAAGTACAAACTACCAATTATGAAATAAATAAGTAACAGGGATGCAACAGACAGAACAGGGAATGTACAGTCATTAATATTTTAAAAACTTTGGTGCATAATCTATAAAAATATTGAATCACTAAATTAGACACCTGAAACTAATATAATACTGTAAGTCAACCATACTTAAGTAAAAAAAAATTTTTAAAGAAAAACATGATAAAAGTTTTAAAAATTTCTCACTCTCTAAAAATTAAAACAAACTCCAGCATCATTATAATATTATCAGTCAACCAGGATGAACAGTTCAAAACCGAATTATAAATTTAACATATATCTTGGTTAAGAAATGAATGATTAATGTATTAGTACAATAATATAACCATCTTGAAACATAAAGTAAAATTACCAGATTACATTTTATGCCAAAATAAATTATACATGGATGTATATGAAAGAAAATATGCATATATATTTACCTGATCTTGGTCTGAATAAATATAACCCATAAAATTTGACAACAAGGGCACAAATGACATGAGAAATGATTAATGAATTAAACCAAATAAAAAATAAAACATTATAAGTAGATAAAAATTTGTTTAAAAAAGGTGTCTACAGCACAGAAAAAAAGTATTCTAACACATGTGACAGAAAATAGGTTATTATCCTTATGTATCATACAATATCCTTTATGACTACTTTTGGCTGCTTAATAACCATGGAAATGAAAATAAAATGGAATATTATTTAATTAGGATTGCACTTGTTATAAGAATGATATTATGCAGAATTAATTAACATGGAAAAGTGGACATTTTCATAGGATGATGGCAGGATTATGAATTAAATAACCTTTACAGAGGGCAACTTGGCATTATGGGTCAAAAGCCTTCAGAATGATTATATCCTTTTCTCAGTCATTCTTCATCTAGAAATTTAACCTAAGGAAATATTTTGATAAATGCAAATGGATGTGTTTGACTTGTTGCCACTTAGTGTCCTACCTGCAGAAGTGAAGAGGACTTTATGGCATGACTATTTATATTAGCCATATCCATAATTACACTTAATTTTCCCTCTTTGCCCTTTTGTCTGTTTTTTATTCATTGTGATAGTTGTGTGTTTCTTCTCAATCTTTATATGAAAGTACAAATGCTTTCTGAAACAAGGTGTAATACTAATATACACACACACATCATTGATATTTATAGTTGTGGTTTTTAGCAGTCTACCTAATATGTAAAAACTATTCAATAATTTCTATTTGAATCAAACATAAGTTAGTATTTCATTATAGGAATTATATGGGCAGAACCTGTATGATCCACTTGTCAGGGATATTTGTCTTCTTCTGAAACAAAATACATCTTTCAGTGTTCTCCAGAGTTCTTCTCCAGAGGCCATGTCCATGATATGCTCACTTAATTGACTTTGATATGCTCTCACACTTTATATATAGATTTGCTTCATTTTGTAGAAGCTCTGTGTCTATTGGAGAATCTGAAATAGATCTGGAAGAAGTTGCTCTTTATGTAGTCCCTGGATAAGTCCACTCTACCTGTCCTGAAAACAACCAGTACACAAGTATGGGGTTGTTTTTTTGTTTGTTTGTTTGTTTTTTGTTTTTTTGTTTTTTTCAAAGGCAGATACATAGTAACATGCAAGTTAGCAAAAGGTTTCATCTTATCACATCAGTATATCCAAAACCTTAATTTTCAGCTAAAGCAAGTCCAGAATTAGATGCCTCATCACTGCTATTAGGCATTAACCCAACAGGCTGTGAGATGCCAATGCTTTTGATACATTTTTCAAATAAGATCCTAAAGTGTCTGTGGAGAGACAATATGAAAATTTTATGTAAAAAGCATGTTTGACTTGATTAGTAGAAATTATAATGCCTGGGATGTATTAACATGTATTAATGTACAAATGTTAAAAAAAAACACACAAACAAAATTTAATATAAAATTAGTGTTATACAAATTGTATGTAAAACATTGTATGCAATGTTTCAGTTTTGCACTAGGTTAGGTTTTAAATAATTATGATGTTTCATTACTTTGCTTTGAAAAATGATTTACTACTTTATTTATCAAACATAGGTAATGTTTGGTAATTGAGCAAAGTTTGGTAATTGAGCAAACATTTTTCAGAAGGAAAATATTTCAAATACATGTAATTGAAAATTAAAACCAAGGCTATTACTGCTGCATAGGTCTGAAGAGACTTGTTCGCCAGAAACAAAATCTTTTTCTGGGGATTTTACCATGAATGAAAAAGAAATATCCTGATGTCCTGAGTCCAAATCACCAATAGGTGACAAAAATTTTAGGTTAGAGGATGTTTTTACATCCTTTTGAGATTTTTTGTACCTTGGTTTGAGTATCTTTTAGAATAATTTCAAAAATGGTTATTGACCATTTGTGAATTTCTTGGTCAAAATTTGACAACTTTTAATTCAGTCTAATATTTGACAAGCTAAGTCTAAGTTTCACATGTAAGATTAAAGGACTAAGAACAGCTAACTAAGGTAACTTTAAAGAAGAATAAAGACAGGAAATTTATTATGAAACTATAGTAACTAAAAGTTTGTTACTAGTTCTGGAAAAGACCATAGTTAGACCAATAGGCAGAAGGGAGCACAGTCTGGTGAGTGTAGGGATGTGGTGTGTGTGACTCAGAGTGTGTAGACGACCAGGGGGAAAATATGGGGGCTCTTTTGCTGAGAACAGGGAGTTCATTCAGACCCCTCTTGTTGGAAGCCATTGGCTAGAAGTACTTGCCAGTACTGCCAAAGCACTGCTGTGAAACACCTTTAAATGATTGTCTTTTCGTCATTAATATTTTTTTTGTTCCTTTATTGTTATTTGCATGGTTCGGCATGTCTTAATTTGGTATCCCAGTCAAAATGGGATATGTGTCAGGAGCAACATAAGGAGGGAAAGGTATGACCTATTCAATGAGTGCTAGTGGGGAAAGCAACTATTCACAAGCAGGGGGGCTGGTGGCACTGAGGGGAGATGAGGTTTCTGTTACACTCATACAGAAAAAGAAACCCCCCAATAGACTAAAGATCTAAATGTGCAAAGTAAAATCATAAGGCCCTTAAAAAAATAAAGGAATGTATATTTAGAACCTTAGGATTTGTAAGGATTTCTTGCACAAGAAAAAATTTTAAAAATTGATAGATTTTATAACAAGAAAATTAATAAATTAATAAACTTTTACACACCAATGACACCATAAAACAAAGTGAAATGACAAACTAACACCAAACCAGAAGTTATTTCCAACCAAACACCTGGCAAAGGATTAGAATCTAGAATCTACAGGAAATTGTATGAATTACTAAGTAAAAGAAACAATCTAATGGGTAAAATTATCAAAGGATATGAACAGATAAAGGTTAACAAACATATGGAAATAGCCTCACTTGCAAAAAAAAAAAATTTGCAAATTTTAAAATTCATGGGATGTTGTTCTCAGTATACTGTCATTTTCATTGTATTGTATGGTCACACATTGTAAAATATGACAACTCTAAGTATTTTTGAGGATGTGGGACTCATGTATTTCTGATGGTAGTGAAAATTGGTACTACTTTGCATAGCAAAAGTGGGGACGTTTAGTAAAACCAAAGATGCACACATACAGACACACACCCACACACAAACATTCTACAACCCATAATTTCCACTTCTAGATAGATCCTTCTCTATAGACTAGAGGAATTATACCACATATTTGTAAGAGGATGTGTACAAGGAAATTTACTGAAGCTTTCTCTATGACAGCAAAATTTTGAAATTAACGTTACTGCCCATAAACAGAAGATGGATTGCAAATCTAAGGTAGATTCATGTAATGGAATGCTATTTACTAGGTAAAATTAATGAAATAGAGCCACATAAATACATGTAGATAAATCTTTTTTATTTAAAAAAATTTTATTGAGGTATAGTTGATTTACAATAATTCAGGTATATAGCAAGGTAATTCCGTTAAGATACATATATAATATATATATAATATGTATATTTTATATATATATATATAGAGAGAGAAAGAAAGCAGGGCACTTTGCTTTTACATTTGTTATGGTAAATATAACTTGCTTAGTTATGGTAAACACTAAAATTTTATTAATACCATAAATTGATGAAAACACATAGGTGTAGTGAATGTATAAAAACATGGGTAGAAAGAGGAATCTAAACCCCTAAGTGCAGTTGTTACCTCTTGAAAAGGAAGTGGGGAATTGAATCAATAAGGGTAAAATATAGTTAAAACTGCATAATTAATGAGTTTTTAAATGAAAAGATCTGAAACAAATATGTCAAAACATGAACATTTATTAAATCTGATATAAATCTTTGATTTTTAAGTGTATTTAAAACATTTCACAACTAAAATGGATTTAAATATGTAGAAAAGATGTTTTATTTTTAAAAACTACAAATATTAAGTAAATGATAAATTATAATGTAATTTTTCTCTAGGCAACACTTCTCATAAGGTACTCTAAATACAATTTAAAAGAGTTTTTTTAATTAGACAAAACGTTTCTTTTAACAAATGTTGATAGTTATGCTTGACTTATGTTTGCTCTCTTCCCTTTATCAAAAATCAGCTTTTAGAAAGGATCTGATCAGTTAATTCACATCGTAGTATAAAAAGATTGAATATAATTTGCTGTCTCTTCTAGGATTATTTTTTCCTTCCCACAACAGAAATCACAAATTTTGATTTCCATCAAAGGAATGGCAAGCATAAGTAGAGAAGGGTAGGATTTTTTGGTAGTATCATTAATGCTGTTAAACTGTTTCACATTTGAAATATTCCACAGTACCTACAAATTATATACTCAGCATTCTGCAGGGAGAAAAAAGTAATACCTCAAATACCTTAGCAATCTGGCCAAAATGCACAAATCATGTTTTTCTTAGTTAATAGTTCCATCAGGCTCATGTTCTAAAAAAATAATATTGATATTTGATGGTTGCAGTTCAAAGACAAATCAGCTTACATTCAAACAAAATAAGTTATTATTGAACATATGGGCATGTGGTTGGGTGGGCTTAGAAGAGATCTTCTGAGAATAGAATATCTACAGGATTAAACCCATTTGTTTAACAGTAGAAATAGCTGTTCTTTCTAGAATGAGGCACCAAATTGGTTTCTTTTCTACCAATCATGTTCTAAAGCTATGTAGGACCACATTGGCAACCTTAGAATTATATATACATACATATTATATATATATTTATTCTCATGAAAATGCACATTTTGACTTAATTTACTTATTATGAATGCATCCTTAATTTTTATTCCTGCCTTTATGATTAAGTTTATGATTTTTCTTTTTTCTAAGTTTGAATTTGAACATTTTTAAACATAAGAAAAAGTTAAAAGAAGAAATTCATATTTGATAATATTTTGACTAAATTACTCTTTTTCTCTCACTTTTTTGGTCTCTATCCATTCCTACCCTTTCACATTTTGTTTAACCATTTGATGTGACACTTCAACCTGAAAAATGTTAACATTTACCTCATAAGAATATGTATATAATCACACCTAAAAATATTTTATATTTAGCAATTGGGTTTATAAACCTAAAGCAATTTTTCTCATTACATCTAAATATTTTATCCATATAATATATTCCCAAATATTGCTGAGAATATGAATTTAAATTTTTTTTTAAGTTTTCTGCTATTTGTTAAGGTAAATCTAGTTTACAGAGGCACATTTGCTCACATTCCTTCGAATGGTCTTTTGCTTTCTAACTACAGAATGCCACTCATATTCTAGTGATTTTTACTGTGCTGCCTCCTAGTTTAGAAAGGGACTTCTCAGTTATTTAGTATTGATGATTCAGATTCCTTCTGTCAGAGTCTATGTGGTCTCTGATCAATGCTTTTAGTCCAAAAGAAAGGGAAAAGAGAGAGATTTTATCCAGCTTTCTCTCTGTTTCTTTCTCTCTCACTGGTTCTCTTTCTCTCTCTCTGTCTCTCCCTCTCTGTAGTTTGGCATTGATTCTGGTTCCAGTTAGCCATGAGAAGGAGAGGGCAGGTCACTTGAAAGGCGGTATCTGAGTGGGAATGTTCACTGCTTAGTCAAGCACTTTCCTTTTACTCTGTGTGAAGTCACTTTCCTGCCTATCCTTTGCTGAAGCAGCTGGTAGAGAGGCCTTCTTCAGAACAGAGCTAAAAGTATTTTTCATCAGTAAGAGAGACAGTCCTTTGGGTATTAGGTCAATTAGAGGGCTACCATATGACAGGGAATGTTGCCGTTGTGAAAAACTGTACATCTTTCCTTGTCTTTATCTCTAGCAGAAATCCGAAATCAAGGAGGGTATTGTGTTCCTGCCCTAAATCTGTCTCCATATTAGCAGCCTACTGTAGTAATGGTCCCACTTTACTTACAGGGGTATTGATATTCAGGCAGGATGACGCAGGATGTCCTTATCAGTTACTAAAATATTTAAATACTTTCACATTGATTGCTCTACCTCTTACCTTCACTCAAGCCATCAATAAAATGGTGATATAGACCAGCAAGCTACACTGCTGGACACCCTATGCCAAACAACTAGCAAGAGAGCAACACAACCCCACCCATTAGCAGAGAGGCTGCCTAAAATCATAATAAGGTCACAGACACCCCAAAACACACCATCAGAGGTGGTTCTGCCCACCAGAAAGACAAGATCCAGTCTCAACCACCAGAGAACAGACACCAGTCCACTCCACCAGAAGCCTACACAACCCACTGAACCAACCATAGCCACTGAGGGCAGACACAAAAAACAACGGGAACTACGAACGTGCAGCATGCAAAAAGGAGACCCCAAACACAGTAAGTTAAGCAAAATGAGAAGACAGAGAAACACAGAGCAGATGAAAGAGTGAGGTAAAAACCCACCAGATGAAACAAATGAAGAGGAAATAGGCAGTCTACCTGAAAAAGAATTCAGGGTAATGATAGTAAAGATGATCCAAAATCTTGAAAATAGAATGGTGAAAATACAAGAAACGTTTCACAAGGAACAAGAAGAACTAACAAGCAAACAATGATGAACACCACAATAAATGAAATTAAAAATTCTCTAGAAGGTATCAATAGCAGAATAACTAAGGCAGAAGAACGGAGAAGTGACCTGGAAGATAAAATAGTGGAAATAACTACTGCAGAGCAAAATAAAGAAAAAAGAATGAAAAGAATTGAGGACAATCTCAGAGTCCTCTGGGACAACATTAAATGCACTGACGTTCGAATTATAGGGGTCCCAGAAGAAGAAGAGAAAAAGAAAGGGACTGAGAAAATATTTGAAGAGATTATAGTTGAAAACTTCCCTAATATGGGAAAGGAAACAGTCAATGAAGTCCAGGAAGCACAGAGAGTCCCATACAGGATAAATCAAGGAGAAATACACCAAGACACATATTAACAAAACTATCAAAAATTAAATAAAAAGAAAAAATATTAAAAGTAGCAAGGGAAAACAACAAATAACATACAAGGGAATTGCCGTAAGGTTAACAGCTGGTCTTTCAACAGAAACTCTGCAAGCCAGAAGGGAGTGGCAGAACATATTTAAAATGATGACAGGGGAAAGCCTACAAGCAAGATTACTCTACCCAACAAGGAGCTCATTCAGATTTGATGGAGAATTGAAGATCTTTACAGAGAAGCAGAAGCTAAGAGATTTCAGTACCACCAAACCAGCTTTACAACAAATGCTAAAGGAACTTCTCTAGGCAGGAAACACAAGAGAAGGAAAAGACCTACAATAACAAACCCAAAACAATTAAGAAAGTGGTAATAGGAACATACATATTGATAACTACCTTAAATGTAAATGGATTAAATGCTCCAACCAAAAGACATATACTGGCTGAATGGATACAAAAACAAGCCTCGTATATATGCTGTCTACAAGAGAACCACTTCAGACCTAGGGACACATACAGACTGAAAGTGAGGGGACGGAAAAATATATTCCATGCAAATGGAAATCAAAAGAAAGTTGGAGTAGCAATTCTCATATCAGACAAAATAGACTTTAAAATAAAGACTATTATAAGAGACAAAGAAGGACACTACATAATGATCAAGGGATCAATCCAAGAAGAAGTTATAGCAATTATAAATATTTATGCACCAAACATAGGAGCACCTCAATACATAACGCAAATGCTAACAGCCGTAAAAGGGGAAATCAACAGTAACACAATCTTAGTAGGGGACCTTAACACCCCTCTTTCACCGATGGACAGATCATTCAAAATGAAAATAAATAAGGAAACACAAGCTTTAAATGATACATTAAACAAGATGGACTTAATTGATATTTATAGGACATTCCATCCAAAAACAACAGAATACACTTTCTTCTCAAGTGCTCATGGAACATTCTCCAGGATAAATAATATCTTAGGTCACAAATCAAGCCTTGGTAAATTTAAGAAAATTGAGATCGTATCCAGTATCTTTTCCGACCACAACGCTATGAGACTAGATATCAATTACAGGAAAAAAACTATAAAACATACAAACACATGGAGGCTAAACAATACACTACTAAATAACCAAGAGATAACTGAAGAAATCAAAGAGGAAATCAGAAACTACCTGGAAACAAATGACAATGAAAACATGATGACCCAAAACCTATGGGATGCAGCAAAAGCAGTTCTAAGAGGGAAGTTTATAGCAATACAAGCCTACCTCAAGAAACAAGAAACATCTCAAATAAACAACCTAACCTTACACCTAGAGCAATTAGAGAAAGAAGAACAAAAAAACCCCAAAGTTAGCAGAAGGAAAGAAATCATAAAGATCAGATCAGAAATAAATGAAAAATAAATGAAGGAAACAATAGCAAAGATCAATAAAACTAAAAGCTGGTTCTTTGAGAAGATAAACAATATTGATAAACAATTAGCCAAACTCATCAAGAAAAAAAGGAGGAAGACTCAAATCAATAGAATTAGAAAGAAAAAGGAGAAGTAACAACTGATACTGCAGAAATATAAAGGATCATGAGAGATTACTACAAGCAACTATATGCCAATAAAACGGACAACCTGGAAGAAATGGACAATTCTTAGAAAAGCACCACCTTCTGAGACTGAACCAGGAAGAAACAGAAAATATAAACAGACCAATCACAAGCACTGAAATTGAGATTGTGATTAAAAATCTTCCAACAAACAAAAGCCCAGGACCAGATGGCTTCACAGGCGAATTTTATCAAACATTTAAAGAAGAGCTAACACCTATCTTTCTCAAACTCTTCCAAAATATAGCAGAGGAAGGAACACTCCCAAACTCATTCTACAAGGCCATCATCACCCTGATACCAAAACCAGAAAAAGATGTCACAAAGAAAGAAAACTACAGGCCAATATCACTGATGAACATAGATGCAAAAATCCTCAACAAAATACTAGCAAACAGAATCCAACAGCACATTTAAAGGATTGTACACCATGATCAAGTGGGGTTTATCCCAAGAATGTAAGGATTCTTCAATATGCGCAAATCAATCAATGTGATAAACCATATTAACAAATTGAAGGAGAAAAACAATATGATCAACTCAATAGGTGCAGAAAAAGCTTTCGACAAAATTCAACACCTATTCATGGTAAAAACCCTCCAGAAAGTAGGCATAGAGGGAACTTTCCTCAACATAATAAAGGCCATATATGACAAACCCACAGCCAACATCGTTCTCAATGGTGAAAAACTGAAACCATTTCCTCTAAGATCAGGAACAAGACGTGGTCGTCCACTCTCACCACTATTATTCAACATAGTTTTGGATGTTTCAGCCACAGCGATCAAAGAAGAAAAAGAAATAAAAGGAATTCAAATCAGAAAAGAAGAAGTAAAGCTGTCACTGTTTGCAGATGACATGATACTATACGTAGAGAATCCTAAAGATGCCACCAGAAAACTACTAGAGCTAATCAATGAATTTGGTAAAGTTGCAGGATACAAAATTAATGCACAGAAATCTCTTGCATTCTTATACACTAATGATGAAAAATCTGAAAGAGAAATTAAGGCAATACTCCCAGTTACCATTGCAACAAAAAGAATGAAATACCTAGGAATAAACCTACCTACGGTGACAAAAGACGAGACAAAAGACCTGTTTGCAGAAAACTATAAGACACTGATGAAAGAAATTAAAGATGATACAAACAGATGGAGAAATATATCATGTTCTTGGATTGGAAGAATCAACATTGTGAAAATGACTATACTACCCAAAGCAATCTACAGATTCAATGCAATCCCTATCAAACTACCAATGACATTTTTCACAGAACTAGAGCAAAAACTTGCACAATTTGTATGGAAACACAAAAGACCCCAAATAGCCAAAGCAATCTTGAGAAAGAAAAAACGGAGCTGGAGGGATTAGGCTCCAGGACTTCCAACTACGCTACAAAACTACAATAATCAAGACAGTATGGTACTGGCCCAAAAACAGAAACCTAGATCAATGTAACAGGATAGAAAGCCCAGAGATCAACACATGCACATATGGTCACCTTATCTTTGATAAAGGAGGCAAGAATATACAATGGGGAAAAGATAGCCTCTTCAATAATTGGTGCTGAGAAAACTGGACAGCTACATGTAAAAGAATGAAATTAAAATACTCTCTAACACCATACACAAAAATAAACTCCAAATGGATTAAAGACCTAAATGTAAGGTCAGACACTTTAAACCTCTTAGAGGAAAACATAGCCAGAACACTCTATGACATAAATCACAGCAAGATCCTTTTTGACACACCTCTTAGAGAAATGGAAATAACAACAAAAATAAACAAATGGGACCTAGTGAAACTTAAAAGCTTTTGCACAGCAAAGGAAAAGATTAACAAGACGCAAAGACAACCCTCAGAATGGGAGAAAATATTTGCAAATGAAGCAACTGACAAAGGATTAATCTGCAAAATTTACAAGCAGTTCATGCAGCTCAATATCAAGAAAACAAACAACCCAATCCAAAAATGGACAGAAGACCTAAATTGATATTTCTCCAAAGAAGATATACAGATTGCCAACAAATACATGAAAGGATGCTCAACATCACTAATCATTAGAGAAATGCAAATCAAATCTACAATGAAGTATCACCTCACACCAGTCAGAATGGCCATCATCCAAAAATCTACAAACAGTAAATACTGGAGAGGGTGTGGAGAAAAGGGAACCCTCTTGCACTGTTGGTGGGAATGTAAACTGATACAGCCACTATGGAAACAGTATGTAGGTTCCTTAAAAAACTAAAAATAGAACTACCATACTGGCCATATACCCTGAGAAAACCATAATTCAAAAATAGTCATATACCACAATGTTCATTGCAGTTCTATGTACAATAGCCAGGACATGGAAGCAATGTAAGTGTCCATCAACAGATGACTGGATAAAGAAGATGTGGCACATATATACAATGGAATATTACTCAGCCATAAAAAGAAACGAAATTGAGTTATTTGTAGTGAGGTGGATGGACCTAGATTCTTTCATACAGAGTGAAGTAAGTCAGAAAGAGAAAAACAAATACTGTCCACTAACCTATATATATGGAATCCAAAAATAAAACACAAATGATCGTGATGAACCTAGGGGCTGGACAGGAATAAAGACACAGATATAGAGAATACACTTGAGTATATGGTCACGGGGAAGGGTAAGCTGGGACGAAGAGAGAGAGTAGCATTGACATATATACACTCCCAAATGTAAAATAGATAGCTAGTGGGAAGCAGCCACATAGCACAGGGAGATCAGCTCGGTCCTTTGGGAACACCTAGAGGGGTGGGATAAGGAGCAAGAGAGAGGGGATTTGGGGATATATGTATGCATATAGCTGATTCACTTTGTTATACAGCAGATACTAAAACAACACTGTAAACCAATTATACGCCATTAAAGATGTTAAAAAAATATCATTCTATTTTTACACAAGTTAAAATCAGATGCTTAAGATTTCATCCAATGATTACAATATTTTCAAACTGTCAAGGCAAGAGGCTTTTGTTTCTTATGATTTTTAAAAGCAACAGTCATACATTCTATATGATGCAGAAGTGTAAATAATAAAGGTAGAAATCATTGACTATGGTCCACTGTCAGAGAAAGAATTCAAGCAAAAAAAGAGCAACATATACAGGCCAAGATCTGAAATGGGAGGCCCTAAACAGACCTCGGTGTTTTCCAAACACCATTAGGTCTATTATAATGCTTGTTTTGAAAACACAACATGATTATACATGAGGGAGGATTGTGAGCATGCCGCAAGTTTTGTCTTAGCTTATCTGCAGTTTCATCAGCAATAAACAAACGGCTTGGTAAATGTTAAAAACTGCACCCAGCTGAACCAAAAGCCGTCGGAATATGCAAAATTCTCACATGAACACACCAGAAACATCCACCTGGTACCTCTGCTCACAGGTGTGTGATAAGCCAGCCCATCCAACTTCTGGTGGCACAACTTTTTGTCTGGTTTCAAATGACCCTCCTTCCACCACCTCACAGTAATGCATAAATCATAACGCACTTCCCTGAGCAAACTTCAGATCTTTGTCAAGGGAAAGTACCATATTCATTGGAGTATTTATATATTACTTGACCATTTAAAACATATAAAACTATGCTACTGTTCTTCCTAGGCTCCTTTTTGTGTTTTTCTGTTTTTATTGTTATTTTTTAATTGGAGTATAGTTGCTGTACAACATTATGTAAGTTACAGGTGTACAATATAGTGATTCACAATTTTTAAAGGTTATACTCCACTTACAGTTATAAAACATTTGCTGTATTCCCTGTGTTGTACAATGATATACCCTTGTAGCTTATTTTACACCTAATAGTTTGTACCTCTTAATCCCCTACCCTTATATTGCTCCACACCTTCCCTCCCCCCAGTAGTAACCACTAGTCTGTTTTCTATATCTGTGAGTCTGTTTCTTTTGTTATATTCACTAGTTTGTTATATTTTTTGGATTCCACATGTAAGTGATATCATACAGTAAAAAAAAAAAAATATTTGAAATAGTTTTTTAATCCTTTAATATAGATTTGATTTTTTACCCTCAATAACAATTCTAGTTTCAAAATGTATTTCAGCAATCTCTCTTAAGACACAAACCTAGTATTTTCAGAATAGGTGTCTTATTAGGAAGTGTTTTTGGACTGATGAGGTTTTAGAGCTTTTGTAAGTTCTTGAGTTCTGTTTTCTTTCGAGATAAAGTCACCTCTGTTCATTACATGCCATGTTCCTTTTATTCACTTTCCTTTTTTGCTGCAGTAATTTTGCCTAAATGTTGCCTTTTCCTTTTTCTTCACCTTGTTCTTACATAACTTGGTAACGTGACAATTCTATTTAGACCCTTTATTTGCACTAAAACTGCAGAGTAAGTTCTACTTGATTCGCTCCTTATCCAAAATCTGTCTTTCCTCTGAAATCCATGTTGATAACTGAATTTCTGCAGCGCAGGGACTAGGGGTGGAAGAGCCTGCAGAACCCCAGGAGGGTTCGGCAGGACTCTGTGGTCTCTGCATCCGTTTGCATTGGAGCTTTGTTAAATGTCCTGGACCTGTACTCATCTCACTGTGTCTGGGAGGCACCCATATCCAGTGCAGGAATGGCCCCTGACTTTAAATAATTCCCCTAACTCGACTTGAAGAAGCTGACACATTCACCATGACCAATCCAGTTGTTCTCTCATCTTTGCCATCATTTCCACTTCCCAACAATAGAGGAGAGAAATATATGAATAATATGTGTTTTGGCACTTGCATTGAAAGTCTGGGGGTGGACGTGGAGGGGATAGCAGGGGAGGATCTCCGTAAGCAATGTCTATCTCCCATTTGCTCTCCCATCTTGCTTATTTCACCTTTCATCTTCTATTTGATTAAATTGCAGTTAATTAGCTCTGAGTATTTTGTGGGACTGCTTAACTTTCCCTTTACAGTTTTATGTTCATAAGGGAATCACCAAAGTGGTGAAGTACAGTGGTTTTCCTTGTCCTTTACAGGGACTCAATATATGGCAAGTGAAAATGTCCACCTACTCTACCAGAATCCCTAATCTCACGCTATGCCTTCTATTACTCTCCTGAATGAAAGTATTAGTGATGTTTTGGGGGCACTGTTTTCTTATCTAATCCCTATTACTCTTCCCAACACAAACTGAGCAGAATTCAGGCTGCTTGGACTGTCCCAAACCAAGGCATAGCAGTATTTTGAAACTTCTGTTAAGTTCTTTTCCTGCCCTCTAATCATTTTCCTTGATTGTGCTGGTATAATTTTGCTATGTTTTGTTTTCTTTAACTATTTGTTTCTCCCCCTTTTTGGGGGCAGAGATATTTTATTACCTTGACATCAGTTTACTATCTTAAAATTAAAGTCTGAAAAAGATAACTTTTTAAATGACTAAAATATGAAAATATTCACAGAGACACTGTTATAATTAGTACTGATGGACAAAATATACCAAAAGAGTGAAAGCAGTATTAATGCTCTCTTAATGTTTTCTTCCCATTCATTTTAGTCCTCATATCTCTGCTTTATTTTTCTCACCCAGAATTGGAATAGTGAGAGAGAATAAGTTTCCTTGTCTCAAGAAATGTCCCTCAATATGTCATATTGCTCTGAACATGTGAAGGGAAGAAAAAGCAGGCAGGCCATGTCACTGAGAAGTCCTCTCAAGGGAGAGTCTGTTTTCTCTTTCCTTGTGCCCTTTGAGTAGTCACAGCATTCACTGTGAAGTTTCTTAGAATGTGCTCAAATCTTAGTGTCCTTGTTATTCATGAAGAGGGCACTTGCTCTTGCCTCCATTCTTCAATGCAATACCCACACATTAGGCCATCACAGACTACAGTATTCCCCCAGGTGTGAAACTCTGAAAACAGTGTTTAGAGGTTCCTTTTGTGACTTGACTTCCCTCACTGGGATCACTTGTGTGCCCATATTAAGATCTCCCTCTGGAAAAGATAATGGGCACAGTCAAGAAAGTTGACAGGTTTCACTGAAGGCAGCACCTACAGTTATTAAACAGTAGAACTGGAAAGCATATGGCCATGTGCACAGAAAAAGCCTAGTTCAGGAAATCAACCAAGTCTCCTGAGCTGGCATTGCTGCCAAGACTCTCCAGTATTCTTCATAGCTATAAGGTTCCATCTATTTCATAGGAGCCTCACACAACAGCCAGAAATGAATGCAGTCTTTTTATTCAGCAGTGAAAGTTCTCCTGACTTTATGATAGTCAAAATGCCAAGCAGATGATTGAATTGCCGCAGTAATATCACATTGTCGGGACAGTAAGGTGCAACTTCACAGAGGAAATGGTACCTTTTCAAATACTTAAGGCTACACACACACACACACACACACACACAAACATCAGTATACATATATATATGTAAAACAATATATGTATATGTGTATAGTGTACGTGTGTGTGCATGGAAACTTCCTTCCATTCTACTAAAGAAGTTGATTAATAATTGTGAAGCTGACCATCAATTCGTATTCTAAGTCATCATTATTAAAATGTATCCTATATTTGGTGAATGTAGTAGAAGATATTGAGATCTAGAAATTATTGGGACAAAGAAAAATATATTAAATATTATATTTAAATATAAAAATATATTAAATATATTAAAAATAATTTACATAAAAGAACTAGGTCAGAGTCTCTGTTTAATAAATGGCAATTATTGTTATAATAATGATTCTAAAGGCTTTTCTTTTGTAACTATTGTCTTTATATAATACTAATTTCCAAAAATACTTAGAGGCAGTATTCAGTAAAAATATTTTTTAAAACCATATAACCTTTTAATAAAAGCTGAAAATGAGAGGGAGGAAGTTATGTTATAAGCTATTTGGGGATAAATGGGCTACAGAATCAACCAGAAAATACTGAACTAAGGAAATCTATAACTATTGAGCATAAAACTTACCTCTGAGCTTCCTGGAAGTCAAGGAAATAAGAAAAACATAATGAGTTATAGCTTTGATAGATAAATTAACAATGACTTATACCAATTTCTCAGAATAGACCAATGTTCCCCTGTCTATGCAATCCATCAGAAATTTCTCTTGTAAGTATTTATTTAAGTAGTATGACCCACTTCTGTTTTTTGACGGGGGCTTTTCCAGTTTAAAGCCTGTAATTGTTTTTTTTTTTTTTTTTTTTTTTTTTAAAGAAGTTTGTTTTTTTTTTTTTTTTTTTTTTTTTTTAAAGCACTTTTCTTTTTTTTTTTTTTTTATAGCTACTTTATTTATTTATTTTATTTTATTTTTGGCTGTGTTGGGTCTTCGGTTCATGCGAGGGCTTTCTCTAGTTGAGGCAAGTGGGGGCCACTCTTCATCGCGGTGCAGGGACCGCTCTTCATCGCGGTGCGCGGGCCTTTCACTATCGCGGCCCCTCCCGTCGCGGGGCACAGGCTCCAGACGCGCAGGCTCAGTAGTTGTGGCTCACGGGCCCAGCTGCTCCGTGGCATGTGGGATCTTCCCAGACCAGGGCTCGAACCCGTGTCCCCTGCATTAGCAGGCAGATTCTCAACCACTGCGCCACCAGGGAAGCCCCCCTGTAATTGTTTATATAAAATTTCCATTCTCAAAGTATCCTTGTTGGGAAAATAAATTATGTGGTCATCGTCTTCAGCAGCAGAGAAAGATACTGAAACACAGTGACTCATGCAGGTTTTTGAGGCCTGAAGCATACTATCTTGGAGCCCCCAATTTAAGAAACAGAATATGCAATTACAAGTACAAAATTAGGAAGAAAAGATAACATTTCTTTAGAGTGAAAAATAAATCACAAAAAAAATAAAATTTTTAAAGTTGACAACAAGCCATTAACAACTTGCTGTAATAATACTTTTTTCCTACATTTGTTGGCTGTATACTCTAAAACAATCATCTAGAACAACAATTTTTTTTTATTATTGAGGTATAATTGACACATTATATGAGTTTCAGGTGTACATGACAGCAGTTTTATTATATCATCTGTGAGAAAATAACATGGTTGATTGAATATTTTCATTATTATTGGTAGTTTTAAAAAGTTTATTTGAGCTTTACAACTTGTTTGTAATGTCGTAAATTTTTAGAATTGTTGTCAAGTTTGGAAAATCCCTATCACGTTTCTTTCCATATATGAGATGTAAGATTTCAGGAAATTTATATTTCAAGTTTTCTTGGGCAGACTAATCGTAAATATTTCTTAAACTGACAACATACATTGGCAAGTATGTCACTGATGCTTTTGTTACAGTGGCTGGTGGGTTTTATTATCTTTGTTAATGTCAGGTACTGATGTTAAATCATCAGGAAATTTAAATATTTTCCCAGTGTGTTTGTATGATACATTCATCTTAATTGGATTATTGAATGATCCAAGAATCTATTCATTATTTCTCTGAGAGGTTTATCTTGTCCACTTCAAGATCTATTGCTTTGGGTATGATCTACCTGCTATTTTGTCTGGAATTTCCAGACTTTAGTAAAAGAAGAGGTGTCAGATTCACAAAGATAGTATCTGAAACACTGGGATGCATAAAACATGCAACTTCACGCACAGCTTCAGTAACCAGTTATAGTATTACTACAGGTTTGTGTCCTACAAAGACAGAAATTCTGACAAATCTATTTCCCTCAATTCTCATGAAAAAGAAAAACACATAGTATGGTGGTTGTTTAAATTGTTTATGCTGTTTTGTTGAGTCTATTCTTGGCAGGTAGAAACTTCTATGTTTACTTGGCACTGATGAGGACAGAATTCTCTGTTAACCATTTTACCTGTCTCATGGTTGGAAGTGTTTCTGAAAAACTAGCTATGGCTCTGTACGTTTCAAACCTTGTTTCTTTTACATTACTCTTGTTCTTTGAATGCTGGTTCTGTTATGACCTCAGTCCCTGCAGCTTTGTATCACGACACCAGGAAAGTTGGCAAAGTATGTGCCAGGATGGCTAAGAATAGCACACTAAAGTCACTGCCGTTACATAATGTAACCCACTAAATCCCTTCACTTTGGTGACCAATAATACTGCTGTAAATGTATTTGGTTTTTTGAAGCTCACAGGGTATTAATATGTTGGAACACTATGTATACTTGAAGTCATAAACAGCATTTATTACCTTGGTAAAAAAAGTCTGGTCAACACAAATTCCTTCTAGATATGAATGTTTTGGGGGCCACACTAATACCACCAGATAAGAGGTGAAGTATGTCAGAGGAAAAGGTAGAATGGACCCAGGCAGTGGTTTTAGCAGGTTATTGATAAAATATTTTACTTTTGTAAATTTTACCAAAATTTTCAACTTTAAGAACCCAGTGTTAGGGCCCCTCTCAGGGCCTTGGCAGGTGCCTGAGGAAGTGAGAGGCCCTGAAATTTGAACTTCGTCATCTTCATGATAAATCTGCTTCTGCTGACATGATACACAGGGACTTCCCTTAGCAAAGACCTAAGACCTGAAGACCTCAGCAAAGACCTAAGGCCAAGACCTTAGGTCTTAATTAAGTAAGAGTTCAGTAAAACCAACTCTACAAAGGCTTGGAATACAGCTTTCTGGTAATTATTCAGGTGTAAAACTTAGAGAATCTAGAGGAATAAGTGTTTAGCAAATAACACTTCAATATCAATTCTCTAAGAAGGACATTTCTTCACGAGGCAATTCAAAATTGAGATAACTAGGGAAGAAATTCTGTGTAGCTGATCTGAAAAGCTATGTGTATGGACTTATAACACAGATTTTCATTTTGTTAACATTGAAGTCTGGAAGGGTGGCCGTGATATTTTCCAAGCTACTCTCCGGAATATTGACTTTACTAGGTAGAGGTTAACACGTTAATTTATTTATACAAATGAATCCAAATGATTTTCAAATTTCTTAACTGAAGTCCCTAATCATGCCCATTGTAAACAATTTTGTCTCACAGTTACTGAAGAAGAAACTAAAGCAAATGGCTTGTTTGATGAATTTCTTTAACTCAAAACTCAGAAAACAAAATAAAAGAGTTGAGAGGAAGAAAGGCATGGCTTCGATAATCTCTTTTTTCCTGTGTGGGATAGAGTCCTCCATGGATGAGAGAACAAGTAAGGCCAAGAGGTTCTCTGGGGCTTGTGGACAGAGAAAGAGACAAGAGGGACTGTTTCTTGAGGAAGCCAGGAGGAAGCTATCCTTTTGTTTCTTTGTTTGGGGGAAGGTGTGGAGGGGTTGCTCAAGGTTTTCGTCTTCTCGGTCTAATTCAGTTTTATCCATGAATTCATATGAAGTCATCAGGTCCGCAATTCAGAGTTTGCACTAGAAGTCTCGGGTTTTATTTTCTTCTATCTTTCTGAATATCCTCTTGGTTCATCTTCTCCTTATTCTCTGTATTCTGCTCTGTAATATTATCCTGCACTAAATTATACTTTACTTTTCTAGTATCCTTCATTATTAATATCTTAGGCAGTTACCAAAGATGTGTATTTGTCTGATATGTTTTGCAGATAAACATACACCTATATCTGGCTAATATAAGAATTTTCACTTGTAATTTTCATGCACACCCTCGTCCCAGCTCTCAAGAAGGAGAGTCATTACAAAATATTGTAGGTCGTTAAAATGTAGTTGAGGATTTCCTCCCAAACCATCTCTATTATACATTTTTCTGGTCATTTTAAACCAGATTCCAAATACACATTCACTTGTATAGTCAAAAATGTAGCAAAAATGTTTTTAGCATTAGTGTCATGTTTAGATAACATATTAAAGGTGTATCTTTTTCTCTAAAACTAATTGAATTTTAAGATAGATGGCATAATGAATTTTCAAGTATACTTTGAGTCTATACTCAATTATTTAAATTTGGAAAAGTCATAATAAATTCCTTACCTAACCCCAAATCCCAATTTCTACAAATATTGCTAAAATTCTCTTGAACATCTAAATAACACAATATAAAGGGTTTATAATATCAATTAAGTAATTACTCAGTATTTAGCTAGCTTGTGAGTGGTGTGTGTTCTAAGTGCAATGATAAAATATAGACTCAGATACAAATTATGTTTTACTTCTACATTGTAATAACCATGTATTGCCATATAAATAAAATTGAAAAAAACGTGATATGTCGGGAATGCAAATAACACTTAGCAAATTAAAATATAAAAAGAAAGTCATTATACAACTAGTTTATCAACTAAAATATAATTTACTATACTATTTTTGTATTTAAGCTATACAAATTTGCATTCATAGCAAACATTTGAACGATGAGAGGTTAGAATGCAAGAGATAGGTCTTTACACATTTATAAGCAAAAGGAGAATGATTTCAGTTCCAGAATTTTTTCAACATAATAACTCTGCAAGCATTTCTAAATGTATTATGAATGACTAAATACTACCTGTTTAGTAACTTTAGTCCAGAAATAAAATTATATTTCACATTCTTTACTTTTAATAAGTTATCAAAGGTAAAGCCACTGACAATAATTTTCCTTTCCGACTAAAAAGTAATCATTGGGTCTTTTCAATCCATTCTTATTCCTGCTATCTAGAAAACATTCCTGAAAGCTGTAGCAATTATATTTTTTAAATATTTAAAAATAACTTTTAAAAAAGTGTTATGAGTGATTATTTAAAAAAGGAAATGTGGGGAATAATCATCAGTACTATAAATTCATATATGTATTATGTGTATACATATTATGTGTGTATATATATATATACAAAAAACTTAAAAAATGGGTCATACTATTTATATCTTTTTATAATTACAAGTTTTGCTAAATTATAAGTGGATTTTTTAAGGTGATTCTTTTCTTTTTAAATTTTTATTGGAATATAGTTGATTTACAATGTTGTGTTAGTTTCAGGTGTACAGCAAAGTTAATCAGTTATACATATGCATATATCCATACTTTTTTAGATTCTCTTCCCATACTGTACTGTGTACAGTACAGTACTGTACTGAGAGTACTGAGTAGAGTACCCTGTGCTATACAGTAGGTCCTTATTAGTTATCTATTTTATATATAGTAGTGTGTATATGTCAGTCCCCATCTCCCAATTTATCCCCCCCCCCTTTCGCCCTGGTAACCATAACTTTGTTTTCTATATCTGTAACTCTATTAGATAAGTTCATTTGTAACCTTTTTTTAGATTATAAGCGATATCATATGATATTTGTCTTTCTCTGCCTGACTTACTTCATTCAGTATGACAGTCTCTAAGTCCATCCACGTTGCTGCCAATAAAGGAGATTTAGAATGGAGATTATCCTGTTCAACTCTTTTATGAAACCTTGGAACATATTTTGCATAATACTACTTTTCCCAAACATTAAAAGAGAATTAATGCTTCTGTATCCTTTAAAACATTATTTGTTCAGACCTTGTTAATTTGAAATTTATTATCATTTCCACTAGTACTGACTGGACTGAAGCCTCCTTCTTTTAAAAAATATTTATTGAAGTTTGATTTACCTAAGGAAAGTGCAAAAATAATATTTTGCAGTAGAATTAATTTTTTACAAACTGAACACACCCATGTAATGAGCACCCAGATCAAGAAACAAAATCTCATCAGCCACAGGGCAATTTTCTCTTATGACCCCTTCCAGTCAATGCTTAACTCCCTAAGGCTAAGAGTCATCCTGACTTTTAACACCATCTCTTGGGTTGGCCTGTCTTTCAACTTTACATATATAGAAACATACAATATGCATTCTTTTGTATAATGATTCTTCTGCTAAGGATTATTTTTATGAGATAAACCCATATTGTTGAGAGTAGTTGAAGTTTCTTCTTTCTCACTGATGTATTTCATTGAATATATCAACATTTATCTATCTGTTTTCTAGTCTCCTATTGATGGGCATTTGAGTAGTTTCTAGTTTGCAGCTGTTATGAATAATGCTGCTATAAACATTTTGTATGTCTTTTGGTGAATATATGCACATATTTTTGTTAAGATAGAAATCGATGGGCCAAAAGATAAGTGCATGTATTCAGCTTTAGTAAACAATGCCAAATGATTTTCCACTTCAAGGTGATGGCATCGGTTTGCATATTCACCAAGAGTGTATGTGACTTTTGGTTTCTCCACATATTCACCCACATTTAGCACTGCCTTTCTTTTTCATTTTAGCCATTCTAGTGAGACAAACTTGCCTTCTTTATTTATAAAATCTTTTTTCTTAACAAAGTTATACTGCAAGTAATGATAATCATAGCATTGTTGATACAATTTCTTCTACAGTTGTGATGGTTTCACCATTTGAAAATGTTACATTTTCAGTGCCAAGTGAAGGTTAATAAATATTGATTGTACATAATACAATTATGCATACCTTTTTTCCATCTCTTTTATTCAGAGCACTCAATATTTAGATGCAACCCTGGTTTCTTCTGCCTTTGGAGTACAGTAAACTAAAAATTGCCAAATAAATATATTAAATTCTTTTTTTTATTGAAGTATAATTTCTTTACAATGTTGTATTAGTTTCTGCTGTACGACGAAGTGAATCAGCTATATGTATAAATATATCCCCGCCTATTGAATTCTTCACCTTCCATGCCATGATACATACTTATTATTTTAAAATTTGATTGAATTTAGAAACAGGTGAGGATAAAGTTTAAGTCCTTCCAATACATGCCATGTCATACCTCATAAATAAGGTGACTGTAACTTCTAGGTTGCCTGGGATGATCCTCCTAGTGTATAGCTCTTGCCCTGGGAAAGTGCTCCTTTCACCTACAAAGGTTTCCTAGTTTGGGGGATATATTATATGAATTCCTAACTCATAACCAAAGCCAGCTTGGCTCCAGGTATTAACTCCAAGTTAAATAAAAATCTGATCCTGCCTTTCAGTAGCTTACAACTTAGAGTAACTTTCTGCTTCAGGTTTATCTGATTCAGCTCATATTTGATGGACTATCCTGTAATGAATGAACATTATTTAGAATAAAAATATTTTCCTATTGATATAATATGTGATTTAAAGTTGATCCCATAAAATAAATTTAAGCTTTCATATTTATCCTGTTTATTGCTTTGTGATCTTAAGCAAAACTTTCAGGGGTTCAGGATGGATTCATGACTGCTTTACCATTATTCCTATTTCCAAACATGAATTCATTTATTGCTATGGGGCCCTTTCTCTCAGTAATATCTTTAATAGTTTTTCTTTCATCATTTTATCTCCTTTCATTGTTAAATTTTCTCTTAAAGCAACATAAGTATTGTATTTATACCCCCCCAAATTAGATCTGGTTCTCATTTTCTTTACTAAAAAAATCTAGATTGTCACACAAGTAAAAATAAAACAGTAATTGGAAAAATTAAACAGTATGAGTAACAATTATATATTCATTTCTGAACCTATATCTATATTTATAAAATGAGGAGCTAGATGAAATAATTTTAAAATTTTCACATTTCTTATTAATCAGATAACACTTTAGGGTTATCTCAAAGTATAACTTAGCTGGGGAAGCACAGGGCCTGCTGAGAGAAGAAAGGAACTGTAATGCAAAGGAATTGCAGGAACTAAGGTACCTACAGCACTGAGAAAGTAGGATCCTCCCAAGAGTGTTTGATCCAAGAGTTCCAAGCACAAAGTTTGATAAAAGAGAGTTTATCAATGTGGGAGCCACTCCCTGGAAATATAAATTAATCAAAGTTTACAATGGCATATTAGTATATTTGTAAAGAGATTTACCATTATTAACTCAAAAATATTGTAGAATTTGAAAATAGTGATGTTACAGACAAAGGTAAATTTCTAAAACTACAAAAGGGAAAAAGAAAAGCTCAAGTAGTGGTAGTGGATCTGAATAGGCCAATGACATTCTTGAAAATAGGCAAATCACCATTTGTATTTTATTTAGTTTCTGGTTTTATATTTTTTGTTTGTTTTTTGATTCTTGTTATTGGTTTTTTTTTGCATTTTAAATTAAACTTCTACATTTACTGTGTCATATAAGGGAATTTGACTTTTATTTTTAATTACAAAATGTTTTCTAGACCCTGGAAATTGATTTATTTTTTGTTTTAGAACAAAAGCTGAGATGAAAGGTTATGTCTTCTCTCCTCCTCTCTTTTTAGCACTAGAAATAAAACACAGTGCTTTCTCTTTTCCAATCACAAGTCACCAGAACAGTCATCCATGAATATCCTGGGATTTTTTAAACTGTAATTTTAGAAGAATTGATTACAATGATTAAATGTGGAAATTGTCCTTTTCTTCATGAAATAATATAAATCAGGTTTGCTCCATTTGCATTGTTGTCTTTACTCAATGATCTATTGTTCCTCATCTTTTATCTTAGATTAGTTAAATTTGTACCTTTAGTTATTACCTTTTTCAGCCACTAAGTAGACTGTTTCAACATTTTTATTTCTAAAGTTTGTCATTACACTACATTCTTAGGTAAAAGAGGAAAAATAAATGTAACTTAAAGCAAATAATGCCATCGGTTTTTTGTTCTTATATTTTTCCAAGTCAACTTGTATGTTCAATTACTTTCCTTTTTGATTATATCAATATCTACATTTTCCAGTTTGCTTAGTTTCTTATGATGCCTACAAATAGCAGTATCATAATTTTTAAAGACTTGTTTGTGAATATGTTTAAAAAACTCTTATTAAGGTTGTAGGTTATGTGACCATTTCCTTTAATGTCTCTTCTCAAAGGCTACCATGTGTTGAGGCCCAATGATGTGAAGGCAATGAGTGTTTTGAAAGACACAGGACATGGATCAAGCATACTTTTTTAAAACATGAAACTTACACACATTTAATTAAATAAAGTGATGTTCTCGTTTCACCTGACATTTTTATATCATTTAAGCATGGTCCTGTATTAATGGGACTAATAAAGAAATGTATGATGAAAACAATGGAGTGAAAATAAAAAGGGCAGTTTGACAACTGGGACTCAGACACAAATTACTAGAATGAGCTGTGCCCAGGCCCAGAAATGTTGCATATCAAGAAAACAAAAAATCTCATGAAAAGTTTTTAGCTGATCTACCATTATTGGGGAATAGAAATAATATTTTTCATCTGGCCAAATGTGCAGTTAATAATTCTGGTCTCTGATTATTTGAAATCGGTTTTTTCTTTGTATTATTTTCTTTTTTTATGTCCTATGATCTCTCTTCCACCCTTGTACTTTTTCCATCTACATCTAATTCTAATCACATAATTTTAGATATGATCAATCATTGTACAGTGTGGTTTTAATTAAATATTCTACATAATACAAAGATGCATCAATAAAGCACAAATTTAATTTGCCACAAATGTCTGTAGAATGTTTTAATATAGTCTAATGTAGTGGAGTATGCACACAATAGCTAATTTATAATACTTTTAATGGTAAAAAATTAAAAAATAATGAGAAAATAAAAGTACATAATTAAAAGTAATTATCTTTCTCACCTCTAAGATCCCCAGATAGTTTAGTCTCCACAAAGGCACCATTTTTAAATTTATGTTATTTTCCAAATATTTCCTACACATATATTCATATAAATTTCAATTTCATTTTCATTTTCATTTTTTTTTGAGCATTATCAAACCTGTTCTCTAAGTAACTGACTTCTTTTTCAGTGGTATCTACTCTCTTTTATACTGCAGCTATTTTTTAGTTTTCTAAATAATTTTACTTTTCCTTTCATTCCTGAGCTGTGCCAGCTCTGTCCTTCTATGGCCTCATTGTGTCTTCTTTGAAGCCAATTAACTGTTATTGGAGCTTCTTTTTATTTTATAGGCTATGTTGTCTGTAACTGATTTTTAAAAGATATTCTGTCTCAATAGTTTCTTCCATTTGATATTCTTTGCAGTGTTTTTAAATTTATGTATTAATTATAGTTTTTTGCTTATGTTTTTTGTAATTACTTTGCATATATCACATACTGTATCTTTCTAATTATTACTAATCTTGGAATGACAGATATTTCTGGGCCACCTTGCTGCTTTACAATAAATAGTACTTAAGCCTGAGCCAGGGTATTGTGCTGGAAAAGCATGCATATAGAATTTGCATCAGTTACACAAATTCAATAACACTACTCTTGGGTATATCTCTGCTCAGCAATAGCAGAAGATATTTCTGACTAATAGCAGAACCCTATGTGTCACATGTCCTTTACTAGTTTTTTACTTCTCCTTAGTTGCCAGAGGTAGAAGTTTTAGAAATGATAAGCACTTACCCTGCTCCTCCATCCTGGCAGTGACAAGAGCTTTAGGCAAAGATAATGTGTCCATGGTTTTCTTCCTCTTACCCCACTTCCTTTGTCACTCTGTGGTGTCACATAGGCACAGGGACTATCTTGTAGCCTTTATGTACCAATTGGCCTTATTTTTCCAAAGAAGGTTTCACTGGTTTCCCCCTCTCCCCTACCCAGGACATGCCTCCTAATTTGGAAATACTCTGTGTCCTGTTGGAGATCTGAAATGGTTTACATCCTGAGTATCAGACTTCAGTTTGGCCCACATTTCAATATATTTGGCAGTAGTTCTTCCATAGTTTCATTAAAAATAAAACTTATTTTTCTGTTCTTATGTTTTTATTCCACTGATTTCAGAGTAGAAAACAAAGGTAGCAATGACTTTAAATAACTTTTAACCAGAAAATGTCATACTGAGTTTATTAAAGAAAGTTTCCATCAATTGCCTTGCCGTTATAAAGGAAACAATAAGTAATTTTTTCTGAAATTTTACTTCCTCTAAAAATTCTTTAGAAATAACTTTTGTTGCATAGGTAGAAAAAAAATTCTTATTTGGAGGGTTTCTAAAATAACATAAATTAATGAACATGTTAAATCTTTTTTTAAACATGGACATTTACGTTCATAATCATACAGTTTTCGTGATGAAACCAATGATGGAGACTTAGACTCAGTTTACTGTTTTTTTAACGAGAGTGGTGAACAAAAAATGAAGAATACTATTAGGGAAGAAAAATGGTAGAACAAGTTTTAGATAAGCTGCCCTTATTCTGAAATAATAATTATATATATATATTTTTAAAAATATATTTTAACTAGTGGCCAGAAAAATTGGGGAAATATATGTGTTCTCGGAATAAGTACAATAAGCTTTGGCTTTAACTGTCTAGTTTTTTGAGTTAGTTTTGGTTTCGGTGATTTTAATGACTCAAATAAATGTTGGATTGAGTGAAATTTTCATAAAAAGGAAAGACATTTGATCTTCTTGCTTACAGTATAATCACAAGGGTGATTTGATGATCAGAATTTTTTTTTTAATGCTACCATAGACTGAGGAGTTGCTTCCCAAGAAGTTGTGTTGGGTATGTTAGGCAAGTCCATGCCTGGTCTATTTTAGAGATGAAAAGGAGCCTTCAGAGGTGTTGCAAGTCAGCTGGATTTGTTTCCTAGAACCCTGTGCTTTTTTATCCAATCAGCAATTGATTCCTTTCATTTAGCTTAAAAGACAGGTTGGCCTCATCTTTACTTTACATAGGGAGGTTATATTTCAACACATGTTGATAAGTATTTTGATTTTACTTTAAAATGAGAGGAAGGAGTTTAGGTATCTCTTTTATATACAATTTAATTAATTGATGTGTTCATAAATTCTATATTTTATTGGTTAATTTACACTGGAATATTTTTTTCCATTTTAGAGTTGTCTTTGATGGAAATTCAGTCATATTTCTGTGTCTTGTTATTTTATCTTAGTAAATTAAGTAGCTGCCCATTGAATTTGATTTTACCCTCCACTTAGAAATCTTGTTCTTTCTTCTTCCCATACCTGGGTTCTTTCTAATATCGCTTAACCCATTCCAAGCATTACAAGTACTCTTTTATCACATCTGAAATTCCCTGTAAGAATTTGCAAGTATAAAAATGCACATGCACTCCAATCTGTATTGTGCAGCAGATACATCTTATTTTGCAGGCATATTTTGAACATAGGAAAATGTTAATCTCAAGAATATTACATTTAGACAGCTCAAGGCAACCATAGGGGAATTTTCTTAAGCTGTTCATTACAAACCTAAGCATACTCAGCGTTCCCCTATCACTCAGATGACATAGGGGGTGTTTTATATTAGCAGTAGGCAGATGTTTTGCTCACTTTTACATGATTACTGTTTTGAAGCCTGCATTATAGATTGCCTATAAAACCCAATAATTATAGACAACTTTGAAGACAGACTAAAATTTGAGTTTTGAATTATGATTTACCATGTAAGTACTAACCTATGAGCCAGCAGTTTTGGTAGTCAGAAAATATTCTTCCTATTAGACCAGTAAGATACTTAACAAGTTGAATAACACGATATATATATGCACACACATGTGCACACACACAAAAATGTATAGAGAGAAATAAAACAATCTCAGAGTCCAATTCAATTTGCAATCCAGAAATTAGGCTTGTGGATTTTATCTTTAAATAATTAGGTTTAACAACCATATGCTATCGAAAACCAGTGACTGGATGCCTACTTAAAATTAATTGTGAAATATCTTTTGACAAAATATCAGATTTGAAAGGTGTATTTTGGAAGTTTGTAAAATAAAGCTGTTTTTAGTGTGTGAAATATTTTAATTTCTTTAAGAAGATATTAAAAAGTACTATAACAATGTGTTTTATTTGAATGTAGATGGGCAGAGAGAAGGAATTCTCATAAAAATTGTGTATATTTATATAAGTTCATTTATGGAGGGAAAATTGTAGGCAAGAAGAAACAGATAGATGATGGTGACGCGTGAGGTGTGTCAGCTGGGCAGCATTGTTCACTTGTAGCTAGATTCAGATATTCAGCGTCTGGAGCAAGGGTAGTAGGGAGCCTTACCAACAGTGGTCACAGACTACAAATCAGCTAGGACTGCAGAGCACTATGTCCAAGTAAGCTAGCAATATCTGGTAAATATTTGGGTGGATAACTAATGCTAGGGTTGGAGAGGAAGAAAAAGTAACTCATATAGAACTTTCACTATCTTCAAAAATCTACTTAAATGATTTGGCACTGTATGTACATATAAAATGATCTCACACTTGGATTTTTGAGAGGTACAGAAAGAGAAGAGTGTGTAATTCATTGAAGCAATATATTAGTGAAATTTAAAATTGGAAATTGAATAAATAGATAACACTAATACGAACTTAGCAAAGTAGGACATTATTTTGGAATAAGACTGTGATTAATTTAACTCTAAAACTATACATTGCAAAGAGCACTTGATTTTTTTTAAGCGCTAAATTCTCATCTTTTCTAAGTCCAAGTCAATATCTGTGAAGCTCTAGTGGGAGTGGACCCCCAAGCTGCCTGAGGATGCAGTAATACCATAAATGCAGTTCTCCATGAACCACATACAAAATATACAAGATAATGAATGTCGAATTCAGCTCCTCACTCAGTTCCGTAGAAAGAATGACCTACTCAGATGGCATACTTCCTGAGCTAGTCCTCATAACAGTTGTATGAATAATTTCTGTAACTAATAACTGACTAAGGGAGAAAGATTTTTCACTCTTTTATTTCATCTCTTTACCAAAAAATAAGGTCCAAATGATATGATAAACATTTTGCTCTGTCTTCTTAATAGATTTTTAATAACAACACTATAAAATGTATGTAAAATACATAGGTTGTCAGCTGGACATGGTTTCAATTTTCCTTTCTTTTCAGCTCAGGAAAAACACAACATTCACATTAGAGAGTTCATTTATTTGCACATCTGTGGATTATTATATCTTTGCAGTAGATACAACATGGGGTATTAAACTTCTTTGCTGCACTCCATCTTTAAGAAGCAAAGGAAAAAAATCACATTAATACAATAAAAAGAAACTCCCATTCTGGAGTGGCTTTGCTTGACGTACGTCTTAGGTCTTTTGTTTAACTTGGCCTTTCAAAATAAAACCTTTTAGAATATATACTTTTTGGAGGAAAATAATTCATAAATAAATTAGATTAAGAATATGTGTGATAACAAAGTAAAAGAACTAGGAAAGTAAATTTAAAATAAAAAATTTTAAATCACTACTTTCAGATGTTTAATAAGTTTACTTCCTAAAATTAATACAATAGCAATAGGTTTTTCACAGATCTCAAAATATAAGGTATTTGTTCCTGTATGCATTTTATGGTTTTTGGTTTGGGGTGTTTGTTTGTTTGTTTGTTTTTGTTTTGTTTTTTGATGGGCACCAACCATTCATTCATTAATTAGTTCATTCATTCATTAAAAAGATGTATGTTGAGTGTTCTTCCAGTGAGCAGGTTCTGTGCTGAGAGTCTTTCTCAGCTATTAGACCCTAAATACAGCTAAACTTTGTCTTGTGTTGAATTTGACATTTAGAGCACAAATTTAAGTAAACGCCAGAGTTTTATTCTGAAGATGTAGCAATTTCCTCTACTTGATACTATTTGTCTGATTTTGGTTCTGCACAGTTTAGATGAAAAACATTTATACAAACTTTTGGTGGCTGATTCCCATAACTAAGTTGTGTAATTCAAATATAAACATAAAATTCTACGAGGACAGGTTATGATTCATACTTTGCTCAGTGTCTTAGTTTCTTTTATTTTGCTTAATTTTTTTCTTTTACTAGCGTGGGATGCATGAGTTCTAATGTCAACAGCAACATCTTACATTTACTATATTGCCCTTCTGTCTGGAAGAACCCCAGACAATACTTTTTCTTTACCACGTCACTGAAACAGGGTTCAAGATAGTCATGCAAATATTAAACTCGTTCTTGTAAAATTATTTCTGTATACATTTTGATAGTGTAGCTTTACCTTGCATGTTGTTCACCAAACCTGAGATCATTCACCTTCTGCTACTAAGTAAAATTCTTAGATATCAATAGCTATATGTAAAATTTCTCATCATTTTACATGCTTTTGGCTTCAAAGGGATAAATATTTCTTCTTAACCGTTGTTACAGCTAGTAGTTCTACACTTAGGTATAAGCCTATGGGTCTTCCTTGAGAACTTGTTTATATCATACCAAAACCTTCTGATTCTTATCTCCACTCACGACCCAACCCCACCCCTTCTTCCTACCTTCGCTCTCATGCCTGCTTTTTCACAGAATTCTACTACATGGCAGTAGCAGTGTTCTCATGGGAACCTTCGCACCAGTTTGCTCTTCTACCCAAGTCTTTCGCATAACCCTTGAGTGGATTTTTCATCAGAGGCCTTTTCATAAAGTCATGTTGCCACTTGAGTAAGGAAAGAAATTCATAAGTTATAATGGAATGGAGGAATGGAATTCCAACTCTAATTACTTTACTTAAATTAAAAACAATCCTGTAATAGTTCTTAAAATAACAGATTATATGTATTATAGTTCCTGTGCCAGAGAGTCTATTGCAAAAAAGATGTAGACTTTTTTCCTAAATAAACAGAGTGAGTTGGAAAAGAAAGCTTTCTTTTCAGGAGAGCTTCACTCTTTAACTTGAAATGCTCTTTAAGCAGAGGGCCCTGAGGGCACATAAAGAGAGACCGTTAAGTGCATGTGAGTAAGGATCTGATTAAGGAAACTGATTTTCAGAGCCTCAAATTCTCTAGATCCTCTTTCCTAGGAAAAGGTTTGCTATGAAGGGATATACCTGTTCTCCTTTCCTGGCTACCCTTGGACAATCACATTTTTCTTTTTTTTTTCCACTCCTTTCCCCTTCCCCAATATTGCATGTTGCATTGTCCAGAAATGCAGACACGCTCTGCATTTACTGTAGGAAAACCCTTTTAATCAAGGCACCACAACCCTTCTTCCCAACTGTCTCATCAATAGATTCATTTCCAGTAAAACTTCTACTTTTTTATGTTTTAAAATTTTTACTTATAATTATTTATAATGTCCTTAATAATTGTTTACTAATAATTATTGTGACATAATTAATTCCAGAAGAAATTTTAGACACTTACAATTGATGCTCATAGGAAATTTTGATATAAATGTATACTTGATTATATTTTATTGCAAAGAAATATGATAAAGTGTTCAATAAAAACATTCAAGCATGAAAATATATTAGGATGGAAATCTTTAGGGAAAATTGAATGAAAATATGATTTCACTGATGAAAAAGCAATCAAATTTTTTTACATTAAACATAAAAACATTAAAAATAATATATTTGTATATTTTTAACTGAATTATGAGGTAATTATATCATTGTGATTATAGTTGTACTCCTTTGGGATACTTTTTTTTTTCTTTTTTTCTTTTTATTGAAGTATAACTGCTGTACAATATTATATAAGTTACAGGTGTACAATATAGTGGTTCATAATTTTTAAAGATTACACTTCATTTATAGTTATTATAAAATATTGGCTAAATATCACTGATGAACATAGATGCAAAAATCCTCAACAAAATACTAGCAAACAGAATCCAACAGCACATTAAAAGGATCATACACCATGATCAAGTGGGGTTTATTCCAGGAATGCAAGGATTCTTCAATATACGCAAATCAATCAATGTGATACATCATATTAACAAACTGAAGGAGAAAAACCATATGATCATCTCAATAGATGCAGAGAAAGCTTTCGACAAAATTCAACACCCATTTATGATAAAAGCCCTGCAGAAAGTAGGCATAGAGGGAACTTTCCTCAACATAATAAAGGCCATATATGACAAACCCACAGCCAACATTGTCCTCAATGGTGAAAAACTGAAACCATTTCCACTAAGATCAGGAACAAGACAAGGTTGCCCACTCTCACCACTATTATTCAACATAGTTTTGGAAGTGTTAGCCACAGCAATCAGAGAAGAAAAAGAAATAAAAGGAATCCAAATCGGAAAAGAAGAAGTAAAGCTGTCACTGTTTGCAGATGACATGATACTATACATAGAGAATCCTAAAACTGCCACCAGAAAACTACTGGAGCTAATCAATGAATTTGGTAAAGTAGCAGGATACAAAATTAATGCACAGAAATCTCTTGCATTCCTATATACTAATGATGAAAAATCTGAAAGTGAAATTAAGAAAACACTCCCGTTTACCATTGCAACAAAAAGAATAAAATATCTAGGAATAAACCTACCTAAGGAGACAAAAGACCTGTATGCAGAAAATTATAAGACACTGATGAAAGAAATTAAAGATGATACAAATAGATGGAGAGATATACCATGTTCTTGGATTGGAAGAATCAACATTGTGACAATGACTCTACTACCCAAAGCAATCTACAGATTCAATGCAATCCCTATCAAACTACCACTGGCATTTTTCACAGAACTAGAACAAAAAATTTCACAATTTGTATGGAGACACAAAAGACCCTGAATAGCCAAAGCAATCTTGAGAACGAAAAATGGAGCTGGAGGAATCAGGCTCCCTGACTTCAGACTATATTACAAAGCTACAGTAATCAAGACAGTTTGGTACTGGCACAAAAACAGAAATATAGATCAATGGAACAGGATAGAAAGCCCAGAGATAAACCCACGCACATATGGTCACCTTATCTTTGATAAAGGAGGCAAGCATATACAGTGGAGAAAAGACAGCCTCTTCAATAAGTGGTGCTGGGAAAATTGGATAGATACATGTAGAAGTATGAAATTAGAACACTCCCTGACACCATACACAAAAATAAACTCAAAATGGATTAAAGACCTAAGTGTAAGACCAGACACTATCAAACTCTTAGAGGAAAACATAGGCAGAACACTCTATGACATAAATCACAGCAAGATCCTTTTTGACCCAGCTCCTAGAGAAATGGAAATAAAAACACATATAAACAAATGGGACCTAATGAAACTTAAAAGCTTTTGCACAGCAAAGGAAACCATAAACAAGACCAAAAGACAACCCTCAGAATGGGAGAAAATATTTGCAAATGAAGCAACTGACAAAGGATTAATCTCCAAGATTTACAAGCAGCTCATGCAGCTCAATAACAAAAAAACAACCCAATCCAAAAATGGGCAGAAGACCTAAATAGACATTTCTCCAAAGAAGATATACAGATGGCCAACAGACACATGAAAGAATGCTCAATATCATTAATCATTAGAGAAATGCAAATCAAAACTACAATGAGGTATCATCTCACACTGGTCAGAATGGCCATCATCAAAAAATCTACAAACAATAAATGCTGGAGAGGATGTGGAGAAAAGGGAACACTCTTGCACTGTTGGTGGGAATGTAAATTGATACAGCCACTATGGAGAACAGTATGGAGGTTCCTTAAAAAACTAAAAATAGAACTACCATAGGACCCAGCAATCCCACTACTGGGCATATACCCTGAGAAAACCATAATTCAAAAAGAGTCATGTACCAAAATGTTCATTGCAGCTCTATTTACAATAGCCAGGACATGGAAGCAACCTAAGTGTCCATCATCGGATGAATGGATAAAGAAGAAGTGGCACATATATACAATGGAATATTACTCAGCCATAAAAAGAAATGAAATGGAGGTATTTGTAATGAGGTGGATGGAGTTAGAGTCTGTCATACAGAGTGAAGTAAGTCAGAAAGAGAAAAACAAATACAGTATGCTAACACATATATATGAAATCTAAGGAAAAAAAAAAAAAAAGGTCATGAAGAACCTAGTGGCAAGATGGGAATAAAGACACAGACCTACTAAAGAATGGACTTGAGGATATGGGGAGGGGGAGGGGTGAGATGTGACAGGGTGAGAGAGTGTCATGGACATATATACACTACCAAATGTAAAATAGATAGCTAGTGGGAAGCAGCCACATAGCACAGGGAGATCAGCTCAGTGCTTTGTGACCGCCTGGGGGGGTGGGATGGGGAGGGTGGGAGGGAGGGAGATGCAGGAGGGAGGAGATATGGGAACGTGTGTATATGTGTAGCTGATTCACTTTGTTATAAAGCAGAAACTAACACACCATTGTGAAGCAATTATACTTCAATAAAGATGTTTAAAATAAAAAAATATTGGCTATATTCCCCATGTTGTACAATATGTCCTTGTAGTTTTTTTATACCTAAGAGTTTGTACCTCTTACTCCTCTCCCCCTATATTGCCCCTCCTCCTTTTCCTCCCTCCACTGGTAACCACTAGTTTGTTCTCTAGTCTGCTTCTTTTCTGTTTTATTCACTAGTTTGTTGTATTTTTTAGATTCCACGTAAGTGATATCATACAGTATTTGTTTCCCTCGGTCTGACTTATTTCATTTAGCATAAAGCCCTCCAAGTCCATCCATGTTGGGGCAAATGGCAACATTGTTTTCTTTTTTATGGCTGAGTAGTATTCCCTTGTATACCACATCTTCTTTATCCATTCATCTGTTGATGAACACTTAGGTTGCTTCCATATCTTGGTAATAGTAAATAATGTTACTATGAACGTTGTAGTGCATATATCTTTTCAAATTAGTGTTTTTGTTTTTGTTTTGTTTTTCATATATATACCCAGGAGTGGAACTGCTGGGTCATATGGTAGCTCTATTTTCAGTTTTTTGAGAAACCTCTATACTGTTTTTGTATATATTTTTAAAAGTGATGTAGCAGTTATATTTAAAATAGAAATTATATCCTTTGAAACCATTGAATTGTATGATGAAATTTTTAGATTCTAACTTTAAAAACAGGATATCTAACTTAAAATTACGTGGACACAGGGCAGGAAGGGGAGGGTAGGATGAATTGGGAGATTAGGTTTGACATAAATACACTACCATGTGTAAAATAGAGAGCTAGTTGGAACCTGCGGTAAGGCATAGGGAACACAGCTCGGTGCTCTGTGATGACCTAGATGGGCAGGATGGGGGAGATAGGAGGGAGGTCCAAGAGAGTGGGGATATATGTATACATATAGCTGATTCACTTCATTGTACAGCAGAAACTAACACAACATTGTAAAGCAATTATATTCCAATTAAAAAAAAATTATCTTAGGGAATAGAAGCCTCAACCACAAGTCTCAAGCTCACAGCTTAACAATGCTTGTGAGTATCATACTTTCACTATATATTTGCCTTTTTTTCTAAAGGGGATCCTCACCCCAAAAAAGTAATTTCTTTTCACCTTGGGCCCTTATAACCATTTTGAGGGGAATATTTTTCCTTGGAGACAGACCTGTCAATGCCTGATAGAGCTCATGTCAAGATCCTTGCCCTTGGGCCTTTAAAACTCTTGCTCCACGTGCTGGTTTCCTCATATCAGGATCATTCCTGAAAATATTCTCCCTACTTTGATGTCAGGTAGTCAACTTGAGCAGTGCATGGGAGGTAAATAGATCACCAGGCTGGTTGAGAAGGAGATTTTAATGGCACTTGTAGGGAATCAGGGAATATTTCCTAAGAGAAGCTGCAACCTACACATGAGCTACTTTCTGGAGATAGGGGAAGAACAGTCTAATCGTACTTGAGCCTCCTAACTCACCATTTTCCTGAAATTATTCTGTCAAATGTTGCTAATCACTTATGATGAATTAAATATAAAAGATATTAATACTTTGTAATCTGTATGTCATTTGAATTTTCTGCATTATTTGACAGTGGTAACAATTCCTTCTTTGAAATTATAGCTTCCATGACACCTCTCTCTTAGATTACCCCAAACTTCTCCTACAAATTACTCTCAAGCTCTTTTACATGCAGCTCTTATTCTGTCTGTTCCCAAACTCTGCCTGTCTTACTCTAAACACTGTCTTTGATATCTCACCCACAGTCTGCTCTTTAGCTACAAATAGGCTGTTAACACAGCTCAAATCTCTATTTTCAGTTTAGATCTTTCTGCTGAGTTACATTTGAATTTTGCAACTTATTCTTGATATAGTTCTTTGTTTTGATGTTAATTATCTTTCCCTTAAATATGAGTAAAATTTTTGATCCAGAAAGATATACAATGTATATCCAGTGATTTCCTACATACTCTAACACAAATTATCATAACCTGTAGGCACACATACCACTCTAACTAAACAAGCAAAATCTAGCCACGCTCAAGTTACTTACTTCTCAACACTCGAACTCTGCTTCATCCAGATGGGTCAGTTCCCTCTCCAGTATAGATACCCTCAGTCTGTATTCTAAGTCTCTGCTCCAGTGATTCTCCCCACCTGGAATGCCCATCTTTCTCTTCCCATATCCAAATACTCTCCATTTGTTCAAGGGTTGCCCCAGTTTTCACACAGTCAGTACAATTCGTTCTTAACTATTCTAATACCCACATATCTTAACATTCTAGAACTGCAATAGAATGTTTTGTACATAAAAATTTATTTGGAAATTAAGTCATGTATAACCTTCAACTTATAACAACTTTCATGCATCTATTCTTTGATTTCAAAACTAATATCTATGCTCTTAGAGTATGGAAATCTCAATTTTCTGACTTTTAATGCCTAGGAAAATGTTGTGAACATAATAGTGTTTAAAAAGTATTTGTTGTACGAATAGCTAATAAGCAGATATTCATCTTTAAAGTCAGGGTGTATGAAGTATTGTCAGAAAGATTATTTATAATTGCTAAAATGTCAAGAGAATGGGAAATTTATTATTACCCAGGAGTTCCAGAGCCTATATTATATTCTGCTGGAATAACTGTCAACTATGGGGTAGTAGTTTAAAATGTGAAAAATATCTTCTTGTCCAAATATGTCTCCCTTAAAGATTCTGCTTCTATGCTTAAAACTCTCATAGTTCCTCAGAGTTAACAAAGTCCAAATGAAAACACAAATGGTACTTGGAAGAGTGTTTTGTCTTAAATTGGTTTACCAGGTTACTCAGGTAGGTTGTCCAGGCTTCAAGAAAGTGTTACAAGCTGTTAGAATAGACAGAGCTGAGGGAGAGGAGTGGAGGGAAAAGTCCAGAGAATGGAGCACCAAGGAAGGAAATAGTTCAGGGGAAATATTTGGGATGGCAAGCGTGTGATAACTGTGTTGAATATGTGGGAAGGAGAGTAGTGTGGGCTGCCCAAAAGTAGTGGGTATAAAAAGCAGCTCTTGAATGAGCTATATGTATACTAGAGGGATGAGCTTTGTGTGAGGCAACTTTTGTTGAGTGAATATTAGGTAGAGACTTACATTTAGTGAAAATATCATCAAATATAGAATCAGAGTTGCCACCTTGAGGGAAATGTAATATCAAGATTTCTAAGTGCCTTGAGTGGTCAGTTACCTCACCAAAACTGCATTCCCCTGAGGATTTTGACTTTTGTTCAATTAATGTTTATATAAGGAAAAAGAAGGTTGATCAAGGAAAGGAGGAAAAGGTGGACCAAAATAAGAAGAGGAGGAAAGGAAAGTATCTATGCTGGACATTAGTGTGACTGGTACAGTGTAGACATCTGAAATATTCCTTTTATATATTTTCACTATAAGAGACTTATAAGTACTATCATTTCTCTGAGAAGAAAATGAGATTCAGAAAAATTAGGTAAATAGTCGAGTGGCACTTGCTTAGTAAAAGCTAAATCTAGTATTTGACATAAGAGCTCTATGACTCCATTGTCCACACTTTTTTTTTTTTTGTAAAATTCAAATTAAAATGACAAAGGCATAAAAAAGGGAAAGAAAGAACCATCATGAGAGCTTAGATTATTACTTATCATGTGACTAGACATTTTTATGTGCTGTCAAATTCCCTAATACAGGAAGGAAGTCAGTTTTCTGAGTTTAAACAACATAAACCAATTTTGGAGTATTTAAGTGTATTAGTTGGAATTCCAGGAGCAGACTCTGAAACAAGATTCATATGCAGATAGGTTACTTGGGAAGTGATCCCAGTAAACATGAGCAGAGGAGTGGGGAAATGATAGAGAAAAGGTAAGGAAGCCAAAAAGTACTACATTATTAAACAGGCTACCATAGTAACTTAATCCCATGTGGTTATTACCCCTGAAAGGAGAGAGCTGGGTATTATGAACCAGCTGCTAGCAGTCAATGATTAAAGACTGTTCCTGTGGACCGTTAATTCCCCAGCATTTCTGGCCTGGTTTGTACACAGGCAGAGAGGGCTTAGGCAGCCAGAGCAAGCTCTCAAGCAAAGGGCAGGTCTTGATATTTGGAAGTCGATTGGCAGGCACTGTAAAAGGTAAGGAAGATAAGGACAGAGGAGTTGTCTGCTACATTAAGGAAAATAGTGTGCTCAAATAATACTAGGTTATGGATGGAATCACCAGGATGCCAGGAGACTAAAAATAATCTAGAAAAATACTCCCAACTCCTTCATAGAATGCATTTGGTGAAGACATAACAGCTACCCTCCCACAAAGCCATGGAAGATGCTTCTTACGCTTTGGCACAGTTAGCCCCGAACATTTTACCACCCACCCACGTTAGCAACCCTGATCTGGTTGCTTCTGGTGTTTTGATCTTGCTGTAGTTTTCCTCTCTGTCAGAGAATTTCTTTGGCTAGTCCTCTCCAGAAACCTTATTGGCAATACCTGGGTCATTTGCCTGAACTCTAGCTGCAAGAGAGGCTACAAGAGTGAATATCCGGAACTTTAGCACACTCTATTAATCCCATCAAAGCTCACAAGCTTGTGGGAGGTGATTTCACAAGCATAGGAAAGAAGTTAAGACACTGATTCTCCAGAAAAGGATAATAAATGGCCAGGATATACAGTTAATATTTTTTAATCCACATTTTTTAATTACTTTGTTGGACTAGTTTCCAGAAATAAGCTGTGCATCAAAGATTTCCATCAGAAAGGGTGAAAGAGGTGTCTGGTGGAAAGTCTCAGCTTTATTTGAGGAGATACACTGCTTACTTCATTCCTGGTCTTACCTCACTTTTGTTTTAGTGCCATCGCTGTTTTTCTGGGTCAAAATTCTTAACTCCCTTGGCTTTTTCCTTTACTTCCTTTTTTTTTTTCTTCTGACAAGTAAGAAACTTCTATACGAGGAAGTCTTTCTCCAAATGCATCCCTAAGGCACTATTAAAAGCTGAAGGAGCAGGCTTTTCTCCTTCTGTTGGATCTATGAGTCACTCACGCACTCATTATATGCATCATGAGCTTGAGCCTACTGATAGCTCTGTGAAGGCAACTCACTTTGAGAATTCTATGCACCACGAACTACTGGAGACAAAGAAAGGGGTAAAATATGAAAATAAGAAAGAATTGACCACAAAGGAGTTTATAATCTCATAGAATACATCAATTAGTCAAGTATATAAATAACTATAATAGAAGGTCATAGTGAGGAAGAAGATAATTAATATGGAAATATGAAGAGGGACAAAATTATCTCCATTAGGGTTTGGGTCAGGGGAAGTTTAGCACATTTGAAAAACTACTACTTGACATTTGGAAAGAATTTGGACAAGTGGGGTTGCTGGGATACGACAGTGGTATCATCTAATGAAACCAAATAAGAAAAACATGCATTGTATTTGAGAAAGATTAAATAGCCTAACTTGCTCACAGTATGCAGGGTATGTAGGACGAGGCACGGATAGAAAAGTAGGATGTGAATAATTACCTTGCAGACGTCAAGTTGCTGGTGAAAAGCCCTCTAGGAACCATGGAAAATGTGACCCTACTTGAAAACTACACTGTATGTTTCTTCTCATATTGGACAAAGTGCCTACTCTTTTGGCCATGTATGGGCATTTAGCTCAATACATTGAATAAGAAATTCACTATTAGAGATCAAATTCTCTTCAGAAAAATATCTAATTCATAGATAGAAAGGGTTTGCATATACCAAACATTGAATAGATGTTATTTTACTCAACTGAGAAAATGTTCTTTATTTATACTCTAGTATAACATCTGTCTGAATATCTCAGTTTTATAGTGACAAGTACCTTGGAGATAACGAGACAGAACTGTTGTGAAAGACACAGAAGAATAAAGGTTCAAAAGAGTGTCTCTCACACACTTTTGTTTTTTCCTGTGAGTTGAGTGGTTAAAATAATGTCATTATACCAGTTTCCAGTATGTATGACAAACTGTTCTAATTAGCCATTTAAAACAACAATTTTATTCCAAATATATGTGCAACCAAATGTGTTTTAAAAATTAATTTTTCATTGCTCTTTTGTGAAAAGTAGTTTTTGTCATTGCATATGTGATTTTGTTAAATAAAAATGTTAGAAACTAGAATTTGTGATAAGAAGATAAATTCCTTGCTTATTGAAATTTGCCCCAGCAACACATGTCAGTCAAAACAACAACAACAACAAAAACCAGGAATAATTCACTTCCAAAATAACAACAATATTAACTAATTTATAAACTTTAAAGCAACTAAAGCAATATTGTAAAAGCAGAAGTATAAAAAGTCTATCTTAATAGCACAAATGTGCTTTACAAAATATTAGCTTAATTTGGGAGTATTTTCCTTCAAATGGAGTTCCTCCATTGACCTCATCACACAGTTTGAACATTGATATGTAAGTTTGGTTTAGTTTTTTGGTACTATACAATTATTTGTATACGTTTTAAAATATTTCTTTATTTCTTATTTATCATTATGTTATCTCCATATGACATAAAGCTCTAAAGTCTGAATAATTTGGGTGCAAGTCTTTTGTGAATATTGTGAATTCTGCAAAATCATAAAGAATAAAATTAGAAAAAATTGAATTATACCTTTTAATAATTTATAGTAATTTTTTAAAAGCCAGTGGTATAATTTTATCTTTATTTCACAGTTCCTTTTTTTTTTTTTAAGTCCTAGCTCTGTCACCTCCTAGTTCTATGAAACTGAAAAAGTTCTTTACTTCTGTGAATTGCAGTTTTCTGTCCTATAACAGAGTGAATGATAACACTACCCTTTTCACGGAGTTGTGATGGGGATTAAAACAGTAAGAAGTGCCTGACACATACTAGCCACTCAGCATATGACAGACAGCTTTGGCCATGACATTAACTAAGAACTCTCACAGTTCCTTATACCTGAATCTCCTCTGCCACCAGCCTATGCCAAGATATCAGGCAGCATCTTTCACCTGAACTACTACCATCAGCCTCCTGAATAACTTCCTGATTATCATTAAATCCTTCTTTCAATCCATTCTCCACAAGGCAGTCTGCGTTATCTCTTAAAAATGAAAATCTGATAATGTTACTTCACTTGCTTAAAACTTATCAATAGCTTCTTATTGCTCTTGGGGTAAGATTGAAAATTAATAACATGACCCAGAAGGACCTGGATAATGTGGGTGTTGTCTAGGTCTCAAGCCTCTATCGAGACCTCTCTAAAAATGACTGTATTTGTGTAGTCTTTTTTTCTCCCCAGTTTCTCAAATATGCTATTCATCTTCCTAGAATGCGTCTAGAATTTCTAGAATGTTCCTTCACTTTCTAGTTAGTAACTAAATATCCTTCAAATTACAGAAAAAAAAAAAAAACACACACCACATTTCAATTTGTCTCTCTCTTTGTTATAGGCTCACATACAGCTATGTTCCTTCCCTTTATAATTTTTGTTTTCATTAGTAACTAGTAATAACTTATATGACTATTTAAATGAAATCTGTCTCCCCAACTGAACTAGGAACTCATAAAGGAAAGGATTATGTATGGTTTTCATCATAATTTCACCCTTTACATGTAGAAGAATACTTATAATTTATTACTAGATTGAATGACTTTTAAAAATACTAGCAAACCAAATCCAACAGTTCATAAAAAGGATTACATATCATGACCAAGCAGGATTTATTGCAGAAATCGAAGTTGGTTTAATAGCTAAAAGCAAAACAATAAAATACACCATGTTAATAGAATAAAGTACAAAAAATAATTATCTCATATGATTCAGAAAACATCCTTTCATGATAAAAATGCTCAACAAATTAGGAATAGATGGCAACTTCTTCAATTGATAAAGGGTATGTACAAAAAACACACAGCCACAAAATATTGACAAACTGAATGCTTTTCATTTAAAATCAGAAATAAGTCAAGAATATCCACTCTTGCCACTTAAATTTAAAATTGTATTAGAGGTCCTAGCCAGGGCAATTAGGCAAGAAAAAGAAAAAAATAAAAATTCCAGATTGGAAAGGAAGAAGTAAAATTAGTTCAATTTGCACATGGCATGAACTTGTATATGGACATTCTAATTACTCCATTAAAATTATTAGGACTAATAAATGAGCTTAACAGGATTTACTTCAGGATAAAAGATAAATATACAGAAAATTAGTTTTTCTATACACTAGTAATAAATATTCAAAAAAATTAAAATAATTTCACTTATAATAGCATCAAAAAAACAAAATACAAATAAAGTTAACAAAAGAAATTCAACACCTGAACACTGAAAATGATGAAACATTGTTGAAAGAATTTAAAGATCTAGAGAAATGGAAAGACATTCCATGTTCATGGATCAGAAAATTTAACATTCTTAAGATGGCAATACTTCCCAAATTGATCTAAAGATTCACTGCAATCCCTATCAAAATCCTAGCTTCTTTTTTTGTAGTAATTGACAATCTAAAGATAAAACATATAAAAAAAGCAAGGAATCCAGAAGAGCCAAAACAATATGAAAAAGAACAAAGTTGGAAGACTCACACTTTCCTATTTCAAAATTTACTATGAAGCTACAGTAATCAAGAGAGTGTGGTACTGACATAAGACTAGATGTATAGAACAGTGGAATAGAAGTGATAGTCCAGAAATAAACTCTTACCTTTATGGTCAATTGACAGGAGTGTCCAGACAATTAAATGAGGAATAATAGTCTTTTCAATAAATGGTGCTAAGACCACTGGATAACCATATGCAAAAGAATGAAGATGAACCCTACCTCACACCATACAAAAACATTAACTCAAATTAGATCACAAACTTAAATATAAAAGTATAAAATCCTTAGGAAAAAATATGGGGATAAAGTTTATTAACTTTGGGTTAGACAGTGGTTTCTTAGACGTGACATTAAAAGCATCAGCAAAAAAAAGAAAATAAATACATAGATTGGACTATATCAGAATTAAAAAAAATTGTTTTGTGCTTCAAATGTTACCATCAAGAGAGTAGAAAGATAATGTAAAGAATGAGAGAGAATATTTCTAAATCATATATCTGATAAAAGACTTGTATCTAGTATGTGTAAAGAGCTCTTACAACTCAATAATAAATGTGCAAATAACCCAATTAAAAATGGAAAAGAGACTGAACAGATATTTTTCAAAGATATGCAAATTCCCAAAAAACATATGAAGATATGCTTCATATTGTTAGTCATTAGTGAAATGCAAATCAAGACCACAATGAGATACCATTTCACTTTCACAATTATGGCTATAATTTAAAAGGTAGACAGTAACCAAGTGGTGTTGAGGATGTGGAGTAATTGGAATTCTCAAAAATTGCTGGTGGTAGTATAAAATGATGCAGTCACTTTGGAAAGCAATATGAAAATTCCTCGAAAATGTAAATATGGAGTACTATATGAGTCAACACTTTCACCCAGGAGAGTGAAAACATTTATCTACACAAAAATGTGTACATGAATATTCATAACGGCATTATTCATAATAGCCAAAGGTGGAAACAACTGAAATGTCTATCAACCAAAAAAACAGATAAATAATATTTTGCATATCCATACAGTGGAATATTATTTGCCAATAAAAAGAAATGTAGTACGGATACACGCTACAACTAGATGATTCTTGAAAACATTATGCTAAGTGAGTAACAACAGTGACATATAGTCACATATTGTCTGATTAAATTTATTTGAAATATCCAGAATAGGCAAATCTACAAAGACACAAATTAGATTAGTTACCGGTGAGAGATAGGGGTGTTGCGGGGAGACAATGGATTAGTGGCTTCTTTTAGAGGGGTCAAAGATGTTCTAAATTTATTTTGTGGTGATGGTTGCACAACTCTATGAAATACTAAGAGATATTAAATTTTATACTTTAAATGGGTGAATTTTATAGTAAATGAATTATGTCTCCATAAAGATAGTTTAAAATTGATTGAATAAATAAATAAACAAATTAATTCTAAAAACAATGTTATACATTGAAGATATTTTATAATAAATATACTAAATAAACTAATGTTTTTGTATGTTCAATGGGTGTAAGATGTAAACTCTCCCAAATTGTTCTGTATGCATTTATAAAGGTGTTCTGGAGGCCATCCATAAGCAACAGTTTGAATATATATCCTGTATGTGGGTATCATATCTTAAACAGTTTCTTTTTTTCCCCCAACCTTGAAACAGGACTTGGCTTTTCATCATGGCCTCTGAAATTAAATCCACTACCAAATCATTAGTGAGCTGTGTAGATTTTATTTGTGTCAGATTCAAGGAAAGAGAGAAAAAGGTTTATACCAAACTCTACATGGAAAATGCCTTAATAAATATCCCATTTGACATTTCAATCATCCCATAAATTCTTTACTAAGTTGTCACTCTTTTATCTCAAATTTCCCTCCACTAGTCTAAGCCTGTTTCTCTCTGCCTCCTTGCTTACACAGATTTCTTGGTGATCTCACAGATTTACTCAACTTAAGTGCCAGCTGACACATAGCCCTGGACATACAACTTCCAAGTAAGTTTATTATGACCTTAACTCAATAAAACTGTTGGCATTTTGTTGCCTGTATGCAAGAAACGTTTTCTCTATATCTAGATCCTTATAATTAAATAAATGGGTATTATTAAGGTAATTTAAAATACGGAATTTGTGAAATGAATAACTAGCATGCACATGGTACCTAAACTTTGCAATTCAGTTGGACAACCATTTATTGACACAGTGTGTTAGATAATACAGAGGATGCTGGATGCATCCAAATACAGACTACATGGTCCTTGCACTTAAGAAATCAAGTCCTTTCACAAACATGACCTAGATTAACATTCTTCCAATTCTGTAAAGAAACTCAGGCTAAGTAAGGAAAGTAAGGAAATAAAGACTGAAGAAGATCCTGTTGAGTCATGTACCTAGTATCCAGATTTGCACTCACAGTTTCTAATAATAAATGTTTGGGTTTTTTTTTTTTAATTTGACTGGTGAGTCACGCTGACTATAAAACTGTATGCATACATTATCTTATTTAGGTTTCATAAAATTCCATTCACAGATTCCAAAAACATTTAATCAGTATACTTTGTGTATGTATTTTTAAATCCTGTATCTGTCAGGGCTCTTATTTATGTAAGACAGGATCCACTATGGCTAATTTGAGCAGAAGGGAATTTATTATGGGGCAATCAACGTTGTGAGTGGGTCTTTGATGTGATAGTGAGAGCTGCCAGTCTCATTTTGATGCCTTAAAGTTTCTGGACCCACATATTCTGGTTTTGGGAGTGAAGGATACAGAACCATATACTAATTGCTAATCCAGAGTACATACTGCTTTCTGAGGAACATTTTAAGGTATATCTCCCAGCAAGTATTGCAACTGTCTTCAGTATTCCTTTCCACTGGTCTATAATTCAAGTGGTTTGCAAGTGATAATGTACATGGTAAAGCTAATGAATCCTGTGGGCACAAGCCCTACTTCTTTTGCAAGAATATGAGTTTCTTGATCAGAAGAGATATTAGGGTAATATGTTGGTAAATAAGATACTTCATAAGATACAGATATTGCTACTTTTAGAAGTGTGATAGGCAACAAAGTCAAAACTATATATAAAATATGTGTTTATTAAAATAGGAAAAAAAAATTTCCTCTTTTAGGAAGTACAGTATCTGCCATCAGGTGATTTGTTAATTATGTAGCCATATGGAAGGCTTAGGATTCAACATAGCTGCCATTATATCAGGCAAAATTGGTGGAAAAAAAGTCAGTTTAGATGATGGTCAGCCTGTGTTTTTACATCTGTGCATTACCTCCATTCCTTCTACCTTAGCCATTATGTTAATAAATTCATTAAACAAATTATGGGGTGCTTGGGCAAAAAGGCTGACTGATATCTATATATAGTAGTTTATTTTGTCAACATAATATTCAGTGCATCTTTAGCAACTGATGAGTACTCACATAAGACAAAAGCATTCCTCGACTCTGGATTCATTCCAAGAGGAAAGCTTTCCAAATTTTTACCAATTCTTCATTCTCCATTCTTACCCTTTCCAAATCCTTGACCATCCTGACAAACCATTCTTTAGCTCGTTCTCTTATATTTAAGCATCTGTTATATTTTACAATATATTTCCTTTCAGGAAAAAATATTTTCTACCTACAAGGACATTTTCTCTATTCTATTGTCCTTCAGGGCCAAGCCCAGGTTGGGCTGTAATACCCTACTAGCCTACTTCTAGCAAATGCAGCCATACCATGTAAAGAGATTTGTAAGTTAAGCTTGTTCTTTTTCCTCCTCATTAAACTAGAAAACTCCATATGAAGCTAAAACTGTGGTCTGAGGGAACGTGGGCAATATAGCAGGAGTGAACACACTGAGAATGTGATCCACCTGCTTTCAGACTTGTTCATTCATGAATATACCACATCAACTACTTCAAATAATATGGGATGATTCTGGTAATGTCAGAATTTATGGCTTGCTGGATCAGAAAACATCCAATTGACAATAGGCAATTGAGGATGAATGTTCACCTGGTGTCCCATGACAAGGCAGTTAGTCTCAACCATGGCCCAAGAGTAAATCGAGAGCTCAAAAGGGCTCCACTGTGATTCATCTAGTGAAATTTGCCTATCATCCCTGTCATGCACAGACATTTTAAAACAATGTGCTTGACCAAAATGGCCAAATGGCAAGGCTGCTTATGCCACAGACTGTGTCTATAATGAAAACTAAGGGCACTTTTCTTCCTGCAAATAAGTGCTGCAATTTAGAATTTTCAGATAAATATAAACTGAGATAGCTTACCAACAACAGGCCTTATTACATAAAATACTGAGGGTTTACTTTACAAATGAGAAAAAAATTATTAAATAGATCTGAGATGCAAGAAGCAATAATGAACAAAGAAATTGGTAAATGTCTGGGAAAATATGAATTATCAATATTATTATCTAATTTTAGAAGTTAAAAATACCAATAGAAACATTTTGGACAACAGGTTATAAGCCAAAAAGAGAGGTGTGAAAAGAGTTAAAGTGTTCCAAGATCCTACTTTTGTAGGCTAGGAAAGACTCGGATTAATGTTTGAGTGATTATATATCTGGGGTAAAAGTACAATGGCAACCACTAAAATACTTGAAATGTATGTAACTTTCAAAAGATAGAAGAAGGAAATGGAGTTTAAAAAAATCAATCCTAAAAAAAGTAAAATAAGGAAAACTAAACAATATAGACAACATAGGACAAAAAAGGGATAAAACAAAAGAGATATCGTCGTACATATTTGTAATTGAAATACATATAAAGAAAATAGATTCACAAGTAAAAAAAAATAAACAAATGACCAAACAAAAATGAAGATATTGATACTGGGTAAAATTCAGATATATGTTGTTTATAGGAAATATAATTTAAAATAATTGTACAAGTAGTAAAGTCAGCATCACGGTGACATAGGATGTCTTTTGTTTGTGTTCCATTCATCAACAACAAAAACCTGGTATCCACAGACAAAGGTGTCTTTGAGGGAACTGTGGGATTAATCACCATATGTCAAGGGATATAAGAGGAGTCTTGTCCACCTCTGTGTCAGGTAATAGGCAGGCAGTCCCTGGTTCTGTCTGTGGATTCTGCAGTGGTCTGTGAAACAGCTTCAGTTCCTCTCAGTCATGGCCCAGGAGGCCCTGGAGAATGCTAAGGTAGACAGTCACTCATGGACAAGAGAGGCTCTGTGGAAGTCCAGGTTTCCAAAAGAGAAATTTCACCGTTTTGTTAGAGAAAAAAATTACAGATCTTTCTTGACTTACGATGGAGGTATGTCCTGGCAAACCCATCATGAGTTGAAAGTATCATAAGCTGAAAATGCACTTAATACACCTAACCTACCAAACATCATAGCTTAGCCTAACCTGCCTTAAACGTACTCAGAGCACTTACATTAGCCTACAGTTGGGCAAAGTTGTCTAACACAAAGCCTACTTTTTAATAAAGTGTTGAATATCTCGTGTAATTAATCGAATACCGAACTAAAGGTGAAAAAAGGAGTGGTGGTATGGGTACAGAATGGTTGTAAGTATGTGGGTTGTTTACTGTCGTGATCACATGGCTGACTAGGAGCTGTGGCTCACTGCCACTGCCCAGCATCACAAGAGAGTATCGTACCACATATCACCCGCCCAGGAAAAGATCAAAACACAGAATTTGAAGTACAGTTTCTACTAAATGCATATTGCTTTTGCACCATCATAAAATTGAAAAATTGTAAGTCAAACCATCTTAAGTTGGGGTTCATCTGTACATATTTGGATCCACTGGAGTGGGTAAGAGAAACAGTTTTACTTTACCTACATCGTTCCCCTCAAGGAAGTACAGCCTAGGACCAAGATGCATCTTTCTTGGTCTGTGATTTATTCAATCAAGGAAAGGGAGAGTGTGTTAGCGAATACCTGGCTTCCTCAGCTCTGCAGGATGCCGCCAAAATGACTAATTTCTCTCTCACATCATCCAGAGCACTGAACCATGACTGGGGGATGGAAAGAGTCAGGGAGAGTGGTAGATAGAACTCCTGGAGGATATTACAGGTATACCTCAGAGATATTGAGGGTGTGGTTCCAAACCACCACAATAAAGTGAATATTGCAGTAAAGCAAGTGCCATGAATTTTTTGGTTTCCCACTGCATAAAAAGCTGATGTTTACACTACATTGTAGTCTATTAAGTGCAATAGTGTTATGTCTAAGAAACAATGTACATACCTTAATTCAAAAAACACTTTATTGCCGAAAAATGCTAACCCTCATCCGACAATGTAAAGTTGCCATAAACCTTTAATTTGTAAAAAATGCAATAGCTGTGAAGTGCAATAAAGCAAAGTAGAATAGAATGAGGTATGCCTATAAAGGCCTGTGGTTCTTAACTGCATTGCGGATTCCATCAAGAAGCCCACCCACAAGCGGCTGGGGATGCCTCACCTGGGGATGCCCTCACCTGGGGATGCCTCCCACCTGGCCCATGGGCACCTTCAGCACTCTGCATGCTTCACCACATACACACCCCTGCCCTGTGGTCAGCTCCATATGTGGGATCTCCACAGTGGCAAGAGAGAGCTTTGGCAGGCAGCTAGGGAAAAGCCACAGAAAGTCAGTCAAATCTGTGGACCACGGAGAGACCACAAACTTCAGCTTTAGTACCACTTTTGAGAAAACAAGAAAGGCTGACAGCACTTGGCTTGGTGCATTGCAGCATCCAGAGAAAGCACACAATAGTAAACATTCTGCCACAGGAGAGAAAACAAGAGAGAGGCAAGCATTCCTATAGAAAGTCTGAGATAGCCTCAGAATTGCTAGCAGGGGTGATGGAAGGGTATTTCTCTCCTGGAGGCGTCTGTAAAGACTGGAGGAAGTGACTGCTACTTCAAATGTGAAGACAGCAACACAAAACTTCAAAGAAAATGAAAAATCAAAGGAATATGATATCACCAAGAGATCACAGTTATCTTCTGGTAAATGAGCACAAAGTCATAAAACTCTGCAATTTACCAGATAAAGAATTCAAAATAGCTATTTTAAGAAAACTCAGTGAGCTACAAGAAAACACAGAAAGACAATTCAACAAAATTGGGAAAACAATATATGAAGAAAATGAGACATTTTTAACAAAGGGATAGAAATCATTAAAAAAAGAGCTGAATAGAAATTCTGGAGCTGAAAATTACAAGTATTGAAATGAAAAGTTCAATAGAGAGAATCAAAAACAGAATAGATCAAGCAAAAGAAAGAATCTGTGAGATCAAAGACAGGAAATTTGAAATAATCCAGCTGTAGGATAACAAGAAAAAAGGATGAAAAAGAGCGAAGAAAGCCCAAGTGATCTATTGGCTATCATCAAAAGTATCAATTTAAGAATTTTTGGAGACCCAGAAGGAGAAGAGAGGGAGACGGAGGCAGAAAGCTTACTTAAAGAAATAATGGGACTTCCCTGGTGGTTCAGTGGTTAAGACTTCGCCTTCCAATACAGGCAGTGTGGGTTCAATCCGTGGTTGGGGAGTTAAGGTCCCACATGCCTCGTGGCCAAAAAACCAAAACAGAAGCTATATTGTAATAAATTCAATAAAGACTTTAAACATGGTCCACATCAAAAAAAAAAATCTTTAAAAAAAAAAAAGAAAAGAAAGAAATAATGGTTGAGAACTTCCCAAATCTAGGGGAAAATTTGGATATCCAAATTCATGAAAGTCATAGGTCACCAAACAAAATAAACATAAAAATATCCTCTTCCAAGACACATTCTGATAAACTGTCAACAATCAGAGGTAAAGAGAGACACTTAAAAGAAGAAAGAGAAAAAACTTGTAAATTGTAATGGAACCCTATACAACTACTAGCAAATTTCTCAGTAGAAACCTTACAGTCCAGGAGAGAATAAAATGATATACTCAAAGTACTGGAAGAAAATACTGTACCTAGCATACTGTATCTAGCCCACCAAGAATACTCTGTCTAGCAAAGTTATTCCTCAGAAATAAAGAAGAAATAAAGACTTTCCCAGGCAAACAAAAGCTGAGGTCACCTTCACCAGCCTTACAAAAAATACTGAAAGGAGTTCTTCTAGCTGAAATGAAAGGATGTTAATTAGTAACATTAAAAACATATAAAAATATACAATATACCATTAAACATTAATAGATAGTCAAATTCAGAATATTCTAGTACTGTAATGTAGCAATGTCTTAGCTGCTTACCTATAGTATCAGGTTAAAGGACAAGAGTGTTAAATATAACTAGAGGTGCTAATATTTGTTAATAAAGGGAGGAGATCGAGATGACAGAGTAGGAGGACATGGAACTGTCTCCCACCACCTACAAACTCATCAAGTATATATCTACCTGTGGTATAATTCTCATTGAAAACTAACTGAAGATTGGCAGAAAGACCCCTGTACAACCAAGACTATAAAAAGATCTACATGGAATCAGGTAAGAAGGGAAGAGAAACAATCAGGTCAGGACCTGTGCCCCTGGGAGGGGACTCAGAGGAAAAGGGACAATACACAGGCAGCATTCCTCCCTGGGGATTGAGTAGTTCAAGCCACATGCTGGGTGCCCCAGCCCTGGAGTACAACAAAGGGAAGACGAGACCAAGGGGAGAACTCAGCTGTGAGGGACAAAGAGGCTCAGTTCCAAAGCTGCATCTGAGCGGGCTAAGGGCAGCCATTACTGGCACAGGCAATGCATCAAAAGCAGTCCAGGTCTCTGACCCGGACAGGACAGCCACAACCAGCTCCCTGACACATGCCAAGTGCCCACACCACTTCCTCTTGCTCCAGAACTAGCACCCTCCTGCTCCAGAAAAGCGGGACCTGTCCCCAACCCCAATAAGGAAGTGATGGCTACTGAGCAGAGGGGAAGCCCAGCCTACACGTGGCTCTGGCCCTAGCAACTCCCTCTCCACCCCCACCTCCTACCAAGGTGATAGCTGCCAGCACACCTTAAGGAAAGACGTGACTTGTGTTCCCATGTCAAATCCAGCTCTCCCACCAAAACCCATGGGCACAATTAGACTGTTTAGGGGTGCTCCCATATAAGGACACCTCTTCAAGACTGCAATAAATAACTGTTTCATAGAGACAGAGAAAGCAAAATGAGATGACAGAGAAATTTGTCTCAATTGAAAGAGCAAGAGAAAATCCCTGAAAAGCAACTATTTAAACAGAAATAAACAGTTTACCAGATAAAGAATTCAAAGCATTAGTAATAAGAATGCTAACTGAACTAGGGAAAATAATTGATGAATACAGTGAGAATTTTAACAAGAACCTAGAAAAAAGCAAGGAAATGAATTCTTTCCTAGAGCTTCCAAAATAATGCAATCCTGCTGGAACTTTTATAGTTTCCAGTGAAACCCACGTCAAACTTCTAGCTTATAGAACTGTAAGATAATAGGTTTATATTGTTTTAAGCCATTAAGTTTGTGGTAATTTGTTAAAGCAGCAATAGAAAAACAATACATTCTTCAACTAATTTTATGAAGCTAATATATTCCTGTTAAAAGTTCCATACAAATTAAGAAAGAGAAAGGGAATTATTCTTATTTTTGGACCAAAGAAAAGAAAAATACCAGCAAACTGAATCCACCAATGTATAAAAAATAATACATTTAAAACGAGTATGGATGCAAGGATGGTTTAACATTATTAAGAGATTAAAGGAGAAAAACCATATGATCAGCTCAGTAGATTAAAAATTTTTCCAATAAAAATTTACCACACATTCATGATAAGAACTGGAAATAGAAAGGAATTTTCTCAACTGGATATATGCTAGCTTATGAAACTTTCAGGAAATAAACTTATTGGTAAAATGTTAGAGTAATTCCCTTTGAAAACATAAATAAGACAAGGTTACTCACTATCACTTCCCCAAGAATATTCCATAGATTCTAATTCAGGAAGATAATAAATAAATAAAGCGTGTAAGAAAAGGAAAGAAAGAAGCAAAGCTGTCATTTAACTGTCATCTACTTATATATAATAGGAATTTTTTTTACACATTTATAAAAAGGGATTTACTGAGGACTTCATTAGTATTGCTAATACACTGTTTCTTAACCTAAGTGGTATGTACACTGATATACATAATAGTATTATCCAATCCTTATAGATATTCTTACATATGTACTATGACAAAACATTTCATTTTAATCACACAAAGAGGTTTTTTTGTTTGTTTTTGTTTTATTTTATATCTATAGTCCCCTATTATATATTGCATCTAATTTGATATTTTGCTATCACTTTTCTTCATATACTTTGTTAGTTGTGTTATTTAGATCTGGAGTATATAAATACATGTTTTTCTATGATTCCACATATTAGAATGCCTATTGATTATTTCCCTAAATATAGATATTGTATGTTCTTCACTGACACAAACTTAATCTTAAATATTATTGACTGGTTAGAGAGCCACATTGTTACTAATTCATACTAAATTTTCATTTAACTAAATTTTATAACCCTAAGCCATATAACACAACTAAATGAACCCATACTTTATTCATTTTTTAAATTTATACATTTATTAAATATGAATTGAATGGTATGTGTTAAGAATTCTTTTTGACACTGGGGTTTATGTAGCTCACAGTCTAATAGGAAGGAGTAACAATGAATCAATTAAAATAAAGCGTGATACCCTTTATGTCAGATTGTGTTGGAAGGAAGTCAAGAGGGCAAAATAAAATCTTTTTCAGACAGGCCCCAGCTTTGTTATATCGTGGTACATTCATTCAGGAAGTCTGAAATCTGGAACTCAGTGAGTATGGCAAGAAAAAATGAAATGTGAGGCAGAAACTAGAAAGTTTGTTCTTGCTATTGTTATCATATTAAAGAATTATATACTATCCTGAAAGTGTTGGGTACTAACTTCCTTGCAACTTATACAAGGATATGAGAGCATAAGTCTTCCAATTCTAAAATATTATTCTCATCACCAAAGCAGAGTAGATTAGAGGAGTAAGGAGTTAAATTATATATCATCACAAATAAATTACATTATCACAAATTATAGATTAAGTCAAGGTGGGATAACTGAAAGTTAAGGGCATAGGCTTTTGAATGTGAATACCCAGAGTAAATCTAATTCAGTCCTGCAATCTAAGGTGTGGCATGAGTGGGAATATAGTTTTTAGGAAAATTATACTAGAAAGGGTTACTGCCACACCCTATTATAACATTAAAGAATGATATCATGCAAATAATGCATGCAAATAATGCATGCCTTTTTTTTCAGTGATTATGCAAACTTTTCACTCATGGAAAGTTTATTTTACAACTAACCTGCATTAGCTTATAATACATTGCAGCCTTTTAACACTTCTTCAAAGTCCATATCATGAAATACTTGTAACTCACATGATTAAGAATGGTAATAGGGTCAATTAAATTCCAGCCTTAAAAGATGTTAAATAGGCTGCTTTTCTAACCCACCTTCTAATTACTTTCAGAAATAGTAACTAGGCATCAACTCTATAAATACTAAGATTGTTGTTTTAGGAGACAAGCTTCAAGACAGAAATAGACGGTTTTACATAACCCCCTCCCATCCTTCATTTCAGCCACTTAGAAGTGTGTATTTTCAGCCAGCCAGCCCTTGACAGGCCCCTCAGGGTGCTGTATGACTCTAAGTCAAATGTTCCACAGGAGATATGCTGAAGTTATTCTATGGTTGAGGTGATTTGCATCTGAGTTCAAATGTTTCAAGTCAAAATGTTTTCCCCTATTGTAAGCTATAGAACCAAAAGTCATGATGAGTTAATTATCTAAATGTTTAAGTAAGCTTCAAAGGAACTTTTAAAATCAACCACTGGGGCAGTGTGCAGATGTTCCATGCCCTGTGTGCAGTCTGATAAGGACGATGGTATTCTCAGGGGCCGGAATGCCCATCTGCCCACAGCATTTAGCTGCAGATGACAACTGTGTTCCCCAAGTATATTGTGCCTAAAATCTGTGGATTATTCTTTGTTCAACCTCCTGCTCAGAGGGTCTTCTAAAAATTTAAGTAAATTACGTAGAGCCACCCTCCCTTATAACCCTTTAAAAACCTACTGTTGCAGGTGGGACGAACTCCAGTTTCTGTAACAGGGCTCTGCACAATCTCTCCAGTGCTGTCTCTCACTTAACCTTCTCCATCAGACCAACTGGCTAGTTCTTCAAACACACACATATACAAAGCAGTCTGATAGTTCCTCAAACACACAAAGCTCTTACCTACTTTGGAATATTTCCATTTGTTCCTAAAACCTGAAGCTCTCTCCTCTACTCAGTAATTAATTAATTCCTACTAGCCCTCAAGTCTCAGCCAAAAGATGACTTCCTGACTTCCTTGGAAAAGCTGATTATCACCACTGCTGAGACTTCAATAAGACACTCTTACTCTTCCAATGCTTCCAGATATTGGAATGCGTGAAAATACTAGTGAATCTCAAACATGTGCACCCATTAACGTATTTTCCCATTAAGTGTTTGCTATGCTCGTGTACTGTTGTGTGGAATATCATCATTTTGTATAAGGAAGTTGGTAAGTCCATAAAAGATGATTCTGTCAGAGATAAATTCAGAATAAATGTGTAAACAGGCAAGAATAAACATACTGCTCACTTCTTAATTGAAGGAACCTAACTGCCACCAGGTAGCTTGCTGCTTACCTTGAAGCATGTTACTATAAAGGAGTATCAAGGTTAGATGAGTTGCTAAAAACTTGTATACTCAGCTGCCAAAGAGGATTTCAGCAGTAATAATATAATCAGTAGTGATAGTAGGGTTGACCTTGTGGAAAGAAGTCTATGTCATCATGCCCATGCATAGTCTACTTCCCTGTCCCGTGGCAGCATTTTTAGAATCATTGATCAAGCTGTGACCTGGATGGCAAAGAAAGATAAGTGATATTCACAAAATGGGTCATCTTATTCCTTTTGGTTGTTAAGACTGTCTTCTTGAGAGGTTCTCTTGGTGAGCATTCACAAAGATATATTCAAGTTCAGGAACCATCGCAAGAGGTTCATTTACAACCTTTCTCTCCAGTCACATTGCCATTAAACTTCAATCTTTCCTCTGAAGCCCTGACCACTTGACTACACTGTTAGCCACTGGCTGGTTCATCTCTTCTTCAAGTTAAAGTAAATAATGAAAATGTGTTACTCAAAGTTCTGCCATTGCCCTTCCAGGACACCATGACAGAAGCTGACAATCACAAGTTTCTATTTATAGACCTATTTTTAGCAACCCTCAGAATTTTGAATTTTATTCCGTGTAATCTGTCCAGAATTTTAAATCTGAATTTGATTCTTTCATTTTGTTACTTAAGGCTATCAGAAAAAGATTGTATATCTCTGTTTCTCTGGACCTACTGTATTTGCTTTAAATTTTCCACAGTGTCATTTGTTCAAATCTTCAGAGTTTCAACCTCAGTGAACTCATGGTCGGTGGATCACAGAACATAACCTGATTAACTTGTTTTGACCTCTTGTACCATAGGCTGCTTATCATCTTAAAATAAGGAAAGGACTCAATGTATTTCCATTTCCTTGGCCTGATATTCCATTCTAAATATTCCACATGTCCCTAAAGATCTGTTGCCTACAATTCACTCTCTGGTAACAATATCTGTAACTTAAGATTCCATTTTATTGACAGGCAACCGAAACCATCTCTGGACAAATTAACAGCAATAACAACAAAATGGTTTATTTGAAAAGTAGCTGGGGTAGAGACTAGGAATCAAAGGAAGAGCTGTAAAATATAGGTCAAGAGAAAGATTGAATGAAGAAATTTGGGAGGACTTCAACAAGACAAATACATGGATATTTTCTTTAGGAAGTGTCTACCGAAGTAATTCTACTCCAACAAATATCTTTATTTTACATTGCCAATTTTCAAATTCCATGAGTAATTTCTCTGATTGGCTCGGGATGGAGCAGTTTTTAAGGAAGTGAGCTTGAGAGGGTGGAAGCCAGGTCACATGGCATTTAAGGGTCAGTGTGTTTCCTGTATATAGGGCCATTTACAGAGAAAAGGGAATCTTGAAGTGAGGAAGCCATCAGAGTGTACTACACTCTTTTCTTAGGCCATCATATCAGGATAGAAAGTCACTTAAAGGGCACAAGTCATCCTAAACATTTCTAAGACTCATTCTTAGAATGAATACATTTCCTCTCTACCTCTCCCCCAAAATTATTGTATAAAATAAAATGGTCATTTTTTGTCTAATAAGTCCATTGACACACTAGTCTCTCCTAAAGAGTTTACCAGTTGTATTCTTTGTTAAGATATTTGCTAAAATCATGATTCAATAAGTCATTATCAAGATTTTCTCCTTGCAAGTTTAGACTACTTGTTTCAGTCAATTTAGAAACTGAAATGTTTCAACACATGTAAAATCCTTGATGTATATCTTTTCATAAATTTGAATTCGATTTCATTTGCTTGCAGCTAACTTCTACTTGCATTTAAAAAATTGATCATAAGTGTGCTGAGAACAGGAAATAACACTCAAGTTTCTGAGATAGCTATTTAGTCGTATGGTTATTGGATTTATTTTGGAAAGAGTTGCACGAAAGTCAAATAAAAGGGAATTACCTGACAAAAATGTTAATGGTTTTAAACGCAATTCAAGAAAGACAAGAATTGTGAGGATATGGCACCAACACCACTTTTACTTTTGTCTTCTGGCTCTGGACCACTTTTATTTGTGCCGTGGTCATTTTATCATCGTTTGAGTTGGATGTTGCATTTGTGCAAAACCCTTGTTTGGATTGTGTAAATGTGAAATACCAAAACGATTGTCAAAAGAAAAATTAATCTGTGATCCGTAACTGAAGATAGCCTGGATAATTGATACACTCATCACATGAAATGAAATATGTGATCATACTCTGACCACCTTAAATAATCTCAGTGTTTTTACGCCTTTCTCCATTGTACTTTTATGCTGTTCATTTGACTATATAATCCCGTCTCTTGGCCTTTGAGACATTTTGGGGATAGAATCAAAGTGTTTTCTCCTCTGTTCCAGATGTTTGCACTAATGTGTGACTGACATAAATTCTAACAATAAAAAGATACTTTTCACAGGAAATAGTTTGTAAATCACAATAACTCATAGTACAAAGAGATGAGGTTAAAAACATTGTTGCAGAAGTAAAGAGCTGGCTGCTAATCACCCAGGGCTATGCCCATGATCAGCACATCAGGAGACCAAAATTAGGAAAGGAAGCTTGAAAAAAAGAACCTATATGAGGGATGAGACCTTGAAGCATATGTATATACTAAGACATGTTGCAAAACAAAATATTATATTATTATATGAACAAAAATAAATATTATATTGCCCAGACATAGTATTGGGCAATAAAATACAAGACACAATATTTGTCTTTAGGCAATAAGGAAACATATTGTCTCTACACTCTTTATTTGTATTTTAATTAAATCCATTTACCTCCAAATTAAAAATGATTTATTAAATATATATTTTAATGTGTTAATCACAGAAAAAGAAAGACAGTCTTTGTTATTACCAGTTTTCACAGAGAGACAGAGATCATTTGTGCAGAGACATTAATTATATATTTACATATATAATTACATATTTTATACTTACATATTATCTATTATACAGAAATATAAAATTATATACTATGTACTTATATATTATGTATATATAAAATATTACATAAATATCTGCATTGGGCACAAAGAAATTAAAGCGTTTTATAACATTTTTCAAAAAAAAGTATGGATGACAAGGAGGAGATTAATTGGCATAAGCAAGTGTATAAAAAGTGTTGTATATGTGTGATTAGCATCTCCTGCTATAAATCACCCTCCCCCAGGAATTTATAATAGGTGCCAGGACAAACAAAATACAGGTATCAAGATGTGAAACAATTAATTACTGACACAGTAAACCACAAAAGGATTTCCAAAGGTGAAGGGTTCAGGTTCCTTAAGGAGTGAAGCAAAAGCAAAGCAGAGAGAGTACATTGGATCTTTGTAGTGACTGGCGTGTGGGTCTAGGGGAGAGTCCACATGCTGCCTGGGGGTTTGCTAGGGGATTTGCCACTGACTTCACAGGATGAGTGGCACACAGGGACTCTCTTATCTTGGCTATGCTATGTGGTGCAGCAGCAAAGACAGGTGAGAAACTAAAAACTAATCATGTCAAGCATAAAAAATGGATTCCAATTCTTTATTATAATAAATGTAGACGGAATCGTTCACTATTTTAGAAGTTGTAGTCAAGTCAGGAGGAGATGGGTTAAGTAAAACAGGGCTTTGAATTAGAGTGAGACACTTGTCTAGGTCTGTCAGGTGAGAGAAAATTCTCTACAAGGCTAAGAACTTTGGTAGGGCCTGAGCATTGTCAAGGGAGAGACTTTTGTGGCGATCCTGGGAGTGACCAGGAGCGGCTGTGTTAAATCAGGAAGTAATTGTGGAGGAGAGAATTGTGAAGATGGTTTAGACAAGATCCACTTAACTGATGATACTTAGAATGACAGGAACAGGAAGAGTGAAGATGACAGGTGAAGGTTTCTTTTTCTCACTCTGAGAAATGTCTGAAGAAGGTAGAATCATGATACACATTTTCTCTACTGGCTTACTAGGTTTAGCATTCCAGTGGGTGTTTGAATAGAGAATATAAAAATAATCATCCTTAGTAGATAGTATATTTAAAATCATTTAAAGAAAAATTATGCTTTTCTGAAAAATGTTATCTACTAATATTTACTGTGTATACCTTGTATCATGCATTGTGTTAGATGCTCTAGTGCGTATAAGGATTGATATTTTCAAAAACATGAGTATTATCTAGACATGTAAAACATTTTTTTCCCAGAAATATAGTTTTTTTTTGGTGGGCTAGATTACATAACATAAAACTTGACTTTTTCCTATATGCAATATTCAGTCAGTGTTTTTGTCTATGGTAAGGGATAAAACTTTATGATTTTTATCCAAAAAATGTCTGTGAATGGTTTAATTAATACTTGATAGGTTTAATGAAATGTGTTTCATAATTTACGTATTATTTATAGAAAAATTCAGATTTACTTTCTACCTATCCCAATATGAGGATTCTTTTTATTTACACTAGAAATGAATAAAAGAAATGTTAATTGAAACAGAATACTTTTCCATTTTTAGGCCATTCCAATGGAATATCTTAGTCCCAGAAACCTCTGAGAGCTGAGTGCTCAGTGCTATGTGCTTAAAAGGAAGAAATTTTCTAGGCAATGTTTTAAGATATGTTTTGTTTTGCAAAATTAAGAAAAATAATGGATGGCCTCTCTATTTCACAAAATGGCAAATGAAACACAGCAATGACAATGTTTGGGTAGTTTGTAGCCCTGAAACTCTGGGCATACAAAGAGTTTACCTATGACTTGATTAAAAAGTGGACCAAAGCTCTTAACAGACACCTCAGCAAAGAAGATATACAGGTGACAAATAAGCATATGACAAGACGCTCCACATCATTTGTCATCAAATAAATGCAAAGTAATGTGTTTTTAAATGAGTTTGCCTCAGGTTATTGTGCATAGTAAGCACTTAATAGCAGTAAGTTATTATTCATTTTAGTCTTCTGTTGATGAGATACCCAATGAATTTAGATTTTCTCATGTCCATTTGGCTCTGATATTCAAGACAGAAGAAATACTAAGAACTTCTGTGCCACGTACACTGTGAAACCATATATTATAGTTCATTAACTCATTTGGGCAAAGCTTTATGTTAAGTAATAATATTACAATTCTCACTTGGGCAGATAGGCTGTATTTTTTCCAAGGTCATAGATTATACCCTGAATCTCAGTCATCTCCTTTTAATTCATGTCATTGGTTACAAGGAAAAATGGAATGAAAGCAATGAGTCAGCACATATCCATAAACTATACTAGAAAAATGTCTCAAAACGTATTTCCAGCAGAGTTATTCAGCGCTGTCACCTCCAAATTCACTATTACCATGTGATTACTACATAATACAGTTGAGTTCATCTTCCAAGATGGCATTGCTCTAGTAGATCACTATATTTATTGTGTTTATCAGAGACACATATTCCTGTGTGTTCAGTAGGTACACTGGGTTATAATTTGTGTTGTTCTTGTAGTACTGCATATAATATTACTAAACAAAGGAAAATTTCTGATTTTTGTTTATCTTTTGATTTACACATAACTCAAATTTATTTTCTCTTCATCCAATCAATAGCAGATTGTTAGAATCTCAACTTTCTTGAGCGATTTATCATTTATTGAGGCACATGGCACTTTTTAAAAACACAAGTCAAAACTTCAGAGAATTACAAATTACATTACACATACACATACACAACTTCTGTCAATTTTATCCCAGTCAAAACATAGCCAGCTGCTTCTGAGATGATATCAAGTGACAATTAAAATAGCACCAATAATGTTACACTACAGTTAGGTACAGAAAATATTTTATCTGAAAAAAGCAAGAAGTATATTTAGATGGTTAGGATTTATGTTCCCTATTAAGAGAACAGATGCCTTAAAAGATTAATCTTTGGTGCCATCGTGTCTATTTGTGCAGAATGTTGGACACAGTGGGGCTTGTTTGGGCCAGATGCCTGCCTTGTCCAACTTTAGTCCTCTAAGCAGTGGTCTCCAAATACCTTCTGCAGACCATTAGTTCAATAGAATACTAATACGTATACTGTCAAAACTGGGTTCTATGGTCAAATAGAATTTGGAAACGCTATATTAAAGTCACACATTTTCCTCTCCAGTGAGCTGTCACACTCTTTAATATACTCACATGCATTATGGATCTTCTAGAGAAAATGCGTCACTTCCCCAAATTATTTAACTATAGAACCTGTGCCAGAGTAACCATTAACCATTAGGCAGATAAAATACATGTTTGGGACACCAGCAGCATTGGGAAGAAAAAAATTACATAAATATTTAATCTTTGTTTAAAGCATCAAGGAAGTTAACACTAGGGAAAAATCAGAATTTTGTTGGACTTGTTACAGTTATGACATAATCTAATATGCTTATTTTGATGTACATGGTGGGTGTAAACTTGATTTTTTTCAGTGCTTTAAGGCCTTTAATGGAATCGATCCAGACCTCTATTTGTTTTTTTTTCTTCAGGGAGCATCTAATGGGGTAATGTTGCATTGAACACACTTAAGGAATTGCTGTTCTAAATCCCATTTGCCATATTTGTCATTCTGCTCATCTATGGATACTATAATACTTTTCCTCCTTGGAACTTTCTGGCACTACCAGTTCTCTTGGGATGACTATGGGTCTGATGTGACTGCCCTCAGGGTTTTCTGAGAAGGACCCAGCTACTTCCTTAGAATATACAAGGACCAATGATTGATTTAGGACACATGGTGAGACTGCCAGGGTCTCCTGCTTTGAGCAGTTGCAGGCAGTGGGCCAAGGTCACCTGCATTAACCTAAATCTCCTCTCCTTGAGCTGAGCAGACAAGGATTCTGCTTAACCCAAGAACTCATACCCAGCATTTGGACCAAACCAAGACAAAATAGCAAAGCAGACAATTTATTTTTAGCATCCTCCCTTTCTCTCCTCTCATATCCCAGGCAGCCATCTCTCTCAATCAGAGACTTCCTATTGCAACACCCCACTTCTCCCCTGCTTGGAAATTACCCTCCTGATCCACCACCAGTGTTACTGTCCTCTCTCTTCGAACACTCAACTAAATAATAGTAATTGAATTTTTTTCAATGGCTTTATCACATGAAAAGAAAAATAACTTCTACTTTTCAGTATAAGACTTTGACAGGTTTTTTAAAACTATATGCATTTATTACCATGATAATAGTGCAATTGATTTTAAAATAAGCAAACCAACAAGGCAACGGGCAATCAGAGCCCCAGTGTTTTCAGCTGTGATGAAGATTGAGCCTTCACTGGGGCCATTTCTTAGTCACACTTGCCCAGACTTAGCCTCAGCACCAGATAGCTGGGGGTAGGATGAAACGGTCTCCCTCTCCTGAGAATGTAGGGCTGAATGGGGCTGTGCAGAGAGGGGCCCTGTTCTGGGCTGTACCCCACTGCAGTGGAGTTTCAGTCCCTGGGCCCCATGGAGGAAGGAAGGAAAGAAGGAAGGAAGGAGCGGGTCTTGGTACAAGCATCACCGACTCTCATTGTTCTTATTGAGTTTTAGTATATTTTCTCTAAGAAATGTTTCTTCTTTTTGTTGTATATTCTTAAAACCAATTCTAGAGACTTAAAATGGTTTTTTTAATGATTTTCACCAGTTTCATGGAGCATCTCGAACTGTTAGACTGGAAGTATCTCTCTAACCAGCTTCTGATTTTATATCAGTGACTCAACTTCTCTTAGATTCAGTTACCTGTTTTTTAAAATGAAAATAATACTGCCTAATTTTTAAGGCTTTCCTTAACATTAAATAACTATACATATAAAGTATTTAACGTAATATATCTCATATGGAAGAGTTTTTTGTAAAGAGTAATTATTATGGTCAAAGTGATCATATGTTCTGTATTCATTCATCCACTCAAATATTTCTTGAGCAAAAGGCTATGTTTTACTATTCTAGATGGTAGGAATTTTGAGCAAATCAAAGGGGATTACTTCAGAGAGTTTATATTTTAATGGAGGAGATAGACAATAAATGGATATACAAAATAATGTCAGGAAGCACTAAGTATGATAAAGAAAAATAAAACCGGTTATGTGACTAGAAAGTGATGGGGGGCTGTCAAAGATAGGCAGATTCCCAAGTATTCCACTTTTTCCATTTGAACATTAAGGTAGTTTAAAATTTCCAAAGTTTGGCATTAAATGCCTCTTGTCTTCAGAAATAGAGCAAAAATCCTTTGTCAATACCTGACTCCCAGTTCCTAGTTTTGGATCTGGAATGTGTAAATGTGTGTGTGTGTGTGTGTGTGTGTGTGTGTGTGTGTGTGTGTATTTATTTATTTATTTATGGCATGGCAGAGGCTAAGCTTCCATACCAATGCTTAAATGTAATAACCTTTAGACATTGCTTTTCTTCTCATAAGTTCAAGCTTGCCTAAAACTGGTGGGGACTGGTAATAGACTGTTCTGGTCACTTTTAATTGTTTTTCTATGATATAAAGATGTGCTATATATATGAATGGGGGTTCAGAGAAAGCTAGGGAGAGAGATTAAAGGTCCTGTAAAATACTACTGGAATTAAAAATATTATAGATATCAGAATTTATTATACTGATAGCAACTTTAAAAAAGAAAGAGAGGGAAATATAAAATGTAACATAAATTACTTAAGAGAACTAATTACTAAATTGGTTTTTATGCATTAGTATTCTCTCAGAACATAGAATATCCCCTTGACTCTTCACTCTAAATCACAAATACTGAGATTCTATTAAGTACCCGATATTACCAGAGAGTATGCAGTTATTAAGGCAAATACCCTACCCTCAAATTGTTCATATTACAGTAGAAAGAAGAACAGAACTACAGAAATAACTGTGTAAACTTCATATCCCCAGGCCAGCAGTACAGGACAAGTGTTAAGATGAAGTTAGCACCATAGCAGTTTTAATGCCTAAACTGCTTCATGTTGTCTCTTCTGTCCCAGCAAGATGGTGGAGAACGTAAGGGGCAAGGATGATTTCTTTGATGTCTCCTACAGCCTTGTTGTATTCCTTGTTGTACTTTTCTCAGAACCAGGTACTTCTGGAAAAGTCTGCAATCTGCTGTTACAACAACTAATTCCCAGTGGATCGGTGGGCTTGGGCAACAGGAAGGGTTACTACTTCATACACAATCTTCCCCGGCTTTAAGCAGGAATTGTGTGCTGGCAACTTGTGCAGAGAAAGTTGGCAAAATTTTGTATTATAGGCAGGAAGTAGAGGGTTTCATTGCATGGCTGCTTCTGCCCCGCTGAGACAGCTGCTGTGCTCCACAAAGCCATTACCATCATTTGCAGCTGGCTACCATCATGCATTGACCTTTCATTGCAACAGTCCCCTGAAAAAATGCTCTGTTTCCTGCCTAAAATAGCTTATTTTCTTCTCTGGGTACAGTTTCAAGAAGCTCTGGGCTTTGGGTTCCAAACTTGAGAACTTGATTGAGAAATTCTTGAGAATTCAAGAATTTCTTGAGAAATTCTTGATCTGCTGCCTTGAGAAATTATTCTTGAGAAATAATTTTGAGAAATTATTCTTGAGAATTATTCTTGAGAAATAATTATTGAGAAATTATTCTTGAGAAATTATTGATCTGCTGCCTTGTAAATTGCTGACCATGACTGACCTGATTTAACTCTCTCTCTCTTTTCTATAAGTCTCCTATAAGTTTATCCATTAAAAACCCCAAATAGTCTTTTGGAGTCTCACCTTTCCCACGGGCAACTTCCAATTCTAATCAACCAATCTCCTTTCTCAGTGCTCCGGCAGATTTATTTTAGGTTTAGAAAGGAAAGAACTGATATATAAGACATTTAGAAAGCAGAAAGGGCACAGCTTCGTGACAAATTGGATGTAGGTAGTGGAAGATTGGAAGGAGTTAAGGGCAGCTTCCTGGATTCTAGTGTAGGTCAATAGTAGAAGACAAACGATAGGAATTAAAGAAGATGGGGAAGCAGAGGATCAGCAGGCTTCAGTAATCCCCAAGATTATGTTTCAAAACTCATGATATATGTTCAGCTTCAAAAGGGGAGGGCAAAAGTAGAAAGAAATTTAGACAGGACATAGGCAGAAAGCAACAAAATATAGGCACTAGAAGATGACTCCAGCTTGGATAATGCTATTCGTGGGTACCACTCTAAGTACATGCCAGAGCCTTCACTCAAGTGATAATATCCAAGGGTCCAAGCCAGAGATCTTTTTTATGTTGGTATAGGACTATTACTTGATAATAGACCTATTGCTATACTTTGATGTTAATGAGTTCAAATAGCAGGAAGATGGAAATAAGAAAGTGGGAGCTGGAAGACAGGGATAAGTGATCTGAGAATGAGAGAGTGAATTTTAAGATCTTAGAGTTGGAGCAATTTGGGGTTGTTTAAGAAGTGGCCTACAGGTGAAGGACATTGGAAATATAGGACATCAAAGAATGGCAAGTCTAGTGTATTGGGTAGGGCATTCCCATGGGGGTTTATGTTAACCAAAAGATAGAAACAGAGCAAAGAACTATTCATAAAGCTGGTGATACATAATTCCTCCTAGGATGGTCACTAGGGTAAGGGGAATGCAGTAAATTATGGTGAGGATAAAAAGAATAAGATATTCCACCCTGCCCCTGCCTAAGAGAACTTTCTGCAATGATGGAATGGCTCTCTATCTGCGCTAAACAATATAATAGCCACCAGCCACATGTGATATGGAACACTTGAAATATAACTAATTCAACTGAGCAACTAAAATTTTAATGCTATTTAATTTAATTTTAATTAAGTTTAATTTAAATAACCACATTAGGCTAATGACCATCATATTGGACATTGCAGTTCCAGAGATTTGGAAGAACAATGTACTGAAACCAGTAAGAGTGTGGTAGTATATTGCTGATCCTACCACCAAACTGGAGGTGGTGATATTGGTGGGGATATTAGTGAATGGGATTTTTTTTTACATTTTATAATGAAAGGTGTCCAAGTTTGGAAGATCTGCCTAATTCTATGAACAAATATTTTCCAAATAATCAATGCACAGTTATTTATGTGTAAAATATCAAAGTGCAAGACAGACCAGTGGATTTTAATGAAACAGGGCAATAATAGTTCATTGACATGGTTGCATATTGCATATTACCACTAACCTGTAAGAGTTTACTATTACTTGCTGAGTTTTAGCATAATATCAAAGAATAATATTCTCAATTATATGAAAAGGATATTAGAATCATCTTCCCTTGTTCAATTATATATCTGTGTGAGGCAGGATTTTCTTTGCATACTTTAATCAAAACAACATTCTGCAACAGATTAAATGCAGAGCAGATATGAGAAGCCAGTAATGTTCTATTGTCAGACATTAAAGAGATTTGCAAAATTGTAAATCAATGATACTTTGATTTCTTTTTAATGTGGCTATTTTCTGGAAACATATTTTTATGTTAACATGCAGTGGGTTTTTATTGTTATTTGTAAGTGAATTTCAAATATAAATTTCTGTTTCAAATTTATAACACAAACATATTGATCAATATAACACAAATAAACAAAAGCTCTTTGGGGTCTTTACTTACTTTTAAGACCATAAAGGGGTCCTGAGATCAAAAAAGTTTGAGAACCACTGATCAAGAAAAAAGTTGTTGATTCTTCAGGACCTGGCTCAAATCTCAGTCTTAAAACCCCTTTTGCCTAGTTCCCCAGCAACTCACTCCCTGTTCTTTGTTTGTTTAGCATTTGTATAAATGTTCCTTTGAATGTCTATATATTGTATGTGAGAGAGAGAGAGAGACAAAGACAGAGACAGGCAGACAGACACATATACAGGTGGAATTAAGTGATAGCCCTTTGCATAAAGTGGAAACAATGGTACATTTATGGACAAAGACAAAGGAGTCAGCAGAAAAGGAAAATAAAAATTAAAAGAAAAATACAGAACAATTACACAAAAGCATTTGTTAGATTTTAAGAATACTGGTTTATGAGGAAGAACCAAGGTAAAAGAATTAACCTTAGAAAGGACTGCATTTTTCTATCTACATTGAGAGAGGTTAAAATTTAGTATTGGTGAAATGGAAACTAAGAATGATGAGAGATACCATGTTGAATGACCTCATCTTGTCAAAAAAAGAGGAAATACCATCATCAACTGAAAGCTAAAAGGAGAGCAGAATTTGGCATCATGGCCACTGTGGCCATCTTGGCCACGAGGTAGTGCTAGGAAACAAACGGAGATGAATAGAAAGCCTCGCTGCACATGAGAGGGGGTGTGGCCATGATTAGATAGCTCAGATGTTTATTAGAACCTCTCCCACCTTTCACTGACTTTCTCTTATACAGCAGGACAGAGAAAGCTGCTTAGAGTCAAAGTAAAGTTCAGTGAAAAGGGAGCTAGTGAGCAGCTTGGGCAGGCATGGAGCTCTGTAATCAGGAGCTCCAGAGAGGCTTTGTTTTGTTTGCTTTATTTGGCACATTTAATTGTATGTTAAGCATAAGGCCAATTACATGAATAACTTACTCTGGCACATAATTGGAGTATATTATAATTTTTGATGTCTGGATAATGTCTAATTTAATTAAGAATAATGAGCAAGTTTACTAATTATGGCTCTAATTATAATTCTTTTATGAGAATAAGGAGACCTCAGGGTAAAACATACACTATGCCTTACTCTCAGGAAACACTATTTGAGACTAGCATCTTATGAAAAATTTTCATCAGCAATCACTCTTAAGTGGCATTGATGGGGGTACAGCAGTTAATCTATATAAGGTATAGTCTTTTATAATAATTATAAACTGGATCTCATAAATAAATTACCATATTGTTTTGGCTTATTTGGAGAATTAACCACTGTTTGGTTTCAATCTTGTTATCCAAAAAAGTGTTAACGTATAGGTTTGTGTATTTCTACCAAAAAAGAGTTTTGACTCCTCTTCTAATTAGCTGTTACATCCTCCAGTGAGCATGCCTTAATTTCCCAACGCTAGCTAGATGCCTTTCTATTGGGTTCCTGTAACACACTATGCCAACCTCTCTCTTGGGATGTATCGTATGGTATCATAAGCACTCATTCACTTGTCTGCATCTCTCAGATAAAAATTTCCTTAGGGCAAGATAGGTATTTTATTTGTTATATCATCCTTAGACCCAGGCACAGTACCTGGCAAATACTATATAATAAGTATTTTAAATCAAATTGAGCAAAAAAAATAGGAAAAATGAAGTACTAAAACAAGTCACAATAGGTTTAATATCAGTTGCTCTTTTCAAACTAAATAAAGACGCAAGGTGACACACAGGGACAGATTTCAGCACTTATGTTTGCAGGTGCACACCTTGTAGCTCTTTCTTGGGTGGCTGCAGGAGATTTTGAATTAAGGATTACACAGACAGCCAATATATCTATGTTCTATTATTATTTAAGCACCTGGCATTATATGTTTTCTAAGACACACATTTTTACATAAATATTTGAAATATTTTGGGTCACCTTCATTCTAATTGGGAACACTCTACTATCCAGAGAGTGCATAAAACGTCAGTGAACTATCATGCATGTCTCTTTGGATATTTATTTAAATTAGAAAAATTATTCACCAGTTCTGTCTTAGAAACTTTCAGATATTTATAGGTAATTTTAAATGATCTTTTTGGATATAAAATACATGTAGTTAGCATTATTCAAAGGTTATAGAAGAATGTACAGGTGGTGGCCCCTCGCCCCCGCCCCAGCCGGGAGGTCCGACATGGAAGTTGCTGGCTGACCAAGCTTCCAAAGAACCCCCCTGGGAACCAGAGCCTGAGCTGGAGCCAGAGCGCAGGCCTAGGCGAGGGGAGGCGGCGACTTCAAGGCTCGATTAGGAGTCGCTGCCGAGGTCGGGGCCAGTCTCTGATGGTCGACGAGGGAGGACAGGCAGTTCATCATGGGTGGTTTTTCTCAAGCATTTTTTCCAGTCTGTTTGGAACCTGGGAAATGAAGATTTTAATTTTGGGATTAGATGGAGAAGGAAAAACTACAATTTTGTACAGATTACAGGTTGGAGAAGTCATTACTACTATTCCTACCGTTGGATTTAATGTTGAGACGGTAACATACAAGAACCTAAAATTCCAAGTCTGGGATTTAGGAGGACAGACAAGTATCAGGCCATACTGGAGATGTTATTATTCAAACACAGATGCAGTCATTTATGTAGTAGACAGTTGTGACCGAGACCGAATTGGCGTTTCCAAATCAGACTTAGTTGCCATGTTGGAGGAAGAAGAGCTGAGAAAAGCCATTTTAGTGGTGTTTGCAAATAAGCAGGACATGGAACAGGCCATGACTCCCTCGGAAATGGCAAATTCACTTGGGTTACCTGCCTTGAAGGGCTGAAAATGGCAAATATTCAAAACTTCAGCAACCAAAGGCACTGGCCTTGATGAGGCAATGGAATGGTTAGTTGACACATTAAAGAGCAGACAGTAATTCAGTCACTTCTGCTCCTCTGAAACTAAGACCACATCACATATCCCTGTGGAAATAGTTAAAGTGTGCTTCACACTACTACATGTTAAAACTGTATGATCGTCAGCATATACCAAACTGACTGCAACATTTGCAATAAATATTAAAAATAAGTATTTGGTTGGAAAAAAAGAATGTACATAATAAAACCTCCTTCCTCCCTCCATTGCCCAGCTACATAGCTCTATACCCTCAAAGCAAACACTGATGAAAATTTTATAGATCATTTGTAAAATGGGAAATTAGGTAAAATGGTTTTAAAATAAGTTCTTTCTTCTCGCATATTATTCTTATTGCATACACCTGGTCAAGGCTATCTCACCTTTTATGTCTCATTTGAAAAGGGACAAACTTAAGAACCTTCCTGACTCTTCATTTTAGTTTAACTTTCTCTTGCTTTTGATCCCATAATATCAGATAATTTATCTTTTATAATATATATCATACCCACAGTTTATTATACAATAGCTGTCTTTCCCACTGGACTATAATTTTTATACAAGATAGGAAAAGTATATCATATTAACAGGTATGCTCTTACCCTTAAACAGTGCCTTGCACAAGTTTGATACATAATGAAGTCTTAGTGAATGAGTGTGAAATGAATAAGTGTGGGTTAATCTATGAGTCCAGTCCAAAAGACAGAAACCATACTAGGTCTTTTAAACAGAGGGAATAAAATTCAGGGAATTGTTTACATGGATGATAGAAGAGCTGGTGAATCAATCAGGGATAATTAGGCAAACCAGAGATTAAAAACATCTAGGAGCATGACTAGCCTAGACAAGAAGGGACCGAAGGAAGAAATAGTGATGAAACCACAGAATGCGTTTTGGGACTCAGTAGAGCATAGATCCTTCTGTCTCAGTGCAGAAAGAATTCAGCGAGAGGCAGAGTGACAGCTAAGGAACGAGTTCATTAGTATAGGACGCTTGTGAGAGATACAAGTGGCAGGCAAGGGAATGCCACCCTGAGAACTTAGTGGGCTACATTTTTACAATCAAAGGAAAAAGACCATCTTCTTCCTCATTTTGAGTAGATATCAAACTTCCATCTCTAGCTCCTCCTCCACATGGGGTGGGGGAGTTTTCTTTTCCCTACATGGTCAAACTGGGACTGTCATGGTACTATGGAAATGAGCAAAAAGGCAGTAACATATACTAAAATATGGGAAATCATCTCAGGTTCCAGTATAATGCCACCTTTCCCCTATATTCCTGCTCTTAGTACATGCAGAAAAAGTCCCTTCTCAAGGATCATTAACTTACTGACTTCAATGGGCAGGATGTGGACCATTCCACCACTGTTTTATTGTTTTGGGGGTATGTCTCATGCTTATATTGCGTAGTTTTGTTGCTAAGTAAGCCCACTTGGTTTTGTTGTTAAGCAGGCCTACTTTCTTGTGTAATCATTAATTTATGAGGTCTCCCATACTTCACTCTCTACTTATGATCCCTTAGTGGGATTAACTATTGAATATTTAATCACCTACTTTGTCCCTTTACTCTGTCCCTATCAGTGCTACCAGATCTAAAAGTTGGGCTACTCAAAGAGCTAGAACTTTGGCTATCAGCAGTTGGATCTCAGAAGGAGGGGTTTTTGTTCTGCATGAGCTGAGAAGATGCAGCCACAGCCAAAGATATTCCTGCAGAGTCTAAGAGAGGAAGAAATACTCTGGTTTCTCTATTCCTCTCACCTTCCCATTTTCACCATTGCTTAAACCTGTCCAGAAGCCAGTTGGCAAGAGAGACCAGCTGGCAGGAAAATGGTGTTCCCTGTGATGTAGAACAGAGCGGGAGAAAGGGTAGGAAAAGGAAGAGTAGAGTAACAAATACCCAGTACCATTGACCATATAAGCCACCTGGCAGGCTGATCTCTGGGGGAGCCAGCCTGTGACCAGCAGAACACAAAATAATAATTCAGTGTAGATGAATTCAGTATAGATGTCTTTTCTGGCATTATTTTTTCAAGACAGTGAAGAGCAACATATTTCTTTGACAAAATGAAAGTATTTTACAGGGTTTAAGTCAACGCATACTCATAAGATGCTACTGGCTTGGTATATAGGAAGACGTATATTGAGTAATTAGTTAAATGAATTATGTCCATAGACAAAAAGAGAATCATAGTGAGAGTAATTAGTTCTGACATGTAGACTATGTAAGGCTGTTAGAAACACAAAGAATAGAATAGCAAAATTATTTTACATGCTTTTGTGGGAAACATTTATAGCTTCTGGGACATAAAAAGGTGTGATCATAAATGATCTTGTGTTTTTCTGACAGCAAATTTATGGTCCGAGTAATAGATTTCAACCATCAGAGAAAACATTCCAGACCTTTTCTTTCTTTCTTTTTTTTTTTTTTTCATCATTTCATTATTGAAGAGCTGACAGGAAAATGAGAAAAACAATTAGTAAATTACATAAATATAGAAGGTTTTCAATAAATATACTCTGTCTCTAGAATAAAGAAAATATTATTAAGTTATGGAGGATGTGGCCCAACTGTTGGTGAAAAAATTGTGTGTTTGTAACATTGGTGGTGGAAGGAATCCAGGGAAAGAAGCAAAAAACACAGATGATGAGTTATTTCTGTCTCCTGGTGGAATCTCATGAAAAAAGTAATGCAAAAAAGTGAATTATTTGAACTTACACTATCCAGATAATCTAGTGGTATACTTTAAAATTTCTGGGCACTTGATGCAGGCTCATTAAGTAAATGATTGATTGAATATATGGAATAATACAGGTGGAAAATTTATTAGAGACCATAAAGTAAAATTTCCTTATTATACAGATGAAAAATTGAGACCAAGAAAGGACAGAAACTTTCAAGTTTGCAGATATATGACAGATAATAGAGTTCCTATTTCTTGACTCAAAGACTAGTAGTTAAGAATACTCACTTTGCAGTCGGTCACACTTGGGATTGATTTAGAACTTTGTTACTTCTTGTGTGACTATATGCAATTAAGTTCTTTTTGCCTCAGTGTTCTCATCTGTACAGATGGTCCTCCACATCCACAATTCCTCATCCACAGATCCAATCAACCAAAGATCCAAAATATTCGAAAAAAATTCCAGAAAGTTATAAAAAGCAAAACTTGAATTTGCCACATACCAGCAACTACTTATCATACATAGCATTTACATTGTATTTACAGCTAATTACATAGCATTTACATTGTATTAGGTATTAAAAATAATCTAAAGATGATTTAAAGTATACGGGAGGATATGTATAGGTTATACGCAAATACTATTCCATTTTATATGAGGGACTTGAGTATCTTTGGATTTTGGTATCCACAGATAAATAGTCCCCTGCAGATACCGAGGGATGACTGTAGTGTTAACTTTAGCTACATTTTCCCAAAGGACAGACACGTTCACACTCTCCAGATGCGCCGGGAGAATGCCTTATGGATGTGGTCAGCCACACTCCACCCTCTCAGTGAGAATCTGTCCAATGTGTCTCCTCAAGTCTTCCATTTTATAGAACTATCCCGAAGGCTGGAGGGGTCCAACAATATATAATTATACAAAAATATGCTGAAGATTGGTCTAAAAAATAGAATTCTCTGGGTTGCTCAGGGAAGGGGTAGTAGGAGGGCAATTTCTAGGTCGAAAAGGAGGAAGGTGATTGCTACTAGGAAAAATTTTATGGAAAAGGGTAGGCGGGAGGATCCTATAGGGTCAAATCCGCATTCGTAGGGGCTTGTTTTTTCTGCGTGTTTAGTTGAGGAAGTCAGAAGGCAATAAGTACGAGTAATGAGGCTAGTATTGTGTTTGTTAATAGGGTCAGTATTAGGTTTATTGTTCTTTTTCAGAGTACCGAAACTAGCTGATTGGAAGTCAGTTGTACTAATTAATACTGAAAAGACTATGAGCCTCATCAATAGATAGATACGTAAAGAAATAGCCATACAACATCTACAAAATGTCAGTATCAAGCAGCATCTTCGAAGCCGAAGTGGTGGTTGCATGTGAAGTGGAATTTTAATTGGCGTAGGAAACAAACAACAAGGAAAGTAGAACCAATAATTACATGTAGTCCGTGGAATCCTGTGGCTATGAAGAAAGTTGATCCGTAGACTCCATCTGAGATCGTAAATGGGACTTCGTAATACTGTGATGCTTGTAGGAGTGTAAAATAAACACCGAGGGCGATTGTAACAAAGAGGGCTTGAAGTATGTGCTTATGATTTCCTTCTGTAGGCTGTGATGGGCTCAGGTAATGGATACACCAGAGGCCAATAGCACAGAAGTGTTGAGGAGTAGTACTTCTAGGAGGTTTAAGGGGTGAATGCCTGTTGGTGGCCAGCACCCGCCTAATTCAGGGGTAGGAGCGAAGCTTGAGTGGTAGAAGGCTCAAAAAAAAGCCAGTAAAAGATAGGACTTCTGATACGATAAATAAGATTATTCCGTATCGAAGTCCCTTTTGGACGGTTGGTGTGTGGTGGCCTTGGAAAGTGCTTTCTCCAATGACGTCTCGTCATCACTGATATTGTTAGAATATTAGTTAGTAGGCCCAGTGTTAGTAAAACTACTGAGTTGAAGTGGAATCACATGATTAGGCCTGATGTTATAAGAGCTGAAAGAGCTCCCGTAAGGGGCCAAGGATTTACTATGTGGTATGTGTGGGTTTGGTGGGTCATTATGTGTTGTCATGCAGGTATAAGCTTACTAAGAGGGTGAATACATAGGCTTGAATTATAGTGACAACGAATTCGAGGATAGTGAGTAGGGCGAGAATGATAAATGTAATGAGAGCCGTGAATGTGCTGGTGCTTATTAGCACTAAGGTTGTCTCTCCGATTAGAGGTATTAGTAAGTGGCCTGATGTAATACTGGCTGTTAGTCACACAGCCAGTGCTACTGGTTGGATGAATAGGCTGATAGTTTCGATAATTACTAGCATAGGGATAAGGAGGGTGAGTGTGCCTTGTAAGAAGTGGGCTAGGGAGGCTTTTGTTTTATTACGGAAACCTGTAATGATGGCACTGGCTCGTAGGGGGATGGCTATTCCCACATTCATTGAGAGCTGTGTGGTGGGTGAAAACGAGCGGGGCAGTAGTCCGAGGAGATTGGTTGACCCAATAAATAGAATGTGTGATGTTAGTATTAGTGATCAAGTTTGTCCTTTATGATTATGGATACCTATTATTTGTTTCGATATGAGTTGAATTAGCCATTGTTGAAGGGAAATTATGTGATTATTAATTAGTCTTTTTGGTGTTGGAAATAAAATACTTGGGAATATAATGATTAGAATGACTACGGGGTGGCCTATTATTATTGGGTTTACAAAAGGGGCAAATAGATTTTCATTCATACTGTTTCTCAAGGGGTAGGTTGTTTTTGCACTTTAGTGAGTGTTGATTTTGGGTTGGGGTAGTAGATGTGTTTTGAGATTTTTAGCTGAAATTAATAAAATAATGTTAGAAATATAGATGAAATAGTAATAAATAATAGTAATATAGTAATAGTCAGGACAGGTAAGGATAGTAGAAGCAATGCTGCCGTGGTTAGTACTGATCATACGAATAGTGGTGTTTGGTACTGGGTTATAGCGGGTGGTTTTATGTTGATGATAGTAGTGACAAAATTAACAGCCCCGAGGATTGAGGATACACCAGCTAAACGTAGAGAAAAAATAGTAAGGTCAGCTGAAGCTCCTGCATGTGCTGAGTTGGGTTGGACCCGGCCTCGCTGCCCTTCCCCGCGCCGCCGCCTCGCTTTCTTGCGCCCGGACTCGCCCTCGCTCCCACTCCACAGCGGGGTGGCGGCAGCAGCAAGAGCCCGCCTCTATGATGAAGTTCAGGCCCTACCAGACGCGGACCTATGACCGCGAGGGCGTCAAGAAGCGGGCTGCGTGCCTGTGCTTCCGGAGCGAGCAGGAGGACGAGGTGCTGTTGGTGAGCAGCAGTCGGTACCCAGACCAATGGATCGTCCCAGGAGAAGGAATGGAGCCCGAGGATGAGCCTGGCGGTACTGCCGTGAGGGAGGTTTATGAAGAGGCTGGAGTCAAAGGAAAATTGGGCAGACTCCTGGGCATATTTGAGAACCAAGACCGAAAGCACAGAACATATGTTTATGTTCTTACTGTCACTGGGAAGATTCTGTTAATATAGGAAGAAAGAGAGTGGTTCAGAGTAGAAGATGCCATCAAAGTTCTCCAGGGTCATAAGCCTGTACATGCCGAGTATCTGGAAAAACTAAAGCTGGGTTGTTCTCCAGCCAATGGAAATTCCACAGTCCCTTCCCTTTCCGATAGTAACACTCTGTTTGTAACTGCTGCACAGACCTCTGGGCTGCCGTATAGTGTAAGATAGAGAGAACTGGAAGGACCTCTTCCACCATGTGCAATCTCATGGGCAGATGTTTTTATTATCCTTGGCAAACATCTGAATGACACTTGCAAACTGTCTGAATTTGCCATGCAGGATTTTCAAACAATTTGCATAAACTGTCTGAATTTGCCATGCATGATTTTCAAACAATTTGCATGTTTTTCAGATGCTTTCAAATCTTCTTTAAAAAAAAAAAAAGTGTAAAATATTTTAAGGAGCCAAAACCATGTGGAATTTTTTTTAGATGCCTTAACTGTGCCCCCAGCCCACCCACCTTGTTATTTTGGTTGGCATTTTCACAGCATTTTTTTCTCAGTTTTTTGTCCATTTGATGTCAGTCTGTGGTTTTTGTCAGATCAGCTTATTCGTGGGTATATTTTCCCCTTAAATTGTTTTCTCATTCACAGTATTAACATATTCAACAAATCCTTCTGTTGCGGGAATTTATGACAATAATTCTTGATATTAAAGCAGTCCATCAACCCCAAAACTTGTTTCATAGGATCACAATTTTGATTCATAGATTCCAGATTTTGGACTATTTCTATATGGCCCTATTTTCAGGAATTTGTCAACTCATTTGTCTCAACTTTCATAACTGGTATTATGTCCCTAACTACCTGATATGGCCGATTCCCCTAAAACTCAATAGTCCTTTAACACGGAGTTTAACTCTATAGAGTTGGTGATTGTTAGGCAGGTACAGTAAGCAAAATGCATGTAGTACATAACATCTTATCCTGACAACTGTATTCATGGAATTTGAATTAGCTTGCTCCATTGCCAATTCCCTTCATCCATAATCTCTCTTTACACAGAATACATGAGAACAATATTTCCCTCAATGTAAATTGCTTTTAAAAACATATTTCCAGGGCTTCCCTGGTGGCCCAGTGGTTGAGAGTCTGCCTGCCAATGCAGGGGACACGGGTTCGACCCCTGGTCTGGGAGGATCCCACATGCCGCGGAGCAACTAGGCCCGTGAGCCACAATTACTGAGCCTGCGCGTCTGGAGCCTGTGCTCCGCAACAAGAGAGGCGGCGATAATGAGAGGCCCGCGCACCGCGATGAAGAGTGGCCCCCGCTCGCCGCAACTAGAGAAAGCCCTCGCACAGAAACGAAGACCCAACACAGCCATAAATAAATAAATAAATAAATAAATAAATAAACAAACAAATAAATAAACAAACAAACAAACAAACACAAAGTTAAAAAAAAATGGAAAATGCCAACTAAAACACAAATGGATAAATAATTTAAAAAAAAAACATATTTCCAGTTTCTTAATTTAGTGACATCTCTTCAGTTAAACTTTCTGGTTACCACCTTAAATGCCAGTCAGTGCTGACTGCCTCACAATTGAGTGAAATGGCCTTCTTGTTCAGCTATTACAGACCTAGATTGTTAAAGCACCTTGGAACCTCTCATCTTTTACAGCTGGTCAGTAGGTACTATTTATCATATAACTAAATATTGGGGCACTGGAACATACCTGAACTAAGAATTACTTTGTCTTACACTTGTCCTTATATTCACTTGAATCCAAGAGTCCCATTTAAAACACATAAATAGATGGGATTGTCTGAAACACCTGTACTTCCCTGACCAAGTCAGAAATGAGGTGGGGCAAGTGAAAGATGATTCCATATGTAGACATTAGTTAGCTCCTTGTAAATAATTGTAACTGGTGGAATATAAAGTAGAAAATAAGCATAGTTATACATTTGTTCTATAAATTGTTAACCTTTAAAAATATAATTGCTGCTAAAAATAGAGTGCTGTTACACTTAAGGAAGATTGGTGCCACTGTTTTGAAAATGATATCTTGTGCCATAAATGCAGCTGAACTAAATATAAATATTAGTTAACAAATTAATGCTGTCAAAGGAATGAGTAAAGTAGGAAAACTTTTAACCAATGGCATTTCATTCTAATTTATGTAGTGTGATCAAACATGGTCATCCAGAATTTTTATTTTTTTTTTTTTGTACAGAGGTTATGTGTTCTGGGTGTTTTTTTTTAAAGGAAACATTTTAAAATCCCACAGATTGACACTTTGTATCAATCTTCAATGGACTAAGTTTTTTTCTCAGTAATCTCTGAAGTTTCTTTAAATTATGTACTTAACACAGCAGAGAAACTGGATTGTTTTTGTATATAAGACTGTGTCCACCTGACATGTTGTCAGAAGTACTGGGGGTTGGGGGGAGGGCTGGGTATCTTGTATATGATATTATTAGAGGTAATAATGCATGAACTTATTTTATAAACTCTTGGACTATGTATTTGGCATGTAAAATATGTACAGTATTAATGTCAGCCATTTCTTAAAAGTGAGCCTATAAGTATTGTTGTATAATTTTCTTTGGTCAGAAACATTTGGACTAAGTAGTGCCACAGGGTCAGGATTTTCTTCAGTGCCATTTAGCAAACCACCTGTCTTTAGTCTATGCAACTAGCAAAAATTTGTATAATGCATCAGAATATTTCAGTCATCATACTTTAAATTTCACGTGAAGAGTTCTTCACTATTCTTTTGGAACCCAGCCTAGCAAAATTAGAGGAAAGGCCCTAAGGAGATTTATTTCTGTTAAGAGAAAAAAGCCTACATTTGCAGACTCAACAGTTGTATCTACTATAGATAACAAATAGTGTCTACTATCTCAACTCTTCAAAGTTTACAGAGTGTTGGGACTGTCATTCGTGCTTTCTGTGGGGTAGTTGGATAAAATTGGGCAGCTAAAATTTTTAGTTCCGTGTGGCTCCTAAATTTTAAAAAGTTTGTAAATTGATTCACAGACACAAAGTAGCAACTATCTTGCATGTTTGTTGTTGGGTTTTTGTTCATTTGTTTGTTTGTTTTTTTGTAAACCGGTGAAATTTTCCAACCAACATGCCATTCAATTTTCTGTGGATCACACAGTTGTATAAAGCAGCAAAACTGAAGGGGGAATGACTGTTGTATACACTTTAAATTGCTTTGCATGGTCTCATTTGAGATAACTGGTGTAAGAACCTTGACTTTTTTTATATTTGGAAACATCAAATAAAAAATGGGAATGAATTTTTTTTTAACATTAAAAAAAAAAACTAATTCAACTGCATTTAAAAAAATACTTATCGCCACCTAGGATTGTGTTGCCCAATCTCTTTGATTTGCCTGATATTGCTTCTGGAAGAAACAACTGATGCTACTTATACACACTAAATGTTTCCATATATATCTCATTGCTTAGAAAAATAATCTAAACAAGATGTGTATGATGGTAAATTTATTTGCACAATTTAAATCTGAGGGCTAAAGAAAGAACACCACCAGAAAAATATGAAATTTTGTGTACCTGTAAAAACATTTGACCATATAAACTTGCCAAAATTCTACTGTATTTGACCTAATGTATAAGAAATTTATTAAATAAATTGGTTAGGGATGCACTCATATTGCAGGGTAGATGTGTGGATGGGAGAATGAGCCAACAGATACACACTCTACTGTAAAACACACACACACACACACACACATTATTTTCCTGCAATGGCTCTAGGATTAAGGTGGGGGACCCTAGGTCTCTCTTTGCCTAGACTGAAGGACTTCCTACAACATTCTTTTATACTTTTACAAATGGGGTCGTAACTAATTGGCCAGCCATGCATGTGCAGACATGTTTGACTTCTAGTGTATATAAGGCAGGGTCAGCTAAAACATGGTACTTTCACAATGGGTAATTTGAAAAGAGTTTAATAAAAGGACAGTCAGCAAAACTTTGCTTAGAGTGTAGTGAAACCAAGCAGTGGTGCAGAACCTCAGAAAAGTCTGAGGACTGAAGGGAAGAAGGAACAGAATAATATAAATAGAACCCAGGAAGGCCTTTGTCAAGGGCTGTGACTAAGGGACACAGCCAATCCTACAGGAAATATGCCAGACAAGGAAATAGCTTTCCTCTAGTCTCGATTACCTGAACCAATCTGGAAGGTAGAGAGCAAAGGAGCTCAAGGATGTAGTCCATACAGGTGATCTCCTGTACAGAGATCACTGCAAACAATAGGGACAGTGTGTCTGGTTTCATTTATTCAAACTCTTGCTCTGATGACTCCCCCATCAGGTTCCGTTCATTTACCCTTTCAGCCCCCACCTGCCATCAGGTACACATCTTGTGTCCGCAGAATCACTTCAGTAGAAAATGCTATGGGAGCCCCATTTTAACTTCATAACTTTAACAGGGTAATCCTTACAAAATGGACTAAAACATGTTTGAATGTATATCTTATAGCAAAATCAAAAGAATAATATTAAATTAATTTTATAATGTGCAATTTATCGCTGGATTTAGTGAAACAGGATCCATCACAATGTGTTTAAGGTTAGATACATATATGTTGTCAGATAAACAAGAAATAGCTTACAATCCTACTATAATCAATGTTGCATAAGTTATTGATTTTTATATTGCAACTCCTAAAACAATAAAAGTCCTAGGTAAGGAGCAGATTGAATCCGACTGTCACATTATTGCAGAATTTGGTACATAGTGGAGATTTCACATTGGTTCCAATCATCAAGTCACCTGGCTATAAATTACCTGGCATTCAGCCTGTCAAAGAGAAGCTGCCTGAATCTCACCTTGTACTACAGTATGGCCCTGTGCCAGAGCAGTCTCAGTCACACTTTCTATTCATGGGCTGCTCTCCCCAACAGCTCAGAAATGTCAGCAATGTTACTGAGCTGCCAGTGTGTCAAAGGCATGGTGGAAAGTACATAGAAAAGCTTTCCCTGTTGTTTTCTTGGTTGCATTAGTGTATTCTGAGCTCTTTTATGGCTCCAGATGGGCACCACTTGAACAACTGCTTTTCTTTTGTAAAACATTGCAATGCCCTTATGGCAGGGAAAGTCCCATTGTTATAGTACATACTGTTCTACTTCAGTATTATTAACCCAAACCTTTGAGGATTCAGTCTTATGCTTAACAAATCTGAAAGAGCTACAGTCTTGGACATTTCTTGAATAAATCTTGGTCTGAATTTGAGAATGGGAGGTTTTCCTTCAGTATTTCAAAACTAATATAAACCTCTCAAGCTTTCTCTCCTGTTCCCAAACAGCCTGTAGCAAATAAAGAGAGGGGTTCTGTTATAGGCAGCTAAAAATAAGTAAGCAAATTCTACCCTTCACATTCCTGACCTGAAGCAGAAAATGCACTATTTGGGGGGTGGGGGGCAGGGCACACAAAGATAGCAAAAAGATGTGAAAGTTCACAGTGTGAAAAGCAAAGAGTTTAGGAAGCATTGCATTGTAGGAGAAAGCTCAATGGGCAAGGATGAGGACTTTGGGGTTCTGCTGCTGGTTATGTCCCACAACAGGTGTGTGTGGTCTTAAGTAACTCTCTTAGCCTTGGAAGCCTTATCTCTAAATTTAGGATAATAGTACTTCCCTGCTTTAGTTTTATTGGATTATCCTTAGATAAAGGAAGATGATGATGTAACATTGGGACATGCTTGGAAAATAGTAAAGTTCTATACGAATACAGCATGAACAAAAATAACAAAAGAAAATTTGTCATATGGAAAAGTATATCAGCATAAAAATACTACTGAAACACACACGTACACAATTCCTGGTAAAGTTCTCCTATACAGAATAATCCAGCTCTACAGAATCAATTCCTAGGAAAAGCAAAACATGACAAGAGTAATCACTAGAAACATTTAAAATAGATCTTACTAAGTTGTGTTCCATGAAATTCTTTAAGCAGAATACTCAGAAGTGTTATGTTAAAAGAAGAAGGAAGGAAGGAAGGGCAGGAAGGTGGGAAGGGTGGAAGGAAGGGTGGAAGGAAGGAAGAAACGAAAGGAAAGGAAGAGACGTAGAAAGAAGGAGATTTGGGGATTTCATGGTCAAATGAAACAAGTTTGGAAACTAAAATTAAACAGGGTATGATTTTTCAGATTTTAACATCCTGATATTTAACCTCAACATTATGTAAGAGGGGTACATAGTATGCAGTGTTTCCTTGTGTGTGTTTTTTTTTTTTTAAATTGAAACTGCTAGACATATTTTGAAAAATGCTGTTGTAGAGGGATTTACTTAATCAAGCAATTCTGGAAAGCAGGCAAATCCTGGAACGGCAGAGGTAGCACGTTCCTTGATGCACAGTGAACTACAATCAAAACAAACACAAAAAAGAATAACAATGACTAACATTTGCTCACTAATTTACAGATTACAAAACATTTCCACCTAATTATCTCTCTTCATTCTCAGTCTACATTTTCAACATAGGCATTGGATCCACATTTGCAGATAAAGAAGCAAATGGTGGTGGAGTTTCAGTGTCTGTGATCACATACTGGCAGAAGAACATGAGTTTCAAACCTAAGGTGTCTCACTTCGAATCCACCGACTTCCCACCAGAGCCCACTGCTTTATTGTTTAAAATGAAGAGAGACAGTGAAGCACTTTGTACTACTTTTTTAAAAGTTCAAGATAGGGGATAAAGTCTTTTCCTTCTGTTAGATACTACACACCTTTGGCATAGTGGTTTTTAAAGGGAACAGTACTACCTTGTAGGGGGCATTTTAGATGTCTGGACAGCTATTGTGACTGGCATTTACTGGAATGAGGGATATTAAATGTCTATGCTATGTGGGAAAGGACTGAACCATTTTCAAATGTCCTGTTAAAATATTAGTTTAGCTAGTGCTAAGCACACTGAAAAAACAGTCTAGTAGTACTTTGTACATAGTTCATTATATATGGTAATCCTAAAAAGTTTTTATAAAAATTATATGAAAAGCTGAGTAAATAGGAGATGATCATTATGATGGGATACTATTATAAAGACAATGTCTTAAAATTTATTAACACTGAGCATTTTTTCCTCTCAATTATAACATTTACAAATACGTAATGAGCTGAAATAGTTTCAATGAATGAGCACAGTTATTGAAAGAGAAAAACAGCTTGCAAGTATGGAAAAAGATATTTGAAAAAGAATTGACAGAATTAGAACAAATATTATTATTTTTTAAGTAATTCACTTTTTTTTTTAACATCTTTATTGGAGTATAATTGCTTTACAATGGTGTGTTAGTTTCTGCTTTATAACAAAGTGAATCAGTTATACATATACATATGTCCCCATATCTCTTCCCTCTCGCGTCTCCCTCCCTCCCACCCTCCCTATCCCACCCCTCTAGGTGTTCACAAAGCACTGAGCTGATCTCCCTGTGCTATGCGGCTGCTTCCCACTAGCTAGCTATTTTACGTTTGGTAGTGTATATATGTCCACGCCACTCTCTCATTTTGTCCCAGCTTACCCTTCCCCCTCCCCATATCCTCAAGTCCATTCTCTAATAGGACTGTATCTTTATTCCGGTCTTGCCCCTAGGTTCTTCATGACCATTTTTTTTTTTTTTTTTTTTTTTTTTAGATTCCATATATATGTGTTAGCATACCGGTATTTGTTTTTCTCTTTCTGACTTACTTCACTCTGTATGACAGGCTCTAGGTCCATCCACCTCACTACAAATAACTCAATTTCGTTTCTTTTTATGGCTGAGTAATATTCCATTGTATATATGTGCCATATCTTCTTTATCCAGTCATCTGTTGATGGACACTTACATTGCTTCCATGTTCTGGCTATTGTACATAGAACTGCAGTGAACATTGTGGTACATGACTATTGTTGAATTATGGTTTTCTCAGGGTATATGACCAGTAGTGGGATTGCTGGGTCATATGGTAGTTCTATTTTTAGTTTTTTAAGGAAACTCCATACTGTTCTCCATAGTGGCTGTATCAATTTACATTCCACCAACAGTGCAAGGGTTCCCTTTTCTCCACACCCTCTCCAGAATTTATTGTTTGTAGATTTTTTGATGATGGCCATTCTGACCGGTGTGAGATGATATCTCATGGTAGTTTTGATTTGCATTTCTCTAATGATTAATGATGTTGAGCATTCTTTCATGTGTTTGTTGGTAATCTGTATATTTTCTTTGGAGAAATGTGTATTTAGGTCTTCTGCGCATTTTTGGATTGGGTTGTTTGTTTTCTTGATATTGAGCTGCATGAGCTGCTTGTAAATTTTGGAGATTAATCCTTTGTCAGTTGCTTCATTTGCAAATATTTTCTCCCATTCTGAGGGTTGTCTTTTTGTCTTGTTTATGGTTTCCTTTGCTGTGCAGAAGCTTTTAATTTTCATTAGGTCCCATTTGTTTAGTTTTGTTTTTATTTCCATTTCTCTAGGAGGTGGATCAAAAAGGATCTTGCTGTGATTTTTGTCATAGAATGTTCTGCTATGTTTTCCTCTAAGAGTTTGATAGTGTCTGGCCTTACATTTAGGTCTTTAATCCATTTTGAGTTTATTTTTGTGTATAGCGTTAGGGAGTGTTCTAATTTCATTCTTTCACATGTAGCTGTCCAGTTTTCCCAGCACCACTTAATGAAGAGGTTGTCTTTTCTCCACTGTATATTCTTGCCTCCTTTATCAAAGATAAGGTGGCCATATGTGCATGGGTTTATCTCTGGGCTTTCTATCCTGTTCCGTTAATCTATATTTCTGTTTTTGTGCCAGGACCATGCTGTCTTGATTACTGTAGCTTTGTAGTATAGTCTGAAGTCAGGGAGTCTGATTCCTCCAGCTCCGTTTTTCTTTCTCAAGATTGCTTTGGCTATTCAGGGTATTTTGTGTTTCCATACAAATTGTGCAATTTTTTGTGCTAGTTTTGTGAAAAATGCCATTGGTAGTTTGATAGGGATTGCACTGAATCTGTAGATTGCTTTGGGTAGTATAGTCATTTTCACAATGTTGATTCTTCCAACCCAAGAACATGGTATATCTCTCCATCTATCTGTATCATCTTTAATTTCTTTCATCAGTGTCTTATAATTTTCTGCATACAGGTCTTTTGTCTCCTTAAGTAGGTTTATTCCTAGATATTTTACTCTTTTTGTTGCAATGTTAAATGGGAGTGTTTCCTCCATTTCTCTTTCAGATTTTTCAACATTAGTGTATAGGAATGCAAGAGATTTCTGTGCATTAATTTTGTATCCTGCAACTTTACCAAATTCATTGATTAGCTCTAGTAGTTTTCTGGTGGTATCTTTAGGATTCTCTATGTATAGTATCATGTCATCTGCAAACAGTAACAGTTTTACTTCTTTTCCGTTTTGGATTCCTTTTATTTCTTTTTCTTCTCTGATTGCTATGGCTAAAACTTCCAAAACTATGTTGAATAATATGGGTGAGAGTGGGCAACCTTGTCTTGTTCCAGATCTTAGTGGAAATGGTTTCAGTTTTTCACCATTGAGGACAATTCTGGCTGTGGGTTTGTCATATATGGCCTTGATTATGTTGAGGAAAGTTCCCTCTATGCCTACTTTCTGGAGGGTCTTTATCATAAATGGGTGTTGACTTTTGTTGAAAGCTTTCTCTGCATCTACTGAGATGATCATATGGTTTTTCTCTTTCAATTTGTTAATATGGTGTATCACATTGATTGATTTGCATATATTGAAGAATCCTTGCATTCCTGGGATAAACCCCACTTGATCATGGTGTATGATCCTTTTAATATGCTATTGGATTCTGTTTGCTAGTATTTTGTTGAGGATTTTTGCATCTATGTTCATCAGTGATATTGGCCTGTAGTTTTCTTTCTTTGTGATATCTTTGTCTGGTTTTGGTATCAGGGTGATGGTGGCCTCGTGGAATGAGTTTGGGAGTGTTCCTCCCTCTGCTATGTTTTGGAAGAGTTTGAGAAGGATAGGTGTTAGCGAGCTCTTCCCTAAATGTTTTATAGAATTCGCCTGTGAAGGCATCTGGTCCTGGGCTTTTGTTTGTTGGAAGATTTTTACTCACAGTTTCAATTTCAGTGCTCGTGATTGGTCTGTTTATATTTTCTATTTCTTCCTGGTTCAGTCTCGGAACGTTGTGCATTTCTAAGAATTTGTCCATTTCTTCCAGGTTGTCCATTTTATTGGCATATACTAGCTTGTAGTAATCTCTCATGATCCTTTGTATTTCTGCAGTGTCACTTGCTACTTCTCCTGTTTCATATCTAATTCTGTTGATTTGAGTCTTCTCCCTTTTTTTTCTTGATGAGTCTGGGTAATGGTTTATCAACTTTGTTTATCTTCTCAAAGAACCAGCTTTTAGTTTTATTGATCTTTGCTATCGTTTCCTTCATTTCTTTTTCATTTATTTCTGATCTGATCTTTATGATTTCTTTCCTTCTGCTAACTTTGGGGTATTTTTGTTCTTCTTTCTCTAATTGCTTTAGGTGTAAGGTTAGGTTGTTTATTTGAGATGTTTCTTGTATCTTAAGGTAGGATTGTATTGCTATAAACTTCCCTCTTAGAACTGCTTTTGCTGCATCCCATAGGTTTTGGGTCGTCGTGTTTTCATTGTCATTTGTTCCTCGATATTTTTTGATTTCCTTTTTGATTTCTTCAGTGATCTCTTGGTTATTAAGTAGTGTATTGTTTAGCCTCCATGTGTTTGTATTTTTTACCGACTTTTTCCTATAATTGATATCTAATCTCATAGTGTTGTGGTTGGAAAAGACACTTGATACAATTTCAATTTTCTTCAATATACCGAGGCTTGATTTGTGACCCAAAATATGATCTATCCTAGAGAATGTTCCATGGGCACTTGAGAAGAAAGTGTATTCTGTTGTTTTTGGATGTTATGTCCTATAAATATCAATTAAGTTCATCTTTAATGTATCATTTAAAGCTTGTGTTTACTTATTTATTTACATTTTGGATGATCTGTCCATTGGTGAAAGTGGGGTGTTAAAGTCCCCTACTGTGATTGTGTTACTGTCGATTGCCCCTTTTATGGCTGTTAACATTTGCCTTATGTATTGAGGTGCTCCTATGTTCGTTGCATAAATATTTACAATTGTTATATCTTTTTCTTGGATTGATCCCTTGATCATTATATAGTGTCCTTCTTTGTCTCTTGTAATAGTCTTTCTTTTAAAGTCTATTTTGTCTGATATGAGAATTGCTACTCCAGCTTTCTTTCGATTTCCATTTGCATAAATATCTTTTTCCATCCCCTCAATTTCAGTCTGTTTGTGTCCCTAGGTCTAAAGTGGGTCTCTTGTAGACAGTATATATATGGGTCTTGTTTTTTTATCCATTCAGCCAGTCTATGTCTTTTGGTGGGAGCATTTATTCCATTTACATTTAAGGTAGTTATTGTTATGTATGTTCCTATTACCGTTTTCTTAATTGTTTTGGGTTTGTTATTTTAGGTCTTTTCCTTCTCTTCTGTTTCCTGCCTAGAGAAGTTCCTTTAGCATTTGTTGTAAAGCTGGTTTGGTGGTGCTGAATTCTCTTAGCTTTTGCTTTCCTGTAAAGATGTTAATTTCTCCTTCCAATCTGAATGAGATCCTTGCTGGGTGGAGTAATCTTGGTTGTAGTTTTTTCTCCTTCATTACTTTAAATATGTCCTGCCACCCCCTTCTGGCTTGCAGAGTTTCTGCTGAAAGATCAGCTGTTAACCTTATGGGGATTCCCTTGTGTGTTGTTGTTTTTCCCTTGCTGCTTTTAATATTTTTTCTTTGTATTTAATTTTTGATAGTTTGATTAACATGTGTCTTGTGGTGTTTCTCCTTGGATTTATCCTGTATGGGATTCTCTGTGCTTCCTGGTCTTGATTAACTATTTCCTTTCCCATATTAGGGAAGTTTTCAACTATAATCTCTTCAAATATTTTCACAGTCCCTTTCTTTTTCTCTTCTTCTTCAGGGACCCCTATAATTTGAATATTGGTGCGTTTAATGTTGTCCCAGAGGTCTCTGAGACTGTCCTCAATTCTTTTCACTCTTTTTCTTTAGTCTGCTCTGCAGTAGTTATTTCCACTATTTTATCTTCCAGGTCACTTATCCGTTCTTTTGCTTCAGTTATTCTTCTGTTGATTCCTTCTAGAGAATTTTTTATTTCATCTATTGTGTTGTTCGTCACTGTTTGCTTGCTCTTTAGTTCTTCTAGGTCCTTGTTAAACGTTTCCTGTATTTTCTCCATTCTATTTCCAAGATTTTGGATCATCTTTTCTATCATTATTCTGAATTCTTTTTCAGGTAGACTGCCTATTTCCTCTTCATTTGTTATGTCTGGTGTGTTTTTACCTTGCTCCTTCATCTGCTGTGTGTTTTTCTGTCTTCTCATTTTGCTTAACTTACTGTGTTTGGGGTCTCCTTTTTGCAGGCTGCAGGTTCGTAGTTCCTGTTGTTTTTGGTGTCTGTTCCCAGCGGCTAAGGTTGGTTCAGTGGGTTGTGTAGGCTTCCTGTTGGAGGGGACTAGTGCCTGTGTTCTGGTGGATGAGACTGGATCTTGTCTTTCTGATGGGCAGGTCCACATCTGGTGGTGTGTTTTGGGGTGTCTGTGGCCTTATTATGATTTTAGGCAGCCTCTCTGCTAGTGAATGGGGTTGTGTTCCTGTCTTTCTACTTGTTTGGCATAGGGTGTCCAGCATTGTAGCTTGCTGGTCGTTGAGTGGAGCTTGGTCTTGGTGTTGAGATGGAGATCTCTGGGAGTTTTTTGCTGTTTGGTATTATGTCGAGCTAGGAGGTCTCTTGTGGACCAGTGTCCTGAACTTGGGTCTCCCACCTCAGAGGCACAGCCCTGATGCCTGGCTGGAGTACCAAGAGCCTGTCATCCACACTGCTCAGAATAAAAGGGAGAAAAAAAAGAAAAAAAGAAAGAAGAAGATAAAATAAAATAAATTAAATTAAAATAAAGTAAAATAAATTATTAAAATAAAAAATAATTATTTAAAAAAAAATTTTTAAGTATTAAAAAAAAGAAAGAAAGAAAGAGGAGAGTAACCAAATCAAAAAACAAATCCACCAATGATAACAAGTGCTAAAAACTATACTAAACAAAACAAAACAAAACAAAACGGACACAGAACCCTAGGACAAATGGTAAAAGCAAAGCTATACAGACAAAATCACACACAGAAGCATACACATACACACTCACAAAAAGATAAAAAGTGAAAAATATATATATATATCATTGCTCCCTAAGTCCACCTTCTCAATTTTGGATGATTCCTTGTCTATTCAGGTATTCCACAGATGCAGGTACATCAAGTTGATTGTGGAGCTTTAATTCGCTGCTTCTTAGGCTGCTGGGAGAAATTTCCCTTTCTCTTCTCTGTTCTCACAGCTCCCAGGTTTCAGCTTTGGATTTGGCCCCGGCTCTGCGTGTAGGTCGCCTGAGGGCATCTGTTCTTCGCTCAGACAGGATGGGGTTAAAGGAACAGCTGCTTCGGGGGCTCTGGCTCACTCAGGCCGTGGGGAGGGAGGGGTACGGATGCTGGGCGAGCCTGCATCGGCAGAGGCTGGCGTGACATTGCACCAGCCTAAGGCGCCGTGCGTTCTCGCGGGGAAGTTGTCCCTGGATCACGGGAGCCTGGCAGTGGTGGGCTGCACCCGCTCCCGGGAGGGGAGGTGTGGATAGGGACCTGTTCTTGCACACAGGCTTCTTGGTGGCTGCAGCGGCAGCCTTAGTGTCTCATGCCTGTCTCTGGGGTCCGCGCTGATAGCCTCGGCTCGCGCCCGTTTCTGGAGCTCCTTTAAGTGGCGCTTTTAATCCCCTCTCCTCGCGCACCAGGAAACAAAGGGGCAAGAAAAAGTCTCTTGCCTCTTCGGCAGTTCCAGACTTTTCCCGGACTCCCTCTCGGCTAGCTGTGGCTCAGTAGCCCCCTTCAGGCTGTGATCACACAGCCAACCCCAGTCCTCTCCTTGCAATCCGACCGAAACCTGAGCCTCAGCTCCCAGCCCCCGCCCGTCCTGGCGGGTGAGCAGACAAGCCTCTCAGGCTGGTGAGTGCTGGTCGGCACCGATCCTCTGCGTGGGAATCTCCCCGCTTTGCCCTCCGCACCTCTGTGGCTGAGCTCTCCTCCATGGCTCCGAAGCTTCCACCTCCACCAGCCGCAGTCTCCGCCCACGAAGGGGCTTCCTAGTGTGTGGAAACCTTTCCTCCTTCACAACTCCCTCCCACTGGTGCAGGTCCCGTCCCTAGTCTTTTGTCTCTGTTTTTTCTTTTTTCTTTTGCCCTACCCAGTTACGTGGGGAGTTTCTTGTCTTTTGGGAAGTCTGAGGTCTTCTGCCAGCGTTCAGTAGGTGTTCTGTAGAGTTGTTCCACATGTAGATGTATTTCTGATGTATTTGTGGGGAGGAAGGTGATCTCCACGTCTTATTCTTTGACCTGTTGAAGCTCCCAAGTAATTCACTTAAAAAAAAGAAAAATTTTATTTATTTATTTGTCTGCGCTGGGTCTTAGTTGCAGCATGCAGGATCTTTAGATGCAGCATGCAGAATCTTTTAGTTGTGGCATGCAGAATCTTTTAGTTGTGGCATGCAGGATCTAGGTCCCTGACCAGGGATCAATCCCAGGACCCCTGCGTTGGGAGCACAGAGCCTTAGTCACTGGACCACCAGGGAAGTCCTGAACAAATATTATTAAAATAGCAGAGATATCAAGGTTTTGATCAAATTCCATTAATGAGAATTAATGAGAGATGGTTATAATATTTCATATGTGGCCACCCAACACATACATATTAAATTTTAAAACAAAATAAGAAATCTGTGTTGTGAAAAGTTACATACTAATTTTTGTTGTATTGCCAAGTTAGCAGTTTTTCTATCTTATTCTGATACTGTCTTTGGCAGTCTCCTATACTAGTTTTCTAGAGTCTCTAGCATTAATGATTTCTTGTTCTAATTGTTGCTGTCTTTCAAAGGATATTATTAGCAAAATTTTTTAAAATACTAGAGATTGGCTGTATGTCTCAAGATGTGGGGATCTTTTAAGGTAGGAGAAATCACTTTTATGATACCTCATTATTATACAATGCTTTCAAAAAGAATTTGTTTAGGGATAGCTAATGTTCTCTTGACCTCTTTGTATCATTCAAGGGTCCACATATGAAGGTCTGATTCTGGTCATTTGTTGATTCTATGATTTCCAGCTAATCTTGTAATTTCTCTGAACTCAGTATATATATCAGTAAGTCTAAAATGTAATATTTGTATTATATGGCTTTTAAGTAATTTCCACTCCTGAAATACTAAGATTTTCTGAACTCTGGCTACAATTAGTGTTTTCCATTAACGTGCAAACATCAGCTTATTTTGTGATGTTGACTATTTTTTTTTTTTTTTGGTTGCGTTGGGTCTTCATTTCTGTGCGAGGGCTTTCTCTAGTTGTGGCAAGCGGGGGCCACTCTTCATCGCTGTGCGCGGGCCTCTCACTATCGCGGCCTCTCTTGTTGCGGAGCACAGGCTCCAGACGCGCAGGCTCAGTAGTTGTGGCTCACGGGCCTAGTTGCTCCGCGGCATGTGGGATCTTCCCAGACCAGGGCTCGAACCCGTGTCCCCTGCATTGGCAGGCAGATTCTCAACCACTGCGCCACCAGGGAAGCCCTACGTTGACTATTTTTATACGTGAAATTTTAGAGTGCTACTTGGTCTTTGAATGGTATATTATTTACATACATAATTCACTTCTCGTTAGGAGAATAGTGTATAGCCATTTGACTTCATACTATATGGTATATGCATTCTGCTTCTTTTTCCTTCATTCCACCAAAATGCATCATTACCAGATTATGTATACCTTTTAGTTATATTTCAAAACATTAGAATGAACATTTGCAAATAACATATATTCAAAATCTTAAAATCATACTTGACTGCTTTCTTACTGATGTATTGAATTAGTTACCAGAGAATGTGTCTGATAACTCCTTCTCATTCCTGAAAAATCTATGGATTATTTCCTATTCAGGCTCACTACTCCTACTTAGTTTAGGCCCCTAGGCTGTATGCACATCCAAAGCAACCATCCTACCTGGGCAAACTGCTCGCTCTCTCTCCCTAATCCTTTCTGTCCATTACAGAAGACTTTAATATTCATCTTTATACCTTATGAATTATAAAATCTCAGAGGGCATTGCTCACATCTACACTCTGTGTACTAGCCAACCTCCAAGGCATATCTCAAACACTGTCTAAGAGATGTCACCACTTCATGTAATTTTAGAACTCCTCTGGGGTAGACAACACCTGTTTCAGGGAGCTCTGCCTGCCATAACAAAACACCATAGATTGAGTGGCTTAAAGAATAGGAATTCATCTTCTCACAGTTCTGGAGGCTGAGACGTCCAAGTTTAAGTTATCAGCAGATTTGGTTCCTGGTGAGAGTTCTCTTCCTGGCTTGCTCTTCCTCTTCTTGCTGTGTCCTCACATGGCCTTTCCTTGGTACTTGTACATGGAGAGAGAGAGAGAAAGAGAAATAGAGAAAGGTGAGGGTGGAGAGTGGGGAAAAGAGAAAATCTTTTCCTCTTCTTCTAAGACCACTAATCCTATCTTGAAGGCCCATCCTCATGACCTCATCTAACCCTAACTGCTTCCCAAAGGCCCCAACTCCAAATATTGTAACATAGGGTTAGGACTTGAGCATATGAATCTTGAGGGGAAGTAAACATTCAGTCTACACCATTCTGCCCCTGGCCCCCCAAATCCATGTCCTTCTGACATGCAAAATACATCCATTTCATCCCAACAATCCCCAAAGTCTTAATTCATTCCACCATCAACTTTAAAATCTGAAGTCCAAAGTCTCATCTAAGTATCATCTAAATCAGATATGGGTGAGACATGAGGTATAATTCTGTTACCAAAAGTGAGGTTGGGCTGCTCGCCACTCTAAAGCCAATACTCAAGAGGCAAAGTTGGTGAAAAGGAAAGTTTGCTTTATTTCAGAGGCCAGCAACGGGGGGAGAGGGAGGACTTGTGTCCAAAGGCCGACTCCCCCCCACTGGCAATCAATGCGCAAGAGCTTTTATAGGCGGAGGGAGGGGGCTACATGCAGAAACAGCATAGTCGGCTCTGACAGTCATCTTGAAATTGGTCATGCAGTGGTCTGATCAATGTCATTTTGATTGTTTTAAGTACAGTTAATCTTCAGTTCCAGGGTCATTGTTTCCCATTTCTTTGAAGCCAGTTCTTGGAATTGTGGCAGTTTATGTCATGGCTATAGTCTGGTCATCATGTAGTTAACTTCTTCCACCTGGTGGGGATTTCAGTACCTACAAGACAGCTCACAGGACATGGCTCAGAACATTATCTACAGCCCTTGAGGAGGAACTAAAGGTTCTTGACTTTGCTTAATGACTAAACTATAATTATTTTGACTGCTTTCCTTTGCTTCTGCATTTTCTCACTTCTCTGATTAAACTTATTCTTTGGTTAATGTTTTTCTACAGACAAAAGGCAGGCAGAGGACATGGTGGTTGGGGCAGCGGGTGGGGGTGGTGGTGGTGAGACCATAGGGTCCTGCTCTGTTTCAATTCATCCTGAGGCAAAATTACTCTCTATATGTGAACCTGTGAAACCAGATAAGTTAATGTACTTCCAAAATACAATGGTGGCATAGGATAGGCATTCCCATTCCAAAAGGGAGAAACAGGAAAGAAAGAAAGAGTGATGGGTCCCCAGCAAGTCCAAAACCTGGCAAGGTAAATTCCATCAGATCTTGGTGCTGGAGAATAATACTCTTTGGTTCAATGCTCTGCTCCACAGGCCCACTGTGGCATCAGTTCTGCCTTCAGGACCTGATGAAGTGGTGATCCTCCCTCTGTGACTCCGATGCGTGGGGGTCATACCCCGAAGATCCTGGGTAGCCCTGCCCCATTGCTTTGCAGGATTGGCTCGTTCCCAGGTCTTTGGATGAAAGCCATCTGACCTGTTAAATCCATGGTGGTGGCCCTGATGATCTCTAAATGATCTCTGGGATCTTTCTTTCCATTTCTTGAAGGAGAGTACACATTTCCATCCTCACAGAATTATGATCCAGCTCTATAGAATCTAAGAAGTCTGACATCCTTCTTTCATTTTGTTCCATCTCTGTCCCCTTCAGCTCAAACTGGCTGTATTTCAGTTTCTATAGTATCTTTGATTGATAGTCCAGCCTCACCCTTGGTGTTCTCTTGTGAACATGATTTCTTATTTTTTTACAAAATAGTAAGACTGAGAATTTTCCAAATCTTTAAGTTCTGGTTCCTTTTTTGCTTAGCAATCCTTCCTTTAATTCATCTTTATTTTTTTCATTATGCTATAAGCAGTCAGGAGGAACTAGACTGTTCCTTCAACATTTGCTTGGAAACCTCTTCAGTTAAATATCCAGTTTCATCACTCACAAGTTCTGTCTTCCATAAAACACTTGAACACTGACACACTTTAGCCAAGTACTTTGTCACTTTATAGTAAAGATAGCCTTTCTTCCAGCTCCCAAAAACATGTCCTTTTGTCTGACATTACCAGAATGCCCCTTCATGTCCATATTTCTACAAACATCCTTTTCATAAGTATTTGTGCACTCTCTAGGAAGATAGAGGCTTTCTCTCCAGATCCCCTCTTTTCTTTCTCAGCCCCCACCAGAATGGCCCAAATGTCCATAGTTCTAGCATGCACCTCAAAACTTTTTCAGCCTTTACCCATTACCCAGTTCCAAAGCTTCTTTCACATTTTTAGGTATATGTTACAGCAGCACTCCACTTCTCAGTACCAAAATCTATTTTAGAACTACCATGTAATCTAGCAATTGCACTTCTGGGTATATGTATATCCCAAGGAAGTGAAATTAGGATCTCAAAGAGCTATCTGTATCCTCATGTTCACTGAAGCATTATTCACAATAGGCAAGATATGGAAATAATCTAAGTGTCAGTCAGTGGATGAATAGATAAAGAAGATGTGGTGTACATATACAATGAAATATTATTCAGCCATGATAAAGCAAGAAACCTTGCCATTTGTAACAGCATGAATGGAACTTGGAGGTATTTTGCTAAGTAGAATAAGTCAGACAGAGGAGAACAAATACTGTATGATATCACTTACATGTGGAATCTAAAAAAGCTGAACTCTAGAAACAGAGAGTAGAATGGTGTTTACCAGAGGCTAGAGGGTAAGAAAAAGGGGAGATGTTAGTCATAGAGTACAAACTTCCAGTTATAAGCTGGGGATCTCAAATATGGCATGGTGATTTTAGCTAATGACACTGTAAAATATAATTAAAATTTTCTAAGAGAATAGATCTTAAATGTTCTCACCACAAAAAAGAAATGGTAATTATATGATGGGATGGAGGTGTTAGCTAACGCTATGGTAGTAATCATTTTGCAACATATAAGTGTATCAAATCAACATATCTACATCTAAAGCTTATAAAATATTATGTCAATTATATCTCAGTGAAGTTAGAAAACCAAAACAAAACAGAGTTTATCTTAGCTTGAGCTTCCACGTAAAAATACAGTAGACTGGGTGGATTCAACACTGCGATTTATTTTTCTCACAGTTTTGGAGGTTAGGCATTACACAGAATGTTCTAGATTGTTTGCAGATTTGGGTCATTCCATCCCAGATGAGAAACTAAAACTGCACACTATCTAGCCATACACAGTGGATAACACTGGTGACATCTTACAACTGGCAGGATTTGACTTTACATTCCTGAAGGTCAAGGTGTTCCTTAAGCAGGGAGAGGGGTACAACCTCTGCCAAATTCTCTGTCCTCTCTGACTCTATTAGAAACAGTAGTGATTCCTGGCCCACCCTTACTCATTTCCTTGGGAAAAAAATCCTGATACTTAACAAGGATAGGGATCTCCAAGTATCTATTAAAATTAATTGGGCTCATGAATGATTGAATAGGATTTTCAATTGTTTTGGTGCTAGCAGGGTTATTGGGTTCTACTAAATGATCAAATATTCCTTGGTTGTAGCTGAATCACCTTCTATGGAAAGAGGCTGTTAGGCTGTTAAACTGTGCAGAATGGCAACTGGCCAAGTTTTAAGGCACCTCTTTGGCCAAGTCTGTAATGGTCCTGGAGTATTGAAAGTCTCAGGTTATTTCTTCACTTGGTCCAGCATTTTGTAGCTGAGGGGTAGAATGAGATTGAGTAGAATGAGATGTCAGGCATGGGTCCCAAGGTTTCAGGATAAGTGGAAACTCTTGAAAACTTGGGTGAAAGGGAATAATTGTTTCAGCATTTTGCTTGCACATGTGGTGGGGCAGTTCAGCAGCTCTGGGCTAGGGAAGTCTTGAAAGGGGTTCCTGGACTCAATTCCAAGTTGTGTGTGTGTGTGTGTGTAGGCTTCCCCACGCCAACAACCAATTCTCGGATGCCAGCAGGGTGTCTGAGAATTCAGCTCAATTCTGACACTGTCTACGGGAAGATAGAATTTGATTCCACAAGTAAAGGGCTTAGTCCCACAACACCACTCTTTACTTCAAACACCAATCATAAGCCGAGGTTGTTGTCTGTACTTCTGACTGACTGGCTATAAATCAAAGGTACCTACAAACCTCTCCTCGGGTTTGAAGAATTTGCTAGAACTGCTCACAGAACTCAGGAAAACCCATTATGCACTAGATTACTGATTTATTATAAAAGGATATTAAAGGGGACAAATCAACAGTGAGATGAAGAGATACATAGGGTGAGGTGCAGAACAGAGGAGCTTCTGTCCACGTAAAGGTTGGGGCCCAGCACGGTGACACTTGGAAGCATTCTTATTCCCCAACTTGAAAGCTCTCTGAAAAGGAGGGCCAGAAACTGTTCTTCTCGGTTTTTATGGAGGCTTCATTACATAGTCATGGTTGACTATATCACTGGTCAGTGGTGATTGATTTAACCTCAGGCGCCTCATCTCTTTCTGGGAATCAGGGGGTGGGATTTAAAGTCCCAACTTTCTAATCACATGGTTGGTTCTCCTGGCAACCAGCCTCCTCCCTTGGGTGGGATCCAAAAGGCACTTGCTTGTAGCATTTTCAAGAACTGAGGACAAGAGACCAAACATTATGTCATTGTTCTTATTGCCCAGGAAATTCCAAGGGTTTTAGGAGCTATGTTCATCTGTATAACCAATGATATATATGTATATATTATGTATATAAAGTAACCAACAATATATAATATCACACTATTAATATTTCAGGTCTTTAGAGCTGACTCAAAAATGGGAATGGATGAGGGGGTTGGTGGCTCTTTTCATGGGTAAACGAAATGTTAAAACTAAGACTTGAGTGCAGCTAGCTTTGGGAAACAAAACAATTTTAAATTGTCAATCTGAAGTGTGAGAAAAAAGTAAGGTATATAATCCAATCTAAAGGCTATATGGTAGATAACTTTTTATTTTCACAGGGGCACATCTCCACCTTTGAGGGAGAAATAGGCCACAGGTGTAGGCAATTTAATCCAAGTCCAGTCATTAAACTTCCTCATCACCAGTTACTAACCCAAGTAGGACCATTGCTAATTCATATGATGTCTTTCTTTGTATGAATTTGAAAACAATTTTGCTTCCTAAAAATATTTTACTTCCATATTATCAGAAAATTATTATAATATACAGATTTTTGTAGAATGACTCACCTTACTGCCACCTGCTGGAAAATCATGGTAATAAATATACAAATGTATGACTTTTCTCTAAGAGTGGCACAACTGTAAGGGCAGCTTTGCACCTGAGCTGATCACAGTAATTGGCCACGGTGTGTGTCCATGACCTAAGCTAGATCTATCAAAGTCCTCTCCTGGGAGCTTGCTGTAATTATCTCTTTCTTTTCTACGTGCAAAGTTATAAAGATGTGAACCAGGATTTATCATTGACCAAGGTTCAACTTCAGGGAGAAACTAAAGCCAATCTATTAAAAGGGAATGGGATACACAGAAAGAAATCCCATCTAGTCCCAATGGTCCTAGAATTTCTGGCTCCAATTCTACTGGAAAATATTTCTCTCCTTGCCTTTCTATGGTTAAGCTACGAGACAATTTCCTTTGTTCAGTTAAGCAAAAGTTCAGTTTCTGTCTCATGGATAAAAAGTAAGGGAAAAAAATATTAAGTATACATTGACTTTGTAGGTCAAGTAAAATAAACTGACTGTAGTTGGGAAAGAGGGCAATAAAGAGATACTCTGAGGTACAATCATTTTATATTAGAGTCATATGTGGAATTATCTAATTGTTCTTGCTGGGACTGTGCCTTGCTAAACCTAGTGGCACATCTACTACATAGCGTAGATTCTTGCTTAAAGTAGCCATTTAAAAAAATATTTGTTGAATTAAATTAGTTTCAAAACATACAGAGATAGACAACACTTCATTCATTCATGTACTTATCAAGTATTTATTGAACAGCTACTTCGGAATAGAAAAAGTTCTAATTACTCGGGGTACTATTGTACAATGGGTATTTGTATTTAAACTTCCAGATCACAATTGTTTGTTTGTTTGTTTGTTTGTTTTTACCAATATGCATCTATAGTTGATAGCCATCATGCCAAAAGCAATTGCTACATAAAAAGGAGATATTCTCTAGACAAATGGAGACAACTCCACAAGTCTGAGTCAACATGAGGTTCTAGCTCCCAATTTGTATTCCCTAGATGTGAAAATTTAGAGGTACCATTTAACCTCCCAAGGCATTGTTTTCTCATCTATAACATGAAGAGTTGTAACTGGATGATCTTTAAGGCTTTCTAGATAAAAAGAAACCTAAAGTTTTCTTTCAATCTCTCAAACCAGTGGTTTTCAGAGGCTGGTTTTCCTCCAGCAGCCTAGAAACTTGTTAAAATGCAAATTTCAGACCCCACCCCAGACTTACTAGATCACACACCCTGGTGGTGGGATCCAGCAATCTGTGTTTTAACAAGCTCTGCCGTGTGCCAGAGTTTGCAAATCACTGCTTAGGCATATCATGTACAGTATATTTCTTAGTCAATGTATATGTGGAGAACTTTACTCATTTTTCTCTGTTGCATTTCACTAATGGCATTTTCTCTCCTATCCATGTTGTTCGCCAGTATTTTTCACCCAGTGAAAACTATTTTGGTGGAAACAAAGTTGTCATTCCTTTATTGTTTTCTTTTTCTTAATGTTTTCAAATATCTCTAATGACTTTATTAGATTTTACAAACAAAGTTTATGCAAAAGAAAAAAAAGAAAGAAAACCAAGCGTCATCATTATAAAAGAGATGTTATATTATGCATATCATCCTTTTTTTTTGAGACTCAATGAGCATTATTATGGTGGTATATTGATAAAAGCTGCTGTCAACAAAATGGGACAAAATATTTTGGGAATATTCTTGAGCTCTTTGTGAATTAAAAAGTATGTCAGTGTCATAGCATTCCTCATGCAGGTTAATTATTAGAGATTGAATGCAATAGATTAAACACACACACGCACACACACATATATACACACACACACAGGAAAATATTGATAAATGCCTGTAAGTGAACAACCACTAGATGATCTCTTTTAATTATCCAATCCTTCCTGTTGCAACCCTCAGAAAATGTTGGCTAAAGATACAGAAAGAATAAAATGCTGGGTGAACAATCATTTCTACAAATAAGACACTTTTCTATTAGCAGTCTGTTATTCTGAGTTTATAAGTGATGTGGTTTGAGTATGTACCCATTTGCCTCTAGCACTAGTACATAAACAGATTTATGAACACATTAATAAGAAATTTTATTAGGTGTCACTTTTGTTGTGTGGTCCCCATAATTTGGCTTTAAAACATCATATATACGAATCTCTGACAGAGTGCAAGATGTGCCAAAGGAGTGACTAATTTTTCCACAAAGGTGATAAAAAAAATAGAGAGCAAATAGATTTGACGTATATCCTTGCGTCCTTCTCATTGTCTCCTTCCCCTCGATATCTTTAACTCTTTTTGTAAAACTTTCTTCTTTAGGAATATTTTATCCATACCTGATTAATGACTAAAAGATAGTGGTAGTCATCACTGCTGGGGGTCGACTAGCTTTGTTAGTTTGGGTTTGGAAGCCAATTACAACGTTTCCCTTTCAGTTAACTCCATATTGTATTTAAATATAGATAGATAGATGATAGATAGATGATAACCATTATTTAAGAGTAAATTGTGATATGGATGTGCATAATATGTTTTAGAGTAATAATTGTGATTCAGTTTTGAGCCAAAATAGTTTGGTTCGTTGCTAGCAATGGATACCATAGGAGAACAGAATTTTTTTTTAATCATTAGTGAAGAGATTCAGAGTGGCATGGAAATATTCTTATATTAATAAGAGGATTATTTTGTCAGTGGAAGAAAAACACCACCTCCTTTCCTGTTTTCCAGTATTCTTGCTTAAATTAATCATTTTTGAGTTTTGGGGGCTTCCCTATTCACTTGCCTACTATTGAGAGTAAAAAATTCTAATATAAAGGAGCAGCACCTTCCCTTTTTCTCACATTTTTTCCCGCCATTTCTGACCACTTATCCTTCTTCACATATGAAATAAGAGTATAGTTAAAGATTAGGAATTTACAGTGGGGGAGTTTGTAAACCTGATGTATATATTTTTACTGTTATACCTTTATACAATAAAGAAGAACCTGCAGAGACAGGGCACTTAAAAATATATATTCTCTCTACCTTAGAGAACTCAAGCATATTACTTATTTAACACTTCTAATAATTTCTTCCGTCTTCTCTCCAATTCGCTTAGTGCACACTGGTTCCTTTATTCTTTCCTTATTTTAATTTTCTTCCAGCAACTTCTGCTTTCTACCTTTCTTTTTCCTCTGATTTTTCAATGCATTTTTCAACGTTGTTATTCTTTTGATAGCACTTCTAAATTTCTATTTTTCTTCTATTGTCTCTTTTTTCTTCCATATTCTAAATATGACTTCCAAGGATTTTACCAAGATGAATTACTCAGAATGAAGAGAGTGAATATGAGGGGTTTAAGGAACTAGGAAGAGGAGAGCTGCCAAGATTTTCTTCATGTATAGAAGCATAATGGAACAATCTGGGGTGTGAGAAGCAAGAGACAGAGGTCCTTGCTAAGGCATGACTAAATGGGAAGCTTATTAAAATAATGATTTGGAGTAGAGTGTACTGAAGAAAATAAAGTAGATCTAGTCTTCCAGGTCAGTAGCTAATAACCCATGGGTTTGCTACTAAGGAAATTAAAACTTAAACTAATGAGAATCCTAGCCACCTACTGAGAATGAAACTGAAGGCTTCCTATTAACTCCCCTCCCTGGGTCATTTTGACAGAACAGTCGGAAAGTTATTTCCTCTTTATTTAGTTGCAAAAGACTTGAAATGGATACAAAAAAAAAAAAAGGAAAAGAAAAGTTGGTGGCAAACTCTTCTTATTCAGCTCTCATAAGAGGAGATCCAGTGTATTTCCCCTGTACCCAAAACATACATCATCATAGGCCATGAAAAGAGGAAGGACAGTTAAAAACAAACAAACAAAAAAACAAAAAACAGAAAACGGGAGCTGTCCCAGATAAGTACAGCCAAGATGACTCAGACAGTCTCCCAGGGGATTTTTGATGTGAGGTTTCCAATTAATAAATCCTCAATTAGCTCTGTGGAATCAGCAGGATTAAGCTACCTCTTTCAAGAACACTGGTTAAATATCATGATTCCAGGGGGTGAGGGGTCGGTTTTATCCACACCTCTTTTTATTTCTGCACAAGTAAGAACACCTCTGTTTAACTCTTGGGTGAGTAGGAGAGTGATTGGAGGCCTTCGGGCCCTGGATGAACATTTAGGGTCGCTCTACTAGCCCTAAATTAAACTCTGACCCTCCTGTGGTTCTTAATCAATCGATCAGAAAGTGTGGTGGGGATCCGGGTCTCTGCTGGTGGGTGAAACAGAAGGAATCCAAGCTGGATGTGACAAGACATCCAGCAGGATATGATGATGAGGGCATTTCAGTGTCACGACGAGAGGGTGGGCAGGACACGAACTTATCTCCCGGCTCCCTGACGCCCAGGTGTTCTGGGAGAGATCCCGGAGGCACGTGCCACGGGGACTGCAGCTGACAGCCCGCGGCCGGCGGCCAGGCGCCCCTCTCCGCGGGCGTGGAGCGAGCGCCTGTGTGCGCGCGAGCGGCGGGCGGCGGCGGGAGGAGGCGCAGGCGCGCTGTTCGCCCGTCTGCAGCCCCGCGCCGAGCGCCGCGTCTCGGAGAGTTGATGGCAGCACCACAGTGCGGCCACCCGGCCGAGCGCCGAGCGCAGCCTCCCGCCGCTGCCCGGGGAGCGTCCAAGATGTGGGGGGACTGGGGCGGCAGCGGCCGCCGCGGCGCCAGGGACCGGGGCGCGCAGCAGCCTCCGCTCGCCCGCCTGTGCTGACCTGCCTCGCTTGCCCCCAAAGAATGTCAGCCAAGTCCAAGGGGACCCCCTCCTCGTCCTCTCCAGCCGAGGGACCGCCGGCAGCCTCCAAAACCAAGGTGAAGGAACAGATCAAGATCATCGTGGAGGATCTGGAATTAGTCCTGGGCGACCTGAAGGACGTGGCCAAGGAACTTAAGGAGGTGAGAGGTGCGGGGTGTGGGGAAGGAGTTCGTCGCCTTTCACCCGCTGGGGTTCCCGGTCCCGTTTTCACTGGGGACCGCCAGATATTTTAACTCAAAGGAAACTATAGAAAGACGCCTGCAGACGGACTTTCTTTCCTCCGGCGACTCCTGAGAAGAGTTGTTGCACTTTCTTTTTTTTTTTTAATCGGGAAGAAATCAACTAGTGTTTTAATCGATGCACCTGGGATGGTGAGAGGGGTGAACACAAGTGTCTCTGTGTGTGTGTGCTGGGGAAGGGGATTCACTGGGGGTGTGTCGACAGAGGAAGAAACCAGCAACCGGCCGGAGAGTGCAAGATGCTTCTCTCCTGCCCTCTTGCTCCCCCAGAGTCCGCTGGCAAGTCTCTCCTGGCCTGGCAGCCTCCTCAGGCCGGGGCTGAAAGGGGGCCGGGTTCCGGGCCCTGGGCCAGGCCCGAGAGGGCAGCCTGGGAGAAGCTCGGCTCCGGCCCCCCTCCCCGCTGCCCGAGCCCAGCTGGAAGGAAGGCGACCCGGGGCTGCTGGCAGGAGAGCCCAGACTTGGGGATGTAAAGGGGGTCTGGGACTTTCTCACTTTCGCAGTTCCTGAGGCATCCCCTGCTCTCCTCGGAATGTCCCTCCCAGTAACTCCGGGCCTTCTCGCCACCCCACCTCCTTTCTTCCTGCTATCTTGTCGCGGGTTGGCATAGAACCTGGGGCGCAGGGCGCGTCGGTGAGTGCGTGCGTGAGTGTGTGTGTGTGTGTGTGTGTGTGTTTGGTGTGCGTGCACCAGCGTCTTGCCACTTGAATCCTGGCTCTTGGGAACCAGGACTGTTGTGTTTCTTTGTCGCTCCCCCCAACCCCCATTCTACTTCTGCCCTCCCACCCCCACCAGCGTTGATGCGGATAGAAAGAAGCGGAGGCAGTGTCAAGGCTGAGGATGCGTAACTCGGGATGCAGCTCCAGGCGGGGGCGAGGGCAGGGTTGGGAGGGGTGGGGTCTCCCGCGAGCCCGCGGGTGGCATCTCGGAGCTGGTGGCAGAGTCCCAGCCCAGTGTTCCGCTACTGACTGTGTGCCTGGTGCTGTTCTCCGTCAGGGAGTCCGCACCCCCAGTTGCAGGAGAGCTGACACTGTAACTTCGAAGGTGGTGGCCGCAGTGGGAAGGGAAGGGGTGGGGCGTAGTCTAGGTCCAAAATTATAATCCTGTTTCAAAGGCCAAGAAGGAGGAGATTGAGGGTCGTTTGGATGGCTGGCCTCTAGAGACTGACCTCCTCTGTCCAATTTCCAATCCAAATGCGAGGATAGAGCTCTCCTTTTTTCTCCCCCTCTCCCCGTTACCTCTGTGAACTGAACTCCGCGTTTGTTACCAAGTACAAGTCTGTTAAAATGGCCCATTCATCGGCAGGGTTTGGTTTGCCAATGGCAAATGCCATTCTTGTAGGTTGCTCCACTGGCAGAACATAATTACTACTGAGGTCCTGAGAGCGGAGATTGATACAGCTGATAGATGCGAGGAGGAAACTTGTTCGTGTTTCAGGGCTTCTCTAGGATCATTGTTTCACAACTGGTTGACAGATGGCGAGGTTATGCATAGAAATTCAAGTCTAAAGATGCTGTTTGTTTCTTTGTTATCGTTTTATTTGACATCTTTGGCAGGCTGTATTTTCATCCGAAACATGATGGCGTTTTAAAAAACGAACAAATTTAGGCAAGTTCCTTTTGGCAGAATTGTGCTTTACGGTTGTTGAGGTTTCTAAGATGGGGGATGTGGGAAACCTACATCAGCGCAGAAACGTATTTACTGCTTCAGCGAGGAGGCTGAGATTAAGAGAAATGTAGTCAATCAAAACTCCGCATCTATGGGCACATACTTCTTATGTTACGATGTGTCACTCCACTCCTTATTTTAGACAGAATAAATGACAAGAAACTGCACATGGTCCCAGTTCTGCTTTGCATCATTATTCTGTAGATGGTTGGAGACCAGGTAGATCTATAGTGAAACTTTTAACCTCACTGTAGCTCTTGGATAGAATCACAAAGAAGTGTTTCAGGGAGTCTGCGGATCTCTCTCCATTTCACTCTTTCTGTTTTCATTTGCTTGAGGATTTTTATTAGGGAAAAAACAAACAAACAGTTTATAAAAGGAATAGAAAAGCATAGGTAATGTAAAACCAAGTAAATGAAAAGATCTGTCTTCTAGACAGATCTAGAGGTAAAATTTTATCTTGATGCTTTGTAAGCTTTGATTGGTTGCCAGGGCCTGTCTGGCTAAAAATTTCACCCCTGAGAGTGGAATTTATGAATGATAAATGATTTGATGTGATTATTAATTACTTTTGTGAGGATATCATCATCCTAGGTTTGCACATGGAGTTGTGGATATTATGTCTGAATCTCAAAACACTGGCCATTTATGTAATAGGAGAGATAGTTATTTCAAGAACAAAATATTTATAGGGCATGTTTAACCTATGACATCTTGCAGTTGTCCAGCATTTATCTTTTTAAGATAATATTGCAAACATGACTGAACCTGTTTTTGATGTAATTTTGAACGGAGGAGTAACTGAAAACTTTGTAAATCACAAACCTGTTGGTGTCTACACCTATGACTTGTAAATATAAATGCCACTATTCATTAATTGTTACATTCACTATTCTGGCAGCTTATCATTGGTATATACTAAATATAAACGGTTATATTTTGAATTCTAATTCCTTTATTGGCAATGGTATGCGTTTAGGCCATAATATATTTTGGAACAGAAATTAGAAATAAGAAAGTGATTATGACTGCATCACTGTATCATTCACCATATGGTATTTGTTTTTTCCCTGCCTTTTTCTTTTTTTTTTTCTTTGTTTTTTTTTAAACATCTTTATTGGAGTAAAATTGCTTTACAATGGTATGTTAGTTTCTGCTTTATAACAAAGTGAATCAGTTATACATATACATATGTCCCCATATCTGCCTTTTTCATTCTAACTAAAATGTGCTATTCTGAATATTTTGTCCTTTATTTTTGCATAAACTCTGCACCAACAATACTGGACTTTTGTTTGAGGTTATTTTGAAATTTATTTTCTCTTTAGAAGTTTTCTGGACTTCAGTCATCTGAAAATTCAGGTAGTGGGATAGATTCTAACATAATAGTAGCCGCTTGGAACTCTTTCACAATTAGTAACAGGGACTTCCCTGATGGCACAGTGGTTAAGAATCCACCTCCAATGCAGGAGACATGGGTTCGAGCCCTGGTCCAGGAAGATCCCACATGCTGCAGAGTAATTAAGCCGGTGTGCCACAACTACTGAGCCTGCTCTCTAGAGCTTGTGAGCCACAACTACTGAGCCCACGTGCCACAACTACAGAAGCCTGTGCGCCTAGAGCCCATACTCTGCAACAAGAGAAGCCACCGCAATGAGAAGCCCACGCACCACAATAAAGAGTAGCCCCTGCTCGCCGCAACTAGAGAAAGCCCGTGCACAGCAATGAAGACCCAACGCAGCCAAAAATAAATAAGTAAATTAATTAATTAATTAATGATGAACAACAAAATTTAAAAAAAACAATGAGTAACAAAATTCTATTATTATTGGTATCTTTCATAATTAGTTATTATTGCTTAATTATAATTAGATTGTATATTAGAAGAAGAGGAACGGGATTTCTAGAAAGTCTAGGGGCAGATTTATTCTGCCCTCAGAATTTAGTAAAACCTCAAATAACTTGACTTTTCAGAAATAATATGGGTTTCTGGGTTTTCTGTACTATAATGGAAAAGCCTTAAGTATAATTCAACATATTTATTCAGCATCTACTGTGTGCCAAATACTATATTATCTTTTTATTGCTACCAAGATGAATAATTTGGAGTTTCTGGTCTCAGTGAACTCAAAGAATAGGTTGGGATATATTTATCCTGTCTTTGAACATCAATAGTGTAAAAAGGCATTACTGCTTTTAGTGACCACCACTCTCACTGTGATCCAAGAAAACAGAATTGAGAATAAGAATGAGTATATGTAGATTTATAAACTGATAGTTGGTATGTACTTAGTAGTAAGCCTTTGGTGAAAAGGATAGTAGAAGCTTAAAAAAGATGGTAAGATATGAATTTTAAGAAACTTATGATTTATTCAGATTGTCATGATTAACACAAATGGGTCAGTGCCATATACAGGAGATCACATATCCAAGTGTTACGATTAAACAGTGGAGATTTTCATGAAGGCCAAGTCCTTAGGGGGAATGAAGAGCCAAAAAGGAAAATTTGGGGTCTTTGAGATGCGGATAAGATTTGAAAAGGTAGAAAGGAGAAGCAATTAAGAGGAAATAGCATTGGAGTACAAGATTAATCCATGTTGCTTTTATCTACACGTTGAAAGAAAAGAAAAAAAATAGTGGTGCAACTCTAGAGTTTTAGGGATAAAATTAGCCATTTCTGGGGCAATCCTTTTTCTATGAAGTAATGCAGAAAAAAAGAGCTATTGCTTTTTAAAGAGAGTTCTCAAGTAAGCTGACCTCTCTTGGTATCAATTTGCCTGTTCTTTTGTGGAGATCTCACTGGTAAACTTGTCGTGCATCAAATGTTGGTGTTAATATAGGATCGTAGATCTTGTTGCTTCGGGAGGGATTGGAATATATGATAAATAGCCTTCTACTTGGAAACAAAATTCATTGCTGCTTTAGCTGGATTCTTGTTTAGTTTAGACTGATTATAACCTTGAGCATTCTTCATACTGTTTCATTTTACGATTTTAAGTAACAAGACTATTATATGAGTTAACTATATGTGTGTGTGTATGTATATATATACATATGTGTGTGTGTGTGTGTGTGTGTGTATATATATATATATATATATGTATATATATATATATATATATATATATATATATATATATATATATATATATATATATATATATATATATATATATTGCTAAGCCCTGGGAGTAGGCGTGACCATTATGGAGAAACCAGTAAAGATAAGTTGTTCTGTCTGCTCTGGAATCACTGACTGATTGGACTCCATGAGTGGGAAGGTTTTGTCAGCTTTGTGACTGTGGATTGGAAAGCACTCATTGTTTCCCTTATAATGTCATAAATAGAAATAAATTAAAATTAAGTTTAATTTTGAAAAGTTTGAAAACCCATAGGAAATGATCCATTTGGGGGCTGATAAAAACAGAATTAATAGAATTAACAATTATCTGCAAAATATTTTTGTTTTTAAATGTTTTTTCTCTTTTTTAATGGCTTAGCCACTTGAAGTGCTTTAGTTTATTGATCTAGGAAATCCTACCAAATATTTTTTGGTTAATGAATCCATGCATATAAAATTCATTACTTGAACAAATTACAGAGAATAATGTCTGGAGTATTTTCTAAAGTCATGAATGAGTGAGATTTCACAGATGATTAATTTGTAGCAATAGCTGTATTTTTAGTACTCTATACAACAGTCTACCCTCTCAAACTGAAGTATATTACCAAATGCTAAAATGCTCTTTAGTTTTTCTTTTCTTAAGCCTGATGGCTTAGCATGTTACTAAAAGAGCAGCATGGTTCTGAGAAAATAAAAATAACCAATAACCATCCTTTACTGTCTCTCTATTTCCAATGCATTAAACCATTCAAGACTCAGAGAATTAGCTGATAAGAAATTCAAGCAGACTTAAAGTAATAGACAGTGTGCTTCAGGCAATAGTGAAGTAATAGATAATAAAACCAATGTAATAGTTTCATTGTTACTTGGATTATGTTTTTTCCACCCTTACTGCTCTGAGGATCTCAGGTAATTAAATCAAAATGTAGGAAAAGAGATAGAAATGTAAGTTTGAGTAAAACATATTTTCCCACACAAATTAAACTACAGAGCTTCTGTAGAACTAGTTCATGAAAAATATCATGGACAATTTTTTTTTTTTTTTATAGAGTGGTAGTTGGTTTAGTAGATTAGAAAACTGCCCTGATGTGGGCCAATTAGTTTTTTTTTTTTTTTTTTTGGTTGTTGTTGTTTTTTTTTTGTTTTTTTTTTTTTTAATTATTTATTTATTTATTTATTTATTTATGGCTGTGTTGGGTCTTCGTTTCTGTGCGAGGGCTTTCTCTAGTTGTGGCAAGTGGGGGCCACTCCTCATCACGGTGCGCGGGCCTCTCACTATCGCGGCCTCTCTTGTTGCGGAGCACGGGCTCCAGATGTGCAGGCTCAGTAGTTGTGGCTCACGGGCCCAGTTGCTCCGCGGCATGTGGGATCTTCCCAGACCAGGGCTCGAACCCATGTCCCCTGCATTGGCAGGCGGATTCTCAACCACTGCGCCACCAGGGAAGCCCGACAATTTTTGAAAGGGGAAAAATTCCAATAAAATGCTAACCCATTTCTGATTAAAATGTGCATAACTGACATTAAGTTGATAATAAAAGATTGGTAAACAATGAAGGGTACTTTTTTTTCCTTTAAAATTTAAATTTATTTGTGTATTTTATTAAGATTTTATTTTGGGGGGAAGTTTTAGGTTCACAGCAAAATCGAGGGAGAGGTACAGAGATTCCCTTATACGCCCTGCCCCCATGCATGTGTAGCATCCCCCATTATCAACATCCCCCACCAGATTGATACATTTGGTACAACTGATGGATCTACATTGACACATCATTATCATCCAATGCCCATAGTTTCTGTTAGGGTTTACGCTTGATGTTGGACATTTTGTGACTTTGGACAAATATGTAATGATATATATCTATCATTATGGTGTCCTACAGAGTATTTTCATGCCCTAAAATTCCTCTGTGCTCCACTATTCATCCTTCCTTCAAATCCTAAGGATACTAGTTTGTTAAAGAAGATATTTCATAAGGAATACAGTATATGAATAATATACAAAGTTTGGAAAAATCTAAAAATTAGAAAGGAGAAAATAAAAATTATCTTTAATGCCACACATAAATAGATATATTGAGAATTTTGCTATATTTTCTTTCCATCTCTTTGTATGCATGTTTTTAACAGACAAAGTCATGTAAAATTATGAAGTTATATACAATGATGTTTTCTGCTTTCTGGAATACTTTTAGATCATCACCATTATATAGATCTGTTATAAGTTACTTCTTCATGCCCCTAATGTTCGACATTCTATTTATTAACAAATTTTTGTGGTTGTTTAAGTATCATTAAAAGAACAGCTTTGACAATAAAAATAGCTAAGACAGATAGATTTTTACTACCTGCCTCATACTATTCTAAGTATATTTCTTAATATTAGGTCTTCTAATTCTGAAAACAGACATATGAGGAAGGTACTATTGTTAGTCTATTTTAGAGATAAGAAAACAGAGGCCAGAGACGTAAAATCACTTGCCAAGGTCCCTTACTTGTGAGTGAGGCTTCAGTGCTAGGCATTTTAGCACTACAACCCAGGCATTTAACCACTAAGTTCTATGGATCTTCCTATTTTTCCCCCCAATTGCTTAGAAATCAAGGGTGTGAAAGTTTTAAAGTTTTCAATCCAACTTGCCAAACTATCTTCCAAGGAGTTTCTCACAAGTTTTTTACTCCCAGCGTCTGTATATGTGTGGACGCATCTTCTTAAATTTCTAGTGAAGCTAATAAAACTTTTAAGTCTTATTGTGAGTATATTATTTCGTTGTGGTAACAGTCATTGTTTTTGTGGGTTGTACTCAGTTTTGGGCACCAGTATTGAGGCAAAATTAATACTGAGTTAACTAGACATTTCAGTTTTCATCTTCCGATTAAATAGGTACTGCAGTGAATTACTTTTGACCTATTTACTCTTCAACAAAAACTTTACAAAAAATATGACATTTCTTTTTTATATTATGACTTAGACAATAAAGGAACAACTAATATGGGTGCTTGCTGATGTCTAGCATTGTATATAGCAGTTTCAAATGAATTTAAAAGAATTTGGGAAACTTTTATTCTCTTTTGTTATCAAATTGCCTGAGAAGGGAGGTACTGTCCTTAAGTTTTCTGATATGTTTGGGGTTTGACAGTTGTTTCGCTTTCTGCTGTGACAGGTGAATAGAGAAGCTTGTTGAATATTTACCAGGCCCCAAATTATTGAGCTGGCTAGCAATGCCAAATGTATCTTTATGGTTAGATTTTGCATGTTAATTTTAGTGCTACCAATTTTAAGACACCCCCTCTTCCCCTCACATATAAGGGAAAAAAGAAATGACCTTATTTTAAAATCCTATTTTTTTTTATAGTATAATATGAATAGAAGTGTTTTTATTATATCAAAAGTTAGTTCATTAGGAAGAACTGCTCAGAATTAAGATTTCTTAGACCTGGGAAACCAAAGTCAATGCTACTTCAGCTCTAAACAAGAGCCAGAAAATAACATCAACTGAAACGAGAAAATAGGCATGTCTAGGTAATGTCCACATCAAAGTAGGTTCACAAGGTGGCCTGTCAACTCAGAACAGATGTTGCCTTATGTGACACAAGCTATTTGTAGTTTTGAGAATGGACGGATGTGAGGATTCCAAAGGAATTGAATTTCAGGCCTCACTTTAGGTAAGAAACATTAACATTGTTAGGACAGAACTTATATTTATGATCATTGTTTTTCCTCCTTCTGCTTTGCAAATATTACTTCGGGTTGATGTTTGAGATATATGTTTACTTGTACAATAATTGAAGTCAGTCAAATTATATGCCTATGCCCAATGAGTCACTTATTATGTTGTTTGACCCATTATAAATAGACTTTCAGCTACAGATAGCATGTACCATACTTGTCTGGAGAAAGCAAATTTGACAGTTTCTAACAGGTTCTCTTTTGTAGTACTGTCCAAAAGCTAACAGATTTATTGTTGTTTGTTGGCCTCTTTCATAATATCATATCTTATCCTAAGATTTTGAACTATGTTCATGTGACAAAAAAATGCCAGGTTAAAAAATATGTATCGGTCAAATTAGCTGTCTTCTATAGGCAGTAGTTCTTAATTTTTTCCCCCATGTCACAGAGCACTTTGAAAGAATGACAGAATTGTGGGTATTTCCTCTGGAACAAAAGCTCATGAAGACATAAGTTTTTGCAGATGTTTAGGGAAGCTTGAGTGGGTGAGAATAATTCAGGTGAAGAGACAAAACAAGTGATTGTTTGAGACTCATCTCCATAATTTTCAAGATCATAAGTCCTGACCCTACAAAAAAGGAAAAAAGAAATACTGATGGCTATAAATTGATGGTTTTTATTCCAGGAGCAAATGGGCAGTTTACCAGCAATTTACTTCTCTTAGAGGGACTCTGGTAGATGTAATCTATCTCAAAGTGGGGTAGGAGTATATGTGTGTGTATATATATATATATATATATATATATATGTGTGTGTGTGTGTGTGTGTGTGTGTATAGATATACACACACACACACACATTTCACTAATCTGAAACTGTAGAATGCTCTTGTGTCTGAAGGTTAACTCTCACTTTTTTTTTTTTTTTTATGATATGTGCTAGAGAACGTCACCACATGGAAGGATAGAATGTTTGTTTCCAGAGCTTATTGTAAATTAAGCATGTTCTCTTATTAAAACTGGTCCCAGAACAGCATTTTTCTTTATTTTATTATTTTTTTGTGTGACACTAGTTCATGAATGAAGAAAGATTTATTGAATTCTTGATATGTGTAAGATACTGTGCAAAAGAACATAAAGGATGCCAACATGAATAAGCTTAAGGACCTGCCCTTGGAGAAAGTCACCTGTAGTAGGATGAACTTCACCTCTAGTAGAGTGCAAGAAGTAACTCTAAGGCAATGTGAAATGTGTAAGAAGACATGTCTAACAATTTTAACTCTTACTCAGGGTAAAATGAGGACTTTGCAATTTTGAGCTGTAAGAGTGACCAGATCTGAACTACTTCCATTGCTTCCTCTTTACCTTTAATTTCTGTCTAGTTCAGGGTTTCTCAAAAATGGCTCTATTGACATTTTGGGCAGATAATTCTTTGTTGTTGATGGCTGTCCTATACATTGTAGGATATTTAGAGCATCCCTGGCATGTACTAACTAGATGTCAACAGCAACTAAAAATGTCAGTGTGACAACTAAGAATGTTTCTAGACATTGCCAAATGTGCCCTGGGGGGTGTGAGGGGAATCACCCTAGTTGAGAATGACTGCTCTAGCTTTTCCCTCTTATTCCATGTCACTTACATATTTCTTAATATTGCTTTCTTTACCCACCTTTTTATTTATTTAAACTTTTATTTGGCATTTATCCGTCAAGCACCGGGGCTTTATGTTCCTTTCATATCTTGTATTCTTTTCTTTTGTTTAAAAAGACCATTATTTGTGACTTTTCTTACATTTACCTGATACTTTTCTTTTTCCCTTCACTGAACCTACTTTTAGAATATATCTTCTCACTTTCACTCACCACTTCCCTTATCTCATTTTCTATTTTTCACAATCAAATAAAGATTAAATTGAAAAATTTCAAGGAAATTGTATACATGTGTGTATTTTAAGATTTGGGGAAAAAAAGGGAAACTCAGAAGGGACGATGGGCTGAGGCTGAGCTGCTTGTCTTCTTGCCACCATTAGTTCCTGAGTGAGGTCAGTGGCAATCTTTACTGGAAAGAAGTCCTCTTCATCTCATCTATCAAACTGTCTTATGCTTCTCCTGCCTCTTCCATTTCTGTAGAGATAGGGGAGGTTTGAATGGTGTCACTGCTTTGTGGTGTGGCACAAGTTATAGAAGAAATACAGTGATGGTCATGATGATGATGATGGTGATGGTGATGATGATGATGATGATGATGATGGTGACGATGATGATGATGAACATGAATGTGACTAAGGTCTGTTCAGTACTCACATGTACCATGAGCTGTTCTGAGTTAACTCGCTTAATCCTCTCAGTCACCCTTTGACGTCGTTATAATTGTCCTACTTACGAGGAAGCTGAGACAGAGGGGGTAACTAATATAGAGAGCAAATGATGGAGTTGGACTCCTGATATTTCTCCCTTTAAACTGTTGTCCAGAACCAGCTCCCCAGTTCCCAGCAGCAACATAGTTACTCTGCTGTTTTTCAGGCTTTTAACTTCAGTACCATCTCTTTTCCTCTCCTTCCTCCGCTATGTCATCTGTCACGCTTCCCTTTCTTGTTCCTTCCTTCTCCTCTTCCTGTCTTCTTCATTTTTTATTCTTTTCCTTCTTCTCTTTTCCTTCTTCTCCTTCCTCATAAGCTTCTTTGATATGCGTTAATATATTATACACTTATTCAAAACTTTAAAAAAAATGTCTGCTATATGCAAGGCAATGTGCTAAGGAATAAAAATAAAATATTGAGCAACACACACATGGCCCCTGACATCTGGAACTTACATGCTAGTGGGAGGACATTATTCAAATAATAACATAAATAATATTTATTAAGGAGCGTTAAAGGCTATGAAAGAAAAGTACATGGTACAAGAGCATAAAATTATTGATAAGTCTTTAATCATTGATAAATGTTAAAGGCCATGAAAGAAAAGTACATGGTACAACAAGAGCATAAAATCATTGACAAGTCTTCTTCTAAATAGGGGGTTTCATATTGGCTGTCTTCCTTCCCACTGCCACCTCTCTAATCCCTATGCTATCAATTTCATGGAAGATGTTTTAATAGCCCTAGAGCTATCCGTCTCTTGTTCTCCTCTGCCAATTCATTCTTTAAACACTACCAGATTAATCTTCTTAATGCACTGCTTTCTTCAGGTCACTCCCCTGCTTAAAAGATCACACACTATTCTCCTGATACTTAAAATGTCAAATGAACAAACCCAGCCTTACAGCCCAATATCCAGCAGTCCCATTGTTTCAGTTTGGCCTTATCTCTTTCCTTCCTTCAGGGAGTAACACAGAGACCATCCCAGACAATCTTGACACCATCACAATTTTTACCCAACTTGAATTCTGTGTTCCTCATGTTTATGGTCACTATGCCACTCAGTTGTATTTGCTTATGTTCCTTAACAATTGCTCCCTGTTTGTGCCTTTAAAAAAAAAAAAAAAATAGTTGCCTTTCTCTTTTAGTTACCATGTAGTCTTTAGTACAACATTTTTAAAGTCTTACTCTTGTTATCTGATGAGGAACTTAAACTTAAAGATCCAATTAGGAGTAATACTTATTAAAGCTGTTAAGGAATAAAAGCCAATAATTACACTTGTGCGTGAGAGCCTGTTCTTTCTCATCTACTCAAGAAAATCACCAACAATTCTCACCTGTCTCTACTGTACCATCTTTTGTTCATTCTCCCCCAGATGATTCCCATCAGCATAAAAGTGAAAATAAATAGTAAAGTCCTCTCTTGATCCCACTTCTCCTGAAAATTACCATCCCACTTCTTAGCTCTCCTTTACCAAAAATCTTACATTTTATACTTGACATCACCTATTTCCTCTTATTCTTTCCTAAACCCACTCCGATCAGACCTACACTCTAACCACTGCACTGAAACTGCCTTTGTCAAGATTGTCAGTGACTCTATGTTATTTAATCAAAAGGTCAATTTTTAGTCCTAACCTTATTTATCAGCCTTTGACAGTCTCTTTAATAATCTTTCTTCACTTGACTTAAAGAATACCATGCTTTCTCACCTCACTGATTTTTTTTTCTCAGTTACCTTTGCTTATTTCTCCTCTAAGTTGTCTAAGCTCAAATTTGATCCTTTTTTAAAAAAAAATTATTTACACTCCCCTTATTGGTATTTTATTCAGTCTGGAGGTTAAATTCCATTTATAGGTTCATGACTTCCAAATTTGTGTCTCCAGCCCAGACATTTCTTCTAAATTTACATGATCAGTGGTCTTTTCTGTATCTCTACTTGGATGTCTAAGAGACATCTTCACCTTTCCATGTCCAAACTGGAATGTTGATTTTTTCCTTCCCTCAAAACTTAGCCTTTTCAGTCTTTGCCAAGTCTATGGATGGTGTTAGAGTCATTATCAACTCCTTTTCCTCATGCATGATACACAGTTCATCAGACTGTGGTTGGCTCTACCTTCAAAATATTTGTAGAATTTGACCAATTCTTGTCTCCTCCACTGCTACCACACTGGTTCAAGCCAACATCCTCTCTCATTTTGGTTGCTACAGTAACCTCCTGACCATTTTCTCTTGCTTCCTTAAGCCCCCTTTTTTTAGCTCAGCGATCTGGGTAAATCTCGATCACATTATTGTTCTCGAATCTCTGTAATGACTTGCCATTTTACTCAAAGTGCTCACAGTGGTTATGAGGCCCCAGATTTCCCTTCACCCCTGTTTTCATGCTCACTTCCTTTCTTACTAATTTCTCTTTGGCTGTCTTTTCTTCAGCCTCACTAATCTTGCTATTTCAAGAATGAATGTGCCATGCACATTTTTATGGCTAACTCCACTCTACTTCTCTGTTACCTCATTAAAGTTTCACTCACATGTTACCCCACCACAGCTAATTCTGGCAACTCCACATGTTGTTATACACTCTGGCATTCTCCATCTTTCTTTTCCTATTTCACCTTTTCTCTTTTCCTTAATTCTTATTAGCTTCTGATATACTAAACAATTTATTCCTAGTATTCATTATTTATTTGTTTGTTTCCCACATTTAGAATGTCAACTCCTGGAGGTCAGTGACCTTTGTTTTATTCCCTTATGTATCTCAAGTGACTAGAGCAGTGCAGTGGCTGTCATGTGATAGTTGCTCATTAAATGAATTCGTGAATCTCTTCCATCTTTTGTTCCATTAAAGTTCTCAAAGATCAAACTATTACCTTTCACTTTCCACTGCCCATCTACCAGTTACAGAGAAGGAACATGTAGTAGATGCTTTTTCAATACTTTTTGCATGGATTCTTTATCTTCCTGCCTTTACATATGGTAGTAGTTTGTAGGTTGGCTGGAGGGAGCTCTTATTCCCCTACTTTGATTTTTAAAATCTACTAACCTCATTAAACCCATTCCACTAAACCCAATCCATATTCTTATCCTTTGAAATGGACAAAGGATCTCTCCATAACAGCTAACACATTGAATGCTTACTATGTGTCAGGCAGAGTTCTAAATGTTAAAAAAATATTAACTCATCAAGTCCTGACCCTTCTTGACTCCCAACCAGTGGCTCCCATATTATCCCTCCCATATGGAAATTCTAGGGACATCCTGTTTATATAAAACCTAAATGTGGTGTAACTTCAGGCCTTCACCTTCAGACAAGTCTGGCTCTGATTTCAGAGTGCCCATTGTTCCCTAAGGTTCAGGGATGTCATTTTAAACTCTTTGAAGCACATCAGATATAATTCTACTTTCTTCCAATCAAGTGTGTAAACTACAGTGAGGAGAAAGTATGTCTTTTTTTTATAGCATTCACTCTATTTTTCTGCTTCTTGAACATTGTGTACCTTTCTTGTCATTAGTCATCATAAATTTTAAATTAACTGGAAAATGACACACAAAAGTGATATTGGATACTATTTAAATACATTTTAATCATCCTACTATGTCCATAAGAAATAAGCAAGCAGTTTGTTGCAAAGATCCAATATTATGGGAAACACTCAAAAACTAGGTAATATTTGCATTTGGCTTCTTTTTCTTCTTTTTCTTTTGTGTACTCCCTCTAGTGTTCAAAAATATGAGTACTTATAATTAGCCTATTCAAATACTAAAGAACACACATTAATATAAAAGTAAGCCCTTCTTAACCTGATATATATATATATATATATATATATATATATATAAATGTTTTTTTCCCCCTCTGGAGATTATATTGTCCAGTTACTGAATTTTCAATGTATTGTATGAAAAACATTCTTTCTCCCCTTTCCTATGGGAATTTGATTATGTCTGTCTTTCATATGTATATTTTCAACCTGTCCACTTCAGTCAGGGGAAATATTGGACTTCTTGAACTTCTGTCTTTAAAGACCAAAATTTTCCCCAATTTTTAAATCTGAGGCCTAGGCTTTAGTTGGGCATTTGGATATGAACAAGAATCTTCCCACATGCTAGAAATGAAAAAAAAAAAAAAACTATATTAACTAGAGGAGTGTTTTTGAACATGGAAATTAAAATATTTAAATTATTGACATCATTTTATTTTAATATATTGAAACATTATCTAAATACTTTTGTTTCAAGGTACCTTAAGAAATAACAAAGGTATCCCTAGGAATAACAAATAAGTAAAAATAAATAACGTGTATAAACAATTGTCATTTAATATAGCATATTAATAATTGCTAGCATATATAGAAGAGAAAATAATTTTAAATTGTAAAGTTAAATAATTATTACTGTTTGGAAAGTTTTAAAAATCAGATGCTAGTGTTTGAAGTCAATTTTTCTAAACTGACATATAATAATGTTACTTATATTTGATTAATGCCCTTCAGTTTCTAAACTACTTTGATGCCTGCTATTTCAATTCCTCATAGTCAGATGAAGTTAAAAAAAGAATAGAAAGAATAAATTATTTTGAGTGACTTTCAGAGACATTGTTTTCTAAGCTCTATCAACTCCCTGGAAGTATTTTGATATTATAATGATTAGTACATTTTAGATGGAATTTAATACTCAACATTCACCCTATATATTTTGTAGGGAGATATATTCAATACTTTAACCTTATTCATAACAGACTGCATTGTATGCCCTTGGGGGAAGTTACATTTTTAAAACACACAGAATAACGTGGTATGGAATGCCTATTTGGGGTTGTTTCATTACAGGCAGTATGCACCAAAATGCTCGAGAACCTAACATCTGCTTCCTGAAGTCATTAATACTAATAAATATAATGTCTAATGAATTCCATTACTCACCAACAAGCTTTTAGGTTACCTGGGTTCTGATATACTCTGCATTGAATACTGGGTTGGCCAATAACACTTCTTGGATTTTTTTTTTTTTTTTTTTTTTGCTGGCGGGGTGGGGATAGTTATTGAAACACTATCTGAATTCCTATTCATAATGCTTTTCTTTTTTGTCACTCTACTGATTTAGCATTATTTAATAGAGTTAACTCCTACATTATAACTTAGCTCTTTCTTAGATTTGAAATGTCTCTAACCATATTATATTCTTATTGGTTCCTGATCATGTGTCTTCTTTCCTCAGGAAAATTGATGAAGAAAAAGGGATTTAATAAAAAAGCACTGACACCTGAACAGAGTTTCAGAGAGGAAAAAAAAGCAAAAAACAAAAAACAGAACAAGGGCTATCATTTAATAAAGAAATATAGTAATAAGCTTGCTTTATATAGAGTTAGGACACATAATATTTAGTGAAGGTAGGACACTATTTACTAAGTTGATACAAGATGACGATTGTCTTAAATTGTGAGGAAATCTAAACCAATTAAGTACTTTTTAGTCAGAAAGTTTGATCTCCTATGAAATTATATAAAATTGTCTTATTTCACTCTACACCAATAGAAAATGTATGAGGACTGATTGAATTCATGTCTTCATAAGTCCTCCTCTAAGCCATCCTATATAGTACTTCTCAACTTGGCAATGACCTAAAGTACTTTTTGACTATAAAGTACATGGCAGACAGCACTTTGGCTGATTTATTTCTCTTTGATATTTGTTAATTTTCAAAAATAACACAGATACTTAACCAGCATCTTAAAAGGTATCACTACAGGTATTGGTTCCATTTTTATTATAGGAGATGTACATGTGTGTATTATAAAATTCTGAATCTCTGTAGGAAATCTGGTTTTTGAAAGTAGAGATCAAAATAATAATATATTATATTAATGTATTTCCTATAAATTATAGAAAGCATATTACTTTTCTCAATACAGGTGGAAAATGATGCATCAACATGGCTAGGAGTATAGCTTTAAAAAAATTTTTTGTGAATTTAAGAAAATCTTAATACAAGTGTTGCATCAATACACAGAATTTGGTTAGTGATAAAGAAAATTTTAGATTGTAGTATTTTTATAGAATTAGGTAAAATTTGTTTCTATTTGCCTCGAATATTTTTTTCCAAAATAAATTTTGAAATAGTTTAATGATTATATTCAGATAGGTTTCCGTTACTAAAGAGAACCAAGAAATATCCAAATTTGACTTAGTATCTGATCTGTCATTCTAATAAAAAATGATGATTAATGGCTCATTTTTTGTTGTTTTAATTGCCATAATGTCAGTATTTTTTAAATGAAATTTAGCAGGGGAACAGAAATGACAAATATAATTAATAGGAAAAGTGCCATCTTTTTTTTTTTAATGAGCATTTTACCCACTGGACATTTTCTTCCTTTACAGTCAAAGTATATGTTCCATGAGAGTAAGGACCCTATATGTCTTACATCACTACACTCTCTTAGTTTAGAGCAATGCCTATCACGCCGTACCCTAGCAAACTATATTTAATGAAGACCTATAAAAGAGTGAATAAGGAATTCTGAATATCTGAGTATCTATAATTTAAGTCTTATATATACTCCCTTTTTGTTTCTTTCATTATTTCCGAATTCAACTATTGTATTGTTTAAGGTAGATTAGATGATACCGCAGTAATAAATTAACCCTAATGCTAGTAAACATTAACAAATGATTCTTTGTCTAATACACTATACTCTCCAATGCAAGGTGATGGGGAGCTCTGTTCCAAGGAGTTGCTTAGGGACCCAGTCTCTCATGATACTGCTATCTAAACACAGCATTTCCAGGGAAAAAAGAATGCAAGAATTTATACCCACATTCCTGTCTTTTAGTCTGCAAAGCAACACAGATTGCCTGTGTATACAGAACGGTAGCCCCAACCTAGATGCAAGGGAAATGAAGTCTTATAAACCCATGATGAAGAAGATCACTTGGGATTTGGTGAACCCAGTATTGTGTTGGCCACAACTTTACTCTTTCCAGATTCTTGTTTTTCAAAGTTAGGTTTATCGGATATTCACTTCATCAAATAGGTTTCCCACACACACACGCACACATGTTTCTTACATGAACAGAGGATTTGTGAAACTCAATAAATTTGGCATTATTTCCTAAACTTATTGGATTAAGGAGTCTGCTTTTTGGAGACCATCTGTCAGGACTAGTATTCTGTGGAACAATTTTAGAAAACACTTGATCAAATAGGTTAAATAAATGTCAGAATTTGTCATAAAAAGAAGAAACTCACATTTGGTGGAGTCTTTAGCTTATAATAAATCCGTGGATGTATACCTTTTGATACATGTATCCCTTTTGATTGTGCTTGTCAGTAAAACTTAAATAGAATAACAATATATTATTTAGCTTATCATGACAAATTTCTGACCACCTCAGACGTCAGAGCCAATGCCCTGAAATTAAGAGAAAAAAGAATTGCCTATAATTGACCTAAGTGATTCTTAACTAATTTTTGCAAAGATCATTCACTAAAGCAAGTTTACTTTATTTTAGTCAATTCCAACTTGGTCTTAGTTGGCAAAAATATTAACAATCTTGGTTTTAAGTACATAGCAAGTTACAGATACCAAATTAGGATGGGTTGCAGGTTTTCTTTTCCCCCCTAGACGCTTGTATACTGGCACTGGTGTGGAACAAAAGCATATAGCCCAACTGTAAGGAAAAACCCAGAATGACTATTAAAAAATAAGCAAATGCACAGTAGCAACTAACCATATTTGTTAATAGGAGAAAATATCTCTATTCCTCAATTATTTACATTGTCTAAACAAAGTTAAATTACCAGTAGCATACTCTGTTTTAAAAAGTCCGGCAAATGCATAAAAATTTGAAATGATTGTCAATCCAAGTACTGAAAGTAAAAAAAAAAAAAAAAAAATTATGTTTCATTCCTTAAAACAATAAGTTAAGAAAAGAGTGATTTTTGGAATATATCCTCCTCTCTGTATAAATTAGAAGACAATGGTATAATGCTGTTTTGAATTTATAGGATATAATGTGTCATATAGATTTTTATTTCTCATTTTCTCTATTAATAAGGTGGTGAAATAATTAGGAAGTCGGGACTTAGTATTGTAAGTAGTTGCTCTAAATTGCATGATACATATATATTTCATATTATTGTATGGTATAAATAATATGTCATATAATTTAAATTTAATTCTTTGATTTAAAAATTATATACATATATATTTTTTGGCAGCAATATGTTTGCTTCTAGGGGAGAAAGGAAGAAAGGATATATACATTTTTCCTTCCCTGAATTTTAGGGAAATAATTTTTATATTGATTGAAATAACATAAATGATTGTCTGACTTGTATACAATCATAAATATATTTTTGTTAGCGTTTTAAATAAGCAATTATGCACTTACATTAAGTACTATTACAATGAAATCTTAACTTGCTAAATTGATACAATTTAGGATAACTCTTAGCCAATTCAGAAGAGCAGATTTAAAAGTATTACTCTATATCTTGTATAATAATTGAGCTTTTGTAACAATTTGTGTCACATTTTTCTTTAGTTTTCATAGTTCCAGAAAAAGTATTGAGATAAATACTGGTTACCCTCAGTTTGAGGCATTTTATTAGTGAAAAATTATAAAAGGACAACATATGTAATTAGGTATACTTTTCATCCTATGTTTGTTGGAGATGCATTTTGGATGATGGGAAATTCTAACCTTAAGCAGGTACTAACATGAATATTTATGTGCTTATAACATCTGATGTTTGTACCTGCTGTGAATTTTCTGAAGTTCTCTTAAATGAAAGCAATGATGTATCGTACAAAGTATAGACCAACTGCAATGAAGTTGTTCATCATGAGTTACTAGTGAGCCTTTTGCAGATGTTGGTGTAAATTATGTCTAGATTTAGTTTTTAATGTTTACTGTCACATTGAGTATCGCATGAGAAGTCACTTGAAAAGAGTGGAAAATGACTAGGCCCCATGATTAATTTTCTTGGAAATCTGTTAGCCTGAAAATACATTAGAAATACTATGCCTTAATCATTTTCTCTTCTTGTATATTCTGTATTAACTTAAATACAACACGTAAGCACGCACACTCTCTCTTTGTTTTTATTTCCTTTTATAAAGCTATCTACCAGTTTAAGGGAATGAGGTAACTCCCAAGATCATAAAGCCTTGATAACAAAATCCATTAGAAATGTCTGATTAATCAGTGAATTGGAATGAAGCAATTACCAGTATACATATTACAAAAAATGGAAATGGGGTTTATAAATTACAGTGTTCAAACTCTTTGTTCACCTTGCTTTTTAATAGTGTTCAGCTTTCTGAGGTTAATTTTTGGAACTATTATTGGTTTTTGTTTCATTTTTAGTTAAAACAAAAAACATCATCGATTGTATTATAGACTGCTTTATACCTAAACTGTTGCACTTTTTCTTATACCTTGTTTTACCAATCTTCAGTAAGTTGGTACCACTTTTATTTATTTAAGCTTTCCATTTTGAGAGATTTACAGATTCATATGCAATATATAATACATGGAGGTCCCTTGTACCTTTGCCCAGTTTGCTCTAGTGATAATATCCTGCAAAACTATAGTACAGTATTACAACCAGGAGATTGACATTGATACAGTCAGGATACAGAATAGTTCCATCACCACAAGAATAGCTCATGTTGCCTTTTGTATAGCTCCACCCACATCCCTATCTTCACTCCCTCCCTAACTCCTGCCAATCACTAATTTGTTCTCCATTTCAACAATTGATCATTTCAAGATTGTTATATAAATGGACTCATGTAATATGTAACCTTTTAAGATTACCTTTTTTTCACTCATCATAATTCCTGGAAATTCATCCAGGTTTTTTTTTTTTATTAATAAATACTTTGTTTCTTTTTATTGCTGACTAGTATTCCATGGTATAGATTTACCATACCTTGTTTAACCACTCACCCATTGAAGGAGAGTCATCTGGGTTGTTCCCAGGCTTTTATTTTAAAAGTTGCTATAAACATTTATGTGTAAATTTTTGTATGAACATAAATTTTTATTACTCTTAGATAAATGCCCAAGAGTACAATTGCTAGATTATATGGTACTTCCATGTTTAGTTTTGTAAGAACTGTCAAATGGTTTGCCAGAGTTGCTTTACCATTTTGGTCCCACCAGCAATGTATGAGTGATTCCGTTTTTCAGTTTCTCTGCATTCTCACCAGAATTTGATGTTGTCATTGCTTTTATCTTAGCCTTCTCATAGGTGTTTAGTGATATTTGATCATGGTTTTAGTCTGCATTTCCCTGACGGCTAACGATGTTGAGCATCTTTTCATTTGCTTACTTGCTAGGTGTATATCATCTTTGGTGAAATGTGTATCTCATTTTTCAATGAGATTGTTTATTTTTTAACTGTTGAGTTTTGAGAGTTGTTTATATATTTTAGATACTAGTCCTTTGTCAGGTATATGGTTTTCTAATATATTCTCCCAGTCTGTAGCTTGTCTTTGCATTTTCTTCACAGGGTCTTTTTTAGGACAAATGTTTTAAAATTTGAAGAATTTCTGAAGTTTATCAGTTTTTCACTTTATGGATTATACTATTTGTGTCAAGTAGAACTCTTTGCATAGCACTAAATCCTGAAGGTTTCTCTTATTTTTTTCTAAACTTTTATGTATTTCCATTTGAGTTTATGATCCTTGTTGAGTTAACTTTTGTATAAGATTTGAGACTTAAGTTGAAGTTCATTGTTTTGCATATGAATAACCACTTGCTCCAAGTGGTTGAAACCGTTGTTTTTTAAACCATTTGCTGAAAAGTCTAACTTTCTTCCATTAAATTGCTTTTTCACCTTTGTGAAACATCATTTGGGATTACTTCTGTGGGACTGTTTCTTGGTTCTCCATTCTGTTACATTGGTCTGTGTGTCTATCCCTCCACACAGTGTTGATTATCGTAGCTATATAATGTCTTTAAGTTGGGTAGACTGATTCTTCCCACTTTGTTCTTTTACAAAATTATTTTAGGTATTCTAATTTCTTGGATTTCCATGTAAATTTTAGAATAATCTTGTCAACCTTTGTGAAAAAAAACTTGCTGGGATTAAACCTGAATATCAATTTGGGAAGGATTAACGATTTCACAATGTTGAGTTTTTCAATCAATGAACACAATATGTCTCTATTTATTTATACCTTACTTGATTTATTTTATGCATATTTGATGGTTTTTATATGGTATGTACATGTTTTGTTAGATTTCTACCTATTTTTGAATGATTGTAAATAATTTTTGAGTTATTTATAAATTTCAGTGTCCATCTGCCCATTGATAGTAAAGTTACAATTTATTTTTGTTTGTATATCTTATATATGTGACCTTACCTAACACATTTATAATTTTTAGGAGATTTTGTGTTTGTTTGTTTTCTTAGATTTCTTGGGACTTTCTATCAATAACCATGATATTTGCAAATAAGGACAGTTTTATTTCTGCCTTTTTTAGATGTATATTTTTATTTCCTTTTCTGCACTTGATATGATCCTGTAATTTTTCTTCTTTAGCCTTTTAATATGGTAGATTAAACTAGCCTTGCATATCTGAAATAAACTCCATTTGGTCATGCTGTATAATTAACTTTATGTATAGCTGAATTCTGTTTGCTAATACATTTTTAAGGATTTTTGTTTCTGAAGTCATGAGGGATATTTATATATAGTTTGGTTGTTATTGTTGTTCTGTGCTTGATTGATGTTGGCATTAGGGTGGTACTAGCTTTAAAAAATGAATTGTGAAGTGTTCCCTCATCTCCTATTTTTTGGAAGCAGTTGTGTTAAATTTTATTAATTCCCCTTTGAATGTTTGATAGAATCCTCCATCTGGGCTTGGAGATTTTCCTTTTAATTTCCTTAATGGCTATAAAATTATTCAAATTATCTGTTTTGTATTGGCTAAGGGTGGTAGTTTGTGTTTTTCAAGGAATTAATCAATTTCATCTAACTTGACAAATTTATATGTGTAGAGCTTTGTATAGTGTTCCTTTATTATTGTTTTGAAGGACATGTGGTGATGTCCTTAGTTTTATTTCTGATGTTGGTAATTTATATTGTCTCTCTTGTTTTCCTTGTCACTATTTAGTTTTGTGAATTTTATTGATCTTTTTGAAGAACCAGCTCATTATTCCATTGATTTCTTATATTGTTTACTGTTTTTAATTTCATTGATATCTATCTGTTCTTATATTTATTATTTTTATTCTTCCTGTTTTTATTTTTTTAGGTTCTTAAGGTAGGGGCTTAAAGTATTGAACTTAGATTTTTCATCTTTTCTGTTGTAAGCATATAGTGCTATATATTGAATACTTCCCTCTCAGCTTCTGCTTTAGCTTTGTTCCACATATATTGATATTTTGTATTTTTATTTTCATTCAGTTCAGCTTATTTTTAAGTTTCCCTTGAGACCTCCTCTTTGAACTATGGACTGTTTAGAAGTATGTTGTTTAGTTTCTAAGTATTTGGAGATTTTCATGTTTTCTTTTTTCTTTTTTTTAATAAATTTATTTATTTATTTTTGGTTGTGTTGGGTCTTCATTGCTGTGCGCAGGCTTTCTCCAGTTGTGGCGAGTGGGGGCTACTCTTCGTTGAGGTGCGTGGGCTTCTCATTGCAGTAGCTTCTCTTCCTTGCTGAGCATGGGCTCTAGGCGTGCGGGCTCAGTAGTTGTGGCTCGCGGGCTCTAGAGCGCAGGCTCAGTAGTTGTGGTGCATGGACTTAGTTGCTCTGCCGCATGTGGGATCTTCCCGGACCAGGGCTCGAACCCGTGTCCCCTGCATTGGCAGGTGGATTCTTAACCACTGCGCCACCAGGGAAGTTCTCATGTTTTCTTTTTATTATTGATTTCTAGTTTGATTCCATTGAGGTCAGAGAACACACTCTGTATAATTTAAATTCTCCTAATTAGTTGAGACTTTTTTGTGGCCCAGAATGTGATATATTTTGGTAAAGGTTTCATAGAAACTTGAAAAGAATGTGCATACTGCTGTTGGGTGGAGTGTTCCATAAACATCGATTAGATCTTGTTGGTTAATGATATTGTTGAGTTCTATATCCTTTCTGATTTTCCGTCTAGTTATTCTGTCAGTTTTAAGAGAAGGGTGTTAAAGTCTCCAGCTATAACTACTATATGGTTTTGTCTGTTTTTCCTTTCAGTTATATCAGTTTTTGTTTCAGTTGTACAATAGTACTGGTATGTCTTCTTGGTTGATTGATCCATTTATTATTATATAATGTTCCTCTCTTTCTTGCTGTGAGATATATATATATATATACAGATATATATATGTCTAGTTAATCTACCATTAATATAGACACTTTGTTTGCTTTGATTAAGGTCTGTATATCTTTTTCTATCATTATATTTGAAGCGAGCTTCTTATAAATAGTATATAGTTGAATCAGTCACATTATTAATCTCTTTCTTCTGTTGATGTGTTTAGACCATTTACATTTAATATGGTTACTGACATGTTAACTCTTTAGTCTGTCATTTTGTTTTTGTCTTCTCTTTGTTTTCCTTGCTTTTTCTCTGTTTTCTTTTTCCTGACTTCTTGTGTGTTACTTGAACAACTTTAGAATACCATTTTGATATGTCTACAGTGTATGTTACTCTCTTATATAGCTTTTTTTGGTGGTAGTTCTAGGTATTACATTATATATGCATAGCTTATGACAGTCTACTGTTGTCATTTTACCAGTTTGAGTGCATTGTAGAAACCTTACCTTCCTTTATGTCCCTTTTCACTACCTTACTTATAGTATATTTACCGTAAATATTTTCCCTGCATGCATTGAAAACCACATCTGACGGTTAAACATTTTTATTCCACTATCAAAAATAATTAAGAAAACCCAAGAGGAAAGGAATATCTATTGTATTTACCTACTTTATTGTTTACTTTGTTCTATCTTCTTTCTAGGTGTTTTAAGCTTCCTTTTTTTATCATTTTCTTTTTGTTTAGAGAACTTCTTTGGTCATTTTTTTAGGGAGGGTCGTTTAGTAAATAATTCTCTTAGCTTTTCTTCATTCTGAGAATTTCTTGGTTTTCCCTTCATTTTTCTTTTCTTTTCTTTTCTTTTTAACATCTTTATTGGAGTATAATTGCTTTACAATGGTGTGTTAGTTTCTGCTTTATAACAAGGTGAATCAGCTATACATATACATATATCCCCATATCTCCTCCCTCTTGCATCTCCCTCCCACACTCTCTATCCCACCCCTCTAGCTGGTCACAAAGCAACAAGCTGCTTCCCACTAGCTATCTATTTTACACTTGGTACTGTATATATGTGCATGCCACACTCTCACGTCGACCCAGCTTACCCTTCCCCCTCCCCGTATCCTCAAGTCCATTCTCTATGTCTGCGTCTTTATTCCTGTCCTGCCCCTAGGTTCTTCAGAACCATTTTTTTTTTTTTTTTTTAGATTCCATATATATGTGTTAGCACACGGTATTTGTTTTTCTCTTTCTGACTTACTTCACTCTGTATGACACAGGCTAGGTCCATCCACCTTACTACAAATAACTCAATTTCATTTCTTTTTATGGCTGAGTAATATTCCATTGTATATATGTGCCACATCTTCTTTATCCATCCATCTGTCGCTGGAAACTTAGGTTGCTTCCATATCTTGGCTATTGTAAATAGATCTGCAATGAACATTGTGGTTCATGATTCTTTTTGAGTTATGGTTTTCTCAGGGTATATGCCCAGTAGGGGGATTGCTGGGTTGTATGGTAATTCTATTTATAGTTTTTTAAGGAACCTCCATACTGTTCTCCATAGTAGCTGTATCAATGTACATTCCCACCAACAGTGCAAGAGGGTTCCCTTTTCTCCACACCCTCTCCAGCATTTATTGTTTGTAGATTTTTTTAATGATGGCCATTCTGACTGGTGTGAGGTGATACCTCATTGTAGATTTGATTTGCATTTCTCTAATGATTAGTGATGTTGAGCATCCTTTCATGTATTTGTTGGCAATCTGTATATCTTCTTTGGAAAAATGTCCATTTAGGTCTTCTGCCCATTTTTGGATTGGGTTGTTTGTTTTTTTGATATTGAGCTGCATGAGCTGCTTGTAAATTTTGGAGATTAATCCTTTGTCAGTTGCATCATTTGCAAATATTTTCTCCCATTCTGAGGGTTGTCTTTTTGTCTTGTTTATGTTTTCCTTTGCTGTGCAAAAGCGTTTAAGTTTCATTAGGTCCCATTTGTTTATTTTTGTTTTTATTTCCATTTCTCTAGGAGCTGGGTCAAAAAGGATCTTGCTGTGATTTATGTCATAGAGTGTTCCGCCTATGTTTTCCTCTAAGAGTTTGATAGTGTCTGGCCTTACATTTAGGTCTTTAATCCATTTTGAGTTTATTTTTGTGTATGGTGTTAGGGAGTGTTCTAATTTCATTCTTTTACATGTAGCTGTCCAGTTTTCCCAGCACCACTTATTGAAGAGGCTGTCTTTTCTCCACTGTATATTCTTGCCTCCTTTATCAAAGATAAGGTGACCATATATGCGTGGGTTTATCTCTGGGCTTTCTATCCTGTTCCATTGATCTGTATTTCTGTTTTTGTGCCAGTACCACACTGTCTTGATTTCTGTAGCTTTGTAGTATAGTGTGAAGTCAGGGAGCCTGATTCCTCCAGCTCCATTTTTCTTTCTCAAGATTGCTTTGGCTATTCGGGGTCTTTTGTGTCTCCATACAAATTGTGAAATTTTTTGTTCTAGTTCTGTGAAAAATGCCATTGGTAGTTTGAAAGGGATTGCATTGAATCTGTAGTTTGCTTTGGGTAGTATAGTCATTTTCACAATGTTAATTCTTCCAATGCAAGAACATGGTATGTCTCTCCATCTGTTTGTATCAACTTTAATTTCTTTCATCAGTGTCTTTTAGTTTTCTGCATACAGGTCTTTTGTCTCCTTAGGTAGGTTTATTCCTAGGTATTTTATTCTTTTTGTTGCAATGGTAAGTGGGAGTGTTTCCTTAATTTCTCTTTCAGATTTTTCATCATTAGTGTATAGGAATGCCAGAGATTTCTGTGCATTAATTTTGTTTCCTGCAACTTTACCAGATTCATTGATTAGCTCTAGTAGTTTTCTGGTAGCATCTTTAGGATTCCCTGTGTATAGTATCATGCCATCTGCAAACAGTGACAGCTTTACTTCTTCTTTTCCGATTTGGATTCCTTTTATTTCTTTTTCTTCTCTGATTGCTGTGGCTAAAACTTCCCAAACTATGTTGAATAATAGTGGTGAGAGTGGACAACCTTGTCTTGATTGTAGAGGAAATGGTTTCCGTTTTTCACCATTGAGAATGATGTTGGCTGTGGGTTTGTCATATATGGCCTTTATTATGTTGAGGTAAGTTCCCTCTCTGCTTACTTTCTAGAGGGTTTTTATCATAAATGGGTGTTGAATTTTTTCAAAAGCTTATTGGGCATCTATTGAGATGATCATATGTTTTTTCTCCCTCAGTTTGTTAATATGGTGAGTCACATTGATTGATTTGCATATATTGAAGAATCTTTGCATTCCTGGGAGAAACCTCACTTGATCATGGTGTATGATCATTTTAATGTGCTGTTGGATTCTGTTTGCTAGTATTTTGTTGAGGATTTTTGCATCTATGTTCATCAGTGATATTGGCCTGTAGTTTTCTTTCTTTGTGACATTTTTGTCTGCTTTTGGTGTCAGGGTGATGGTGGCCTCGTAGAATGGGTTTGGGTGTGTTCCTCCCTCTGCTATATTTTGGAAGAGTTTGAGAAGGATAGGTGTTAGCTCTTCTCTAAATGTTTGGTTGAATTCACCTGTGAAGGCATCTGGTCCTGGGCTTTTGTTTGTTGGAAGATTTTTACTCACAGTTTCAATTTCAGTGCTCGTGATTGGTCTATTCCTATTTTCTATTTCTTCCTGGTTCAGTCTCGGAAGGTTGTGCATTTCTAAAAATTTGTCCATTTCTTCCAGGTTGTCCATTTTATTGGCATATAGTAGCTTGTAGTAATCTCTCATCATCCTTTGTATTTCTGCAGTGTCACTTGCTACTTCTCCTGTTTCATATCTAATTCTGTTGATTTGAGTCTTCTCCCTTTTTTTTCTCGATGAGTCTGGGTAATGGTTTATCAACTTTGTTTATCTTCTCAAAGAACCAGCTTTTAGTTTTATTGATCTTTGTTATCATTTCCTTCATTTCTTTTTCATTTATTTCTGATCTGATCTTTATGATTTCTTTCCTTCTGCTAACTTTGGGGTTTTTTTTGTTCTTCCTTCTCTTATTGCTTTAGGTGTAAGGTTAGGTTGTTTATTTGAGATGTTTCTTGTTTCTTGAGGTAGGATTGTATTACTATAAACTTCCCTCTTACAGCTGCTTTTGCTGCATCCCGTAGGTTTTGGGTCATCATGTTCTCATTGTGATTTGTTTCTAGGTATTTTTTGATTTCCTCTTTGATTTCTTCAGTGATCTCTTGGTTATTTAGTATTGTATTGTTTAGCCTCCATGTGTTTGTATTTTTTACTGACTTTTTCCTGTAATTGATATCTAATCTCATAGTGTTGTGGTTGGAAAAGACACTTGATACGATTTCAATTTTCTTCAATATACCGAGGCTTGATTTGTGACCCAAGGTATGATCTATCCTGGAGAATGTTCCATGAGCACTTGAGAAGAAAGTGTGTTCTGTTTTTTTTGGTGGAATGTCCTATAAATATCAATTAAGTACATCTTGTTTAATGTATCATTTAAAGCTTGTGTTTCCTTAATTATTTTCATTTTGGATGATGTGTCCATTGGTGAAAGTGGAGTGTTAAAGTCCCCTACTGTGATTGTGTTACTGTCGATTTTCCCTTTTATGTATGTTAACATTTGCCTTATATATTGAGGTACTCCTATGTTGGGGGCATAAATATTTACAATTGTTATATCTTCTTCTTGGATTGATCCCTTGATCATTATGTAGTGTCCTTCTTTGTCTCTTGTAATAATCTTTCTTTTAAAGTCTATTTTGTCTGATATGAGAATTGCTACTGCAGCTTTCTTTTGATTTCCATTTGCATGGAATGTCTTTTTCCATCCCCTCGCTTTCAGTCTGTATGTCCCTAGGTCTGAAGTGGGTCTCTTGTAGACAGCATATATATGGGTCTTGTTTTTATATCCATTCAGCCAGTCTATGTATTTGGGTTGGAGCATTTAATCCATTTACATTTAAGGTAGTTATTGATATGTATGTTCCTATTCCCATTTTCTTAATTGTTTTGGGTTTGTTATTGTAGGTCTTTTCCTTCTCTTGTGTTTCCTGCCTAGAGAAGTTCCTTTAGCATTTGTTGTACAGCTGGTTTGATGGTGCTGAAATCTCTTAGCTTTTCCTTGTCTGTAAAGGTTTTCATTTCTCCATCAAATCTGAATGAGTTCCTTGCTGGGTAGAGTAATCTTGGTTGTAGGTTTTCCCCTGTCCTCACTTTAAATATGTCCTGCCATTCCCTTCTGGCTTGAAGAGTTTCTGCTGAAATATCAGCTGTTATCCTTATGGGGATTCGCCTGTATGTTATTTGTTGTTTTTCCCTTGCTGGTTTTAATATTTATTCTTTGTATTTAATTTTTGATAGTTTGATTAATATGTGTCTTGGCGTGTTTCTCCTTGGATTTATCCTATATGAGACTCTCTGTGCTTCTTGGACTTGATTCTTGAATGACTATTTCGTTTCCCATATTAGGGAAATTTTCAACTGTAATCTCTTCAAATATTTTCGCAGTCCCTTTCTTTTTCTCTTCTTCTTCTGGGACCCCTATAATTCGAATGTTGATGCGTTTAATGTTGTCCTAGTGGTCTCTGAGACTGTCCTCAATTCTTTTCATTCTTTTTTCTTTATTCTTCTCTGTGGTAGTTATTTCCACTATTTTATCTTCCAGGTCACTTATCCGTTCTTCTGCCTCAGTTATTCTGCTATTGATTCCTTCTAGAGAATTTTTAATTTCATTTATTGTGTTGTTCATCATTGTTTTTTTGCTCTTTAGTTCTTCTATGTCCTTGTTAAACGTTTCTTGTATTTTCTCCATTCTATTTCCAAGATTTTGGATCATCTTTACTATCATTATTTTGATTCCTTTTTCAGGTAGACTGCCTATTTCCTCTTCATTTGTTAGGTCTGGTGGGTTTTTACCTTGCTCCTTCATCTGCTTTGTGTTTCTGTCTTCTCATTTTGCTTAACTTACTGTGTTTGAGGTCTCCTTTTCTCAGGGTGCAAGTTCGTAATTCCTGTTGTTTTTAGTGTCTGCCCTCAGTGGCTAAGGTTGGTTCAGTAAGTTGTGTAAGCTTCCTCATTGAGGGGACTAGTGCCTGTGTTTTGGTGGATGAGGCTGGATCTTGTCTTTCTGCTGGGCAGGACTGCATCTGGTGGTGTGTTTTGGGGTGCCTGTGACCTTATTATGATTTTAGGCAGCCTCTCTGCCAATGGGTGGGTTTGTGTTCCCGTCTTGTTAGCTGTTTGGCATAGGGTGTCCAGCACTGGCGGTTGCTGGTTGTTGAGTGGAGCTGGGTGTTAGCGCTGAGATGGTGATCTCTGGGAGAACTTTTGCCATTTCATATTACATGGAGCTGGGAGGACTCTGTTGGACCAATGTCCTGAACTCGGCTCTCCCACCTCAGAGGCACAAGCTTGACGCCCGGCTGGAGCACCAAGATCATGTCATCCACATGGCTCAGAAGAAAAGGGAGAAAAAATGAATGAAAGAAAGAAAAAAGTAAAATAAAATAAAGTTATTAAAATAAAAAATATTAAAAATTAAAAAATTAAAAAGTAATTTAAAAAAAAGAAAGAAAACAAACAAACAAACAAAAAAACAGACAGAGAGAACCCTAGAACAAATGGTAAAAGCAAAGCTATACAGACAAGATCACACAAAGAAGCATACACATACACTCAAAAAAAGAGAAAAAGGAAAAAATATATATATATCTATATATAAAAAGAAAAGAAGAGAGCAACCAAATCAATAAACAAATCTACCAATGATAATTAGCTCTAAATACTAAACTAAGATAAACATAAAACGAGAAACTAATTAGATGCAGAAAGCAAACCCGAAGTCTACAGTTGCTCCCAAAGTCCACTGCCTCAATTTTGGGATGATTCGTTGTCTATTCAGGTATTCCAGAGACTCAGGATACATCAAGTTGATTGTGGAGATTTAATCCACTGCTCCTGAGGCTGCAGGCAGAAATTACCCATTGTCTTCTTTGTTTGCACAGCTCCTGGGGTTCAGCTTTGGATTTGGCCTCACCTCTGCATGTAGGTCACCTGAGGACGTCTGTCGTTCGTTCAGACAGGACGGGGTTAAAGTAGCAGCTGATTAGGGGGCTCTGGCTCACTCAGACCTGGGGGAGGGAGGGCTATAGAATGCGGGCTGAGCCTGCGTTGACAGAGGCCAGCATGACGTTGCAACAGCCTGAGGTGTGCCATGTGTTCTCCCGGTGAAGCTGTCACTGGATCATGGGGCCCTGGCTGTGGCAGTCTGCACAGGCTCCCAGGAAGGGAGGTGTGGATAGTGATCTGTGCTTGCACACTGGCTTCTTGGTGGCTGCAGCAGCAGCCTTAGCATTTCATGCCTGTCTCGGTGTCCCCGCTGATAGCTGAGGCTGGTGCCCGTCTCTGGAGCTTGTTTCAGTGGTGCTCTGAATCCCCTCTCCTTGTGTACCCTGAAACAATGAATGGTCTCTTGCTTCTTAGTGAGGTACAGACTTTTTCCCTGACTCCCTCCCAGATAGCTGTGGCACACTTGCCCCCTTCAGGCCCCAGTCCTCTCCCTGGGATCCGACCTCTGAAGCCCGAGCCTCAGCTCCCAGCCCCCACCCGCTCTGGAGAGTGAGCAGACAAGCCTCTGGGGCTGGTGAGTGCTGGTCAGCAGCGATCCTCTGTGTGGGAATCTCTCCGCTTTGCCCTCTGCACCCCTGTTGCTACGCTCTCCTCCATGGCTCCAAAGCTTCCCCTCTGCCCACCCCCCATCTTCCCCAGTGAAGGGGCTTCCTAGTGTGTGGAAACTTTTCCTCCTTCACAGCTCCGTCCCTGAGGTGCAGGTCCTGTCCCTATTCCTTTGTCTCTGTTTTTTCTTTTTTTCTTTTGCCCTACCCAGGTACGTGGGGAGTTTCTTGCCTTTTGGGAGGTCTGAGGTCTTCTGCCAGCATTCAGTAGGTGTTCTGTAGGATTTGTTCCACATGTAGATGTATTTCTGATGTATTTGTGGGGCGGAAGGTGATCTCCACATCTTACTCCTCCACCATCTTGAAGGTCTCCCCTTCCCTTCATTCTTTAAGGATATTTTCACTGGTTATAGAATCCTGGGTAAATAGTTCTTTTCTTTAAGCACTTAAAATTGTTTTTCTACTTCCTTCTTATCTCCTTGGTTTCTGATTAGAAATTTGCTGTACTTCAAAATAGTTTTCCCTTGTAGATAAGTTGTTATTTCTCTCTCACTACTTTCATTGTTTTTCTTTGTATTTAGTTTTCAGAAATTTGACTGCGATGTATCTTGGTTTGGATTTCTTTGGATTTATCCTGTTTGGAGTTTGCTCATTTTCTTGAATCTTTAGGTGTATGTCTTAAAAATTTTTTTCTTCCAGTTTTATTGAGATATAATTGACATAAAGCACTGTCTAAGTTTAGGCTGTATAGCATAATGATTTGACATACATACATCGTGAAATGATTGCCACAATAAGTTTAGTTTAGTGAACAGCCATAATCTCATGTAGATACAAAATTAAAGAAATAGAAAAAAATTTTTCCTTGTAATGATAGTTCTTAGGATTTACTCTCTTAACAATTTTCATATATAACATACAGTAGTGTTATTATATTTATCATATTGTACATTACATCTCTAGTACTTATTTATCTTATAACTGGAAGTTTGTACCTTTTGACCACCTTCATCCTATTCTCCCTCCCTCCCCCACCTATGGTAACCACCTATCTGAATCTTTTCTATGAGTTGTTTATTTTTGAAGTATAGTTGACCTACAACAGTATATTAGTTCCTGGTACACAACATAGTGATTCAGTATTTCTATACAATGCGAAATGATCAACATGATAAGTCTAGTTACCATCTGTCACCATTCAAAGATATTTTATAATTATTAACTATATTCTCCACACTATATATTTTGTACCCATATGTATTTTGACAAATATGGGACATTTTCAGTCATTACTTTTTGAGAAATTTTTTGTAGTCCTGCCATCTTTCTCCTCCCTTGTGTGACTTCAATGAAATGAATGTTAGATCTCTGGTTATGGCCCCATGGATCCTTGAGGCTCTTTTTTTGTTGTTGTTGTTATTTTCAGTCTATTTTCTTTCTGTTGTTCAAATTGAATAATTTTGGTTGTTATGTCCAATCTGTAGTGTCCAATTAAATTCAGTGATTCTTATGTCCCCTCCATTCTCTTGTTGAGCCCATTCAGTGAGTTTGCAATTTTGATTATTCTATTTTTCACTACTGAAATTTACATTTGGCTCTTCTTTATGTCTTTGCTTTCTTTGCTGAGTCTTTCTATTTGTCTTACTTTTTCATTTGTTTCAAGCATGTTCATAATTTTTATCAAAGCATTTTCTTGTGATGGCTGCTTTAAAATCTTTGCTACTCCTATCATCATGGTGTTCACATCTGTTGGTTGTCTCTTTTTCCTTTTTTCATCCAGTTTGGAATCTTCTTGATTTTTGGTATGATTAGTGATTCTAACTGAAACCTGGACGTTTTGGGTATTATGTTTTGAATGTCTTGGAAATGAATGCAACACACCATTACTGCTGGTACGTATAGAAATCTAGTTCCCTACTCTCCTCTTTTGATGTCCAAGAAAGGGAAGGTACGGTGCAGGAGGGAGGGCTGTTCTTTCCTATTCTTTGAATATGAAAGTCCAGATTCCTCCCTTACTCAGCCTTTTCTGATACTACCTCAGGAAGGTATTGGGGTGATTCTTTATATCCTCTTGAGGGTGGAAGTCTAGGTTCCGCACTTGGCCTTCATTGGTGCCAGTGGGATTGGGGGCCACTGTTTTTCTGTGGTGTTTGATTGGAGACCAACTATTTAAATTTTTCTGTCTTGTTAGGCTGTTCTTTTCCTAGTGATTTGGCTGGAGAGAGGAGGCTTTTGCTGCATCTTTTTTGTCTACTCCCCTTGATATTGCCAGCTTGATGGCTTCTTCGGCAACAAGTCTGGGATATATAAGCCTGGGATTATATAAGTCTGGGATTATAAACCTGGGATAAGCCCAAGTCTGGGAATATATATATATATATAAATGAAAATCCAGAAACTCACCACCTACTTTCCCTTTAGATCTGGAGGTCCCTAGCTGTTCTTCCTTCATTTATCCTTCTGTTAGAGTCCTCTTATGTTCGTTTTATATATAATGTCCAGGGGTTTTAGTTGTGTGTAGTAGGAGTCATAGAGAAAAGTACATCAACTTCATCTTTTTGGAAGTAAAAGTCCATTTGTTTTTAAACTGGAACATTAAACTACTTCTGTATTTGATAATTCAGATATATTGTAAAATTAAACATTTTTGGCCAAAATGTTAAATTTTATTTATTTATTTTTATTCTTTTATTTATCTTTTTAAACAATTTTAAAAATTATTTATTTAATTTAGGCTGCGTTGGGTCTTCATTGCTGTGTGCGGGCTTTCTCTAGTTGCGGCGAGCGGGGGCTACTCTTCGTTGCGATGCCTGGGCTTCTCCATGCGGTGGCTTCTCCTGTTGCAGAGTGCGGGCTCTAGGTGCAAGGGCTTCAGTAGTTGTGGCATGTGGGCTCAGTAGTTGTGGCTCACAGGCTCTAGAGCGCAGGCTCAGTAGTTGTGGCGCACTGGCTTAATTGCTCCGTGGCATGTGGGATCTTCCCAGACCAGGGCTCAAACCCATGTCCCCTGCATTGGCAGGTGGATTCTTAACCACTGTGCCACCAGAGAAGTCCCTATTTATTTTTATTTTAAAATTTTTGGGTGTGCCGCGAGGTTTGTGGGATCTTAGTTCCCCGACCAGGGATTGAACCTGCGCCCTTGCAGTGAAAGTGCAAAGTCCTAACCATTAGACTGCCAGGGAATTCCCGAAAATGTTAAATTTTAAATCATGAATTTCAAAAATATGGCAGTCACCAAAGAGAAGCATTTATTCTTGATTTCTTGCCTATGTTTAGTTAGATAGTGGTACCACATGGAAAACTGTTTCCCTCTTAAGAAATTTATATTTTCTGTCAATCTCATTAAATAAAATTTGAATAGAGAAATTATACTGAAAGCCATACCTTATTGTTATTTTTTGTTATTAAAAGAAGGGATCTTTCAGCATGCCAATTAAAGTTAATCTGTGAGAAAAGAATCAGAATTATTTAAGTTCATGCTAAACTGTATAAATTTTATATGCTTTATCTTGTAGATTAATAGAATTTAGTGCTTGGATAAAACTTTCTTGCTTTTATTTTATGATCTTATTCTTACATAATTACTAAGAAGCCTTAAAAAACAAAGTGAGTGACTATGATATGAAATACATTAGAAATACAAGATGAAAAGATTGAGTACTTTCCCCTAAAGAATTCAGGGAAGAGGCTTTTAACTTTAAATTACATATAGAAGCATTAAACTTGTTCATTTGAAATAATACAAAATATTTTACCTCAATATATAGAGTAAATGTGAAAGGACTTAGGATGGTAGAAATGTGTAGAATGAATTTAATGAAGAAATCTCCAGAATTGGGTTTAGTCTTTGTGGGTGACCTATTTAAGTTAATGACATGAATTAAATTAATTGAACATTGCATCTGAATTCTATCTGTGACTTTTAAGTTGAAATAGATTTAAACATATACTGTGATAAAATCAGAGAGGGGATCGTATATCCATCAAAATTTTAACTAGGTGCCAGATATTTCTTTTGTCTAGAAAGAAAAGGTGACTTGGGGTTACTAAAATGCACTCATATGAACACATACAAACACAGACACGCACACACACACACACACACATACACAACGTGGAATCTTGATAAGTAAGGACTAACTTCTAAAAATAAGTCTAGTTTATGATGGTATGGTGAAAAATAGTGATTTGCCATTCTTTTTACTCTTTTTTAAGTGGACATCTTTAATAAACAATACCTTCTCTATAGTTTAAAGGGCATTTCCTTTAAAATGATTTCTATATGTTGGTTTAGGTCTCATTTATAGAAATGAATGGAACTATACAAATCAAAAGATGTCAAGAGAATGTGGTCAAGTGGTTCATAAAAGAAGAAAAAGGAATGGCTGGTGTACATTTAAAAAGTCACTGAAGTGGAGGAGGGAATCAAGCATTTTCAAAATAAAGCTAATGAAAGTGTAAATTGGAACAATATTTCTGAAGAACATTTTGTCAGTATTCATAGAAGCCATGCAAACTCTTTGTCCCAGTAAACCACTTAATGGAATCTGTTAAAAGGAAATAGAGAAGCACAGAAAATTTTAAATAAAAGAGTATGCATCAAAATATCTATATCAATTTTCTGTTATGTGCTTTCTTTGTTTATTCTCAATTTTCTTCATAATTCTGCTCTTATTTATTTTTTACATTGAATAAATGAAAGTGTTGCATTCCTCATTAGTAAAGAAATCCAATAAATATTATTTTTAAAAGCATATATCAAAATTGTAATATTTAACCCATTTAAACCCCATATAGTAGCCAGTCAAGTCTTAAATATTCTTCTTCTTATCTTTGTTACTTCCTCAGGCAGAAAATCTTTTTAATTCTTCCTTGTATCTGTGACAGGAGTGTTTTAAGTGGTAGAAAACAGAAACTGTAATAAAAAGACAGCTAGTATGTTGAGTCTCTGTGTGCTTAAAATGCAAGGCCACCTGATGTGGGAATCCAGAGGTCTTGGTTTAGATTCCAGCTCTGTTACTGACCTTGGGCAAGTCTGTTAATCCCTCTGGGAGGCAGTTATTTTTATTAGTTGAAGCATATGATGTTGCCATTTTTCTTGGTCAAAACACTTCCTTACTGGGAATTTCTGGTTCACCCTAATACAATGAATAATAAATTTTTTTTTCCTAGCACCAATGATCTATGAGTTTATTGTAGAGTTAATGAAGATTTATCTAAAAAAAAATAAGTGGTTTCTTCTTAGGCAAAAAATCTCCTTTTAAGAGGCAAAGGAGGCTTTCTGTCCATTTAAGAACGTTCTCATATTAACTAGTGAAAGGTTTAGCTCAAGTAACCTATAATTTATCCTTTCACGTAAAAAATATTTTCCTGGTTCATATTCCCGTGTTATGTTGAAGCACATAAATAAAAAACTGGGGGGCCAGTAGGTTAAAAAAAAGTTAATTGTTACACATTCAATTAATCTTAAAGACAACAAATTCCACCAACAAATCTAAGACAGTTTAAGAATAAATTAGAAAATTAAGTATTGAAGATTTTTGTAAATGTCATAAAAAATCTGAAAAAAAAATTTCAGATTCTAGGCACTAAAGTATTTCATGTTTAATGAAATGAGGAAAAAGAGAAAATGCAGATTTAGAAAAATATTTACTTAAAATGATGCAAATTATAAGGATTTAAAGTTTTTTTAAAATATTTCATTCATTACAATTTCTATGAAGTGACATAATTTTACATGATTTTGTTTTAGGGGTAGGAAAAATGAATTTATTGATACAGTGTGAATGCCCTAATAGAAATAATAATAGACACAGAGTCGTTGCAGGGAAAATGTGGAATCCAGTTGTGCTACACCTAAAGTATGGTGAGAGAACAGGGCAGAAATATTTATTGTCACTCAAGTAAGACTCCTACTTCCTTGGAAAAAACTGTAAAATAGTCCAGCTGTTGGTGACACAGTGGTTTATAGAAGAGACTGAGGCCCTTCACCCACACCCTCTTCCCTGGCCTTGGTGCTGATTCTGCTGGAAGTAAACAACCAGCCATGTTCCATCATCTCAAGTTGGAAAAGTCATTGGCAATACATCAGAAGCAGCAGGAATTTGGAGTCTTAAGGCATATCATATCCTTTGGAGACAAATCAAGAGAGATGACAAGAATTTCTTTGAATTTCTACCGGGTGTTTCTTATACGTGAAGCTAAGTTACTAAAAACATTGTGGGAATATTTCTAAAGTCTTTTTCTCCTACTACCTTGAGACTGCCTGCTGTGAAGTACTGGGTTGACATGTTGAAAAGAAACTCTTCTACTCCAGTCTTTGAGAAGTACTTCCAATGAACAAAGAGAGCAGTGAGTCACCCTTCATAGGGCTGACGTGGGCAATGAATATTTGGTCCAAGAAGGGCAGAGTCTCCAGAAGAAAATGATGATGTGGTCAGTAGAGAGGAGCTCATGCAGGAATTCAGAAAAGGGCACGGAGCCAGTTCCTTGCTGCATAGCCATGCAGGGCCCTTCAGCCACAGAGAACCCCTCTGAAGCCAAAACTCTGAAGGTGAATGGCAACACCTTTTCATGCTGCTTCTTGGGCTTATTAAATGTGAGTTCCAGAGACTCACGTGCTCTGGGATTACCTGCACCATCAATTAAATCCTACAGGGCCCACAGTCACAAATCTGTAGGCAAAAAAATGCTCTGCATTTTCAAGGATTTGATCCCACTGACTCATGGGTACAGAAGGAAGTAGTTGATCTTAGAAGGCAGGGGCACTTGTGCCTGATATTGGCATCTTTTTATTGTAGCAACTCTCCAGGTTCTTAGGAATTCTGTCAATTTAGTATTTCTTTTTTCCTAAACATTTGGGATATAATCTGGAGAATCAAGCTGTGTTTCAATACTTTCAAGAATAATGTTAAAAAGAATTCCACCTGATTAATTTAATCCTCTCTACCTTCTCTTCTCCTGCTCTTTCTTCTCCCTTTCCAAACACTTTTCTGACTCCTGGAAATGAGTTTCAGGATAATATAAACTGAATGAGGCTTCTCATAAGTATTTGAATTGAAAACTCTAATGTCTAAAGAAATACTGATGAGGTTCTTAATAAAGAGACAATTTCCAATCCATTTTGTTATTTAAGTGTTCCTGAGCAAATGCAATAAAACCAATCCAAGTCCTGGGCAAGAACTTTTAACAGGAAGTTGGTTACTTTAAACATGTGTGAATGTGGTTTTTGCCTCCTGCTTGGGCAGGTATCCAATCATAAATGGATTTCCCAAATGGGCTCCTTTGCACCCCACTTACCAGATGGAGAGTGCTTGAGTAGCTGAAGCTGGAATTTCCAAAATTTGGTTCTCAAAATTTACTTTGAGATTGTTCATCATAAGAATTATCAGACTATCCATCACTGGAGGACAAAGGTTACATAGATTTGGCAGTTGTACAATTGCCAATTATTTTAATGGAACAAGAGGCATGGAATTTTCCATTTTTCTGTTATGACAGATCGCTACAGCATACAGTTTTGAACAGGTTGAAACTTGTAGTCTTTTCTCTATGAGTAATCTCAAAAGCTGTATAACATAAAAATTGTTCATGAATTATTTGTCATTTCTGCTTTAAACTGATATAATATCTACTTTTAAAACTTACTACTCCTCTTCTGAAAGTATGTGTATGTATTTATATAATATGTATATACATATCAATAGTACATATTTGCCCCTTTTTTGGCATAAAATGTGTCTTTTGTCACATTTACTTATATACTCATATCATGTGACAAAGTTTATGAGAACTTAAAAATACTGATTTCTCAGCAATGATACTTTAAAAACAAATGAAGCAACAGACAGACAGATAGGCACAGTGTACAGAGGCTGTAGGGTATTTTCATATGAATTACCTTCCAGTCACTACCTGTGTGTCCTTGTTTTAACCTGGAATTTTGATGATAATTAGCTTTCAGATTTTATTTATAACTCCTTCCATCTTTATTCCATCTTATAAGGAAAAGACAAAATTAATCATATTTTAGAAGAAATTCCTGCAAACCAAAAATAAAACACATTAAACTATATTTGGATTAGCTATTTCTAAAAATAAGTTTAAAAATTTCATTAAGAGATATGGCCTAATGTTCAATGAATATAGGGTATGAGGGTAAATCCAGTTCTTTCGTATAACCTTTATTTCAGATTGGTGAGGTGAGGATAGGAGAAGGGAAAAGGCACATTAGTTAACTATTAGTGTTTCAAAGTCATTCTGAAGTGTTAAATATGGCAGTTTGAGCTTGGACATCTTTGGAGCAGCAATCACTGCCTGATAAAGGAATCAGTATAAACTGATTCTCTTTTTCTGAGACTTTCAGAACTATGTCCTACTGGGTTTGCACACAGAAATACCTGGACAGCAAAGCAGTGCATTCGTAACAGGGGCAGCTACTGCTTGTTGCCTACCCACTGCATGTGCCTCTTTCACCCTACATGTCAGAACCCCACTTTGGTTTGAGGCACTAACGTGCCCACTAAATAACTACACTTTTCCACTTCTCTTACTAAAAAGTGACATCCTCAGGTCAGTCATTTCAAAATATAAGTCATTGGTAACACTTACAGGAAAGCTTTTAAAAGAGGGCAGACACGGCTGTACGTACCTTTTCTCCTTTTCCTTCCTTTCCTCCCCTTCCTGCTGCCTGGAATAGAGATGTAATGCCCAGAGACACAAGTTGCCCTTTTGAGACCATGAGGATGAAAGCCACACACTGAGATGGTTGATGTCTGGAGTATTCATTCCAGACTTCTTGTAGTTGTTTCCTCATCCTAGACTACTTAAATTTGGACTTTCTGTTATGTAAACCCCTATGTGCTGAAAGCAGTGTTTTTTGTTTTTTTATGTGCAATTGAACACAATTTTCAATTGTTATAATAACATAAAGAGCATATGTGGAGACTAATGACACTTTGCCCTTGTCAGTAGCAGTCTGCTGCAATATGGTAAAATCAGCTTCCTGTAGATAGATGATAATCCAGGACGCTTCAGCTGCTTTAGAAATTACAGTAGAAAGGAAAAGCTTTAGAACGATGGTATTATCCCTCTCTATATCATGAAATTCCTATATTTAGAGGCTTAGGCTTTTCCAATATATGAAGAATATGCTTATAAAATCTGTCTTTACTTAACAGTGCCTTATGTGGGTAATATGTCTCTGCACACACTTTACTTTTGCATTTTGAATGTTTTTCCCATATACAGGGATCATCATGGGTTTTAAGTAAGACATTAGTTTGGGGAGAAAGCTATTTTATGACTATGGTTTGCTTTATCAAACAGTAAATATGTTAAATGTATAAATGCTGCCTGTGGATAAGTTAAACCATAATGTCATGAGACTAGGGTTATCATCGTCTGAATTAAAATATCCATTACTATGTGCTTTTTTCTGTATAACCTGTAATTTCATTTGGGTGGGGTTGGATGGAGATAATTTGTTTTGATTAGTCAAATAAAATTTGTAAAGTTGAAAATATATACTGATGTAACTGGCTTTCTCTAAAATAGGTTGTTGTTGATTTAGATTACATAGCCCTATCTTATGTTCTATACCCATGAATCTAGGTAACAAATTTCCAATTAGCTGGCAAAATGCAGCAGCGCAGTAAATCCTTGTCTTTTACGTTCACGTGTGCTCTGTGTTTCTTGTATCCATCTTGTAAATACTTTAACTCACATAGTTTATGAGCAGCACAGGCCCACTGGTGTAATCATACATCTGTAGGCCAGATTATCCCCTGGGCTTCTGTTGAGTTCTCTGTATCCATCTGCAGGACTGTTTACAACCATATGCTTTAGTATGATGTGAGAGGAGAAGGCCTGGCTGAGACCACCAGAAGAGAGATGGCACGTCATCTTGGGCAACTGAAATTTTTCAGTTAGATGCAGTCACATGCTGGAGAGTATGCTAGGTTGATGAGGCTCTGTTTTTTTCTCAGGGTGGAGTCTAGGAAATAATACCTTGGAAGGGCTTCCCCACTGAGGATTTGTCTATAGTTTCTTTTGTCATTCTTCGTAGTTAAATGTACTAGCATCTGGATGTTACTGGGAGTAGGGGATTTAAATTTGAGAAGAGGAAGTTATCCGTTTTATGCTACTGAAGGCTGTTGAGTTTCTGTTTTCTTTCAATGTTAAAGGCACCGGAGTTTTGCCTTATGGTATTTGAGTTAGAGCAGGAGGAAATTAACCTGAACTAAAACTGTCAGGTGAATATCAAGAAAGTGCAGTTTTTATTTTATCTGTACAATGAGAAACATTCACTAACAGTGAGTGAATAACCTCCTAAGTTGGAATTTTGTGTCATCACTGAGTAATATTTAATCCTTAACGGCCTATCAGGACTTCAAGTCCTTTTATCAGGGTTTTTTTCCAGCTTGACATGTTGGGCTTCTGGCATGACAGAGCTACTGATTCTCTATTCATTATACTGCCTTCTCCATGTACATATTTGGACTAGTGCATCAGTAAGGTTTCTACTAGCCCAAAAGAAAATTTCAAAAAGAGCTAGTCCATGAAGGGTTAAAAGATTCTCATGAGAGAATGGCCCAAACTGGGTAAATACATATTTTATTTTAGCTGGGCTTATTATTTAAACTATTTTGTCATTAACTTGATCCAACTTAGTGTTAGCTTTTCAGCTGTTAAAGAGAATAATTTATGCCTGCCTCCAAAGAGATGGTATTAGAAGCAAGGTATGCATGACTGGCAGAGCACTTTGTGTTCTCAGAAAGCTTCTTTTTTTTATTTATTTTTTTCACTTAGGGCAGAGAATGACATTTTTTTTTAATTGACGTATAGTTGATTTACAATGTTGTGTTAATTGCTGCTGTAAAGAAAAATGATTCAGTTATATATATATATATATATATATATATATATATATATATATATATATATATACATTTTTTATATTCTTTTCCATTATGGTTTATCATAGGATTTTTTTTTAACATCTTTATTGGAGTATAATTGCTTTACAATGGTGTGTTAGTTTCTGCTTTATAACAAAGTGAATCAACTATACATATACATATATGCCCATATCCCCTGCCTCTTGGCGTCTCCCTCCCACACTCCTGACCCGACCCCTCTAGTTGGTCACAGAGCACCAAGCTGATCTCCCTGTGCTATGTGGCTGCTTCCCACTAGCTATCTATTTTACATTTGGTTGTGTATATATGTCCATGCCACTCTCTCACTTCGTCCCAGCTTAGCCTTCCCCCTCCCCGTGTCCTCAAGTCCATTCTCTACCCGCTGTGTCTTTATTCCTGTCCTGTCCCTAGGTTCTTCAGAACCATTTTTTTTTTAGATTCCATATATATGTATTAGTGTATGGTATTTGTTTTTCTCTTTCTGACTTACTTCACTCTGTATGACAGACTCTAGGTCCATCCACCTCACTACAAGTAACTCAATTTTGTTTCTTTTATGGCTGAGTAATATTCCATTGTATATATGTGCCACATCCTCTTTATCCATTCATCTGTCGATGGACACTTAGGTTGCTTCCATGTCCTGGCTATTGTAAGTAGAGCTGCAATGAACATTGTGGTACATGACTCTTTTTGAATTATGGTTTTCTCAGGGTATATGCCCAGTAGTAGTGGGATTGCTGGGTAGTTCTATTTTTAGTTTTTTAAGGAACCTCCATACTGTTCTCCATAGTGGCTGTATCAATTTACATTCCCACCAACAGTGCAAGAGGGTTCCCTTTTCTCCACACCCTCTTCAGCATTTGTTGTTTATAGATTTTTTGATGATGACCATTCAGAAAGCTTCTTAAATGCTAAATAATAACATTCAGTGTGTTCCATAGGAGTTTGTTAATATATGTTAGACTATAGTTCATAATGGAAACATGAGAAGTGGATAGGTCTTGACAGTTGAAAGGGCTCCTCAGTTGAAATTGCTAACATGAAAAATTACTCTCTGGCATGTTACCATTGCGCAACAGAGCCTGCCATCTTTGAGGGATTATTTTTCACTTCCTATCATTTGTAGAAAAGGATCATGCCACATGAAATGCCATCTGTACCCACATATTGGGTGTTAGACGTGGTATGATGCTACTATTTTTTTAAACTTTCAGAAGCAGCTTTATACATGGCAGATGAAGAAGGAGATAGGATGCATTGGGTAATGGTGAGGGGGAGTTTGAAAATCACTTAATTAGACAAGTGAATTCAACTTAGCAGTGTCCCCAAATTGGAACGCCTAGAGGATTCTTGTTTATCCCACACTCTGGAATTTAGATAAAGAGTCAGTAGATAATTACTGTGTCACATACATACGTGATACAAGATGGACAAGGAATCAGGAGAGCCAGATTCCAGTCCTGGTTCTGCCACATAGGAGCCATGTGCCTTTAGTTATCTCATCCGTGAAGTGTTTGGGTTGTCTTTCTCTACTTGTTTGGAAACACTGATATCATGTGGATCAGAGTGCAGGATGATGTTACGTGATATGATTTTCAGCTTTACAGTCTCAGAAACCTGATTTATTGGCATTCTGAATGTGAGTCTGTCTTTTAGCATCCCACATGCAAGCTTCGAGAAATTAACGAAAACAAGCAGAATGCTGGCATGTTAATGTGTAATGAGAAATAGCGCTACCGAAGGGGCCATCATCTTTTGGCTAGCTGATTTCTCCCTGAAGTCAAACTACTTGGGAGACCAGAATATAATTAAAAGCCTGTACAGGTAGCACAAAATCAGTTTAGGTTGAATAGCATCAATGTAAGGTAACGTAATTCATGCAAATAAGATTTTATTTGTCCCTGGGACCAGAGAGAACTCATCCTTGGGCAAAAACATTCCTTCCCTTGGACCAGGACTCTGAGAACGTTCGTCTTCTACATTTTTCTCAAATTCCACTGCTGACTCTCTTTTGACTGATATGTTATTATTGACTTTAGTTGCATTATAACCAGGTTTCCATGTCAGGGAGCCACTTCTGACTCTTCAAAATGACTTCCCTTGTTTCTCTCTGACCTATTATGTGGTGTGAACCTTAAATTATAATTTAATGTTCAGAGGGAAACCTTATCTCTCTTATTTCTAAGTTCTTGGTGGGATTTCTCACTGTAGCCCCTCCCCTACCATCTCTGCCTATGTTAGGTTAATTCAATATTTAGAGAACTCAGACCTAGTGCAACTTTCCACTCAATGTATTTATTTGGGTAGTTCTTGGCAATTTGCCTTTTTCAGATTTTCCTCTCATCCTATAGAAAATAATTAAATTCCTTTTAAACACTAACTAGGCAACAGAGGAGAAATAGCATTATCTTTTTGACATAGTTTAGTGTCAACAAGGCACAGACACACACACAGAAACCAAGGAAACTGCTCTAGGTTGTGTCATTCCTAACAATTTGGATTATCTTAGAAAAATAAGGAAACGTGCCCCTTCTGGAGGTCTTCCAAGAAAATGAACAACTGATGTTTTTAAAAGCTGTGGTGAAAGAGACATCTGTTTGAAGCCCTGCACCCCACAATTAAATTATTTAGTTTTAGTCATCACAGTTATTTGGTGATGCTCTGTTATTGTGGTTAAGGAACTCTGAGAAGAAAGATTAACACCTTAGGAGTTTCAAAAACGTTCCCCACTACAGTTATGCTGAGTTTCAGCACTGCCCTAGATCCAGTTTTTTTTGATTTGACAAAACTTTCCATTTCTCTGCAACTTTGTGAGCATCAGGGGTGTGAAAGTTCTAAGGGATCAAATCCATAGAAGATCACAGTTGTCTGGCTGTGGTTCTGCAATTAACTAAAAAAGTTAGCAACCATGAGAATGAGGTGGCAAACTTCCCATCAGGCTGGGGTACCTCTGGTAGAACTTGGTATATGGAAATCCTTTCCTCTAGGATGCCTGCTTTTGGCCATTCTTCCCAGACATTTGGAAGGGATGGATGAATTTCAACTTGCAGGAGGTTGGTTTCTGGCAGCAGAGAAACATCTTAGGAAGATGCTGAGGTCATATTTTCTATAAGCATTCTCTAAACAGTCAGTTTAAGGCTTAAATCAGATCAAGTCATTCTGCTTGTATCCTTTCAATGACTTCATGATGAACATAAAATACAGACCTCTCATGATGGTAATCTCTTGTTGCTTGCCTTTCAACCTTTGCTCAGATCTTACTCTCCTTCGCTTCTTATGCTCTAGCCAAACCGATCCCTTCTAGTTCTCAAATGCTTCAAACTCTTGAGGCTCAAGCCCTTCACGCATGTTTCCGTTGCCTGGAGTTCTGTCCCTCCTCCTCTTTACCTGATTCCTTCTCATCCTCAGACACTGATTGCTGCCCCTGCCCTCCTCATCCCAATATTCTCTAAAATATCGCTGTGTTCTCCTTTTTCATAGAAATTATCTCAGTTTGGACTTAACATATTTGTGTTTTTACTTAATTCACAGTGAGACTTAAAAGGTTAGAGATAACATGTGTTTCATTCATCATTATGTGTCCAGCGTTTAGCACCATGTCTGGCATATACTAGGTATTCAATAAGTATTTTATAAATGAAGGATGAATGGATGAACCTAAGATGCCATTTTCAGCCTAATGATTTATTGATTCTCTATGCCACTATGTCAAGTGGCATTTAGAATGCTTGGACAGTCGGTAAATTCAAGAGTTTAATTCAGTTTTGTATGAGATTGAAGACGTGTTTCAAATTTGTGATAAAAGAATATTAATGCATTTTCTTTAACTGTCAAAGATGTATATATGGAGCGTATCTACTGTTCTAAAATATCCTCTGAGGACTCCTTGATATTCATATGTTAACCTTCTCCTTTTTTTAAGTAGAGAACATGCTAAATGTCTTACCCCATTTTCAATTGGGTGCCTTTCTAAAATAAAGGCACTCGATTGTCTTGTGTAAATCAATGAAAAAGTAATATGTGATTGTTAATGCTCATTATATAATACAGATGATGACATGGATGACAAAAACTTTGTATAACATAGCTGAACATGGCACCTTTCTATGGAAATTTCTTGGGATAAACAGCATCAGGAACACCCTCCCCTACGGATTTCTTTTTTTTTTTTTTTTCAATCTTTATCTACCTACTCCAAAAAACTAGGTTAATAGTATATTATACCAGTCTTTGACACAACGTACACACATGTACATATTATTTTATACAATAAATACCATGTATTCTCACAATCAGTTTTAAGCAATATGTTATAGAAAGTTCACCCATGGAAAGAGAGACTGTGCAATGTGTGGACTGTGTTTATGCAAAGATCCCACATCCATTGCCTTTATAGCATTTGTGTGTTCTGAGATTATTTCAGTTTTATTCAGTTGGAAGGTATTTCTATACAAATTATGTTGATATAATTTCTTTCTTCAAGGATCTCTTGTTCAAGAGAGCCTGACCTAAAACATTTTTTAGACTTCAACTGTTGTTTTTCTCCTTACTGTGGATTTTCTGGTGGGTGATTTTCACTCTTCTGTTAAGTCCCTCTTGTTAGTATAGTTGCTTCCCTGTATTGACCCACCACAGTTCAAGTCTGAGAATTTTTATGTTAGAAAGAAGAAAAGATCCCTTGACATTATCTCTCAGCGGGGAAGTACATACACACATTGGCAGTTAAAGGGAATTTACATTGCACTTTAAAACCATCCTATCACAACATTAGTGTCTACAGAATATTAATTCTGCTGAGCAAAGTATGGCCTGCATGGATGCTTTTCCTTGTACATTTTCTTATTTCAAAATGTAGTTATTTCAGCGCCAATCAAAGAGATAAAAAGGTAATCAGCAGAATATATTGAAATACTATTTGGTATATCGCCATGGATTGGTGATTTTCCGTGCATATTGGACATTTCAAAGGCAGGAATGCTTTGCTTCATAGACTAATGTTAATTCTGCCATGGCAAGGGAAGCTGGTGGCTTCAGAACCTGCTGCTTTATTTCCTATTTTAGAAATTTCCATATGGCTCATATGGTACCTACCAGCAGGCTTTGCCAGGCAGGACCACTGACTGGCCGGTGACATTTTGAACATCCTGCTGGGACTGTATCATAACCAAGAACGATTTCTATTGTTTGCAAATTCTATAAGAAATCCTCCTGAGGTGAATACAACCCAAAGAGAAAGCTTCCTTGGGATTTCCCTGAGTCAGAGTAAAATATTGGTGGAAAGTTACCTTTGGCAATGGATACTTTTCCACTGCCGTGCTCGAAAAGTCTGGAGGAAAACCATTACGGCAGAGAACATACCAAGGCTGATTTTCTTGACTTGAATCCTTTTGGGTAGCCTACTTTTTCTCATTTTAAAACATTAATTTTGATGTTTTATTTATTTTATTAGAGTTACACAAGCAATAACATGAATTCATTTCACTGCCCTTTAAGAGAAATTAGAACATTACAATTGAAGCAGAAACCTGCTCTGACAGCTACCGGTGTGGTTCTCCCCCTTCCTGCTCTCTCTCTGCCCACTCCCCACTCCCGCAAACCCTCAAAAACTCAAGACTTAAGACTCTTAAGGCTTTCGTGTGTATTCTTTCAGACACTTAAAAAAACTTTTCACATGCATAAGTGGGTTCCCATAGAAAATATATGATTTTCTTCTTTTATATTTAAAATATAAATGGGGAGAAAAAATCTTTTCTATGGTGGAAAAAAATATATCCTGGGAAATGTCCAGGATTTTAAAACAAGTAGCAATTTCATATTTTGGCTTTCTTTTCAAAAGTAGCTAAATTTTTGAGAGATTGTTCTCATTTTAGAGAAGTACTCCAGAATACTCATGGCTAATACTTTGTAGGTAATAGAAGAGTGTTCCTGGGTGGACTTGGCTTTGTATCTGTCTCAGTCATTCTTTACTCCATTTCCAAAGAGAAGGGCCAGCGTGTGGTCATGGCTGAGCTCTCTACTGAGAACCAGAAGACTGGATTCCAGTGTCTTATCTGCCACTGCTCTCTGTGTGACCTTCTAGGTATTACCTCTATGAGATCTACAAAGACTTCCTTAACTCTAAAATTTTGAGATTCTCTGTGATACATCAGTTTGCTTGCAAGTGGACTAGAGTAACCTAGCTGGAGAAAAAGCTGTGTGTCCGTACAGTGAAGGATGGGTAGCCCTATTGAGCTACAGAATGTGGAGTCAAATTGCCTGAGTTTGAATCTTTCTTGTTTATTCTTGGCTGTGTATGACCCAGTATTATTAAAAAGCTTAGTTGTCTTTTCTGATATTAACTACAGCAAAAGTTAATTATGATTGTTTTATTTATGAACTTAAATCTCTTAGGAAACTATTTGTATCTCTCACCTAAACCATCTCTTGTACCAACAGTGAAATAACAGCTGTTTTCTTGTTGTTGTTGTCTCATTATTTTAAAAACTGTGCCAGCTATTTCCTTTAAGGTAGGAAAAAAGTTGGATACAGTGAAATAAGAGGATATGCTGATTGAGAGAGGAATACCAGGGCAAATTTCTCTGAGGAACTGACATGGGAGCTGTTTTAGGGATGGGCTGGCTGGGGCAAGACTTTCTAAGAAGAGGACAGGATGCGTGTAAAAACTTTGAGATAGGAAGAGCTCTGCAGAGTTGAAGACCTAGAAAAAAAGGCACGTGCAGCAACGTGGCGGTATTGGGAAAGAATTGCACACAGTGAAGCTGGAGAGGGTGTACAGGACCCTATGAGAGCAAGAGCTACATCTGGTATTGCTCACTATTGTGTCTCCAGACTCCATTTTGCCAAATGAATGAGTGAATGAACAAACACATGTATGAGTGAGGTGACCAAAAACAAAAGGAGCTGCCAGCAGGTGAAAAAAAAAAAAAAAAAAACATGAGAGCTTAGTGTCACAGAAGACAAAAGCAGAACACGTTTAAAGAAGGAAGGGATGTTTGGTTGCTGCTGAGAAGCGAAGTAAGGCGAGAATGAAAGTACCCAGTGGTTTTAGTAGCATTGTGGTCCCTAGTACCCATAGCAGGGACAATTCCATTGGGCAGTGGAGCTGGCAGTCAGATTGGAGTAGGCTGTTAGGAATAGTAGTGGAGAACATAGATACAGGACGTAATTACAGCTCTTTTTTAGAGGTCGAAGGGAGTCTTTTAAGATTGAAGATATGGGGCTTCCCTGGCGGCGCAGTGGTTGAGAATCTGCCTGCCAATGCAGGGGACACGGGTTCGAGCCCTGGTCTGGGAAGATCCCACATGCCGCGGAGCAACTAGGCCCGTGAGCCACAACTACTGAGCCTGCGCGTCTGGAGCCTGTGCTCCGCAACAAGAGAGGCCGCGATAGTGAGAGGCCCACACACCGCGATGAAGAGTGGCCCCCGCTTGCCGCAACTAGAGAAAAGCCCTCGCACAGAAACGAAGACCCAACACAGCCATAAATAAATTAAAAAAAAAAAAAAAAAAAAAAGCTGTAACAATTCTCATTGCCATCAGTGATATATGAGCCTGCCCTTTAAAAAAAAAAAAAAAAGATTGAAGATATGGGATACACGAGGCTTTGAATATTAAAAGGTATAATCCAGTGAAAAAAGAACACAGATGTAAGAGGGAAGTGACATGTTAGGGGATTTGGTATGCCGAGGAATTGCTGAAAAATAATAAATTTTACATTTTTATTCTTATTTTTTTTAACACTTGATTATCTCATTTTCAGCTTTCCTTGTCTATACTGAAGGTACCTAATCTTTTTAGTTTGCTCTTCTATAGATAAGTCCCTAAACTAATCCCTCCTGTTGTTCTTCTCTGAATCTTTTCTAGATACTGTCAATCCTGAACATTATTATTAAAAAGCATTACAGGTATGGAAACACCATAAACTTATGAAAGAATAGAAATCAAAATTTTGTACTTTCATATGATGATAGTTGAACTGTGCTGTGGTTGAACAATGGGCTCGGCCAATTCCAGCAGAAGCTCTGCAGTTAATATGACCCTCCAGAGATGTCTGATTGGAGGCAAGAGTCTTTGTACCTCCGTACCAACCAGACTTTGGGTAGGTGATACCCAGGAGGGAGGCTAGCTTTGGGTGAGACAACTCCCTTGGGCTCAGGATGACTCCTAGATAGGACTCAGCTGTAATCTGTCAGCAGGCAACACTCCTGGCATCTGAGGGTACGAGGCCTCTGTTCCGAAGGGAGAATGCAGGCAGCATCCAAAAATAAATTTATAACATTTTTAATGAGGCAAAGGAGAAAAAAATGCAGTAAATAAAAAATGAGTTTAAGGACAGAGGAAACAGAAAGAATATGTTCTCAAAATAAGTCTTCATTTTCTGTCTTCAAAGTATGTTAAGGTCTTATCTAAAATGTGTCTTAACTGAGATTATTCACTTTTACTAGAATAATCATAAAGAACATACCTTTAGTACTACAGGTATCCTATAGATTTCTGGAATTATTATTGCTGTTGTTATTGCCATTTAGCTCTACTGAAATATATGCACTTTGTTTCTAATATATATACACCAGCCCAGAATCACAGGCAGTCTGCCTATCTTTATGGGACTCATTTTTTGTGGTAAAACTTTGAGCCTGTTATCTACCTTTGGACTTAATTCAGAGTCATAGAGTTTAAATCCCAGGCTAGCTTATTCTAAATTACCTTCAAAATGGTGACTAAAATGATTTTAAGTTTTTCATTTGTTTGTTTCTATCTTATACAAGTAGAATTCACAGTTTGAGCATTTCAAGAAAATAACACTTCATTACATTTATATATGGTTTCAATCTAATTATTAGTTCTTGGTTGGTGTCATAAAATTATATGAAACTTTTTTTAGGTGTAATTGCCTCTAGAAGTGGTAATTTCAATGGAATCAGTTACAGCATATAGTATTAAGTGTGTTATTTAATAGTCAATATTATTATTAATGTGCTTTTACTAATGGGGTAAATGCTATTTTGAATTGCATTTATGAACTTGGTCATAGCACAAACAAGTACAATAAATCCATTCGTATTTGCAAATATTGTAGTTAAACACCATTTAGTATTGATGTCAGTGAACACAGATTTTTCTCTTTATACTGTTTAATTTCGTTTAACTTTAATTTGTAGCAACATTTATTGAACACAAAACTCAGTAATTAATGTTTTATGATTTAATATTTATTTTCAATTGAAATCTGTGTTTTTTCTGAGGGCTTCATAATTTACTGCATTTATTACCCCCTACAGTCAGTGCTTTATCATTCTTCAATTTATAGGCATTCTTAATTTAACATGACATATATTTTCTAGCAGAAATCACCCTTAGTCAACATTTCAGAGTGAGTGTGTATTATTTATGTATTGTTATTGATTTTTTTAAACCCAACTTCTACCATAAAAGATTTGAGTTAATATCAAAAATACTGTATCTCATAGAAGTGGAATAAAGAAGAAATAGATAATTATAAGCAAAGGAAAATTTAAAGAAGTGATCACTGAAAACTAGGGGAAAGTATATTAATATGTAGACCATAAGGGTGAAAGTGGTTCCGGAAGCTAAGTTTCCAACTTGGTGAAGTTTTCCAGCCACAGTAGAAAGAGATAACGGCTCAGTTACGTAGCATTCATCGTTAGGGAAAGTGATAGCTTCATTTTCAATTTACAGATGACAAAACTGAGACGCATCTTAATGTAACCTGCCCAGTGTCACCAAACCAGTTTGAATGGGGATTTCAGCACAGTTAAGCTGGCTTGTGTTCTGAACTCTCTCCTCTATGAAATAGTTTTCAATATACACCCCATAAAAATCCTTACAGAAAGCACAGTACCAGAATCCAGAGATTGTTGTTACTGAGTTACTGTTCTGAAAAAGGATCTTAGTGTATTTAAGGATAATTGTGTCTTTGTTTATACTTTTTGCTTAATAAAGATATAACATGTCTAACGTACAAGCTAGAAAATGAAGCGAGGGTGAACAAATTTTGACGCTTCAGAAGATCCATATCACATTTTGTTTTCACTGATATCTAAACCATGAGGGTGAACATTTGAAATGGCTGATATTTAACCATTTTTGACCTACAAAATGGCAATTCCGTATGGTTCAGCCTAGTATTTAAAGTGATATCTTAAAAATATAATAATACAGAAATGTCCCATTTGTTAGTAGGGTCATGTAGAGATTTCCTATAATAGGTCCTCTAATTCTGCTTCTCAAGTCTATAAGTCTTCTTAAAAATATTTGGTGTTATAGTCTACAGAAAGCAACTTTTCATGATAAGTCACTCTTTCTGATGAGACTTAGTTTCCTTATCTCTAATGCAGAATTACTGAGATAAGGAAATACATATATTTGGCATTTTTATGTATACTGCAAAGTGATATGTAAATGTGAGCCCTCTTATTATATGTTTAAATATACTAAATCAGGTTGACTTCGAATTTACCAAGCTGTCCTCTCTTTGCAAGCTTAATCATTCAAGCTACCCTACGTGGCCCTATCATAGCTCCTTATTTCTGCCAGTTCTTCCATACCCAGACTTAAATGTAATAAATTAATGCAAATTGTACTTTTACCATTGTTTTCTTTTTTCTTCTCCCCCCTTTTTAATTTATGTTCTCTTGTTACATTTTAAGAATCTTTATAAGCCATCTTAAATTTTTTCTGAAACATGGTTCATTATAGATAAATACATTTACTAAGGGGATGTTCCACTTCAAACTGTTCAGTTCCATGGGCCACTGTGAATATGCAACCGTGACCTAATTTAAGAACATGTGATTTTCCTTTAGCATTGACATCAATATTGCATTTTTTTAGTAACCACTGGGTAAAAAATTCTGCTATGTATCATGAGGGACTTGTCTTGCCAAATCTGTACCCATAAGTAACTATTGTAGACAAAATGGATGCACACGAAGCAGTTACAGAACATGCCAGTGTTTATGTCATTAGTGCACTTTGAAAAATAAGCCTTGACAGGGACTCACTGTGCAGTTCAAATGGTCAAGTTGGTGCAATAGATGTTGAGCATAACATTTATTTTTTTAATGAGGCAATGGATGAAGTATTATGTAATGATAAGCTTTGCTCCCTGTTTGAAGAATTTCAAGTGTTTAAAAAGAAACAACAGCATTTTTGGATAAGCGTTTCCCCATGCAATAGCAACAGATTAAGCTAGATCTGAGGAGCAATCTGATGTAATTCATTCTTGGCAGGAAAAGGGGCTGGGGGACAGTCAGGTCCACAATTCCAGATCTAGCCTTTCTGTTCTGAGGGAGAAGGTCATTCATGGCATGAGCTGCGAAGAAAGTATAGTCTAGCTCCCAGAGACTTTCTGTGCCTGGATAATAAAGGTCTCATCCTGTGATCACCTTCTTGTCATTAATGTGAGCCTGGCAAACTGTTCCCCTTTCACACACCAGGTCCCACCCAGACCCACCCTTCCCAATGGGAACACAGATCAGGCCACCTCAATCCCTTGTTATTTCTAAATCCATTTATACACTTACTTTCAGATCTGTATATCTTCCAAAAGCATTTATGTTATTTAATTATAATTATGTACCACTTATTTCCCTTTTTGACTTTCAGAATACATTTCTGTGCCTTATATATTTTCTCCTGAGGCAACAAATTCAGGAAGTATCATGAATTATTGCCCTCCTTCACTTATTCATCTTACAGTGCACTTACTGAGCTCCACTGTGTGTCAAGCCTTGGGTTGGGCCCATCTTTGGGAATAGAGCCACTGCAACCTGTACCACCTCTGCTGTCTACCAGAGATTGGTATTCGGAAAATAATATAATCTGTAAGGTCAACAGTTGGTTAAATCACATTCTTAAAAATTTGGAACAATCTGATCATAGTAACATCAAAATCAAGTAACAGATGAAATAATATATAGTAACTGTTTTCCAAGAAGTTTATAGACTATATATCTAAGTTTTCAATGACATCATTATAGCAGAACCATCATAACTCTTCCAGATGAGGCTTTGAAGAGAATCAATGATGTGTGATCTCATTAGACAATATCAGAATAATTTCCTCATATTGAGCCACTACTCAGAGAGTATTCTCTGGATTACGTTACTGTATAGGCAGACTTTAGATCCCAAGGGTCATGGGAAGTAGAGTTTGATGATATAGTAATCTTCAAGGTAAAAATAGTAATTGAATCAAAAACTCCTGGTTATATGAAATGAAGCCAGTGTCACACAGTGAGTTAATGGTTGAAGTGGATTTACCTACTGCTAAAGCGTTGACTTTCCTGATCAATTTATTTGTGTTTCCGTAACTCTGTATAGGTTTTCACCTTGATAGATGACGTCTCCCTATTTAAGTTAGTACCCAAGTGGAAGATACAATAAATCAGCTCCCTAGCCCAAAGCTCCTAATTTCAGGGTGGTGAGTCAAGCCTGTTGGATCTCACAGCCACAGCTCCTTCTCATTTGGGTCTTAGGTCTTGGCCTTTGTCCAAAATTCCATGCTGGACTTTGTGATTTAAACAAGGTCAGGCTACTAGAAGTTCAAATTAGCATTGACACATAGCTGTTGCTACACTTCTAAATCTTCATGCCAGTGTGGCTGCTTCTGAATGGAGGGCTCCTGGAGGGCAGCGTGAACAGCAGTGAAGAATTATTATCTTTAGGACAAGTAGAAGCTGGGGATAGTTAAAGGAAATTGCTAGAAGGACAAGGTAAACAACAGTGGAGATAGTACATTATTGTGATTAGGAATAGGAGCGCAAGAGTCAAAGTAAGCTGTGCCTCATATAGCTCTGTGCCTTAGGTAAGCTGGTTAGTCTTTCTGAGCCTCCATTTCATCAATTATCTTTAAACAGAAACAGTGCCAACCTAAGGGGTTTGAAGTTCATAAAGCCCAATACTTAGTAAGCAATCAATCAATGCTAGTAATGAATACCAATTTGAAAATAGTGTTACCTGTTTTAGTAAGAAAATGAAGACAGAGTAGTTGTCACTTAGGACAGTTAGTCAATATGCATTATAACCAGCAGAAAAACTATATATAGATCTATCTATCTATAGTTTAATCTGTAAAAAATACAAGGTGAAGCTCCTAGAAGTCTTAATTAAACTGCCTTAATTAAGCTGCTATGGAGGTTTTTCTTTGCATTTCATGGATTATCTCCAGCTGTGTTCCAGTAGAGCAGGGATCAGCAAACCTTTTCTGTAAAGGGCCAGATAATTACTATTTTGGGCTTTGAGGGTTGAGAGTCAAAATCAAGGTGAATACTTATATAACCAATAGTTTTCCACAAAGTTTTATTCATGAAATTCAAAATATAATAATAATAATTGAGTACAAATATTTGTAATACAAGTCTACTGGTAAGTCTAGTGGAATCCTTTTTGAGGGGGAATAATATTTTCCTTAACCGTGGTTCAAAGTAATTGTTCCCTGTCAACAAATTGATTGCTAGTGTTCATCTATAAAATCTGTTCTTAGCTTATGGGCTGTACACAGACAGCTGGCAGACTGGATTTGGCTCATGGGCTGTGCTTTGCTGACCTTGGTCTTAAAGGATTAAGGAAGCAAAGAGCCTTGAGAGACTCTGATCAAATTAACATGTTAGAAAATAACAGTTGGAGTAGCCTCTGGCTGATTTTGAGTCATGAAGTGAGAAGTATAGCCAAAATAGTGTCTGAACATATTTAGATGTAGAGTGCAAATGGAAACAAAGTTTGGGACTATGCCATGGGTCCCTGGTCTCTGGAAGAAGGCTCTAGAATCTGAAATTGAGCTTCCTTTCTCCCTTCACATTTGCCTGAACTTTCTGCTCAGAGAGTAGACAGGGTTGACAGATACCTTATTATGTGCATGTTCCGAGATGTTGGGGCCATTTTAGCAGAAGGGAGAAAGAGCACGTTAACTGCGGTGCTGAGGGATGCGTGTTTCACTTTCTCTCCTAGAAGAACAAGGTAGTCTGGAAATGGAAACAGACAAGAATGGAAATTACCTTTCCCCTTTCTATGTGCCCAATGTGGAAACAACATGAAGAAGTGAAAGAAAATCAGCAGATAGTCCACAGAACCCTTTCTTTAATGATAAAAAATAAATCCAGATTAAGTTACTTAGTATTATTTTAAATAAAAGTCAGACAGAAAAAATGGGTACAAGCCATGATAGTGATGGGATGTCCGGCTCCTCCTGCCTGGCGATGACGAGCTTCTCGTACACCTGGGAATGGTAGAGAGAATGCTGCTGCTGTGGGAAATTCTAGAATTTAGGTATAATGGAGAGATGAGGTCAGAACAGGAAATCCAAATGTGACACCAATAGGAACAAAAATATGTTGAGCTTTTGGCACTTCACACTATGGAGAACCAAAAGGATAAGAACAGAGAGCAGTGGTTGAGGAGACCCACTGGAGGGTGGTAGAATTGATGTTGTCCTAAAACAGCTTTCATCTGAGTGCAGTTGAATGGTGATTGCTATGCTACACAGTATTTTGTAGGAATCAAGATACTGACCATCTGTGTCAACGTTGCCATATTCTGGGGGTAGGGTAGAGGAAAGAGCTTGGTGTGGCAGGGGACCCATGGAAAAGGAGAAAATGGGAAAACTGGTGCCTCAGAAGAAGTATGAAGAGTCCCGAAATCAGTTGGAAATTCGGGCTCTGAAAGCATCTGAGTTTCCAGCTGAGTCTTAGGGATCCAGTACAGAATGCGGAGGACAAGGCCCTCAGTTTTAAGAATACAAAGAGGATATGGTAGAAACACCACATCCGGAGGTGATTTATATAGAGTTCATTCGGAGCAGGACGTGGGACCAAGTTCTTTCCTCAGATGTGTGAGTGGCAAGAAAGTCTTGGAGGCGGGCTGAGGCAGCCGTCTGGAGACTGTTGGCTGACAGGTCTCCTTCCCTCTGACCTTCCCCTGCTGGATGACGATAGGCCTACTCATGAGGAGGATAGGAATCTGAATAGTATGGAATTCCCAAATATCCTGAACAGTTCTGATGCTTTTCAGAGACCCTTGGGGCCTTGTGAAAAGAGATAAGGTTGACACTGAGACTGATTTACCTGGATGATAATATAGCTTGAATAGAAAATCATATCTTTTCCAGTTTTGCTAAACAAGCATTTTTTATTACATATCTAAATGTTCTCTCCTCCCTGATATAGAAACTTAATCTCAATCCAGCAGACATTAGCTCTCTTTTTAAAATTTATTTTATTGAAGTATAGTTGATTTACAATGTTATGTTAATATCTACTGTACAGCAAAGTGATTCAGTTATACATCTATATACATTCTTTTTCATAATGGTTTATCATAGGATATGAATATAGTTCCCTGTGCTGTATAGTAGGATCTTGTTGTTTATCCATTCTTTATATAATAGTTTGCATCTGCTAATCCCAAACTTCCGATCCATCTCTCCCCCACTCCCCCTCCCACTTGGCAACCACACGTCTGTTCTCTATGTCTGTGAGTCTGTTTCTGTTTCATAGATAAGTTCATTTGTGTCACATTTTAGATTCCACATATCAGTGATATCATATGATATTTGCAGCAGACATTGGTTCTTAATGTATATTAGAGTAGTGCATTCCATTGATGAAGAACAAGCCAATCACTATAATTGCTTTTCTCATTACAGCGTTTATTGAGAGCCTACTAAGTGCCAGGTGCTGTGCAAGGATTATAAAGATGAATTTGATATTATTTTTAGAGAAAGTAGCTTTAATAATTATGTTAATGATGACGTTATGGTCACTACTAATGAAAAGATAATAAAATTGCTGCAAAAACACAGAGGAGGTGTTAACTTACTTTTAAAATTTCTGACACTGTTTGCTTTTAACGAGGACTTACTGACAACCCAAATCATCTCTGAGGTTATATATGCATTGGAATAATGTATAGTAAGGCTTTGTTAAATGCTGTCTTATTTAAAAAAAAATTACCTGTCTCTAAGACAAAAATCTAATTTTTTCTCTGTAAAACAGCAAGCACAGTAAATAATCTTCTGGATTATATAAAAAAAACTCTGTGATATTTATCCATTTCAATTAAGTGCAAAAATTCCTGCTGGGAGTTCACTATCACCAAGTACATCAGCTTTCATGGTTTGAGAACTGCTCCTGTTCAAATCAGCTTGATGAGGGGTGAAATAAGAATGTTGAATTCTTAAACATCCCCTTGAAAATTACAAGGGAGGAAACGATAAACTTTAAGAGTGAAAAAGAATCTCAGGATGCAAGAACAGGGTATTTTTTAAACACTTTGTATTGGTTTGCACTAAAATAGAATAATTGTCAAAGGATATAGTTACCATGGTGATACATCTTTTAAGAGCATATAAGTAGATAAAGTCACTCAATTATAATACCAGAAAATATTGAACACAATGTTACAGGCTTCCTTTCTTTTTAATATTAACCTTTTTAATTGAATAAAAATAATACAAAATTGAGTTTTGTATGCCGGAATAAAATGAGAAGAAAAGAATATATTATATATTATGACTATGAATATATTATACAATATTTGTTTCAATTTTTTCAGAAGCTTACATTTCTTATAATATGTATATATTTTTTCCTGTCATATATCAAGCTAACACAAACTGACCATTTGGGAACCAAGTACAGGCAATTTGCAACAGAGAATATTATCCCTGTGAATATGCTATGCACACTTTTTTTTAGCTTAAGCACTGCATGTAAAGCAGTTAGCACAATACCTGCCCCAGAGTAAGCCCTCATTATTTGTGAGTAATGATAAATCTCTTTTTTTTTTTTTCAACAGATCTTTATTGGAGTATATATAATTGCTTCACAATACTGTGTTAGTTTCTGTTGTACACCAAAGTGAATCAGCCATATGCATACATATGTCCCCATATCCCCTCCCTCTTGAGCCTACCTCCCATCCTCCCTATCCCACCCCTCTAGGTCATCGCAGAGCACCGAGCTGATCTCCCTGTGCTATGCTGCTGCTTCCGACTTCTCCTGTCTTTTGTCCTTCTTTCATTGTGTCTCCCTGAACTTTCTGTTTTGTTGTTCCTTCTATTGTCTCTTAATTCTTTTCTCTTTTGCGCACCTGTTTTCCTTTTCCTTCCATTATTCTTAACTAATTTTAAAAAAAAGATTAAATAGGAGAGAAATAGCATAAAACTAGTGCTAGGATAACCCCAGGGTAGTGAAACAGCATATTATTGCAAGGTTGTGTAACGTTTGATTTTAGATGAGGTGAGGTGCAGGGGATCTGGGGGAAGTGAGTTTGCTAAAGGGATGGCAGGGTGGAATTTGATAGGAGGAGAAAGGAACAACCTTAGTAGAAGAGGGATTTGAATAATGAGGATGTTTCCCTGACAGCACTCAAGATGGAAGTTTCTGTTTTCCCATCTCAGCCAGGGAGCTTCATACAATCTTTATGACTAAAACAGTAAAAGGCTTTAGCAAACATTTTGCAGGAGCCTTTAGTAGAGCACATGGGAATCTTAGAATTTTACCTACATCACTGTATGCAGTGCATAGCTTAGTGCAACAGAAGATAGAGACAGAAATAGAAATACAGTTGGTGAAAAGTAAATGAAATATAAAAGAAATGCACTGACAGCCTCCTCCTTCTACCAGATCAAACATTCTCTTTGCTCAGATCCATTTTCTGTCCTTTCCAATTACACTGGCTAGAATAAGTAAGAAGGTTAAAAACCCGGAGTTCAAGTTTTTTTTTTTTTTTTTTTTCTTGTTTAAAGGAAGGAAAACTATCAAGTAAGAACCTTTCTTGAATATAAGAATCTTCTTTCCATCTTTAGTGATGGTAGTTTGGTGGCAACCTATAGGTTGACATATTTGATCCTAGTTTTACCATGGAAATCATTGTTTGGTGGGAGTGGTTCAGATGTTTCAGAGACTATTGCTCCCTGGTTTCTTCCACTCTCTGAGAAGCACTAGTTAGCTTGGGGTCATTATGACCAGAATGCAGTGAGTGAGATAGAGGTATAAGATAGCTGGTAGAGGTCTAAAAGAACCCATCCATAACCAGTCACTCCCAAATACAGTAAAGGGACCAGTGGACATAGGCACCGTCTAGCAGGTCATTCTCATAAAAGCTTCATTTTGGGTGAAGTAATTTGGATCTTTTGATTTCTGCCTTCTTGTTTGTAGTTTCAATTATTTAGGCTGCTTGTTTTGTGACGTGCTGCCACTGTCTAAATGATGCTTCAACACTCTCTAAATTGGCACTCATTTCGTAGAGAAGAACCCAAGAGAAAACAGAAAAGAAAGGAGTAGTATCTCCTACGCATAATGCTAAATTATAAATATTTAATTTATGCATACATCTTTAAATATGTAAATATGCTACAAAGCATAATTAATTTATTGACGTGACTCTGCTGAGCCATTATACAGTAAGTTGACAAGACCGTGACGAGTTGTTAATTGACATTTAATGAGTGGAAGACACCCACAGTCAACTCATTATAGTGAGTTAATTGGAAAGATAATTATAAAAAAACTCCATTACAAATTTCCTTTTTGAATATGCTTGGGGTTTCCTTTCTTGTATTTTGAAAACCTAAGCATGGATTGAGTTGTATATTAACAGAGAAGATGAGAATGGAATTTATATGATGATTATGTATTATGGTCTCAAAATCATAAGACCCTATTGGTTGGGACCCAGAGATGCCATCTTACCAAATCCCCTCACTCTGGACAAACCTACACATCAATCTCATTATGATTATCCAGCCATGCCATAATTGGTGAGGATAATACACTGCAGTTTAGAAATATTTTCCATATTTCTTTCTTATACATAAATTCTTCAGAAAATCTATTTTAAGTTCCTTTGGAGCACTTTTCTGGCTTCTTTATAGATACAAACAATTAGAAAACTATTTGTTAAATTTCATATGACATCAAACTTTATAGGAATGGTTGATAATTCCATTTTTTTCTTGTTTTGATGGTTTTTATAACTTCATTGGCCAAGTCGTGCCTCAGGAGAGAGTGCTTGAAAACTTACAATGTCCAATATTACATTCAAGGAACTTAAAAGAGATTTTAAATATTCAGTTTTCTCTTTTAAGTGTATTAAGTCTTATCTTTTATAAGGAAATGTATATAGGCTTTTAGAAGAACTTTTATTTTCTATAAGAATTCACTTTCAATTTTATAGAATTATTTGGAAAAAAATCCACATACTAGAGAAATGACAAAAAAGCAAAACCCACTCCAAAGCGCATTCTCCAGAAAAAAAGTCATTATTAACATTTGGCAAATGTCATTCCAGAAACTTTTCTGTATAAAACTAGAATGAGTGGGCTGGGGTAGTGTCTACCTTATGTTTTCAGTGTTCCCAGGTCATTCTGACTTAGAGCAGGGTCCCTTAAGCCATAGGTTGATTATTGTTTTCCCTGTTCTTTCTCTTCCCCTTCATCTCTGGCTGTCCACCTCAGGGGTCTGCTGCAACTGGAACTGAGGGGCTTAGAAAGCAGTCTCTTCTTGCCCTTTTGGAGTAAACTTCTAGATTTTTGTGCAGAATCTTTACATATATTCACCTCATCCACCTGAATACAACTCCAAGGCATCAAATTTAGTAGTTCCAAAACTAACCTAATCATCTACACCTCTAAGGTTTGTTTTGTTTTTTTAAATTTTGAATTTAACTCAACAAATATTTATTGAGTGTCTGTTATGTGCTAGGCATTGTTGTTGGGATTTGGGTATGTATCAGTAAATGAAGCAGACCAAGATTCTTGCTCTGTTGGAGTTTCATTTTTGAAGAGGAGATGGACAGTATACAATAGACATAATAAACTAGTAAGTTATATAGTATTTTAGAAAGTGCTGAGTTCTGTGGAAAAAGAAAATATAGACTGGTGTTAAGGGGGATCTGGAGTTCCAGGATGGACGTGGGGATAGGTTCCTATTTTGAGTAGGATGGTTATTGCAAAGGTGTCATTTGAGCAAAGAATTCAAGGGGCTAAGGGGTTGGGCATTTGAGCATCTGTGGAAAAAAAGATTTCAGCTGATATAGACAGCCAGGGAGAACTTTCCAAGGCAGGGCTATGCCAAGTGTATTCAAGGAAGCATTTGTGGCTGGAATAGAGGAAGGAGAGAAGGGCAGTAGGAGATGAAGTCAAAAAGACATTAGCACCTAGCCATTGAGTACTGTAAGCCTCATAACAACTTCAGCTTTTCTCTGAGTAAAATGAGGGACCAATGTGGACTGTTGAGCAGAAGAGTGAATGATCTAAATTATGTTTTTAAAGGATAATTCTATATTTTGTGTTGATGGTAGCCTGTAGGATGTCACAGTCAGAAAAGAGCAAATTAGGAGGCTATTACAATAGTCTGGGTGACAAATGATGATATGATGGCTTGGATCAGAAAGGTAGCAGTGGCTGGATGCTGGTATGTTTTTAAAGTAACTAACAAGGTTTCCTGACAGATTGGATGTAGGTTATAACAGCAAGAGAGGAGTCAAGGTGAATTCATTTTTGCCCAATTATTTGGAGTTGCCTCCACTGAGATGAGGGAGTCTTCAGTGGGACAGGTAGGAGAGAGATCAGGAGCTCCATTTTTGACAGATGAAGCTCGAGGTGCTCATTAGAAATACAGACAGAGATGTTTAATAAGCAATTGTGTAAGTCACCTAAAAGTTTCTGCGAGAGGTCTGGAGATTTAAATTTGGTTGCTGTTGGCAAACAGGTGGTATTTAAAGCCATGAAACTGATGAAATCACTAAGTGAGAGAGAGGAGAGGGTCAAGGACTGAGTTTGGAGGCATTCAGCATCAGGAGAATGATGCCCCATTCTCCTGAGGTCTGTTGGTCTTGTGGTTTCGAATAGCTTTTTAAAAATATTGTATTTTTACTCTTATCCATTAAACTCAAATATTCCCTCTTTGAGGATATATACAAATAAGACATATAAATGTGCTATCCATAACACCTAATAGAAATGGTTAAGGTAAACTCAAGTCCAACTGTCCTTGACTATACTGCACTTAAAATATTCTATTTTATCTTTTTTGTATGTATCATTTTATAGATGGAGTTATGTATCTGACTCTCTGTACTTAAAAATATATTATTTCTCACCTCTTCCTGTTTTTCACTTTTTCTCCTCTCCCTACACACTCAATACAAGTGGGTCTATCATTCTGTTTTCTGTGTATTTCCAAAGATTATCTCAAAATAGCTATTTCTAAAGTGAAATCCTTGCACGTTTGTCACCTTTATGTATTTAGGTTTGAGCCCTAACTGGTCAAATTAAAAAAAAGACAACTGCAATTTCTTAAACAAGTCACATCAGTATGTACAGTATGAAAAATTCTTGCATGAAAAATTTTGATTTTATTGGTAAATTGAACTTTTGTATAGTTTTAGAAATAATTTTGTAAATGAACCAAAAATTTTATCAGAACTTTGTAGGGTAGGGCATAATTATTTTTAAAGATATATATACATATATATATATATATGTATGTATGTATATATATATATATATATATATATATATATATATATGGTGATGAGTATCAGATGTGTACCTAAATAATGTAATGAATCAGATTGTGATGAATTTTGAATTCAAAGTGATTTTCTTTGTTTTGTTTTACTTGTTCATGTGTATATATACATATATGTATAATGTACATATGTAAAAGCTACATTAGGATACCATGTCTATTGCTTTGTTCCTCTCCTCAAAATTAAAAATAGTGTTGCAGATCGCTGCAATAAGTTACTGTTTATTGAGTATCATCATGAAGAAAAAAACAAGCTTTGTAAGATAATTTCTAAAACTTTTCGTTTTGAAAGAATTTCCATCACACAGAATTTGTACAGCTAGTACTCAGAATTCTTGTGTACCCAGATTACATAGCTATCAGTATTTTACCATACTTACTTTATTATTCTTCTCTCACTCTCTGATTGTTTTTCTGAAATCACTGATAGTAATTTACATATATAGTGCCCCCTTATTTCTGAATATTTTGTATTTCCTATAAAACAAGGACATTCACTTACATAACTGTAATACAGTTATCAAGATCAAGAAATTAATACTTAGTGCTGCTATCTACAGATCGTTGTCAAATTTTATTAGTTGTCCCATGTTTAGTTACTAACCGTAGTTCATTTATTTTTATTAAGTGATATACTTTGTTGAAAACTATGACATCAACCACTGCTGGTGTTTAGTTATAGAGTTGTGATAGTTGAAGTAGTCAAATGACTTTGTGTCTGTGACCTTCCTGTGATCAGGAGAGAGTCCTAGCTGCTTAAATCTCCTTAGGAGTCTATTGGTTTAAATGTCAGTGTTCACTGATTCCTACAATACTGGTTGTCCTCACCCCTTTTCCCACCCCTTTTCCAGTGCTATAATACTGCACATATTTATATTATACAATATACTTTACAAAGTTACTTTGCTTTTCCAGTTAAATATCTAACATTATCCCATTTAAAGGGTTCTATAAATAAAATGTTCTCTAGTTGCTTAAAAAAATGCCTAGAAATAAGTATACATATACACTGTTTAGATTCAACAAAACAGACATGAATGAATGGAAAGAAATGTGTTCATGTGAAAAAATGGCAATTTTTTATGTATGGTAAGAGGCACTGTAATGTTTCCATTTTAGTGGATCTACCTCTGCTTTATTGGCCACTGATGAATTAAGTCATAATACTAGAATTATCTGTTGTCTGCCTCCTATTAACCAAGATATTTTCCTTATCTTTTAAAGTTTTAGATTATTGGTTTTCAAACTGCGTTCCTTAGCATCACAGTGTGCTTCAGGGGGGAATCATTATTTGATTCAAGTTTAATTTGAATAAGTAATCACTTAAAAGCCCTGAAAGAACACACATTTACTAATTGATGAATTTGAATACATTGAAGATCATTGATGTATTTAATTTGTTTTACCAAATTGATTCTCAAAATAAAAATTTTTCCTACAATCTCTGGGCATATATTTGGCACTTCTGGAAAATGTGTTATTGACTAAACGGGGTATAGTGTTGTATTTGCTTCATTTGTAATCATATATGATTTCTCAGTTCCTTAAGGATACTTGTTGGATACAAGGTAAAGCTCAGTGGATGCTCTAGCAAGTATTATACACATATTACCCATCCCATCATAAATGTATCATTTTATCCATGGTACTACTGGCTATTGTTAAATTGGAAGGTCCTCCCACCCACCACTGTTATTAGAATGAAATGAATTTGGCCAAGCAAGATAACATTTCAGTTCCATTACTGGCTATTTAACCACAGTTACCTGCAAGTAACTGCGGCTAAAGAGCCAGTAATGGAACTGAAATAAAATGTGGAGTCAGCCTGAAATAAGTTGTTTTTGAACTTTTGAATGATTTTAACCATAAATAGTTACCCATATATCTTGGATTTTTAAAATGATATTTTTTAGCATATATAATGTTAAAAGATACTTTGAAGCATACTTCCTGCTAAACAAAGGAGATTAACAGTTGTTTATTCATTGATTTCACCACCTTAAATATTTACTATTTAGAAAATATAAGCTATTATTGATGTTACCATTTCTAATTTGAACAAGAAGATTTCTAGCACCCTTCTTTCAAGTTACTGAATTAGTTTAATTACTGAATATTCTATGATTTTGGAAGGCACTGGAGGCAATTTCAGCTGTATTTCTCTGTGATTTAGGATTTTGTCACTGTTCTGTAACCAAAATGAAATCCATGAGTAATTCATCTAAGAAAGCAGCAGTCATCTGTCAACCTCAGCTGCAAAATTTTATGTTGGTAAAATACACATCAATTCAGTTTATTGGGTATACACGTTACAATTTTGAATTTGTAAACATTAATATATACTATTAAAGTGCCACTTTGAGTGGAGATTTAGTAGATTAAATAAAGGCTTCCACCGCTAACAGTTTGGTCACTGCTTGGTGGTTTGAATTCCCTCAGAGGGGGAATAAAAAGTACAGATCCATAGGGTGCTTTTGCACACTGAAAGGATCTTCAGCATTTATACTAATGTGTTGCAATTTTAGGTAAAAAGGAAAGTTGCCCTTGCTTTCCAGACTTTTCTAAGTGCTCCCAAATAATGCGGTTCCTTGGAGATATCAGTCTTCTGAAATACCTCGTTGCTCCCTTTTTTCCAGTGATTCTAGCCAGGTTTGGAGCTGGTAGAGTTTAGGGCCACTGCTGGGAGAAAGTGTTGGCTGCTGACTAGTAGTTGTATTGTGAATTTGTTCCCTGGAGGAAGACTGTGGAAAAGTAGGAGAAGTGAAATAGAGAGAAAGAAAATTGGTATGAAGGAAAATGGCTAAATCAGGAGCAGATAACCCCTAGGGCAGGAAAGCCTTTTTTGCTTTTTGCTTTTTTTTTTTTTTTTTTTTTTTAATACCTGGACTCCTGAGAAAACAGGAAAGAACAACTCAGCATGGTTTTTAGCATTTTGTGAAATTTCTGACAGGCAGCTTCGAGGCTATTTCTATAGCATGAAGTAAACAGATGCAGGCCCTCATGCATATTTCCTGTTGAAGAAAACAAGATTTTAAAAAATCATGATATTGATAACACACAGCAGCTATATTTTTTTTAACATGGTATTTTTTTTTAACATCTTTATTGGAGTATAATTGCTTTACAATGGTGTGTTAGTTTCTGCTTTATAAAAAAGTGAATCAGCTATACATATACATATATCCCCATATCTCCTCCTTCTTGCGTCTCCCTCCCTCCCACCCTCCCTATCCCACCCCTCTAGGTGGTCACAAAGCATAACATGGTATTTTTTTTTCCTGGACGTTTCAAACTATGTTAAATCAGGACCAGATATTTAAAATAACAATAACAAAGAAACCAAGGAATAAGAAACAATTACTACACATTATTCAAAATGATTTTAAAATAGACTTTATTCCAAAATTTAAAAGATTGATACTCATTAACTTTGTGAATAACCATCTTAGACTCCTATTGATTTCAGTCTTCTCATCCGGAAAAAATTTAGCTGTATTGGTTGGCAGAAAGCATGTAGAAGAACATTATGAGGCATGAGATTCTTGTATTATTCATTGATTAATCTTTGCATTATCAGTTCGGTATAATATAATTGAACGTTTATCTTTTTTAACAATAATTATTATATCAGCCTGATGCAAATAAAGTGTCTAGAGTGTTTTATCTTTGCTATTTCTTGCAGGGATGATTGTGAACAAATTGTAAGAGTATTAAGCTTTCTTTAATTTTTTGGTTTTTTGATGAGTGATTTATGGGCAGTGGGAGAGATGACTGAGTCATTTTTAGAGTTTATTGTCTTTTAGATTTTGGAATCTTTGTCGTTTCAAAATGTCTGGTTGACATTCATGCACGTCACTCCTAAAACTTAGAATACAGCTGCTTCTGCAGAGACCCCTGTCTGTGCAGAGCTGCCCTTGTTCTTATTTTACTTTGAAACCAATTTCTATTTTGGTGAACCTAACAATGTTTCGTATTGTGATGGATCATTAGACAGAGAAGACAGTAATGGAAGTGTTGTTTTCTCGAATGAGCCAAGCACATTTGTACAGTGTATTTTTTTTTTCTTTGAGGACCTCTCGTCAGGCCGGGACGTGGATTCTTAGCGGGGCCACTGCTGAGGCCCCTCTGGAGCCTTTCTCACCTGCTTGCACACAGCAGCAAGTTGATCTTTCTTGAATACAAATATGAAAATGCCTCTTCCCTCCTTAACCTGTTTTACAGGCTTGGGCTTACTTTTACCAGAAAATTCAGGGCTCTTAGGATATGGACAAGATTCTTTCTCAGTCCTCTAAGACCCCCTGTGACTTGGCCTGGCCTCTCTCACCAGGTGCCCTGTGTACCATGTGTCCCTGGGCAGCCAGAGTTCTGGTCACGTGGGCCTGTTTTCTGCCCCTTGAAAATGTCATACTCCTTCCTGCCTCAGATCTTACACGTCCTGCACCCCACGCCCCCTTCCTCTCTCCTTTGGTCTTGCCTAACCAACTCTTTTCCATCCTTCAGAACTCAGACTAAAGAGCTTAGCCTTCTACTGACCCCAGAATAAATTAATACCCCCTTTTTGCTATGGTCCAATACCTTGTACTATTCCTTGGTAGCATTTATCGTATTTCAACCATAATTAAGCTATTAATTTTGTTATTGGTGCTTCAGTATCTGCCAGCCCTGATCCAATGTATGTTCTGTTTAGGCATGCAGAACAGTGCCATGAACATAGAGGATATGCAGTAAATATTATTCAAACAAATGTATTCGGATCCATAAATATGGATAATATATATAATATACAACATATCATATATATAATTTATAAAATGATTCTTTTGAGGTTTTATACATGATTGCTTTAGATCTTGATGTAGGGCAGAAGTAGCACAGTCTAGACATATAGCAATAACAAACTGTTTTTTGAAAGCCTGAATGTTTTTCAGTGCTTCCCAACTCTGCATCATTTCTAGTCACAAGCATAGGATTTTGATGAGCAGTGTAGACCAAAGTGCCCATTAGGCTGTGCATTATACTCCTAAAAACTACTGATGATCAGTTAAATAGCATCGTCTGCCACAGCGGGTATGGGACTTTAAAAGAACTACTTAAGGACATTTTGAAGAATTGCCTGTTTCCTAGGATTCAGGTGCTGAGATACCCTCATATACAAAATCGTTTTTTATAACAAACATTAGTCTTTGGTAATAATTTTGGATCTAGACATAGGCGTGTTCCCACTGGGATAATTAGGGTTGCACAACTTTCAGGGCTGGCTCAGATGGACTGTTTTGGAAATAGACATGGTCATCAACTGAAAAGGCGTTTCTGCCAGAATGTCTTGGCCTCTTCATATTCTCCTGATCTTTTTCTGAATCAATAGGTAGGCTTCCGCCCACCCTTTGTTCTTTTTTTATTATACTCTGAAGTATTCATTGAAACCACAGATTAAAAATAAGTAATATGTCTTCTTGGGACCAAATCATTGGCATTTCTTCCATCTAGGATATTAAAAAGAACCTTTGAAAAGGCTAGAATTATTTTTTGTGTTATATGTTTTTTTGGGGGGGGTCACTGTATTTCAATGTTGGAGCAACCTTTGGGCTTTGTTTTAGCCATGACCTTGTTATAAGCCTTGAACCATCTTGTTGCAAGCTTCTGAGTGGTGATAGTTATGCTGGTGTAACTTTTTGATAAGGGAATATTTTCCTCAAGATACATTTACCCTTTTCTGTTTTTACTACTAACTAATATGGCATTCTCATAACATCTTTATCAATGGTTTCTAATGATTTGTAATAAACCTTTTAATTTTAGGTTTTTACAGAACAGTTACAAAGATAGTACAGAGAGTTCCTATGTACTTTTCACCTAGTTTCCCCTAATGTTAACATTTTTCATTACCAAGATATAATTGTCAAAATTAGGAAATTAATGTGGGTTCTTCATATTTAGAATGTACACTATATAGTAATTGATTTACCCCAATCTACACTCATTCAACTTATATATACTTGAATAATGGAGATAAGGAAGGAAACTAATGTGAACAAAAGATGAGGTTGGTGAGAACAGTGCAGTTATTGCTAATACTTTATTTCTATCAGCAGTATCCATATTACTCATAGATCATTTACACATAACACATCACATTGGCTTCAGTTTATACTGCCTTTCATTTGTACTGCCTTTCATTTCTGAAAATTATTTAACTAATGGCAACCATGTGTAATTGAAAAGGCATCAAGAGAGGAGTGAGAACTTATTTCTAATCATGGAATTATTAATTCTTTGACCTTCGACATTTTACTTGCTCTCTTTGTATCTGTCTCCTCATCTGTGAAATGAAAAGTTTAAACTGAGGGCCTCTAAGGCATGTGTTGCCTTTACAGATGATTTGGTAATCATTTCTTTCATGATCATGTACAGTCACTATTCAGTGTCTGTCAGGCCGTGGAAAAATCCAGGCCAAATCATGAGTTTCTGTAACCATCCTTGGACCTCTGTGATCATCATGGGAGCAAAAGTCTAGACCAGAGGTAACAAATTCAAATGGCTGACGTTGTCTAGGAGATACAGAACTGAGTGAAAAGGGGGGAGGTAGGGACCCTGATGACTTGGAGAGCCCATGCCCTTCCTAATGGTGTAGCAGCTACTCAGCTTCCAAGGACTATGCCTCAGAGGAATGTCACATCTTCTGCCCTTTCAAAGGAAGCCACATAAACAGCTTTTCATGTGCACTCTCACAGTCTTTATTAGCAACTAACTCATTTTAAAGAAACCAACTCTTAAATTAAATATTCAGTAGTCTGGAATTATCCATTGGATGCCAGTTTGTGATTTCTGTTCTTATTTCTGTGGCTTTCCAACATTTTTGCCCATTTCAACGTAAAAAAATGCCTGTTTCTTCACCATCTAGTACACGCCTATGTGTGTGTGTATTACACGCATGTTTGTGTGTATATGTGAAACTAAAATTAAAAAATAGAATAATTGTAATATAATTATGTTTTCTATTTTATTCTATATAGAATGTTTTCTATTCTACAGCTTTATATTTCATTTCAAAAAAAAGTATTCACGCTCACACTCATTGTCACTTCATGACCCACCAACCGGTTGATTTCCTAGTCATTGCTCCTTTCAGAAATCTAGAGGGCAGTACTCTTGATGCCTGTATGTGATTTTCCCACCCAGAGATCTGAGATCTGAAATATCTCAGAGGTGTTTCCTCAGCTTGATATCTTAAGGACCCTTCCATAACCAATATGAATGTATTGCTTGCTGGGAATTTGATGCCTCCACATGTACCAAGTAATCAGTCCACTGGGAAATAATAGTGTCCCCAAGAAGAAGGCAGTGCTGAGCAGAGAGGATAGGAGAGGAGGGACAGAGATAGGTTTATTTAGGAACCTTAAATTGAACATTGCATCTCTTTTTGTTAGAAGAGATAATTTTCTTCCTTTTAATTGCCTACAGGTGGCATGTCTTCATGCTTGTTCATATGCACGTAGATGTGTCTGTAAGAATCTTTGTCTCTTCCAAATGTTTTAGTTATTTTCTGGCGAATAAAAATTAATTTCATTAGATAATCAGCATATGTGACATTATATATTGGATTCTGTCCATGAGGTTCATATTTTGATTATACACTTTATTTGGAATGAATCAGTGTTCTCCACCTAACATGAAATTCATTGGTAGGGTTTCTTTCAACCCTAACATCTTATAATTTTATAGTTGACATGGTATATATGGTATGGCTTTCATAATGTCATAAAGCAGGGTGAAAAATCTTACCTTACACTTTTTATTTTTCAAGTCAATGAGGCTTCTTTTTAAAAATTTTTTTAAATTTATTTATTTTTGGCCGTGTTGGGTCTTCGTTGCTGGGCGCGGGCTTTCTCTAGTTGTGGCAAGTGGGGGCCACTCTTAGTTGCGGTGCGCAGGCTTCTCATCGCGGTGGCCTCTCTTGTTGTGGAGCACGGGCTCTAGGCACACGGGTTTCAGTAGTTGTGGCTCGCGGGCTCTAGACCGCAGGCTCAGTAGCTGTGGCACATGGGCTTAGCTGCTCCATGGCATGTGGGATCCTCCCGGACCAGGGCTCGAACCCGTGTCCCCTGAATTGGCAGGCAGATTCCCAACCACTGCGCCACCAGGGAAGCCCCAATGAGGCTTATTTTAGGAGAAAATATTAGCCAAAAAAAATCCTTAAACTTATATATAAAAATAAGATGTCATATTACATCTTTTAAAAATTGCTGCATGATATACTTTATAGTTATTGATATCTGTGGAGAAATATCCTAAAAGCATACATTTTGTCAGTGAATTATTGAATATCAAGACTGTGTTACACTCCTCATAATGAGTAATTTGCCTCATTAAAAAGAAAATGAAAAGGCACTGGGGACTACAGATTTGATTTTTTTTTTTTTTTAAGATCTTACATATCCATTTGTTCCTCAATTTCCAAATGTAATTTGAAGGAATACATCATTCTTCAACAGTTTGAAAAGTGAGATGTGTTCTTGCCAATTTCCTTTTCGGTAACTTAATATACACTGGAAGTTCTGTTTTCTGTTGATCTTGACATTGTAGTTCAGTGAAGATATGGGTTTCTACTGCTGAGGTGGGCAGGTACCAGCATCACTAGGCAACTGCTTTTCATATATTACTCTCAGAACACTACAAGGAGTATTATTATCATTTCCATTTTATGAGCGCAAAAGCTGGAATGAATAACGTCATTACCGAGTTAGTTCTAGAGCCCATGTTCTTCACCACTTTGGTACACTTTCTTCACATTTAGCACAAAAAAGGTTTATTTGCAAGGCTGCCAATAATTGTCATCACGCTCCGTAGAATATACAGATGCTTAATCGTATAACCATGGCTAATATTCAGTCAGTACACAATGAGAAAGATGTACCTGTTGGATTGTGAAAATACTGAAATGTTTTAGTATAGGTTGAGAGTTAATTATTGACCTGACCTAGCCTGCCTTCCCCCTCTCCCCTACACCCGGAGTTTCCCCAGTGTATCAACAGGTCCTCCATGATTCAGAAAACAAAGATCATCACTTGACACAGCAGGGACCAGCAGAGGCCTGTCCCGGTACACAGGCCCAGGCTGTTCCTTATTGGTTGCTTTGGTCTACTGATTGTTAAATATTTTGGAATCATCCCTACATATCAGTATTTAACTTGTGGAAACAGATGCTATTATTGGTCAACTATCATTGCCTCATTTGCTGAATCAAAAGCACACGGTGGGGAGGTGACCAAGGATTTGACCAGAGAGGTCTTCTCTGCTCTTGGGAGTCTTAGGAGTGAACATTGAAATCCAATCATCTCAATGAAGGGGTCTTAGAAGTTTCTAAAGAGCTTAAACCATTATCATTTTCCAAGACTGGTAAAAAAAAAAAAAAAAATTCCCAGATGACCGAATCCTTCATTCCTTCATTTTTTTTTTTTTGTGGTGGGGAGGTAATATGGAAATTCATGGGATATAATCTTAGTTTCCAGGTGAGGCAGAAAACAGCATATCTCACCAAATCCCATCCATCATGGCCTGCCTAGGAGGTGTGGCAGAGCCTTCCTCTAAACTCAGAGGGTCTATCAACCTGTCCTGAGAGGAAAAATGTAAGATCTGACGACTCTACTCTCTGTGATCCTTCTCCTTAAAACCTTGACTGGTGTTCTTAGACCTGTGCCTCTCTGGGAAGGCAGATCATCCTCATTATGATGCAATTTTCATTTTTACAATATTAATAATCTCTTGGCATTATCTACAAGAACATAATTGATCAAAACAAAATTGGCTTCTTGCTTTCTGGCACAGGCTGTTTAAAGAGCAAAATGTCAGTCACTGATGTGAGCAAAGTACTCACTTATTTGAAATGATTAAAAATTTCTGCAACAAATATTAATTTCTTTCATGCTGTGAGACTTGCAAACACTCAAAAAAGGGTAAAGATCTGAATGTCTATATAGATTTAATAATTTATTCAATTTCTTCAAAAATTGATTAAAATGCACAAAAATTGAATCTACCAGGTTTTACAAAAGCAAACACCCACACAGGCAATGGGTGAGAAGTCTTATTTCTTGTAATTTTCATAGGACCTTATTTCAGTAATATAGAAAAAAAAAAAAACCTGAATAATGAAAGTAAAAACACCAAGGTATTTGATGAATGAATATGATGAATTGTAGATTTAGGGTGAGTCTCCTCTGCTTCTATGTGCCTATAATGACAGGGCTAAGTCTAAAGAGATATTGAGGTAGATAGAGGGTGTTTTTCAAGTTGAGAATCTTGTTTTCAGAAAGGAAACCAGGATGGTATGACCCTGTCTCCAAATATTGTAAATAGACATGCATGATTGATGTTATTATTATTCACTTTGTTTCCTAACCTGCACCTGCTTTGAAGTAACCAGCCGTAAATATATTAACTTTCTTAATATTCAGCAACTTACGTGAGCCAGAAGTAGCCATTAGTTTTAGCTATAGAGGCATCAATGTTTTTTAGTCACTTGTTTACATTATGTTACTTTTCTTTCATAATCTTCTCCTTAAAGCTCAGCCAGCTGTCAATTACAGCTTTTTAAGCAAACCATCTCAATTAAGGGGGCTTGGATATTTAAGCAGTTAATAAACAAAATAAATAGTTCTTTAAAATAGTCAATAATAAAGAGAAAATAATTTAAAGTATGGTATATTTTTCATTGCTGTTCAAAAGAAAATGCTTCACATTAGCGGAATCAGAGATGTTTTAAAAGAAACGTTAGGAGGTTTATTTAAAAAAAATAACAGGTCAAAAAAAAAAAGAAAAGAGACTAACAGGTCAGTCATTTCAGGCTGTTCATGCTGTGGCTGGTTGATGGAGTAATTTCAATTTAAAGGGCCAAATGTTATAATTGACTCTCAAGTCTTATGCCTTTTCTCTTGTTGTTTTCCTGGAGTTACCTTTTATCAGTAGAGCTGGAAATAAGCTAGGCCTTGATGCAGGTTATCTTTTCATGGATTGACTGCAACATTGTGATGGCATCTGACTTGCCATTGGCCAAGAGGTGACCAAAGAATTAAGGAGCAAACAGTGATATAAACAGCTGTATGACTGCCATGCGGTTTGCTGTTGGCTAAATTACACAAATTAGCTTTTGATGCACTGAACCAAGTTTAAATGCACTGATATCTGAGTGCTGAAAAGGTTGAGACTTGGTGTTTAAAAAAAACCAAAAACAACCAAAAAACTAGGTTCTCTTCTACCTCTCCACACACACACACACACACACACACACACACACACACATACACACACACACACACACATGGATGTACACACATATACATTTCTTTCTTTTTAATAATCAAAGCCAAGTTACCATTCTAGAGGAGTGTATCGACCTATTTTTCTCATATATCCGCATTGCCTAAACTTGCATGTTTTTCTACTTTTATTCTTTAAAAGATAAACTTGTTAGAAGAATCCTCCTAAAACATAAATTTCAACATGTCCTTCTACTGTTGAGAATTGGAAGTGGCTCTCTGTGGTCTACCTCATAATGTGAAATCTCAGTCTGAGTTTTAAGACACTTCTTAATCTCTGATCTCCCTGCTTATAGAAGCAGTCCCACTATTTCTTAATCTTCTGCAAGCATCGAGAAGACTTCTTTCCCTTCCTTCACAGTAGCTAGTGTTTTCCCTGGTTCTGTGGGCTGAAACTACCTCCTTTTCTGTTTTAATCCACATCCATTGCATTTCTTGCTAAGCACTGGGTCCTATATCCCTAGTCCACCCTGAGACCTTGTCTATGTCACCTTCAGTGAGCTCTCTTCCTATTACCCTTGTGTTAGTGCTGCCTCTTTTCACTTCCTCAAATTGCTCTGAGCTTATTAGTCAATCAACTAGATTGTGAACTTTTTGAGAGGAGTAACCACAATCTATATGTCTTTGTACTTCTGTAGCATCTCATGTGTATGAAGATTCTAAATACACACTTGGTGATTCTTCAAAATATATATTTGTATATTTGTAAATGGCATTTATTGGAAATGGATTAGGGGCCAAGGCAGTTCATGGCTAAAGTAGCTAGGGTGGCATTGTCCCAATTAATTGTTTCAAATCCGATAAACTTTATTCTGTTCCATGGCTACACATTTGTCTAGTCCTAACTCTAGGTGGTTCATTTGCAAATTAATTAAACAAATGTTTATGGAGCACCTACTATGCATAGGAATGTTGTTAGGCACTTAGGGATACAATGTTGAATAAAAAGAGACAAGTCCCTGCCCTCCTGGAGTTTATAGTCTCCGCTGAGTGACTAGAATTATATAACTTCTCACAGAAATGGACAGTTGCAACACTCTTCGGCCCTGGAAAGGATACATAAGGGGATTTGGCCAAAATGAGAGCAAGCTTTCCTAGGAGAAGAAAGTGAAGAATGAATGCACATTAAGTAAGTGATGAAAGGAGATATGCCTGTACTGGGCAGAGGGAATGCCATTCATAAAAACGTTCTCGGGAACATGAGGTATTACATGGCATGTTCCATGGTATCTATTTGTCCTCGTCCCTGGAAAAGCATCTTCAAACATACAGTCCTCTATCACTGCTTATTAACAACTCTTAACTATGAAGTTCAAGACATTATAAAATTTGTTGAGAAATTATAGATGTAGTAATTAGGTTTGAATTGTTCATATTTTAGTTTTTCCAAGAGGTTCAGTAGAACAGAAGTTATTTGCGTTGAAAATGAAAAGGAACAGAGAAGTAAGTGATAAATTGTGGGTTTATTTTACAGACACAAGATATAGGAAGTTTCTGGGTTTGGTGGTGAATCACTAAAGATGAAATAAAGAGGGGTTTTTTTGGCTGCGTTGGGTCTTCATTGCTGCGCGTGGGCTTTCTCTGGTTGCGGTGAGCGGGGCTACTCTTCGTTGCAGTGCCTGGGCTTCTCACTGTAGTGGCTTCTCTTATGGAGCACGGGCCCTAGGTGCGCGGGCTTCAGCAGTAGCAGCACACGGGCTCCATAGTTGCATCACGCGGGCCCTGGAGCGCAAGGGCTTCAGTAGTTGTGGCGTGCAGGCTTCAGTAGTTGTGGTGCATAGGCTTAGTAGTTGTGGCTTGTGGGCTCTAGAGTGCAGGCTCAGTAGTTGTGGCGCAGGGGCTTAGTTGCTCTGTGGCATTTGGGGTATTCCTGGACCAAGGATTGAACCCATGTCCCCTGCATTGGCAGGTGGATTCTTAACCACTGCGCCACCAGGGAAGTCCGAAATAAAGAGGTTTTAGAAAGCAGCTATGCTCCTGTTCCATTCTAATGAGAGGAAGAACTGTTCCAGTGCCCCTTGTGTTAGGACTGATAGGAGTGAGTGGACCTCAATATATGTAGCAAACAAAGGTGTTTGCAAATATATTGTTTCTGACTCAAACAGGCCTGGATTTAAATCCTGGTGCTGCTATTCAGGGGGTGATTTCTCCATCAGTGAAAATAGAAACGATATTAAGAGGATTAACTGGGTTAATATTTGTGTAAGTACCCAGCATGATAGATGAACATAGATGTTTCCTTCATTATTATCCCTCTTTCTATCCTTATCCTCATTCTTTTTTTTCTTCATTGTTAATATATTTTTAAAATGCAATGCAGCCTAAAGGAGGGAAGGACAGAACTTGGCAGATGCCCTGATTGTTTCAGTTCTTCATTGCTCTTCATCAGCCCTCAATACTGTGTTTATTCAGGGAAGCTGAATGAAGATTTGACTCTTAGAATCAGATGAACTTGGGTTAAAATTCTGGCTCTCAGGCTAACCAGCTGTTTGACTGTTGGCCAGTTATTTAATTTCACTTTAGATTCAGATTCATCATCTATTAAATGTGGATAACAGGCACTTCCTCATCAAGTTGGTGTTCTCTCAGCATAACCTGCCATATCATCAATGCATGACAAGGCATGTTAGCTTCCTCTGTCGAACTGAAAGTTAAGCTATGTCAATGTTACTGTGTCGTAAATCCAAGAATCTTCTACCAACAGCCAGTGCTTCCTTTGGTCAAACGTAAGACCTGTGCATTCATGTGAGGGTAGGATATGATAAATACGTAACAGAAATTGCTGTTGATGTGGAGCCAATGTTGGTGCAGGAGTATGAGGAAGAAACATTAGCCACACTGGAAACGTTGCTTGACTCACCAGAGGGAAGATACTAGTGAATTCTCTGACTTGTTCTCATATGCCAGCATCATGCCTTATTTAGCAAATATTCACCCTTTGGTTGGATGGATGAATGAATATGTCCACCAGGAGCTCAGTGCAGGATGTCCAGAGCATCTCATGGATTTAGCCCCTCGTGCAGGACCAGAGGAGAACTTTTCTGCTGATGGAGCCACAGAAAAAATGTCTCAGACATCCTCTCAGATCCCAATTCACAATCCCCGTGGCATTTGTATACTAACAGTGACATGTGGCCTTCGCAGTAGTGGCAGGCTATACAGTAGGTACACTGTTTTGATAAGAGCATGTGAATTATACTGATTTGAAGTTCAATTTGTGTCTTCCAAAAAATCTCCAAAGGCTCGTTTCATTGCCATGGCTGCGGAAGTTGTCAGCGGGAACTAATGGTAAACACTTCTTTTCTCAGTCTCGTTATATTGCTGCAGGTGATTGCACTGAGAACTAGATGCTTTATTCTTTCTTATTGATAGTCATTGGACATGACATTAATATGACCTACAAAATACAGAAGAATTATAACCAAAACAATAGGTGTATATATTCTTTTGGGCAATCATGTTGACATTTGTAATATGGCTGAAGTCAAGTGGAAATTGTAAGGCATATAGTGAAACACAGTATTTATCATTTTACCATTCAGAATCCATGTCATTTATATCACTTAAACTTGAAAGTGAGAAATGTATTTCCTGATCGCACGTGGATTATTCCTATCTTGTCCTACAGAATTGATGCAGTTTCTATTTTAAGTTAGAAATAGTTTTAGGAAATTCTTGTCATTCAGAAACTAATTTTTTTATATGTAAAATGAAACCCTTTTTCTTGACCTTGGACCATACTTGTGGAAATAAATCATGTGCAAATTTCTAATGCAACTTTTTAAGCTTAGGCAAATTGTATCTTATAGTAATGGAAATTTTGCAGAAGAATCTTTAAGAAATTATCATTAGGATTATAGTTTTATTTCTATAGCATGTCATGCCTTAAGAAGTTCTTTAGCACTCATTTCCTATTGATTTTGATAGTCCTCCACTGCATATTGATGATGAAAGAAAGATTAGAATTCAAATGACTAGATCTAACTACTGAGCCTGCCTCCTTAACTAACCAGCCTCATGATCTTAACTAAATATATTCAGCCCTCTGAGGTCACACAGTTCAAAGAATGGACCAGATAACTCTGAACTCAGCTACTTCTCTCATTTTATAGATAGTCCAGAGATTTTAACTGGTTTGTCCGTGACAAATTTGGCTAGGTGATATATGTAAAAATATAATCCAGCTTTTCTGCCTTAGTTTTAGTGCTATTTCCACAACATTTAGACGACAGTGGTAAATCATTTTCTTCCCTTTAGTGAAAAATAAATCATGCAAGGTACATACAAAGATCATTATTCTTGCAAAATTCTACATAGACTTGTTATTAAACCATGGTCTGGAGGAATTAAAAAGAGCATGATGACCAGAATATAGTGTATATTCCCTAAGAACCAGTATCATCACACTCATTTAATGTTTTCATAATACTACTAAATAGTGTATTAGATACTACTTTCTCTGTATCATAACTTGATTTTAGTAAGGCATTTTGCAGGGGTGTCTCATGATGTCTTTACTATATAGGAGAGACCCTCCCCAAAATCAGGAAGAAGAGATGCTTTGAATTATAATTCACAGTTTTTCAAACACAGAATCACTATGAATAGTGATTCATGCAGGCCTGAGTTTTGGCAGTTTTTTTGTTTTGTTGTGGAGATGCTTTCTCTTTTTCTTTTTTTTTGTTTTTTTTTAATCACTTGGTCTCTTGATTTTTAAGATGAATATCACACTCCACTGTCTTCACAAGGTATTTGTAAGATCATCAGATCATCATAATCTTCTTTCTTTACATTCCTTTAGAGAATTTATTTTTAAGGTCACACCCACAGCAACCGGTGAATTTTTTCAAGAATTAGAAATCTCTTATTATCTTTCCAGGCAATCAGTAGCCATTTACTAACATTTACAGATATAATCATTGTCCTTCATTCCTGTGATGTTTCTGATTAGTGTGTTTTATTTTTCTCAATTCTCTATACCACAATCAATAATCATGCTTGAATAATACCTTCGATGACATTATAACATGCAATATGACATGTGATAATAACCAATGAAACAATCACACTCAGGTCATATTAATTAATAGCAGTCTTTTAATAAATAATGTAGAAGTTTCTAACAAGTCACACAGTAGGAATTCAATAAATGGTCTATTGAATACTTGTCTACTTGTTGAGTCTAACAAGCAGGGTCTTCTCTGGCAACATTTCAATAAATTTTCTGTTTTGCTTTGTCCCTTTCAGTATCTTTTCCTTAGATTAGTTAAATCCATAGAAGAAATACTAACTAAATTTGCAGACGACCCACAGTTGAGAGAGGATGGAAAACATATTGATGTTTAAAATCAAATTTTCAAAATCAAGTTTCTTTAATACTGATTTTGGAAGGAGCCAGGTGTGTAGGCAGGACTGCCAGATATGATTTTGTAGGATTTCTTTGGAAATTCCCACTTTGGGAGGCTTCATGTCAATAACATCTGTGCATTCTTTCAAGAGCATATGTATAAATGTATAGTATATGTTTGTTGGTTTATTTATTCATTCATTCATTTGTTTGTGCCAAATTCAGCGTTCATAAGATCTTGATAGGCTGGCACTGTGGGGAGAAATTATTACCAAATTTAACATAGGAGGATTTCAAATATTCAGTTAATATTTTAAAAATTCAGTTGTACACGTATGGAACGGGCATTTTTTTTAAAACAAAACTGAGTATTAAAGAACTGGATGGCTTCATTAATATTAGCTCAATGAAAACATGATCCAGTGGAATAGCAATATAGGAATTCAGGTATTAGGGGAAAAGTGATAATACAGTTCATATTGCAGCTAATCTGGGAGGTTAATTCTGTTTCCTGAATGGAGACAAGATTGGCTGGGTGTAAATAAAAGAGCTAACATTTGAGCAAGGACTGTGTTTTAGATGCTCTGTTAGTTGTTTTGTGTATACTATTTCACGTAAGCCTCACAACAGCCTAGATTTCAGCCTTCCCAGATCACCTCATCCAGAGCAGCTTTACTGTTACTAGTTTAGTAACTTGAAGAATTGTGAGTTAGGTTGGGATTAGAAGGAAGGAACATAATACAAGTATATGACATAATTTCCTCACGAATTTAGCTAAAATTTCAATATTAACACAAAAACGTTGGCCAAACACAGCAGAAGCAGGTGATGCCTGTCTTTTCTTACTTAAGAGTTCCACTAAGGGGAACTCGTGGCAGTGACTCTCCAGGTAGGGAGGATCATGCCAGCGGAGAGGATGAAGCCCAGTTCTTGCAGAGTCGCTGCCCTTTTCTTATGCAAGCTTGTATTGCCAGTTTGGGAGCTTTGATGCTAATAATCTCTGTGCTTTCTTTCAAAGGCATCTTTGTAAATATGTAGCATTTATTCATTCGTTCATTCACTTGTAGTAAATTCAGCATTCACAATGTGATAGCCTCATTCATGGTAAAGTAACATTGATCCCCTCACTCCAAATAATATCTCTGCTCCAGATTTTCCATATGCTGACAAGCCCTTTTATCTCATCATATAAGAGACATCATATAAGATTTGTTTGAAAAGAGTTGTCCACTGTTACAAATAAATCAGTTTTGGGAAGCACTGTGTTTGGCCTGTATTAGTCAGCTCCAACTGCCATTAACAGAATACCGTAGACTGGATATCTTAAAACTACAAGAATTTATTTTTCATAGTTCTGGAGGCTGGGAAGTCCCAAATCAAGGTGTTGGCAGATTTCGTTCTTGATGAGGACTTTCTTCTTGGCTTGCAAATGGTCACCTTCTTGCTGAGCCTTCACATAGAGAAGATGGAGAGCTTTGTTCTCTCTTCCTTTTCGTATAAGGACACTAATCCCATCCTGGGGGACCTACCCTCATCAACTCATCTAAACCTAATTACTTCCCAAAGGCTTCACCTCTAAACAGCAAAACACTGGAGAGTTAAGTCTTCAACATATGAATTTTGGAGAGACACAGAACTTCAGCCCGAAAATATTCATAACAGGGCCTATATTTTTTAAATTAGTAACTTTCTGTTTTTTTCCAAATTATATATTTAATCTGTTAGATAAGCTTGTAATGTTTTATTGGTTTGCGTTTCTCAATCACTTTTTTTCCTATGTGGTACAAGATTTTAGGTTACGCAATATTATTCTGACCATTGTCACAATTGTTTTTCCATCTGGAAAAATTGATTTTTGTAAATGATGAACTCTTGTTTCCATGGGCAGGAATTCTACGTCAGCCAAGTCTTATTCTTTGAAAATAATCTCCAAACTTCTACCAATATCGTTGTATGACTCAGAGTGTTATGATATGGAAAATTCACAGTTTAAATGGCATAAAATAGAACTGTGTTTTAACTCCCGTTTTTTCTGTCTTCTCTCATAGCGTACAGAAAAGCCTGTGTTTTGAAGGCCAAAAAGAAACTTCAGTAAACAGCTCTTACAGTCCTTGTAGTTCTGGATCTAGATATATAATGCTTATATCTATATAATACGTAAATACTTTTACTTCCTCTTTATATTTTTATTCTGCTTACATGCTATTTAATTTGATTGTATCTGTGCTCTTTTTATAAATTACTTCCGATATCATTATTAATGCAATTAATTGAACATGTATTGATATGATGAAAAGAGATATGGGCTTCAGGAGACTTGGGTTCAAATAATTGACCCTATCATTTGTTAGCTGTTTTACCCGCAGCTTTATTGAGGTATTTTTGATAAACAAAAATTATATATATTTAAGGTATGTAATGTGATGTTTTGATATATATATACATTGTGAAATGATTACCACAATTAAGCTAATTAACATATCCATCACCTCACATATTTACTCCTGCCTGTGTGTGGTGAGAACACTTGAGATCTACTCTCTTAGCAGATTTCAAGTACGCAGTACATTATTATTAACTATGCTGTACATTAGGTCTCCAGAACTTCTTTATCTTGTAACTAGGATTTTGTACTCTCTGACCAACATCTCCCCTTTTGCTCAATCCCCAACTCTTGTTAACCATTCTACTCTCTTTTACTGTGAGTTTGACTGGTTTTTTGTTTTGTTTTGTTTTTTAGGTTTTACATGTACATAAGATCATGCAGTGTTTGTCTTTCTGTGTCTGGCTTATTTCACTTAGCATAATGTCCTACAGGTTTATCCATGTTGTTGTGAATGGCAAAAGAGAATTTCCTTCTTTTGTAATGCTGAATTATACACACATACATGCACACACATGCACATGCAGAAATGGGATTTATGGATCAAATGACAGTTCTATTTTTATTTTTCTGAGGAACCTCTATACTGTCTTCCCTAATGTCTATACCAATTTACATTCTTATCAAGGTGTACAAGGGCCCCCTTTTCTCCACATCCTCACCAACACTTGCTATTTTTTGACTTTTTGATAATAGCCTTCCTAACGTGTGAGGTAATTTGTCATTGTTTTGATTTGCTTTTCCCTGATAATTAGTGATGTTGAACATCTTTTCATATACCTTTTGGCCATTTATGTGTCTTCTTTAAAGAGCCGTCTATCTAGGTCCTTTGCCCATTTGTTAATCTATTTATTTATTTATTTTCTTGCTATTGAGTTGTATTAGTTCCTTATATAGTTTGGATATTAACCCCTTGTCAGATATATGGTTTGTGAATATTTTCTCATGTTCTGTAGTCCTTCTACATTGTGTTGATTGTTTTCTTTGCTATGCAGAAACATTTTAGTTTGATATAAACCCACTTGTTTATTTTTGATTTTGTTGCCTGTGCTTTTGATCCAAAAGTCAGATCCAAAAAAATCAATGCCAAGACCAATACTTTGGGCAAATCTCTGGCAGTTCTAGATATTCATTTTCTCATGCAAATAAGGGGTTTGAATATATGTAATTACAATTCCTATGGTTTCTTTTACATTCTTAAATAGGGATTGTAATATATAATTACATTTAAATTCATGAAATACTTAGAAGAAATATGAACCATATCTGATAACTAAGTTATTGACAATTAGAAATTATTTAGCATTCCTTGAAATAACATGTTTTTCAAAGTTAGAATTCTTGTATTGTACATGGGTATTTCCGAAGAGTCATTTTGGATCTCATGCTACTTGAAACCTTGTTAATATTAAAGAATGTTTCAAATTCACTAGGGGCAGGGTATAGTTTTTGGTTAGAGGATTAGAGTTTCTATTATGAAGTATAGGAGCTTTTCATTAGAAATGAAAAAATTGCCATATTCAGGTAGTTTTTTTTAAACTTTAAGATTATTTAAGCATTTCCATGTTTTGTTTTTTTTTTTATAATTTAAAAACCAGAAGTCTGAAGAACTATTGTTTAAAATAATCCATTCTCTGTTAATTAACTTGATTGTGGGAATCTTTTTACAGTGTATACGTTTATCAAATCATCGTGTTGTATACTCTAAATACATTCCAATTTTGTTTGTTAATTATACCTCAATAAAGCTGAAAATATAATAAGATAAAAAAATCCATTCTTCCACGATACAGAATAAAGGCACTGAGATCTCCACTTAAAGACTGAAAGACCATTAGGAAGTAAATTGGTATAATGACTTGGAGGTAAATTCTTTTTTATATAAACAATATGTAGTTATGGAAAGATAAAAACATTTGGAAGGATTAGAAAGAGGATAGGCCTTCTACTTCTGTGTTTTTGACGTAGAAATTTTGAAACCAAATAGGTGTCTTGTCACTAGACTCTAATGTTAGTTCCATATGTAACTTTGAATATGATTTTGCATATCTGTTATTTTAAGTAGAAATTATTCATATCCTTCTGGGAGATAATGGGGTAATCATTTTTTTGAAACCCTTTTCTAAATCCTTTTATCAAATGATACTAAATGTCAATATCTTCCAATTTTTCTTATATAATTTTTATAAGGAACTTGACTTCTTGCTTAATACTAATGAAATAAGCTCAGTTACAACATCAACAAAATATACAGGCTTAATTTGATACTTGGGTAATTTCGGGTTTGGGTTATTTTTGGTTAACAGCACCCTGCAGTACAAATTAACTTAAAAAGTTTTAGTGGCTTGTGTTAGTAATCCATAGTTGAAAGTTAGGTCCAGACGGATACAGTGGCATACAGGGTTATAACAGTTTGGGGGGAGCTAATGTACTGATGGTCCATTTATATGCCTATGTTTATACTTGTGCTAAAATCCTACTGAGCTTGAGCTTTTCAATTTCTTCATGTGTGATATAACAGATGTTAACTAGAAAAAAAAGAAGGATTTTAAAAAATATTAAAGCCAGGTATAACCTTGAAAAATACAGTGGTAAAATGGTGTAATTACACATGTCATTGAGATGAAATGACATTTTGAGGTTCTGTACTCTTCATATGTTTCATATGTGGAAATAGCCCATTCAGACTAATCTTATTAACTTGGCCTAAATGTGGAGATTCATTTCAAAACTAGTAATTGCAAAAAGAAATTGTTCTGCTCTGTTTGATTAGATTTCCAGTTCATCAAAATGTGATCTGGTAAGATCATAGGTGTTTGAAATAAAGCAGAACTCTGATTCCTTTCTCTACTACTTGTTGTGAGTGAGACCTCTAGCAAATCTCTAGGCTTGTACATGCAATGAAAATAAAATAATACCCTGTACTTAAGGATTTGTGGGATGGAGTAAGGAAGAGTGTTTCCTGTGAAAAAGGCTTGTTAATTCTAAAGTGCATTACAATCCTTAATAGTTAGCTTCTCAAAACACAATATTTCTAAAATATCATTCTTCATTGTTTTGAATACTGGGCTTTTTATAAGTGCAATTAACTTTACAATTGCACCACACATGGGTTTCTTTCAAAGTATTTTGACATTTCAATATATTCTGAATAGCTTCCGCCCCTGAATCTTGACAGGACCGATTTAGCCTATTCACACATGGATTGTGGCATATTCTGTGTTAAATGTATACACATAGCATGGTTGACCAAGGTGTGTGACTTTCTATCCCATTCCAGTGGATGTTACCAGAACAATAGCTTGACTGACATGTACTTTTGTATCCTGCTGAGTTTTACAATTTTCTTTTGGTGTTTGTTTTCACCAACGGTCTAGAATTTCTTGACCTCACAACCATTTAGAACAATGTCTTTTGCGAGATATGCTATTGGCTGATGGAAGTATTTTTGATCACTGATTTCAGAATATAGTTATATCCATGTATAAAAAACAAAGTGAGAAATTCAAACACTCATCTCCTGTTTTGAAATTGATTAATTTTTAAATAGTTTATAGATGTAAATTCTATAAAAAGTTTTAAAAGGGCATTCACTTTATAGTAAGGCTCTTCTGTCTCTATCTCCCTACCTCTCACCCCTCCTGGGAAGCAATTACTAACAGTTTCTTGAATTGCTTTCCATACATATTGTAGAAGCAGTTCTCTGTGAATTCAGTCAGAAAAGAGTTTATACCCTAGCTTAGTATCATGCCTAGATATAGTATTCTTAAATTGGTGAAAATGTGATTTTCTTGTATGGTTCACAAAGTTCTTTCAGTTGTTTTTTCCTTTCTGTTCCTAAGGCATGCTCAACTCCTGCATAATTTCTAAGTAAACAGCTTTTCAGCAGTTTGTGTTTGGTCTTTCATGCTTATCAGATCAGTGAGTCTTATGCTTTCATGCTCACCATATCTTGTAAATTGCTGTAGAAGAATAAATCTGTTGTCCTAAGTTGGATATCTCATGCATGCCTTGTAAGCCTGTAATGACACTCTTGTGTCTACACATTGACAGTATTGGCTCTTAACCTAAAAACTTATACTCAGTCTGTGTTGCTGGCTTTCTGGTCTAATTTGTTTTTTTCTGAAGTACAATCTACTTGCCTAGGGCCCTGTTATGGGCTAAATGTTTGTGTACTACCCCCAATTATTTTTTTATTTTTTTTAAATTTTATTTATTTTTTATACAGCAGGTATACCCCCAATTCTCATGCTGAAGCCCTAACCCTCAATGTTAGGGTATTAGGAGGTGGGGCCTTTGAGAGACAGTTAGGTTTAGATGAGGTCATGTGAGTGGTTCTTATGATGAGATTAGCGCCCTTATAAGAAGGGACCAGAGAGCTTGTTCTTTCTCTTCATGTGAGATTGTAATAAGAAGGTAGCCAGCCATCTGCAAACCAGGAAGAGAGCCCTCACCAGGAAGAGAGCCCTCACCAGACACTGCATCTGCTGGCACCTTGATCTTGGACTTCTCAGCCTCCAGAACTGTGAGAAATAAATGTTTTTTTATTGTTTAAGTCACAGGGTATATGGTATTTTATTAGAGCGGCCCATACTGTCTAAGACAGCTGCTAACAACATGTCTAGCCCTCCTAGAGCCTTTTACCTGAGGGACTGGACCTTGCTGTGGTTTTTCAGTTAACCTTCCTACCACTGTGATTTTCCCATCACATTTGCCTGGCACAGACAGGGTTCACAGAGCCTGGTGGGATGTTATCATTAGGACAACTTACTAACTTCTAGGAGAAAGCCCTGTGTAAGAAATGATCTGTCGCTTTGGACCAGGCCCTGTCTTGTGCAGGTCCATTCGCCTTTTCACCCATTTCCACTCAGGTTCCACATGTCTGTTGGATGAGGCTGCAGAATGTGTGACAGTCATAGGAGTTTCGTATGGTTGCAAGGTATACTTCTAATATGATGTGATACAAGTTTTAGTTTAAATGAATATACTGGGACCCTCCATTGTTTCTGTGGTTGTTAATGCATCAGCAACACCAGTGGGACAAGTGATTACAAGCTTTGTGCTTTGAGGTAATTGCTTCTTTGCATATCAGTCATCTTTTAGGAGACCTGGAGAATCCAGAAAAACAGATGCAGATGGAACAAGGCACTGTGCAGCAAGAGCACAGACTGCAGATGCCAATACATGACCCTAATAAGCTGGCTTTCGAAAAATATCTGTCTCTGGGCGCTGCCCAGGGAGAGTCTAGATCAATAGGGCTGGGATGGAGCCCAAAGAATCAGTACTTTTAAAAGCTCCCTACGTGATCAGGTTGTGCTTCTGGTGGGAAATTACTGTTCCAATGAGCAGTCATCACAGATGAACTGTCAATGGTTATGATCAGGGATATGAAATATTTACGGGAAAGATCTTTCTTGAAACCAAATAAAATCATTTGAGGAAAAAATGACTTTTAGTGTTCTACATAAAAAAAAGAATGTAAAGGATCAACTCCTGTCCCTCAGTCTCCCTACTTTCTCCACCACCTAATCAAGGGAACCAATTCTAAATAGAAAATACTGCTCAATATTTGTTGATTTATTGTCTCTGTTGTATAGCATAGCATATAGGCTATAGCACTTTTTATTTTTGTATTGAACCAGAGTACTATGAAAATGAGAATTACACATTCTTTGGTAATGATAGATTATACAACACCATAAACATTTTTAAAAGTGATTTTGATGCTTTTTTGGCACACAAGATTTATACGTTAACTGTCTGATATACTAGATTAACTTCTCAGAACCATCTGAGTAGAAGTTTTCTGCAACGAATTTAGCTAATTTTAGGAAAATTGTGAAATGTTTTTGGAATGCTGTCATCACTGGTTCCTGACAAACACAGTAGAGCCACCAGCCACTTCTCAGACCTCTGATATTAGGTCCCCTTTCTGATGCCTCATTCTGTGAATTTTTAATTTCTCACTCGGGGTCATACAAAATTCATTCATTTTACTCTTGTTTTGACACCCCCCGTTCTATATATCTCTCTCATCACTCTCCTGCTTTTAGGAGTTATTTGTTTTCCTTTCTGTTTTTAAATATTTATAAATAGTTAAGATGTGCTAAGTTTTCCTGTTTTATACTCATAAAACACTATTTTCAATCATTTGTTTACTTTATCTTCCACAAGCATTAAGGTGCTTTTTTTAATGAACTCTCTTGTAAACTTGCAAATCTTATACCTGTAAAAACTCACAAGAGTGGTGCACAGACTTTTAGGGCATCCAGAGTAATATGCTGAGAAGAGACCCATGTTAGGCAAATGTTCAGGCAACTTCATTGTCTTAGTTATAACAGTGATGGGGTTATGGGGTTTTCTGTTCAACACAGAATCTTGCATTTTGGGAACTGAGAAACTGGAGTAAGAATATGGCTACCAGACAGTGGAGAAAGCATGGACATGTGTTTATTTAATAAGGATTTACTGTCTTGGGAGAGACAGTGAAATAAAACTCGTGATCCATGAACTCAGTTGGACAAGGGGACAAGCATACTACAGCCCAGCAAAATATTGGAACATAAGACTCTAAAAGAGATGACAAAAACAGAACATTACCCTCCAAAGGAGTAACAGAAAAGTACTATGGTGTCATATTATTTCCCAGCATGATCATGAAAGGGCTCATAAAAGAAAAGGGAATGAGTTGGGCTTTACAATATGGGTGAGAATTTGCTAGAAAAAAAGTGGAAAATAATAAATGCCAGGGGAGTCTTTGGAAAAAAGGGACCTGGTTGGGCACAGCTGGGTAAAGGGTTAATGTAAAGGACCAATTGGCGATAAAATTAAGGATCTATTCTGACTTTTATGAGACAAGTAACAGAAACTCTGGTTAAATAAAAAAATTAAATGATAGGGATTATCATACCATGACAGCTTAAAATTCCAGGAATACAATTCAGTTTAGATATGACTTATAAGGACCTGAAAATATGACCAAGATCTGATTTCTCTGTTATTGTTTCTTGACTAGATATCCCCAGGATTTGCTCCATTTCCAAGTTATAAGCTTTATATCTTTATCAAGGAGATGAGAGCTTCTCTTTGGTAAGTTCTATAAAAGAGAAATAAAACATTTTGTCCCAGAATCTCCAGCAAACATCTCCAAATGCCATCTCTGCCTATTCTTGAACCAATCACTGTAGATCAGGAGGATAGGATGTATTGAATGGCTTTTCCCAGTCAGTTTCATTTCTAGAGCTGGCATTGTGACACACCCCCCTGAACTGCCAAAAATGGGAAAGAAGTGAACTTACCGAGGGAAATTTAGGGTGCTGTTGGTGGAAAAAAGGGAGCATAGATGGTGAAAAGGCAACCACCAGAAGTCCTGCATAGAAAAATAACTTGGGCCAGGTGTATAACGTAGGGACTAAGGAAGCTTAGATGGTTTTCAGTAGAAACATGACCTCATGCAAAGGGTAATCCAAAAGCATAACATTAAATAACCTATGACCTAAGAATTATACTGTTAGGTATTTTACCAAGTGGAACTCTTGAACATAGGCAGTGGAAGACACGTACAATGATATTCGTAGTAGCACTTTATATTAGAAAATCTGAAAACCATCTAAATGTCAAGATGAGAGTTGATGAGTAATTTGTATAGTCACAAAATAATACCACAGGCAAAATGAATATATATATATATATATATATATATATATATATATATATATATATGGCAATATGTAGTGACATGGATAAATCTTAGTAATAAATTATTAAATGAAAAGTAGATTCCCAAAGAGTGTAAACATGGCAGTATTTTTGTAAATTTAAAAATAAATGTTTTTAAAATATATAGCTTTTAAGAACCTATTGATTTTAAGAATGCAATAAAATTATACAAAAAGTGATGAGACAGAAAATAAAGTGACTAGGTAATATAGATGACTATGTTACATGGTTTATGAAAAACGAATAAAACAATAATAGATGATAGAGTATGCTGAAGTGGGATGTTATTTTATATATCATGGTCATTGAAGTCTTTTCTTAGGAGGTTCCATCTAAGTAGAGAATTGATGGAAATGAAGGAGTGAGCCAAGTGGGTGGCAAAGGAGGAAATCTGTTCCGGGCAAAGGGGCAGTAAATGCAAATGCAGTAGGAAATGCAGTGGGAGCGCACTTGGTGTGTTCCAGGAATTTCAGTGAAGCCTGTATGGCTGAAGGAGTGGGTATCAGGAAGAATGGTGAGACATAAATTCAGAGCAGTAGAGGAGGTTCAGATCATGCAGGGCTGTCAGAGCCATTGTAAGGACCTGGCTGTTAACCTTCATGAGATAGGAATTAACCACCATGAGACAGGAGTCCATTGGAAGGCTTTGAGGAAAAAAGTGATATATTGTTTAGAGGATTACTCTGGCTGGTTTGTGGAGAAAAGGATGGAAACGTCAAGCAGGGAATCAGGGAGATCAGAGATCAGTTAGAAGGGTTTAAAGTCATTCCAGAGAGGGATGATGGTACCTCAGGAGATGATGATTGTTCTGGATATCTATTACTTTGGAACAAAGTACACACAACTTTAGTGGCTTATACAACAACCATTTTATTATATGCCACATTTTTGTGGATCAAGGATATGGGCAGGGCCCCCCTCTGGGCAATTCTGCTTTATGAAGACCAAACAAGTATCATTTGGAGGTATTCAGTGGATAGCTTATTTGAAGGATCCAAGAAGGCTTCACACACCTGCCTGGTGCCTTGGAAGGGACATCAAGAAATCGGGGCTTAGTTGAGTTCCTCTCTTCTTGCATATAGTCTCAGTGCCTCTCTACATGGTCTTTCCAGTGTAGTATTCAGACTACTTACATAGCAGTTTACAACTCTAAGAGTAAGTATCCCGGGAGACCAAAACTGGTAGTTGCCAGTGTCTTAAAGCCTGGATCTAGAAAGTGACACAACATCGCTTCTATCACTTTCTATTTGTCAAAGCAGTCACAGAGCCCACCCAAATTCCAGGGTAGGGGATTTAAACTTTACCTTTTCATAGGAGGGCTCTCAAAGAATTTGTGGCCATATATAACCTGCCATAGTACAAAAGGTACAGGCTGCGAGAAGAGGTTAAATTCTAGATAACTTTAAATGTTTAGGTTTGGCCAATGGATTAGATATGCATTTGAGAGAAAAAGATTTTTGATCTAGACAACTGGAGAAACAGAGTAGTCGTTTACTGAGACAGGGAAAACTATGGGAAGGAAAATCAGAAGTTCCATTTTGTGCATGGTAAGTTTGAGTTGCCTGTGGACATATCAAATAGGCTGTCAGATATATGATTCTGGAGTTCACTAGAAAGGTCTGGGCAGAGGCTATATGTATATAGATGGTATTTAAATTAATGGGACTGGATGAGTTTCATTTAAGGAGAGTAGGTGGAGAAGAGGAGAAATCTAACTACTGAGCCTAAGGGAAGTTCAGATATTAGCAAGTATTAGAAATGAGGAGAAACTAGCAAAGAAACCAAGAAAGAGTAGGTCATGAAGTAGAAGTACCAAGGGAAAATGTTGTCTAAGAAGCCTAGAGAAATAATTAGACGGAGTAGGGAGTAATCAAATTGGTTACACACTGCTGATTACATAAGTGAGGACTGAAACTTGAATATTGTCTTGGAGCCTAGACTCTTGATGACCCTTATAGGAGCTATTTTGTTTGAGTCATAGGAACAAAAGCCTATGTGAGTGGCTGTAAGAAAAAAACATGAGAGCAAGAAGAGAAAGCTTGCATGGACAAAACCATAATACCCTTTCTAGTATGCCTCTTGTCTGCCAGAAAGAAACACCCTGTTCTCTGTCTGGCCTCTATATCTGAACAGGGGCAAATGGAGGGCCCTGGGCATTTGTATCAACTTAAGGGCAATTGCTGAAGCTAATGTCTGTGACTTTAAATCTGTGATTTCAAGAATGTCGACTAGAGTTGTTTCTGGCCATTGAATGTTTCTATTTGTCTCCCTCTGACTCTGTGAAATATACAGAAGGTTTCATCACTTGCAATTTAAATGCTTGTTTGGAAATGTTTTCTTACTATTATGTCAAATGGCAAGAGGAAAAATTTCCAATTTCAAACCCATGAGGAAAAAATTGAATTTGAAAGCCTCTGGGCTTCTACTTCCCGACTGGTCATAGTTCACACCATTATCTGCTGTCTTATTAATATTTCCTGCCTTGTCTATGAAAACATTTGTGTTTGAGCTGTTGATATCCTTGTAGCAAGGCTGCAACTTTCTCTTGCACTAAACTTAGTAAAACTTGAGAAGGAGCACAGTGAGTGTGGAGGACATTGACAGGTAGGACACCCAAGTTTCAGACTTGGAACTCCCTGGAGTGAAGAACTCACTGCTACTCATTGGCTGATATTGATGACAATGATGTTAACGGTAGTAATATCACCTCTGCAACATGACAGCAAAAAAAGAGGCGCCATGCTAATTATGTTACACATACTATCGCATAGAATCCTTCCTATAAATTGAGGAAGGAATTACTCAATGCCAGGACAAATAACTCAATAGGAATTACTATTGTTGCCATTTTACAGATGAGAAATAGAAGCTTAATGAGGTTAAATAACGTGTCTAGTGTCATATATCTAATCTGTGCGGTCAACTTGGGAAAGTAGGCAGAATCCAGAGCTTGTAAGGCTTGAATGCTGTCTTCCCTTTGCTAACTTTAATTTATTTAATGAAGTAAGGATAACAACTGATATACTTATTCCTCATTGTGAGAAACAACATATATATATATACACACACACACACTATATATATATATATATATATATATATACACACACACATATATATACACTCTTTAAAACTATAAAATACATATAATTTTGAGATAATTTCTACAATGAAGGTTGGAACATATTAGTTTAACCCTCTGATTGACCCATTTTTTAAGGTTGCTGATTTCTAGCACTTTTACCTTGGTCTTTTCTTTAAGGTTCCTGGATTTCTAATTTCAATAAAATGGAGTGCCAAATTAAGTGACTTGCCTTTCAGTTTTCACACCTGAAGTCAAATGATATATATGTTCCCTTTTCTATAAAAATGTCACATGTTAATAATTAGTAAATATAAATTTTATAGCAGTATTTAAATAGTATCAACTTGTCTAGTTTCTGAAGTGATTGTTCTCAATTCATATGTATTCTATGGTTTTTAAGCTAAAAACAGTAAAGTGTAGACAAGCATATACAGGCTTCAAGAGATAAAAAGTGTTACTTCATTTTCAAAACATGTTTATGTTCATGGTAAACTTATAGACAAATAATGGGGAGAAAAATCCTCAAAACTATTTTTAATAAAATTTTAGGTTCTCTCTCTTTTATGTGTTAAGTTAGCTAAGACAATTTTCATTTAATTTACTCTTGTTCTAAAATTATTTCACCCAGAGGAGTACAAATAAGAGGACTTTAGGTCATTTATACCCTGTATCTACCAGTTTATGAATTCTGTGAAACTAATTCATACATCAAAAAGTATAGTGAAATCACACTGCAAAGCATGAGATCTAGTTTCTTTTTCAAATCATCATAAACATAGGCTTTACATTGCAAGTTCGTTCTGTTTAGTTTGAAAAATTTAGAAAGGACTGTTTGAATTTAAAGGCAGTTGTTTAGTAATCTAGAGAACGGTGTAAACATGATACAGAATTTGACTTAGGTGATCATGAAGTGTTCTACAATCAGGATTCAGTCTATCCTGAAATCTCTCCAAAGCTGTTAAAGGTCCCAGTGTTCTTTAGAGCAGGATATGACATATGATCCTCTCCATCACTGTGTGTACTCAGTGGTGCTGCGGTTGTACTGGCACCACAAATATTAATGGAATACATTTACTTTTCTGGACAAATGCCTATAGTCACACAAAATTAAGGGCATTTATGTAAGAAATGAATTTGAGAGGAGTTTTTTGTTTTGTTTTACTACTTTTTCTAATTCTGAGAACTTTTTTTAAATTTATTTTTTATTGAAGTATAGTTGCATTACAATGTTGTGTTAGTTTCTGATGTACAGCGAAGTGATTCAGTCATACATATATATGTATTCTTTTTCATATTCTTTTCCATTATGCTTTATTATAAGATACTGACTATAGTTCTCTGTGCTATACTGTAGGACTTTGTTATTTATCCATTCTATGTATAATAGTTTGCCTCTGCTAATCCCAAATTCCAAATCCATTCCTCCCCCACCCCCTTACCCCTTGGCAACCACAAGTCTGTTCTTTGTGTCTGTGAGTCTGTTTCTGTTTCATAAATAATTTCCTTTGTGTTATATTTTAGTTCCACGTATAAGTGATATCATATGGCATTTGTGTTTCTCTTTCTGACTTATTTCACTTAGTATGATAATCTCTGGGTCCATCAGTGTTGCTGCAAATGGCATTATTTCATTTTTTATGGCTGAGTAATATTCCAGTGTGTGTGTGTGTGTGTGTGTGTGTGTGTACATACCACATCTTTATTCATTCATCTGTCTATGGACATTTAGATTGCTTCCAGATCTTGACTACTGTAAATAGTGCTGCTGTGAACATTGTGGTGCATATATCATTTCGAATGAGAGTTTTCTCCGGATATATGCCCAGGAGTGGGATTGCTGGATCGTATAGCAACTCTATTTTTAGTTTTTTGAGGAACGTCCATACTGTTTTCCATAGTGACTGCATCAGTTTACATTCCTACCAACAGTGTAGGAGAGTTCTCTTTTCTACACACCCTCTCCAGCATTTGTTATTTGTAGACTTTTTTTTAAATTTATTTTTTTAACATCTTTATTGGAGAATAATAGCTTTACAATGGTGTGTTAGTTTCTGCTTTATAACAAAATGAATCAGCTATACTTATACATATATCCCCATATCTCTTCCCGCTTGCCTCTCCCTCCCTCCCACCCTCCCTATCCCACCCCTCTAGGTGGTCACAAAGCAGCGAGCTGATCTCCCTGTGCTATGCGGCTGCTTCCCACTAGCTATCAGTTTTACATTTGGTAGTGTAGACTTTTTAATGATGGCCATTCTGACCTGTGTAAGGTGGTTCCTCATTGTAGTTTTGATTTGCATTTCTCTAATAATAAGTGATGTTGAGCATCTTTTTATGTGCCTACTGGTCATCTGTATATCTTCTTTGGAGAAATGTCTATTTAGGTCTTCTGCCTATTTTTTGGTTGGGTTGTTAGTTTTTATTGAGTTGTCTGAGCTGTTTGTATATTTTGGAAATTAAGCCCTTGTCGGTCACATCATTTACAAATATTTCTTCCCAGTCCATAGGTTGTCTTTTTGTTTTGTTTATGGTTTCCTTTGCTGTGCAAAAGCTTGTAAGTTTGATTAGACCCCATTTGTTTATTTTTGCTTTTATTTCTATTGCCTTGAGAGACTGACCTAAGAAAACATCGCTATGATTTATATCAGAGAATGTTTTGCCTATGTTCTCTTCTAGGAGTTTTATGGTGTCGTGTCTTATATTTAAGTCTTTAAGCTATTTTGAGTTTATTTTTGTGTATGGTGTGAGGGTGTGTCCTAACTTCATTGATTTTCATGCAGCTGTCTAGCTTTCCCAACACCACTTGCTGAAGAGACTGTCTTTTCCCCATTGTATTGATATATTCTTGCCTCCTTTGTTGAAGTTTAATTGATTGTAGGTGTGTGGGTTTATTTCTGAAGTCTGGGAGGGTTTTGCCTCCTGCTTTGTTCTTTTTCCTCAGGATTGCTTTGGCAATTCTGGGTCTTTTATGGTTCCATATAAATTTTAGGATTATTCTAGTTCTGTGAAAAATGTCATGGGTAATTTGATAGGGATTAAATCTGTAGATTGCTTTCGGTAGTATGGCCATTTCAATGATATTAATCCTTCCAATCTAAGAGCATAGTATATCTTTCCATTTCTTTGAATTACCTTCAACTTCCTTTATCAGTATTATATAGTTCTCAGTGTGTAAGTCTTTCACCTCCTTGGTCAGATTTATTCCTAAGTATTTTGTTTTTTTTGATGAGATTTTAAAAGGGATTGCTTTTTTACTTTCCCTTTCTGATATTTCATTGTTAGTGTAAAGAAATGCAACTGATTTCTGTATATTAATCTTGTATCCTGCTACCTTGCTGAATTTGTTTATCAGTTCTAGTAGTTTTGTTTGGAGTCTTTAGGGTTTTCTATATATAGTATCATGTCATCTGCATATAATGACAATTTTACTTCTTCTCTTCCAATCCAATCTGGATACCTACCTTTTACTTCTTTTTCTTGTCTGATTCCTGCAACTAGGACTTCTAATACTTGTTGAATAGAAGTGGTGAGAGTGGGCATCCTTGTCTTGTTCCAGATTTTAGCAGGAAGGCTTTCAGTTTTTTACCATTGAGTATTATGTTGATTGTGGGTTTGTCATAAATAGATTTTATTACATTGAGATTTGGTCCCTCTATACCCACTTTGGTAAGAGTTTTTTATCATGAACGGACGTTGAATTTTATCAAATGCTTTTTCTGTATCTATTGAGATGATGTTGTGGTTTTTATCTCCTCTTTTGTTGATGTGGTGTATCATTTGATTGATTTGCACATGTTGAACCATTCTTGTGAGCCTGGGATGAATCCAGCTTGATCATGGTGTATGATCTTTTTTATGTGTTGTTGGGTTTGATTTGCTAATACTGTGTTGCAGCTAATATAATGCCCAGAATTGACTCTTCCAAGAGAAAAAGCTTAACATTTTTTATAAAAACGTCTTTTCTGATAGTAAGAAAGTGCCCACTCTTATACACTATCCTTTTCCAGTTATTATCCTAAATTGAGCTATAATTACTTAATTATGCTGCTACTTTGTTCTTGTATCCTTGCCTGGAAAAATCGGAAAATTGTACTAAATTTTTAAATTAGTGGCTGTTTAAGCTAGGACATTGCTTTTTTCCTGCCTTTGAACTTGAACTGAACCATTGGCTTTACTTAGATCTTGAGTCTGTTGGCTTTTGGAATGGAGCCTACACTATTGGCTCTCCTGGTTCCCAGGCCTTCAGGCTGGCAATGGAACTACACTATTGGCTTTCCAGCATTTCCAGCTTGCTGGCTGCAGGTCTTGGGACTTCTCGGCTTCCATAATCACCTAAGCCAATTCCTTATAATCCCTCTCTTTATTTCTCTCTCTGTATGCATCCAATTTGTTATGTTTCTCTGACTTCATACAGACACTGTTTTTAAAAGATTTGGTTTACTTATGCTGACAGATATTTTTTTAAGCATGGGTGAATTCCAGGAAATGGTTCAAAATGGGTGAATGATGGCATATTCTTGTGAGTTTCACACTAATACGATTCACATATAACTATATGTAGCTATGTGTACAGACAGAAGCAGTGTGTGTTCCAAGGATGTGCTTTGAAATTTTAACAAAGAAATCCAAGCCAAAAGGTGTTGTATTTTCATCTCAAGTGTCCTTGTTTAAACTCCTGCAGTTTTCATATTGAGAAGTCACTAGCATATGTAATCTCAGTCAGCAAAGGCTGCAAACTGAAAACTGCCGAAGCTCAAGAAACTGTTGTGTTGAGGTCTAGAGGATGACCTTGGCCCATCCATCCTCGCCATGGATGGTGACTTGATTAGCATATTAGTTCAGTTTTGAGAAAATAAAATAGGAACAAAGAAATAATAACACTGTTTTCTTCCAGATAACTTTTAGTTGTGTGGGTTTCTTCTATTTCGAAACACTGACCTCTGTTATTTTCGGGAAACACCATTTCATGATTACTGTTCCCTGGAACGCTCTCAAATCTTTTTACACAAGTCAGTGAAACATTAAAGATCACCCAGATGTTTGCTTTGGTTAGTAATGTTTGATATGCCTTCTGCCTCTTTTAATACTGAACTTCTCATAAGGGAGGTAAAGAAGCATGCAGAAGGAGGAATGACAGGCAGAAACTGCAGAGTAAGAGGTCTCATTTGTTGAGTGATGGCCATGTCGTAGGCACCATGCCAAGAGCTTTATTACTATTGTCTCACTTAATTTTCCAGCAATTGGAGATGGAGATGCTATTGTTATGCTAATTTGTATGGATTTGGAAAACTAGGAAGTTACCCACTTACATAAATTCACACTGGCAGAAAGTGGCTAAGGTGTAATTTAAACCCAGTTCTTGTGGAGTTCAGAAACCAAACTCTTAATTGGTATACCAACTTGTGAATGAAGAAAAGAGATAGAATGAAGAGAAAGGGGAAAGAGGATAAGAAGAAAAGAAACTGAATAAAAAATATCTCATTGTAAAAGGTATATTTTTCATTATCAAATATTTGGTAAAATAACAGAAAATATGAAAAGAGTCAGCTGGACAGCCACAATCCAAGGAACCTCTTTTATATTTGCCCTCAGTTACTATGCTATACATAAATTTGCTTCATTGTGTTCCTATTGTATATGGGCTTTAGTTATTTTATTCCTCACTAAACATTATACCGTCAGTATTTTCTGAGTTACTATAAATCTTTGTGAACACTTTTATGTTGTATAATATTACAACATAAAATGAGCCATAATATAATTATGTTTCTATTTGAAAACATTTAGTTGTTCTCTGTGATGCACACTCCACATATGAACACCAGTATCCATAGAGCTTCTTCCCAGTTTTGGATTAGTCTCCTACCTCTGAATAACTATTTTATATGAAACTTCTAAAATGGTTGATTCTTGACAATTTTTATTTTAGGGATGGCATGTTAACTAGCCTCTCATATATAGTATTGCTACAAATGAAAATAAATTTTGAAAACCATTAACATCTAAATCTTTTCACTCTTACATAGTAATTTTCCTTGTGTTAAATTGTGTCATTGATTTTTAAGATAAAGCACCTCGATGTTATTTTTCCTAGAATCTTAGAATACTGATGAGATTCTTTTCTACAACTATAATACCTGTTTTTTTAAAACTTCTTCCTTAGCCTTTGCAAGTAAGTATTTTATCAATACAGATTAGGAATATTCAAATGGAGATTTACTCTTTCACAGAGTAGGCACTGTGTTCATAAGCTTTTTATTTTATGCCATTTCTTATCACCTTCAGATTACTTAGGCTTCCATTATCATATTACTCAAATGTAAATCCCAAACCTGACTTGGTTCTCAAAATCATCTATGGAGTTTTGAGTCCAGAGTAATTGCCAAAGCACACTTTTTTTTTTTTTTTTTTTTTTTTGCCTTGCATCTCTTCACCTCTTTAAATTTGAGACAAAGGGCTACAGTTTTCCTGGGAAAAAGATTGTTCAGTGAACTTCTGTCCTAGCAATGAAGTTCTAGTTTCTAAAATTGTGTTTCTTGTTCTAATTATACCATCAATCATAACTTGGCTTCCTAAATTTCCATGTATTCTATCAAAATTAATAAATTCTCTATGGAATGTTGGAAGAGGCTTATTTTTCTAGTTTTATGGCTGCGTTTTAAATAGTAGGCATCCCTTGAATTTGAATATGTTTAATGTCAATAAATTATTTGATGGTTTAATGTCCTGGCCTTCTCTAACTGCAGATAATCACATATAATGAATATTAAGTAATTGGTTGGACAAAATGGTTCAGTGAGGAAAAAACCTGCTCAGTAAAAGCTTGAATACAAATGTGAAGCAAAGATGTAAATATAATAATTACAGGTATACTCTGACCTATTAAGTGCTTATATTTTCAATTAATACGGCAACCTTAGGGACTAGGTACAATTATCATCCCCATTTTATAGAGGGAAAACTGAATCATATAAGGAAGGGCAAATAATTCAGGAAAGAAATGGACTTATTTTGACTTCAGAAGTATGCTATTTAGCAGATAAGAGTGAGATCTCCCAGTTAGCATGTTCTAGGACAAGTTTGTAGAATATTTGTAGATGTGTTTATTAGTGGGCGACTAGGCAGTGAGCCACAGGTTTCAGATGGCCGTAGGTTTAAGAAGTGGTGAGGAGGGAATTCTAAGAGTGAAAACTGAGTGAACAAAAATGTGTTTCAGAGGAGTATTTGGATGGAATCAGGGGTTTACAGTGTTGTGCATTTTCTGCCAAAAATATTCATGTTTCATCAAAAATGAAAAGAAATTAAAAAAAATAAACAATGAGAACAAAACTATGTTCTTCAAGCCCTGTTGGAGAAATATAGTTGAAAACATAGATGGGGAAATATTGTGGAGGGCTTTAAAAAACAATCTGGAGTCTTTTATCAAACAGTTAAGATATTCAGTACAGTACATTCTGAATGATTTTCATATTTCTTCCATAATGGTAATATTTGGTATGGGAATATGAAGTTCAGAATGGTTATTTCCAGATAGTCTCTCAATAAAAAAAATGCCCAAAGAGTGTGGGAGATCTAAGATTGCCTTAAATCTAATTGTAAATTGACATTCCAAAGGCTAGGCATCCTGCCAAATCAATTTTCATTGTCTATTGCTGCATAACAAATCTTTCTAAAACTGGATGGCTTAAAACAGCCATCCTCATCCATTATCTCTTGCGGTTTCTATGGGTCTCAGCTGGAAGACTCACACATTGGAGGTTGGGATTATCTATAGTCTCATTCACTCACAGAGCTGGTGCTGGGAGCCTGCTATAGTTATTTGTTGGTGTGCCCACATGAGTCCTCTTCATTTAGCCCCGGATTCCTTACGACAGGGTGGCTGGGTTCCAAGAGCAAGTGTCTCTCAAGTCAGAGGGTGAGACCATCTGAGGTCATTTTCCTTTTTAATTTCCTAGCCTCAGAAGTCATTGAGCACCACTTCCGCTGCATGTTATTGATTGAGGCATTTACTAAGGTCCACCCAGGTTTAAGGAGGGGGAAACATAGACCTTACATTTCACTGGAGGATTGCCATCACATTTTAATAGAAGTGTGCAGGAAGGGATGTGTGTTCGTCTGTGTGTGTATCACCATGCTTAGAAAATACAATCTGCCATTCCATCTGAGGGTTCTAAAAATTGCCAGGACCTGGCACACCAGGTAGGAAGCAATGAGTCACACTTACCTCCTGAAGATATTTTATTAAGCATGGCAGGGACTAGGCCAACTGACACAAGGGGAGACTTGACTTTGTTTTTCTGTAGCCTGCACATTTTGGTGAGTGTTTGTTCTGAGAAAATGGGATTTTACTTTGTGGAACATGACAGGAATCAGGTCTAAAAATAAAATAACTGTGTCAAGGATGAAATAACTGTCAAGAATGGCATTACAGTTGTCTGTAAATCTTATGAGATTTGGGCATGTTGAACTGCCAAGGCTAAAGATTAGTTGCCTGGCAGAAAGACAGCTCTGGAGGTTGGTGGATGCTTTAGGATGAAGTTATTCGTTGTTCAAATGGAAACTACCTCTTAAGTGCTGGGCACCGGAGGCTATCCACTAGTTGCCTAATATTAGGGAGGATTCTCAGACTTGTTGGCACAGCAGCTGTAATCAATTTAGGCATTTAACCCAGGCATTCCAGGGATTTACTGGAAGTTTCAAAGGTTGTCCTGACTTTGGTTATTGGTCTAACTGGATGCATTAAATATCTGTTATGGACCAAGCACACTGTATGCCATGATGAAACTACAGAAACGGAGTCCCCTCTGTCCTGTACTGTATCTACCAAAAGAAAAAGACATGCAAATAGGTCTTCACTACAGGATGGAAGTGCCCTGATAAAAAGTAAAAGAAAGGGAGGTCTGTGGGGCAGAGGTCATTTCCATCATGATCCGGGCAGAGAGGGGACTGAAACATGTCCTGCTGGAATCCAAGCCCCTGGCCTTTCCACCCCACCAGATGGGCCTACTGTTGTCCTCAGTCTCTCAAAAGTTTGCTCTAAAATAAAACAATGATGTAGTTACCTTTTTGCCATGGAAAATGAAAGGTTCAGTTGTTGAAACAGTTTAAAAATCAAGGGACTCTGCAATGCTAAATAAGAACAAGACAGATAAGTGGATTTCACTTCTGTGCTTGATGGAAATATATTTTCTTATTGATAGGGGCCTAATTTTTTACTATTTAAATTTTAAGTCAATAGAATAGCAGCATTAATCACTACACAACAGAATTAAGAACACTTTGCTAATTTAGGGAAATGAAGAACAGGGTGTTTCTCTTTGGTTAAAAATAAAGTTTAATTTTTGTTTGTCTTCCCGATGATCTACATTTCATTGAGAATTTCAGCTACAGTTCAGGTTAGTGTTTCAAGTTGAGCATAGTGTTTCAGGTACTTGTTAACACATTACCTTCAGTTCTGGGATTCCTGTCATTCTGAAGTTTACTCTCCAAGAGGAAACAAAATACAAAAATATATTTCAAATTGATTTGTACAAAATTATCTTGATTCTGAAATGTAATATGTAAAACAACTCTGTCTGGTATTAAGATATTTATCTTCCGCTCTCCTTTATTTTGTTCTTTTAAAAAATATTTGGACAATCTAGTCCTTCTCTCTATGTCTGACATAGGATCCATATGTTATTTATAATAAAACCCAGTTCTAATTATGTTATTTTCTAAAGAGAAAAGTCCTAGTAAACATCCTGGATTAGAATCTTGGCTCTACCATTTCCTAGCTAAATTATTTAGCCTCTCTGGGCTTCAGTTTTAGCCTCTGTAAAATAAGGATAATAGTAAAACCCACTTTATAGGGTTATTATAATAATAACTAAGCTTTGTATTTTAAAATAGAGTAAAAATTAAGCTCTTTAGCCTGATATTCAAGGCCTTCTACTAATTTAAAGACACTTTCTGAAATGTATCTTCTGCCTTAAAAATGTATGCTCCAGTTAACCTGGAACGTGCCTAATTTTCTGAATGTTGGTATTAGCTCCAACTTTCACACCTTTGCAGATGCTACTCTCTTTAATACCTCTATCTACTTTTGCCTTATCAGAATCTATTAATATTTGATGTAACATAGCCTATTCTAAGGATAATATCCACAAATTTTCAAAATATAGGAATGTCCAGCACAATACAAACTTTATTGTCACTACACAGGCTTAGTCTGAGGCTATGGATTTAGAGCGGTGATCCTTAGACTAAATGGCCAAAAGGCAATGAGCGAAACTGGATCTGGTTCTGAATTTGCCTACCGAAAGGTACCTTAAAACTGATAATAGTTTTCCCTTATCCATATGATAATAATTATGTCCTCTTTCTCTACTCAGAAGCATTTCTGTGATTCATAGTTGATTTATTTGATTTCTTATCTAGGATCATCAGCTAGTCCTTCTGTAAACACTTTATTGAAATATGATTGACATGTACATATTTAATGTATACAACTTGATGATTTTGGAGATATGTGTATATTTGTGAAACTGTCACCACAATCAGTGCCGTAAACATATCCAACACCTCCAAAATTTTCCTCCTGCCCTTTTTATTTATTATTATTTTGTGTGTGATTAGAACACTTAATATCTACACTTTCAGCACATTTTTAAGAGCTACCTTTACTCTCATGTTCATTTCAGCTAGTGTTTTTGTTCCATATCTAAGACATGATTTTCAGAAAACACTTGACTCTAAGAATGTTTTCCTCTCAATAGAATATAAACAAATGATAAGTCTCAATATCAAATATTCTATTACCTTAACAAGGCCTTGTTTCCCAACCTCTCCCCAGCTGTATCTTTTGAGAGCCAGCACAGGTTCTTGATTCCTCCCCTTCACATTCTTCTCTTGCCTCTAAATGCTCATGGCAGTTTGTGCCTGTGTTACTATACTCATCTGGTCTCTTTGTGTCCTGAACTTATTCATACACTTGACTTGTCTCACTAAGAAATAGTGAGTAGCTAGAGAGGGGTTTGCCTCATCTTCCTGTTTATCACAAGTATCTTGTCAGTAGGAGTTTTTAAATAAATATTTTATTTTATACTTATTCTGTAATTATTGATAATACTTTTATGTTCATTCTATAGTGACTGATTCAGTGTTCAAGTTTTAAAAAGTTTTACTTTTTTCAGAAAACTTCAGACTTTTGAGAGGTAGCCAGTATACCTAGAATTCTTAGCAGTTAAAATTGATGCTTGAACTGTTTTGGGGAGAGTTTGAAGTCAGACACATCTGTTTTCATATCAGTATGTAGCTGCTTCTAGATCTCTGACCCCCCCCCCAAGTTCCAGTTTATGTAATTGTAAAATGGGGAAGAATGTAATTGTAAAACGGAAAAATTGTGAAATGGTTTGGTGAAGACAGAACAAGACCTTAACTATAAATGCAAGTTCCTGGCTCATAATGAACATTCAATAAAGATTAGGTAGGGACTTCCCTGGTGTCCAGTGGTTAAGATTTCACCTTCCAATGCAGGGGTTGAGGGTTTGATCCCTGGTCGGGGAGATAAGATCCTCCATGCCTCGAGGCCAAAAAACCAAAACATAAAACAGAAGCAATATTGTAACAAATTCAATAAAGACTTTAAAAATGGTCCACATCAAAAAAAAAATCTAAAAAAAAAAATTAGGTATTATTACTATGAATAAAAATGAGTATATATATGTATGTTCATAATTATTCATCACAGTTCTGATATATAGTAGTGCGCCATGAAGAAAGCTTCTCTGATCCTCATCTGTTGTATATATTTTGTATTCTTTAGATTTAATCTAATAGTATTCCAAACTATTCTAATACCAATCTAATAATAGTATTGTATGTTTCCTTTTTATAGTAAGTCCTTGATTAGCAGAGAATATATATATGTATCCATATATTTCTCTTCCTTCACCTGTTACATTCATTGTATTAAAAACTGTATAAATATTTTTATAATTGGATATAACCCTAGATCTGTTTTTAACAAATGGATAATATATCTCTGTTTCACAGTGTTTTCAGAACTCTCTATGCATTGTAAATTATCTACACATTATAAAGTGAAGTGTAAATTGATTTTTATTTAGTTAATTTAACAAATGCAGTAATTGGTTTTTGGGGGGTTTGGGGTAAAATCAAATAGTTTATTTGTTCATTTTTTGTTTGTTTTCTGAATTATGTGTATAATTACTTCCTTCTGTGCCATAATCACATGCATAGTCTAAGTGTGTTGGGTATATAACTAATGTTGGTTGCTTCCAACTTTCATGATTATAGAAATTGCTATATAATATTAGAGTAAGAGTAATTTTAAAATAGTAAACTCATAGAGATTAATAATGTTGCAAATAAAATTGCATAAAAAGGGTTTAAATTAATTATCTGGATTCTTTAAAAGGACAAAATAAAGTAAAAGTTTTAGAATGGTATCTTCTTCAAGAGACATGTTAAAACATCTTTGCAAGAGTAGCTTATGCTTTCATTTGATGTGTTTAAGAGAAAAATCCTAGGATTGCTGTCATAGTCTTATTTCTTATGCAGTACAACAGCTTGAATCTTTATATGGTATTCTGGACGTCTATCACTTTCGTCATCAAAATGTCTGAGAAGATAAACTAGCATAACCATAACCATAAAACTATGTTACAGTTTTAGCATACATAATGATGAATATGTCATACTACTCTTCTATAAATTTTGGTAACAAACTTACCTCGGTTGACATCTATATGCTGCTCCCAAAACACTCTCTTTCAAACATAAATTTCAGATCAAAATACTCTACTTATTAACATGAAAAATATGCTTGTATGTCTGGGGAATGAAATGCAGAATAACTCTTGGAGCACCGTGGATGCTTAGTAAATGTTCTTGACTAAATTGACGGTTGATACGACCAAATTGTAAAATGCTATATTCAGGAACAGCCAGTTTGTTTTTGTTTTGTTTTGTTTTGACATATATTGCATCAACCAATATATTTATATGAAGTGTTGAAGTGTTTGAATCATAATAAATAATAATTTTTTTATATTGTGACTTTAGGAAGACAGGATTTTGGTAAATGATGGAACCATAATCTTTTGCAGAGGTTTATTTCAAAAGTAATTTGATGTACTACTGGTCTACACATTATGTATTCTTTTTTTTTTTCTTTGCTGCCCACTCTCTCAGTAATTCACTCTTAGGAGGACTATAATTTATTGTTTAAATGAGACAATATATCTCTACATCTTAGCTGATAATTAACTTTGGATTTTCATGATAATGGTTATTATTTTATAGGGCATGTGGATATATTTTGTTATGTTATTAATATTTTATTAATATGTTTCCCACATAATATTCCACAATCTCAATGAAAAATGCTAACTTCTAAAGATATATTACTCTGTTTTCTGGAATAGCATGAGATAATTAAAGGTAATCTCTTGAACAGTTACAAAAACCTAAGATATCTACTTTATGATTTCCTTTTAAAATTACTAACTTGAGAAATCATTTTATTCTCAAAGAGTCTCAATGTGAATTTGAGATTTCCCTTTAAGAATCTTATTCTTTCACCAATTAGTGTTTATCTTTCATATAAATACTTTAAAGAGTTCTAGGTCTCTAATATTGCTTTATCTTGACAGCAGTCCTAATTCAAAGAATTTAGCTTTGCAACTTAAGTTAACTCTTAATGTTTCCATCATTAAAAATGTATTTCCTGTCAAAACGTAGTATTTTTAAGTACTTTTTTTAAGTGGAAATACTCATAGTAAGGTCAAAGATTGGCAGCTATTGTGAAAATTTAAGAGATTTCTCACCAATGTTAAGGATGGCTTTGTTCTCAAGTGTCAGCAATTACTTGGCTTTGCTGAACTGGCCATTGAAATATAGAAAAGTCTAGTGACTTGTACTTTTATCTGTCTATCTGTCTATTTACCTGTCACACAATAGACATAACAGATATCTCACTTTTTGATCTCTTGTCTTTTTTTTTAATCCATTGGCCACTGTGACTGTTTAAAGCTATAGTCTTGATCTATGCTCATGAGATGTGAGAAGAAACCTGCTGAAGCCTTTAGGAAAGTTTCTTCTCTCTTCCTACATATGGTACCTGAACTTTATCTGGACACTGTAGTACAAGAGTGTGAGCTCTGTATACCTACCTGCCTGAGGGTGAAGTTAAAGCACTTGAAGTGAAGATGCATGATTTTCATTAAACTAGAGCCTGATTATGCTGAAAAGCCTAGATATTTAGCCAAATTTGATTTAAAATTTTATAAAAGTTTTATAAATAAAATATCACAAATACCATTTATATCCCCTGGATAAACCTTCTTAATCCCACTTTCCTTTTTCTTGTTCTCTGTACCTAGATATAAATGAAATCCTGAATTTGGCATTTATTATTATAATGTAAATATTTTCTATATTTTCTCCATATGTACAAATTTATACATAATATGCATAATTTTTTGAATTCTGTCTGATTTGCATCATATGCACTTATTGTGCAAATAATTTTTCATATAATGTTTGTTTCTTGAAACTTCTGGTTTTAGTTTATATATTTTACTGATGGAAATTATTCCATTATAGAATATAAAGGGCATTCCATTATAAAGATATACCACAGTTTATTTATACTCACCCATTGATTAGCAGTTATAGTTTTTCAAGTTTTGTTATTAAGGATATGAAAATGTATTTAATTAATATTTTAATCACTATTTCCTTGATTACAAATATTCATTTGCCATTTGGGTTTTCTCATTTAGTAAAATTTCTGTTTACATAATTTACATTTTTTTACTGGATTATTCATCTCTTTGGTATTGATTTATAGAAGATTTTTTTTTACTATATTTGAGTACTAGTACTTTATAAGATACATGTTTTGAAAATATCTATTTCTATTCTTTTGGTTGTCTGGAACATTGTTTATAGTATCTCTTGTAATTTTTAGTCAAATTTATCACCATTTTACTTTACACTTTGTGCTTTTCGAGTCTTGTGTAAGAAATCCATTTATATTTCAAGGTCATAATTTTACTCTTTTTTTCTAAAATTGCTGAAGTTTTGCCTTTCATGTTTGAGAAATCAACATAGATAAATAGATAGATTAGATATAGATATAGATATAGTAAGGCTCAAAGCAATGCATATCTTATCAAATTATTCTCCTCTTCTAAGTGAAATCTGAATTACTCAAAATTTTTAAAACATGTTTTATTTGGAATTAGATACAGGTAACAGATGTGTATATACTACATTACTCATATGATTAAAATACAGAGTAGTACAAATATTCATTTTTATTATCTGAAAATCTTTACTCCATTTTCTTTCCTGTTTCCCTGGGCTATTTCTAGAATAATGGTTCAAACTGGAGGAAGCTTCCACAGTTTCAATTCTGTTACTGTGGTCTCAGAGTTACATTTTTGCACTGTACTTAGCTCTCAGGCCCCACGAAGAGCTAGTCACTTTGATATTGAGGCCTGTCCTCTGCTTTGCCCAAATTCCATAAATAAGGATGTTTAGCCTCAGATAATACTTCTACAGTCTAATCCCAGATGTGCATGGCATGTATCACAAGCCCATTTTAGCACCTTGAATGGCTATGCTGCAAAGATAGGTGGAAAAGCAGTTCCTTCCCATTTAATGTATAGATTTGTAGGGGAGTAGGTTTCCTCCATTGCTGTCCATCTGTTTGCTAGTGCCAGTTGAATAAACTCCCTTGTGCTACAAAGGTCACTGGTTCGAAATTAAACTGCCTTGAAATATTCTGTTTCAAAGCTGTACTCTCCCCTTATTTAAACACTGAATGTTTGATGTGGCAACATGAGTCTTTAGTTTTGTGGTGATGTTAACTACAGTTTATACATACCTTAAAGTGAACAAAAAAGTTTTAATACATGCATATTATTTGATTTGATTCTTTTAAAAAATATGCTATTTTGTGTTGTAAAATGCTTATAGTAAATGCAATTCTTCTATTGCATTATTCAGTGAAATATGCATGTACCATTACTTCCACACAATCTTAAATTCTTTTTAGTATGAGTATGAATGCATGTAATTTTTTAATTGAACACTGAGGTGGCATGATCATATTTTGAACCTGAAAGCTCACATTTTCATTTTATCGAAGTGATAGATTAGTTAAAAGATCCCTCTGTACTGTTTTCTGAAACTAAATTCTTATTGAAGAAAAATATATAAGCATTGTGTATACTTTGTGAAGATTATGGGAAAGGCATCCAGTTAGCATGTCAGCAGAGATTGAAGGGCATATAATGCTGTTATTTACCCATGAGTTTACACATGGGGCATGGATATAATACATCTTGCCCATGTCTAAATACAGTGAAGGAAATGAGTAATTAAGCATAAATTTTAAAACAAAGATCATATTTTGTTGTTTAATTGCTGCTTTTCTGAATAATCATAAAATGCACAATTAAAGTTAGTATTGGTATTTTCTAAATGAGAAATATTACATCATATGGTTGGATTTTATCATTGTCTTTTTGGTAGCACTTAAGCTGGAATTGGTTTAAACTTGAAAGTTTATAAATTAATTTTTTTTCTATTTTCTTCTTTCTCTTAAATCTTAGAATATCAGTCTTAAATTGTCTTACGAAAATTCATGCTTTTTTTTTTCCAATTATTCTGTAAGCATACTGCTAAACTTCATGATTTAAATCCCCCAAAGATATTTCCAAATTATTTACGTGAAAGCTATTTAGACCATGCATTTTACCTTCCATTTAGGACAAAATAAACAAACATAATCCAAAATTTGAATATTTTATTCAATTCATATGATTGCTTTATATATGATCTATTATTTAATTAAATTCAGCTTTTAAAATATATTTATATTGTAGGCTTTTCTGTGCAATTCCATTAGGTTCTTTGTGCAATTCCAACAGCGTAGTGATATGCTGTACTTGATAAATAGTTTTTCTTTTAGGCAGTAATACATCATTTAGGTGATGGCTATTAAAAATGAGACTGAACCCTGCATTTTAAGTCTTTATATCCAGACAAATGATTCATTTAAGAAATCTGGACTGAGAGTCAATAGCTCTCTGCCACTTAGCCTCAGAGGTGAGATTTAATTAAGTTCGTTCAGCAGATAAACAAATCTCCTTTGATTCTTAGATTCTGGTGCTAGGAAGATGAGTAAGAGTTTATCACTTCCCTGGAGGAACTTTTAGTGCAGCCAGTTGCATACTGATTAGAATTTGAATGGAGCTTTCCTTAGCAAAGTACTCTCACACAGGGATTCAATTGATGGATATTTGTAGATAGTGGATTATGGGTGTATGTTTGATTCCTAGATAAATCTGATGGTTTCATACAGAGACATCTTTTTCTTCTATGACCAGACTGTGATCCTGTACATGTGACACATTATACAAATGTATGATGTTGATCATAAGGGAGACAAGATAATGTGACAAGCTCAGTGTAAAACCCATAATGATTCGTGAAAAACTTACTCAACATACAGTTCTTATACTGTGGGCATTTTTGCATCTTTCTGGAAGGATAAGCAAATACTCCAGGCAGACTTATCAAAACAGATTGTGGATATTGATTAATTCTGCGAAGGCCAAAAATGTAAATGCACATTTGTCAAGAATTCAGGTTTGGTACTGTTTACTCTAACAAATTCATATCATCTTCTGTTATTTCCCAATAGCTGGATCCAAGTATAAAGTTTAGACATTTTCCTTCTAGAATGGGTAATGATACTCTGGATAATTGAAATACAACTTGATGATTTACTCCAATATTTACCAGATAATTTTCAAACCTTTTCCATTTTGCTCTTAGCCTAGTCTGAGACTGTATCTGAAATACATGAGGGGAATGAAGGAAGGACTTGTTCAGTTTGTATTTGGCAGAAGAGTTTTGTTGCTGAATAAGGCCACAAGTTATGGCTGGAATGGTTTGGTAATAGTTTTTTCCAGTGTGCAAAGCCAGACAGTCTCTGCCAAACAGCAAAACGGAATCTATACTGTCAAAATGGGAAAAGTGGAAGCAGTTATGAAGCTGGGGAATTCTGGCAGCACACTTAGAATTTGGCACTTGTACTTCGCTGTGAGGAAGAGCGTATGGGCACCAACTATTGCAGCTTGGTCTGCTGCTGTATTGCCTGGAGAATATTTGACCCAGATTAATGACAAAGCTTAGGTGCTTGGTTCAGAATTCTTCTTCTTCTTTTTTATTAAAATTTTTATTGGAGTAAAGTTGATTTGCAATGATGTATTAGTTTCAGGTGTACAGCAAAGTGAATCAGTTATACATATACATATATCCACTCTTTTTTTAGATTCTTTTCCCATATAGGCCACTACAGAGTATTGAGTAGAGTTCCCTGTGCTATACAGCAGGTTTTTAGTAGTTATCTATTTTATATATAGTAGTGTGTATACGTCAATCCCAATCTCCCAATTTATCCCTCCCTCCCCTTATCCCCTGGTAGCCATAAGTTTGTTTTCAACATCCGTGACTCTACTGTTTTGTAAATAAGTTCATTTTTACCCCTTTTATTTTCTTCATTCAAAGTGTTCTGAGAACCTCTATCAATAAAGATTTTGACATGCATTGTTGCTGCAATGCTCTTCCAATTTAATAATGGAAATGACAGCAAACACTTATTATGTGCTTTAAAAAGTCTTAAATCCTTTTCAGGTGTTAGCTCATTTAATTTTCACATTGACCCTATGAATCAAGTTGGTCCATGAACAACATGGGGTTGAACTGTGTGGATCCACTTATATGCAGATTTTTTTTCAATAAAAATGTACTACAGTACTACATGACCTGTGGTTGGTTGAATCCACAGATTCAGAACTGAGCAAACAGAGTGAAGACTGTAAGGTTATATGGATTTTTGACTACAAGGGGATGGGTGCCCGGAACCTCCCAGTTGTTCAAGGATCAACTGTACTTTTTTTACCTCCCTTTCAGGGATGAGAAAAAAGAGAAAGTAGGGGAGTTAAGTACCTTGCCTGGGACCACCATACTTCTACCACCATTCTCCAGTGTCCTGGTGTGAAGAATGAAACAGTAGTGTTTAAAGGAAAAATCTCTATTCCTTTCTGTAGGTCCTTAAGGCTCTTTTTTTTTTTTTAGTGTTTCTTTGGGGTAAACATTTTGAGACGAGGAGGGGAGAACAGAGATGCATAATTTCCATCAGAAGTGTTAATATAGAGAGGCTAATTTTTATCACTTCTTTGCTTTTCCTCTGCAGCATTATAACTTTATGAATCTGATTTTTGACAACATCATTAGGAGTATTCATGTAGATTTAATGTGAAATGTGGTTGGAACATTTGATTGTTCTCCTTATTTTTGACTGTTAACTTTGTTAAGTGTTTGAACCGTAAAAATTTTCAATATTAAGTAACAAAAAGTGCTTGCATAATACTATTCATTAGGCTTTTTAAATGAGTGTTTTGCTTCCAAACTTTATAATTCATTATTAACCAAAATGTTTCCTATAATCTGTGTGTATGTAATAAAAATGTGGGTAGGGATTCTGGGTGTTTTTTTTCCCCAGCAACTAGAAGTACTCCTGGCATATAATTGGTACTCAGTAAGTATTTCATGAATTGGCATTCATTATGAATGGATGAATGATGATGTTAAACACCTTGAGCTTATTCATATGTATAATTTTGCTTTTTCTCTACTACATTATCAAGGTTCTTACTGATGAAGAAAATCAGTAATAGCACAGGAAGCAGGAGGGAGCTGAGAAATGTGTGCCCTCATCTCAGCATTCCTAGTACTGACCAAGCATAGGGCTCTATAAGTAGTGAGAGAATGAGTGAATGATTGTGCCAACTGAATGACTGAAACTCCTGTCCTTTTAATTATACCTAGTTTGAACATGTCTCAAGTACAGCAACTGCAGTGTTTGGGGAACACATTACCAAAGGCTTAAGGCAGGAATGAGGGACTGTACACTTGGAGACTGAGTGTGACTCATGGACATGGGCTCAGTACTTAGACCTCACAGGCCCAGGGCTCTGTACTCACTGCTCTCTACTTACAGTCCTGACAATGTCACTGCCAAGAGATCACTTTGCCTCTGCTGAAACCAACTCTGTGACTCAGATTTAGTGTAGTCTTTGGTTCCCATGACCTACTGTAGTTTCTCTGCGGTTGGTTCAGCCCACTGACACCTCATCCAACAAGCCTAGGTTTCCTGAGACAAGGCATCCCTTCACATATTTGAGGATAGCTCTCTCATTTCCAGAGCCTACTGTATACCACCACACTACTGGGGGGTATTTGTATCAGTTTTTGTGACATGGTTGACTGCCCCTTCTCTTCCTGATTACTGTTCCCAGAGGTGGTCCTTATTTGTCTGTGTTAATGATACGCTGGGCAGCAATACTAAAGCAGTATTTATTAATGAATAAGTGTTAATCTCAGGAAAGTTCCCACTGACTTGCTCTAGTATTCTGTACTCAGGAAGAATAGATGCTCAGGGACCATTCTTGAAGACTTGATTGATTGACTTATCTATCCTGCAATTTTTATGTTTTCATTCACGTTATGTAGTCCTTCACGTGCATTTCCTCCATATACATGCTTTACATGTTAACTCCTCCTCTCTTCCATTCATGTGTACATCTCCATCAGTACAGCCTATTCCTTCATACTGACTAATGCCCCACCCCCCTCTTCATCATATCCTGCACCTGTTCAGTTCAGTGTGTTTTAGAAAGTCTAAAGTAAATACACTATTTTTAAAAGTTCTCTAATTTTTTTAACAGAAGCTCCATAACCTACTCCCACCTCCCCACATGATGAAACAGGGAAACAGTGCTGCAGGCAGACAGTGACAACAGGACACCAGGAAATGCCCGAGAAGGTCAGCTCTACTTTGACATGATGTTTACAGGAATTTAGACAACACGTAATTGCATTTCTAAGACACATGCAAGTCCATTATATAATTTGTTATTTGGAATATACACAAAAGTTACAATTGATAATTAGATCTCTTTGAATATTAAAATTATTAAATAATGACCATAAATAAGATGATTAACAATCACATACTAGTTATCACCATATAAATTGTCATATTTCAGTCTGTGTTGTATGTTTAAATTCCATAAAGGGAAATACGTATAATAATATCATGAAATTCAGCAATGTTTTCTTCGTTTGTAAGGCTTTAAAAATATTCTAAGTAACATTTATGGTGTTTTTAAATTGCAAAATTTAACTTCCAAGGTGTCAGAATTAACGAGTTTGTGTTAAAATATCCATGTTTTCTATGAACAAAAGTAGTTTACATTTTGATAAGTTATATTTATTAACTATAGGAAAGTAATGTTTCACCACTAAAAAGCAACAAAATTATATAAATGATATGATTATTAAGAATCAAATATTGAGTTAATGCTCATTTTTTTCTGAATAGTTGATTTGTGGTACATAAGACTCATTCATAATTTAGGGATAGTCGTGCCTACACCATATGTGACCATAAGAAGGACCATTACTTTTAACAGATGTGTATTCCTAAAGTAAAAACATGTAAAATCAAGGCATTCTTTTGTTGCAGTTTTCTGTTTTCCCACCATAAAAGGCTGCCAATAAAGGTTTCATTGGTCTCAGTGTTTTTCTATGTATGAAAGAGTATGGGTTTATTGCTCATTAACCCCCTGATGCTTCTGAAGCAATAATTTAATTTCATTGATTCTATCTATATAGGATAGATTTATTTCCATATTTCTATTTATCATTTGTGTTAGTATGAAACTAAATTTTTCCACATCTAGATAAATCTGAGAGATGCTGTGATCAGTCAACTATTTAATTCGAAGAGCGAATTTATTCTATCTAAAACCAAAAATAAAGGGTGTCTGGACACTGTCAAATATTGGGGATATATTGACATGTTTACAATCACTGTTTTTCTTTAAACAGTTACATGCTTTTCTCATTCATTTGGGAATACTCTATTTGAAGTGAATTCCTCTGAGTAATATTGATTTTGTACTTGAGAGCTTATTAAATAAACTTGCTATATTAGTGTACAGTGAATTCAATAATGTACTTAGTAAACTGTTTTCATTTGTGGAATTGTAGTAATCATACTGTTTTTAACAGTTAGGAGCTGTGCTGTGAATTAAGTCTTTATCTTTACATGCCCTAATTGGAAAATAAGAGGAAATGTTATTTGGAATTAAGCTACACTTGTCTTCTTAATCAAATTCTACTTTAGACATAAGTAAATTAGAAAGTATAGGGCATTATGTAAATGTAAGAATATACTGAAAGGAAAGTAAGGATAAGTTGTTGACTAAATCAGGATAAAGAGATTAAAAAGATCTGTCTATGTCTATATATATATATATATTTTTTGTCTATGTCTATATTGATAGGCCTGATCCATGGAGAAATACTTATAATTTCTTTTTCATTTTCCTTTCCTTCTTTATAAGTAATATGAATTCACCATTTAGCTATATGACTTATCTAAGATCAGATTATGTGGTGAAAATAATGTAAGACCAGAAATGAAGATTTCTCAAATTCAAATTCTATTTCTAATATTAATTTGCTCGTTAATATTTTGCAAGTCATTTATTTAATCTGAGTTCCCAAGACCTTCAGCTAACTAAATGGACCATAGAATTAAGGATTTAGTTTCATGTATTCTGTTGACATGAGTTGTGCAGAAAAAACAGAGCACTGTAGGCTCAGCATTTTTTCATTGAAATAAAATCTCGATTATCTACATCCAAACAATATCTGTCTCTTTCCAGTGAAGCATTTGCAGCCTTTATACTTCTGGTGTACTTGTCAGACTGTGATAGAACCTCTCAAACTCATAATGTTTCTAGAAAAAATATTCAGTTCTAATATTTAACTTCTTCAGCAGAGTTTAGTTGATTAAAAATGGTTAATTCACTGTTGAAGTAATTACAAAGTTGACAGTTGACTAGTAAAAATAGTAGTATAAGATTTGCAGTGTCTTTCCATAATAATTGTAGGTGCTTCAGATTTTAAAATATAAGAATTTTTTGCTACGTTGAGCAAAAGAGAAAATCCAACATTTAATGTTGCTGTTGAGTTTAACCACACTCGTAGTTCCTGAGAATTAAAAAAAAAAAAAAAAAAAAAAAAATCATAGGTCAATTGAATAGCAGTTGTCACTCAAAATAACTTATTATGCTAGCATACTAATGAAAATTACATATCCAAATAAAAGGGTGGTAGGATAATTTGGGGGACCGGTGAATCTCAGCAATAGGAAAATTTATCCTAAGGGTCTAATTTAAAATAAAATAAAGTGGTCTTTTTATATCTTTATCATTTTTGTCAAACTAAAAAAAGAAAAATTTGAACTAATCTAGTAGATTATTTAATTAATTCATTCATTCAGCACTTATTGCACATGCATTTTATACTGGGCACCATGCTAGAAATAAGAGATGTGAAGTTTAGTAAGACACAGTTCTGCCCTTGATATGTTCAGAATGTAGCAGAAAAGTTAGAAAAATAAACAAGATAAGACAAGTGAGTTGGAGGTAAATCAGAGAGAGCATACAAAGTAATAAACTGAGTTTATGAAATAAGGATGAATAGTGACAGTAGAAAGAAGCTAAACTTAATGTGGCTCAAAAACTGAAATAAGTATTAATAGTCATTGGAATTTCTGTAGAAGGAATGCACAGTGAATTGGCAAGCCATGGCAAAGTCTACTGATTTAGTTAGCGAAATGAAAAGAATAGGAGAAATACCTATAAGAACTTTTGCAAGATTGTGCAAATCCAGAAGAAAACACGGAATGAAATTTATCTTAAATTTATTTGTCCCAAAAATGACCTTGAATGTGATAACCGCGAAGAATTATGGAGCACAGTGACAGCAAGGCCAGCGGGTGCGATGGTGAAACAGGAAGGTCAGGTTCATGGTTCTGTTGCAGTTCTCCCCCAGATAAGTGCAGTGATTGATAACCTGTGGGGAAATGTGCTTGTGAGATGGAGTTGCTTGATTTCGTTGTTAAATCAAAACACTGTGGAAATTGTTCTAGGGAAGTATTGTTTACATCCAACCTCAACCGGCAAACAAGTAGTCCTATGATGTAGTTCAGCGAACTTGCTACAATGGCAATGCTCTAGGTGGAAATTGCCGGAGAGCACTTTTTGGTTATGGTTGTTAGAATGTTATCTGTGAAGGTTCTGTTCATGCAACAGGTGAATTTACATTTCCCCTCTACCTCACTGACTACCTCTCCTTAGTGTTTTTTGCTGAATCCTTCTTGCTTCCTCAGCATCTAAAAGTAGCCCAGATATTTAGTCTGAGTACTTGTGCATACACCCATGCTCACTTGGTCTCTCTCTTTGTCTCCCTCCCACCCTCCCTTCCTTGTCCTCTCCCTCCCCACCCCCGACTCCCATGCTGATTTCATCTGGTTCCCATAGCTTTGAACACCAAGTATATGTGAGTGACTCCCAAGTTTTTATCTCCTGCCCTAAACTTTTCCCTGAACCCACTCAACATCTTCATTGGATGTTTAATTGCCATTTCAGATATCAAAAGCAAAACTTAAGAATCAATACTCAGACCCAGAAATTTCTTGTTTAGTTTCTTCTATGTCATTACTTCCTCCATCATCTAACCAGTTGCCTGGGCCAAAACTCTTGGCATCGTTTTTGCTTCCTCCCTTTCATTCACCCCTCATGTCCAGTCTTTCAGAAAGTTTTGTCAAATATGCCTCCAAAATACATTTTAAATCCTTCTTTTCACCATCTCCACTGTGCCCATCTAAGCTATCCTCATCTTTTATTTTTTAAATTAATTTTTATTGGAGTAGAGTTGATTTACAGTGTTGTGTTAGTTTCTGCTGTACAGCGCAGTGAATCACTTATACATATACATATATCTGCTCTTTTTTTAGATTTTGTTCCCATATAGGCCATTACAGAGTATGGAGTAGCGTTCCCTGTGCTATACAAGTAGGTCCTTATTAGTTATCTATTTTATATATAGTAATGTGTATATATCAATCCCAATCTCCTAATTTACCCCTCCTCCCCTCCCCCTTGGTAACCATAAGTTTGTTTTCTACATCCGTGACTCTATTTCTGTTTTGTAAATAAGTTCATTTGTACCATTTTTTTAGGTTCCACATATAAGCGATATCATATGATATTTGTCTTTCTCTGTCTGACTTAACTTCACTCAGTATGACAATCTCTAGGTCCATCCATGTTGCTGCAAATGGTATTATTTTGGTTTTTTTTATGGCTGAGTAATATTCCATTGTGTATATCTACATCTTGTTTATCCATTCATCCATCGATGGATATTTAGGTTAATTAGACTGCCTTTACACAAATTTCTAACCAGATTCTGCTTCTTCCCTTGCCCTCCTATAATCCGTTTTCCTCAGAGCAGCAAAAGTCAGATATTTGAAATGTGAAAGGTTCAGTGTCCTCTCACATGGAAAACTTTAGCTGCTCCTCATTGCTACTAGAGCTGCTTCAGTCTCTTTACCTTGTGATCCATCCACTGTAATCTCTTCTAACCCCAGAACTCATCTCCTACTGGTCTCCAGTGCCCCTGCCTGGCACTCTCCCATGCAAGCTATCCTTTGGGTTCCTTGGGCTTCCCAAACTCATTTCTTCTTCTGGGCCTTTGCAATTAGCATGCACATAGCTGGCTCTTTCTCTTCTTTTTAGTGTCAGTTCCTGTGTTACCTTTTTCAGAAGTACTTTTGCTGACCACCCAGTCTGGGCTCTGGCTGTCCCTGTATGTGCTTCTAAATCCCTCTCATGCACTTAACCCTCCTGACACACCACTATCTTTCATAGTGCTGTCTGTAGTTTTCTTCACAGCACTCACCACTCTGTGATATCTTGTTATGTATTTGCTTCCTTATTTGTTGACTGTTCCTGCCTGTCAAATGTAACTTCCTTAAGGGCAGTGGCCTCATCTGCCCTTTTCATTACTGGGTCCTCAACATCTAGAAAAGTCATGGCACAATAAGTATTGATATGTAGTGAAAGAAAAAAAATTTCTCTCTGCAGATCCATTTGTTCTTCTTTTTACATCCTCAGATGCTTTAAAGAGGTTACCAAGAAATAAAAAAGCTACAGCGAGCTGAAGAAATGTCTTACTCATTACTTTGATACTGTCTTCTGAGAACAAAGCATGAAAAATGTGCATTTCTTAGAAGTTGGCATTCCATATTTTAGCAACTTTTTGCAGTCTTTAAATCTAGTGCTTTTTTCATGATTTCCTTTTTGCCATTTAAAAGGCTGTATGTCAAAATAGAATTTGATTTATAGAAACTTAATGTTAACACTTTGAAAAGTATGCAGTAGGGAGAAAACAAACAAACAAACAAAAAACACGTACTGTTCACTCACAAACACAACACATTTTATATCTTGGAATTAGGTATTAATGTATGAATGATCCTTACAAAGAAAAATGAAAGGTAACATAAAATAGTGCTTTGACTGCAGAGACATTTTATTATTTTCAACTATTTACAGAATATATCACCATTTGTAAATATACTGTCACTGCAGTTGTTTTAGGATAGGGAAGAAGGAAAAAAGTCCTACTCATCAGACTCCTTACTAAAGAGAAGAAGAGACATACAAATGTGGAAAGGTTTTATAATAACAAAAGTATCAAGAGTCAACATAAACACGTTGTGATGAATAAACCATACCTGCTGTTTCCTAGATTTTCCTTGGTAGTTTTATGTAATGCTTATTTCCTAGTTTATTCCTAGTAATAAGGATTCTACACGTGTAAGTGAAATGGTTGCCTGGGACACAGTGGAAGGCAGTTAAGTGTGTAATTGTTGGAATATGAATTCTGAGTTTGGAATGCCTGAATTTGAAGCCCAGCTTCACCCCTTAATAAGTGTGTGCTCTGGCATGTTACTAAGTTCTTCTTTTGTAAAATGAGAATTAATGAATAAATGCTCACCTTTTGGAATTGTTTTGAGCATTAGGTGAGATGAAACATGTAGAATACAATGTCTGCAGTGTGATAAGCCCCTAATAATGTTAATGAATGTTACTCTATTATCATCTTTACACTTACTCATGCTATCATATATTATTGTCATCTTTCTCATGACTCAGACCTCAAAGACTGTATTGGAATAAGGTTTCATCAGAAGAATAAGAAATAATTACATTAATAGGTTATGGATTGCTTAGATGTCTAGAGCACTTTTTACCTATTTTCCAGTATAGGTAAAATGGTGTTATATAGGGGAAAAGTAGACTCCATTATTTTAATAGTTTGAGTGCTGCATTAAACAAATTTAGTCAGGTTTATATACATCAGAACTTTTCAAAGCCTTTAAAATATTAATGTAGAGCTGTATTTCACTTATATGAAGTTTTTATCTTTTATAAGTATGTACCTAATGTTTGAATAATTAAAAAGTTGAAAATATTGATATGGACTAAGATCTTCCAAGAACAATATAAATTGGACAAGATTTTTAAAAAATTGAGAGTGTTTTCCAGAGGGTCTATTACTCTATCAATTCACAGATAGAGTGATTGATTACAGAGTATGTTCATATGGTTAGCTTAGGGATCCTTTCAGGCATTTAAAGAACCTCATGTATGAACTTGAAAAGCTTGACTTTCTACTATTACATTTACATAAAATGGGCAAGGGAGTTTAAGATGAAACTGAAAGTGAGATATAATTTATACCTTCCTTGTTTTACACATCTTTGAAAGAAGTGTTTCCCTGTGACTTAAAGTAAATCAAATAATATGATTAAAGGAAATGGGTCTGTGTGTAGAACAAAACTGATTGTGCTTCTAGTTGTCTTTTCTGGGAATCTGTCCACTTTAGTCAGATGTTCTGTCTTCTACTAAGAGAGGTAACAAAGCATAGTGGCATGAACTAAACGCTGGAGCTAGGTTGCCTGGTTTGAAGCTCAGCTTTGTACTTTCTAGCTGTGTGACCTTGGTCAAATTACTCAACCTCTCTGTGCCTTGTTATCGCAATTGAAATTGAGGATAATTAATAGATTATTTCATAGGGTTGTTATGAAGATTAAATTCATTACTATTTTTAAATAATTCAGAACTCTTCCTGGTCCATAATATGCACTATATATTGTTAAATAATTAAATTAAGCTATAGAAGCCATTTCATTGCTTTTCTATTTATTTTTTATTCCTTTTCTTCTCATGTGTCTATCATGTGTCACATTCAAGAGAATGTGATAGCAGGAAGAATGGTTTTTCTATGGTAAAAATCTAATTCTGCTACTTTGAATCCAGTGATGTTCTCTATCTAGGAGCAAGAGGTTATTAGAGACTATTCCTCAGTCAATGACTATGTGGTAATGGCCAGACAGTAAAAAAGGTATTTTGCTACCCTCCATATAAAAACTCATGGTGTTTGTGCTTGATAATTAAACTATATGAAGCAAGAATAAGACTTTTATCTCTTAGTTGGAAAATAGATTCAGAAATCTTCTAAATAGTTTATTTTAATAGCATTACTAATCTCTTAAAAAATTATTTAATGATGATTTGGTGCATAGTTAACATCTAGTAAGCACTTTGCTAAGTGTGTTTTGCATCATCTTACCCTCACTTTAAACTTATAAAGGAGCCATTGTCATTATCCCCATTCTACGGTGAAGGAAACCAAGGAAGTTAATGAATGACTTGCCTTACTTAGAATGTACGATTTCGGATTGGTTTACAAACCCAAGGAACCCAACTCCAGAACTCCAGAATCTGTGCTCTGAAACACTTTACAATTCTGTTCTCTCTTCACGTGGAAACTTCAGAACGACGGAGCACCTGGAAAGTCTAAATTTAAGGTTTGTGTATATGAGTACCAATTTCCCCAAGGCTGAGTAAGCACTACATACTGAACTATGATGTCCACTGCAGCATTACTCATAATAGCCAAAAACTGGAAACAATTCAAATGTTCATCAACCGATTATTAGATCAAACATAAACTATTCATGTCATAGAATATTATTCAGCAATAAAAAGTAACCAACTACTGATACATACTACAACAAGCATGAACCTCAAAAACAGTATGCTAAATAAAAGAAGGCAGATAGAAAAGACCACATAGTGTATGATTTTATTTATATGAAATGTCCATAAAAAGCAAATTGACAAACTAACACAACACTGTAAATCAACTATACTCCAATAAAAATTAATTGGAAAAAAAAAAAAAAAGCAACTTGACAGAGCTGGAAAGTAGAGTGTCGGGGTCCTGTGACTAAGGGTTATAATAGGGGTTGACTGCAAAGGAGCATGAGAGGTCTTTTTGGGGTGATGGAAATGTTAAAGCTGGATTACGGCGATGATTGTACAAATCTGTAAATTTACTAAAAATCATTTACTAAAAAAAGAATTCTACACTTAAATGGGTGAACTATTCCTTAATAAAGCTGTTAATAAGAGACAAACAAACTGGATCATGGCCCAGGGATTTAGTGTCTTGGACCGTAGTTTAGTGATGAAGGTAAAGCAGACTGAAAATCAAGTTCAAAAGTTTATAATCCATTGTAATTTTTACATTTATATGCTCTCCCTCCATAATTTAATAAAAGATAAAAAGTCATTTTTTACCTTTAGCATAAAAATAAATTGGCAATAAAATAGGAAGTGTTTAGAATTCTGTACAGACATAATTTCCCTTTGATGTGATAAACCGAGTGGCTGACTTTGGAAATAAATAAGGTTTCTATACTTCATTTAAAGCTTGTCTCTTCAAATGAAAATGTTTAAATGCAATTTTCATCGTGGTATTAGATTCATGCATAGAAGAATATCAGCACAGGTAGAGGAAACCTGCTACCTGCATCCTGGATAGGTAATTAATATACTGCTTTATAGTCAACAGCCCGATTTCATTATGTTCTATCCTTAGATTTTTACTTATTTCTACTTTATGAGGAATACAAGTCATTCACTTATTATTTCCCCCATTTTGCAAATAAGGCAACAGAGACATAAAGGGATTAAGTCCAAGTCAGGTAACTTTTATGTGTCTGATATGGGCCTAGTACTCAGTTTTCCTGAACATATGATCCATATGTGATTCTAATACTCTGCACTCCTTGTTTGAAATAGATATTGAATAAGTGCTGATTGATGATTTTTTTAGATCCATAGTAGATATCATAGCTGGGTTCCTAAGCAGTTTCCTTACTATCATCTTGTAAGATTCTCTTAACATCATGTAGTAAGTTGGGACTGCAAGTAATAACAGGTTTAAAATATGACTTGTAACTAATACATTATAATAGTCTTTGATGTGCATTATCAGGCATCTTATAATGAGCAGATGGAGGAAGTATGATCACCCATCACGATACCCATTTAAAAATAATGTTCCTGAGAGCATCATTTTTCATTCCCAGACTTCAAGCTTTGTGGAAAAATTAGGGAAGTGTTAAAGATTATTTAACTGCTGTGCTGGCTTGTCATACATTGAAACAAAAGAAGAGAGACACTGCTGCTTTTACAAAACGTAGAATTGGGCTCTGATGTACCTCCAAGTTATTCCTCCCCAGGAATATTCTGACTGGAACATTTCCTGTTGCTTAAAAGCCTTAGATCTCAGTCCATTCCTTATGGACTCAACAACTTATTGTTAAACACAGATTTGTCAGCAGCTCAGAAATCCATTCTCTTCCTTTTTAGTCCCTCTCTTAAAAGAAAGAAAAAAAAACAGTTAGTGGTTTTTGTTGTTATTTGAAACAATATCTCTTGATCTATTCTTAGTACAATTATATTTCTTAATTATATCACCTTTCTGTTGTCCTGATTCTGCTGGGTATATGTCCTCTTTTAACAGCAATGTGACTTATAATCATTTCTTCAGTTGTTCTGTTATCTTCTTGTGAGTTTATGTTCCTTACACATGAAGATGGATTGTTCCCTGGAAGGCTGAACATCAAGCCTGGATGATTTGTTTTTTATTTGCAGTCCTCCTGTTTTCACTTCATGTTTTTTCGCCTTCAGAAACTGATGTGCTGACACCAAGGGAACAAAGATGGGTATCTTTTTCAGAAAACAGTATGCATGGGAACCATGTAAACATTTCTCTGGTTACCTTTATTTTGCTTTTAAGACGGTTGTTTTTTAGATATAAGTGAGACTGAGTGTGGTGGACTTAATGTAAAGCACATGTATTGGCAAGTTTGCAGACACTTGTTAAGACTCTCTGCACATACGTTGAATAATGGATTCTGTTTCTGTTATGTGTTTTTGGCAAAGCCCAGCACTTGTGCCTTTTAAAGTCTAGGAAACATGTAAGTTTATTGGAACTCTTTACCCGCCTAAGGCTGTAAAGGGGAAAGGACTTAAAATACAGGCAAAAGAGATTGTTTTTCTCTAGAATAAAACAGATTTTTATCCTTTCTTGTGTGAAATGGTATCTGTGTCTTTCCAACCAACAGTAAGCATCTTAAAGGCAGGGACGTCTGATTTTCATTGTTGAATTCCCTCAACTTGTTTGAAATACACACTATTTTTCTTGCTCTTTAGAGACTGCATTTACTTTTTAACATGCATTCTTGATTTCTGCAAGTATGCATTTCTAAAATGCAAATTTAACATACCTAGAAGTGTTTCTATAAGCTTCTTGACCAACAAAAGGGTCTTAGAATGTTTTAATTCTGCTCACTACTTTATGGTTCAATATTTTACATTCATTTTGGTTTATATGCCCTAAAGAGGTCATTAGTATAGTTATTCTGTTATACTGGCAATGCTTACTTAGATTTTCTGATGCTTCCCAATATCTTTGCTTACCATTTCTTCTCAGTCCTTTCTGGGTCAGTATCCATAGTCCTAAAACATATCCTTTAGTTCTTTAGTTAACAACAACTAGTAGAAGACGCTGATTATTTTCATTTTGAAAAATATTTGTTTTTTCCTTCATGTTAGATCATTTACTGGGCATAGGATTCTAGGAAAATAGTTATTTCCACTCAGTCTTTTAATAATATTAATCCATTATCTTCTGGTTTCTACTGTTGCAGTTGAAAAGTCTGAAATCAGCTGTCAGCATAACTTAGCATAACTTCTTAGCAGTTAATCTATTTTTTCTCTCTGTTTGCTTTCAAGATCTTCTATGTTCTTTGGTCACTGGCCATTTCATTATGATGACCGCAGACTTGCATTTTATTTTCAAATCACACTCACATCTCATTTTTCCCTTCTATCAGAGGATTCATGTTTTTCATCAATTCTGGAAAATTCTCAGCCATTCTTTCTTTAAATATTAACTTATTCTATTTTCCTTATTTTCATTCTTCCTGTCTCCTTCCCTCCCTCCCTCTCTGTCTCAGAACTTTTATTAAATGTTCCTTCTTATTCTGTCATCTACATCTCTTAACTTTTTAATATTTTAACAATCTTTACATTTCTCTGTTTTATTTCCTCATGTATTTTTTCTCGTTTTCCTCATTAACTGTTTAATTTGATGTTTAATTTGCCTGTAAGCTTATTTACATTTGTATACAGTATCTTATTCTATGTTTATTTTTTATGCTTTTAGTCACTTTAGACGTGCTTATTTCACAGTTTATCTTTTGTTATTATATTAAGTGCTTGCGTTTCTAATCCTGCTGTCTGTTCTCTGTGTAACTCTCAGTTATAGTGGTTTGTTTCCTTATACATTTTGTCATATTTGATTATAAGTTCATCTAAATCTTTAAAACCTCCTAAGATCTTCTGGCCTCTATTTTTTCCAGATGCTTCTGTGCTATGACTAGCTCACTGCTAGATAGGTGTTTATAATTCCCTGGCTTGGGACAGTCATTTTGTGCAGATTCTATAAATTTGAATCCCAAACCCAGGTAAAGTTTTTTAAAAAGTTATCAAAGAAAACCACTTTGTTTCCCATCACCAGTGGTTTGGGAAAATGTCCTTGTCTTCTAGTTTCAGTAGGTATGTTTGTTTTTTCTTGCCTGCCCCTTCACAGAGATACAGCTCTTCTAGCATCCTGCTTTGATGCAGGTGTCGCTACTCCATTATCTGTGGTCTGTGAGAGTGCCAAGCCCCAAACCCCTTGGTAATGCAGACAGTCACCTTGCACAAGGTTTGTTTCTGTACCAGCTCATTGGCTTACATTTCTGTTTCTGGCACCTGGCTGGTTCCTTTTCTTTTTGAGCAAGTCTAAATATGCGTTTTAGAGAAGTTTCAGGTTTTCTTTCTCTTTTTTTTTTAAACTTAATTTTATTTTTTTATACAGCAGGTCCTTATTAGTCATCCATTTTATACATATTAGTGTATACATGTCAATCCCAATCTCCCAATTCATCCCACCACCACCCCTGTCCCCCCCCACCTTCCCCCCCCTTGGTGTCCATACGTTTGTTCTCTACATCTGTGTCTCTATTTCTGCCTTGCAAACTGGTTCATCTGTACCATTTTTCTAGATTCCACATGCATGCGTTAATATGTGATATTTGTTTTTCTTTTTCTGACTTACTTCACTCTGTATGACAGTCTCTAGGTCCATCCACATCTCTACAAATGACCCAATTTTGTTCCTTTTTATGGCTGAGTAATATTCCATTATATATATGTACCACATGAAAAGTTTCAGGTTTTCTAATCCATCTAGTCTGGTATATTGTGAGAAAGAGAAGTCTCCCATATCCCTCAGTTGTTTAACTATGTTTTCAGTAATGTTAAGTGTTCACCCACAAATAAACAGCTTTTTAATGTTGGGACTTGACTCATCATAAAGGAGCAAATGATAATAGAATAAGGGATGGTGAAGATTTATTTAAAATATAAACTTTCAGAGGGAATTTACTGGACTCCAAATAGACACAACCTCATCTTTATATATCACCATAGTAAAATAAGAGCTGATATTTTAAAATGGATGATCCTGGGGCAAATTTAAGAGCCCTAATTTTATATGTACATACATAATAGAAGTCTGGAATACTTTTCTACAGAGCATGAAAAGAAATAGATTGAAAAGAAAGTAATTTACCATTTGAGTATTGCTTTTTTCTGGCTTTTTTTTTCTTATTAGATGAATCTATTTCCTCTGTCTTTATGTCATCCTATATTTTTTACTGCTTTCAACTCTCTCCCACACAGTTTTTAAAAAGATCTCTCTCAAAAGGAACCCTGATTTAGCAGTTTTTTTGTTGGTTTGCTTTGAAATGCGTGTAAAGTAACACATAAAGGCAAAAAACAAAAAAACAAAAAAAACTGAGATTCCGTAATATGTCATCCTCTTTGTCATCAATATTATGTCATCCTCTTTGTTAGAAATTTTAGCCTGATTCATTAATTCTTCTTGAACTCCTCCTCCGATGTTGGCAGGCATCACAGTAACCCTTTTTAAAATATAGGAATGGCATCACAGACAGGTTATTTTACCAAAGTCATTCATGAAGTTATTAGCAATGTGATATTTTCAAACATATGTGTATGCAAAAGCTGTCTAAACAATGTATTTGACCCAATATTTTGTGGGAAAATTCATGACACATAGAGGTTAGAAGAATTTCAATAATGGTAATCAATAAGTAATAACACTGTGAACCAGGCACTGTTCCAAGACTTCCCATTTATTTACTCATTTAATTCTAACAAGTCCATGAAATTCTCTTAAGATGCCATTTAAAGGCAAGGCTGGCTGAGAGGTTAAGCTCCTTCTCAAAGTTATGTACCTAGGAGGTAGTGAAGCTGGGATTAGCAACCAGGTCATCTGCAGTCTGACTCCACAATCTAGCTGTGAACTACTACTCTGAACTGTCTCTTGCTTCCCACACACACACACACACACACATGCAACCTAGTATACGCACACACCAACAGACACACACATTCTAATACACACATCCCAACACATAAACCCCAAAATATACAGAGCCTATGGTGTAATAGTTATCTTAGAAATATCTCTACCTCTATCTGTCTACCTTTCTATCTCTCTATCTGATTAGGAAGAAATGGGGCAACTCTCTTGCTATTCAGTTTATAATAAAGACCCCCATATAATGGACTATTTGATCAGTGGCAAATGCTTCAATCCTAATGGAAGATGTTGTTTCAGAGGAGCTGAGGCACGTGTTTCATAGCATGGAAGCCAAGATCTTATCAATGCAGTTAAATTCAAGGAGCTCTGAAATCATTATACCTCTTACTTTGTTATTATTGGAAAATAACAGATTTTATTTCAAACTTCAGTATCTAGTGAGTTAATTCAGCATTTGTGCCTTCCACTAACTCAGAACAAGCAAACAAGTGACATTTACCATGAGTAAGTAGCTTATTTTTTTGTGCTTAGCCATTTTATACATAATGATTACCTATTAACCAATGTAAGATAATTAATTATGATTTTGGATTCAATTAATTTATTTTTATTATTTTAATATTACTTAAATTTTTTGGTTACTATAGCTATAGTACTTTGTTTCAATCATAACATTGTTAGGAAAGAAACAAACCTTAATTATAATCAGTTTTATATTAAGAAGATTATAAAAATGGAAATAAACTTCTAATGAATAGGAAGAACATTTTGCTTCCTATTATAACGTATCGATGTATATAATAGTCTATTTTCTTCTGTAGGTTAACTGACTAGACTAAGATGAGTGAAAAATTATATAGAAAAGCTTTCATATGCTCAAAATCCAAAGCCCCGAAATGATGGTAGCATTTCTTACCTTAAAATATTCTCATTATCATTTTAAATCAATGTGACTGAATTAAACCTGTGACCTGTAGATACTCCAAGGATGTTTACATCGATGACATTAATGTATCTGATTCCATATGGAAAGAAAAACATGAGACAGGCACACGTAAAGGTTTCCTGAAGGTAGTACTTCTAATGCTGTGTAGTGACTTTGTAATTCACCATCAGTGCAGTAGCAGTTTTGAAGGCAGTATGACCTTAGGAAAGATTGCATTTTATTTATGCACTAATCATTTATATGTGGATAGAGAACAGGAATTACATCTAGAATGACAGCATGTACCTAGGAATGGAGTGCTAGGTGAGGCCAAAGGTAGAACATGAATTGTCCTACTGTTTTCTTCACAGGATAACTTTTGGCCAACTCTCATCTTTATTAAAAAGTAGACAACGGGTATTGTCAAATGACCTCACTAATCTCAAAAAAAGCAAACAAGACAAAATAGAACAAAACACGACTCATCTCCTCTGCTCCTCTGCCTGAATCTTTCACCAATAAAACCACTACTAGGCTTTAACCCTTTAGGTGGAGCTAGCTTACTGGATAAGCACTTTTCACTTTGCCGTTCTGGGAATTGGCTGTCTATGAATTGGCTCTCAGTGATTTGGCTGACTTCCTGCAGAGCCTAGAGGCAACAAGTAAGAGAAATAGCTATTGCCTAAAATTTTAAAAAAGAGGCCATTGTAAGGCCAATGCCTTGGCAACCGGAGGAACAGAGTAGGGGTGGAGGTAGGAAGGGAGCAAGATGGTAGCAACAAACAAGCAAACAAAGACAGTCAGTGAGAGCGAGGAGCTAAACAAAACTTTCCTCTAGTTTAAAATTATGCTGAGGCTGAGCAGAATATGACCTGTCTTCTCTGTATGCAAAAAAAAAAAAAAAAAAAAAAAAAATCTTCTAAATTCATTCATTCAGCAAATGTTTATTGAGAACTGTGTGCCAGGTAGTGTGTAATGGCCAGAGGCTCAACCATTAAAAAGTTACAGTACCTGGTCTGGTGGAGCTAACAGATTAATGGCTGAGGCAAGCAGAACTAATAACTATAATGCAGTTAGATAAGCAGCGACAGAAATATGTAAGTACTATGTAGCGCTTAAAGACTGTATGGGAAAGGGAAGGAAATGTTTTTTTCCTCCTTTAAGTTCTCCAGCTTTTCTATGGTTGGAAGAGGAGCACCCCACTTCCAGGTGGCATTGTCACAGTGTCACACCGTCCTGCATGATGTGAGGAACGACCCTCATGCAGTGTTTCTGCATGAGAACACTATGCATGCCTCTAGAGTGGAAAACAACATCCTTCCATCTGCCTCTGGCCATGTAGGAACACTTTAAGCTTACTTCTGTTTTAGTTGACTTTTTCATCCCTTCAGATGCAAACAGCAAGTATAAGAAGGTGTCACTGTTCTCTCTGGAAAACATGCCAGGGACAGATCATCCATATGCAACTTCACTCTCCGTCACGGAGCTGAGGAGAGCATTAACGTGAACCCACAGGGTAGTTTTCAATCCTGACCTCAGGGCTGACATCCTTTTGCATGTTGATCATATTTATAGGGTTGTGCCCAGAACCTCAAAGCCAGGATGTGAAATACTGAGTCCATATGGTTCTCCACGCTTCCTGCCCCCGGCCACCTCAATCCTTCCCTCTTAGGTAAGCCTCATATTGTCTACCCATTTCCCCAGACAGAAGTGCTGCTGCCTTCCCTAACTTTCCTTTCCTCCTCACCCTCCATATGTCATAGTTCAGCAAGTCTTGTCTGTGCTACCTCCCAAGCTTCTCTACTATTTATCCCTTCCTTTGTTCTTTTGTCCCTTCAGGCTGTCGCCATTTCTCACCTGGACACTTGGGACAGCACCTTCACTAATCAGTCTTAGTCCTGTCAGCCACCAACTGGTCCTCTTGATCTTTTCACCTGCAAATCTGAACCTGTCATTTCCCCGTTAAAAATTCCTCAACAGCTGCCTATTTCCCATAACAGTGACTTTCATACCTGATTTTAATGGGCACTTTCAAACGATATTTTCCTCTTTCAAATGATATTTTGTGTAATCTCAATTACCTACAGTTGATTAGATGTGAGGTTCAATGTATGGGGCGGGAACGTAAGAGAGCAGTGACCACAGAGAGGTTCTTCCCTTCATGCATTGCTGGGTGACATAAGGTACCGCGGTGTATCTCCAGTGCGGAACAGAGTGCAGCTTGAAAACCATTGATGATTGAAAAAATTATAAGCTCCCTTGGGTTATCCATAAACCCTTAATTATCCAACTGTCTTAGCTCATGTCCTGCAGTCTGCATCGTCACACGTCCTGCTGCAACCACATTGAACTGTTGCTACTTCACTATTATGCTGAGTTCTATCATGCCTCTCACTTTGAGCGCTGGTCCGTCTGTCCAGAATGTGACCCTCTGACAAGAGCCCCAAGCAACTGGGTACTCATCATCTGATGCTCAGTGAGCATCACCTGTACCTTGTCATGCTCCCACCTCTCATCTCTAGACACACTAAAAGTTTCCTTTTCTATATATATGTTCCCACTACATTTTACCTTCACCTCTATAGCATATCACTTTGTGACTTTTGTCTTCACATCCGTTTCTCTAAGATACTTGAGGTCAGTAACTAGGTCTTCATTTTTGATTTTTCAGTACCTAGCATAAGACTAGAGTGGCCTATAGTGGATCACTAATAAATACTTGAAACCTGAATGAACAAGTAACTTATTTTTTGAATTATTATAATTAGAGTTAAATTAATTTCAACGAGAAATATAATGTTAAATATTTGATATAGTGATATGTTCCTTCATTTTTAAAATAGAGTAAGAATTCAAATGTAAGTTTGTTGATAAGAAAATGATTGAAAGCAAGAAGAGACATTTAGGTAAGAAAACAAAACAAGACAAAAAACTTAAATTGATGTATATTGGATATGAAACTTTCTCCTTCAGCTTCTTTAGTTTATTACCTGTAAGTTTAAGGCATTTGAAAAGAGCCTGCCCAGTCTCCAGCCCATTTAAACTTTCTCTTCTCTACGTGATTGTACTGTGAGCACGGATAGTCAAAACCACCACCTCTGATCGTGTTATGTTCAAGTTACATTCAGGTAACTGTTTAGACTTAGTAATGCTAGAAAATGGAATCATTGTTGAAAAAAAAAAAAAAAAGATTCACTCACTCTTTTGATTTGGTCAAAGTATTACAAATCTTTAGTAAATTGTAAAGTATACAGTAGTGATTTCTCTTTTTTTTTTACCTCAAAATTATTAAAGTGTATTTTAAATATCTATACTAAGAACCTGATGGATATTACAGAATATGTCCGCAAAGTGTAAAATGGACCAATGAACCTTCAATGTAAGCTCAGCAGGTGATCTCTTTTCCAGGTAAGGCTTCAGTAAATCTGGATGAAGTAGGGGGTGAGGGTGGCTTTGGGGCTAAAGCATCTCAGCTGAGGCCGTAGAACTCAGAGACCTGGGTTCCAGACCTGTACGTTCTCTTACTATCTGTGTGTGTTAACTATTCTCTAATCTCCAATTTCCACTTTTGGGGAATAGGGATGGTAATAACTGTCTCATAATGAATATTCATTGAGATAATGTATATAAAGTGCTTGGCTTAATTCTGGGCACAGGGAAAGCATTTAATAAATGCTGGCTATTATTTTTATTTGACTCCAGTGTATGGAATATCGGTCCTCTGAAGAGCTCTGATTTTTTAGCAGGGCTGCTGTGGAAAAGAGGCAAAAGGCAATGTTCAAATATTCTAAGAATAAGAAGCTTGGGAAATGTCAAACGCTGGTATTATAACAAATGATGTTTAATTTTGTTCATGTTCTTAATAAAAGAGCCTGATGGGAGTTAAAGATGTATAAGGCAGATAGATAATGCAGATTAACACGCCCAGGGAGTGCAAGCAGGGCTTTCCAGAATATGTGACAGCCAGCCCTTGCATTTACACCTGAGTCAACAGAAAAACTGAATCACGTTTATATTTTCATTTAATGTTGTCACTTGGGTCACATATTTCATAAACTTTTGAGCTGAGGACCAGGCCTACCTCATTTTTTATGATGCATAGTCATATTCTTCATTTGATCTGCCATTTGAAAAGTCATTCCTGTTCCTTTTTTTGAGTAATGGATGATGCCTATCTATTTCTCAGATAGAACATTGCCATTAAGGATATTTCATATAGTAAAATAATGTTACTGTTTGTGTACGTCTCTTGGTTTATACTTTGAGTTTATAAACCTTATGGTAATTTAAATTCCTTGAAATGAGACCTTTGATGGAAAGCCTTCTTCCCTGACTTTCATTTATCATAAAAAGATTCATCTCAACAATCTATTCATCTAAAGCCAGCTGTTGACTAAAATCAAATATGTATCCCCATGGCTGTCTTCTTACTAAGGTGCCTTACCAACATTTGTATGTCTTGTCATATCTGGAGAGTGTTCAATATTTTCAACTTCTCTAACACTTAGACCTTTTCTATTTTCTTTAAAAATTGCAGATAATCTGGCTGTGTTTATGGCCTGTTATGGAAACAAGACATGAATCCTTTATTTAGTGAAGGAAAGATGAACAAAATTGAGTACTTTTTCTCTTTGTCTTTTTTATAGCATCATAAGTGTTCAACCCATGTGTTATAGCATCATAGGAAACACATTCTAATTGAGCTGACACTTTAAAGCTCGTACTGTGTAGTGCTTAACAACCTGGACACACACACACACACACACACACACACACACACACAAACACACAGAAATGAGACACTATAAATGAAAAATATTTCAGTTGAAATCCAACTTTAATTTTCCCAGGTACTATTTTTGACCAGCTACTATGAGCAAAAGTTACACCAGATACTAAAATAATGGAGATGAAAAAGACATAGCCTCCATCCTGAGCATGTTTACAGTCTAGTAATGTAATATACCACTATTTGCTGCAAATTACTGGCTTAAACAGAAAGAGGAATTTGAAAGTCACTTAATAACAGGTTCTGGGATAGGTATGTCTGTGGGTACCCCAGGATTGGTTCATTCAGCAGCCCAATGATATCATCAAGAGGCAAGCTTCCTTTATTGTGCCATTGTGTCATCCTTGGTTTTGGTATCATGCTCACTCTGATGACTAATTATCTGCAGTACTTCCAGGCATTGCATCTTGAATATCAATGACCAGAAGAAGAAAAAACATACCATGTAATTTTGCGGTTATCTTTGTTAAGACAGAGGATATTTTTTCCTGGAGGCAGCCCAGCAGTCCCCCCTTTATGTCTTATTGTCTACTGTGGGGACCATGATTGATTTAGACTGATTATCTGAGAGGAATAGATGTTTCAGGGGTTGCTCACAATCCCCCAAAGAGGAGGATAAGTTCAGATTGCAAATAAGTGTAATACAGACCAGAGTGTGATAAATATAGAACAATTATTAAAATATTATTGAAATAAAAGAATGATGTGGGGTTTAGAGACAGGAGGAACAAATGACCACGATATCTTTGTGGTTGTGAGGGATAAAGAGTCAAAAACGTTTCAGTCATGTTGTTTATAGATTTTTAGAAAATATTACCTCTAACTTTTCCATCTTGGCACCTATCACAATTGCAGCCATTTATTTTTAAATTATTTTTAAATTTTCTTTTGTTACCTCCATACTGGAACTTCATAAGGATAGGAAAAATGACCATCTTATTCATCAGTGCGTGTCTCTTTGCTAAACGGATGAAAGAATGAATGCATAGCCTCGGAGAATTTGTAGAATTTTTAGCTTGCAAGAGGGGGACGATCCAGGTAAAAGAGACATCATTAGCAAATAAGTCAAGAAAGCTCAGACAACTGCCTGAAACTTTTGTATGAACCTCAAAATGAAGTTAAGATTAAGTAAAGAATTAGAATAAGGCCCTGACAGAAAAAGCATAGGATGAGAAGTTTTAAGAAGGAAATATTGACTACATGGACAAGTTTTGCCCCTACGTATTCAACTGCTGTCCCATATGTGTCATGGCATCAATCGTATATTTGTAGGATGCAAAAGAGCTTTGTGATGTCTTCCAATCTTCAAGTAGATGACAGTTAAAAGATTCCAGATATATGAAAATCTACTTAGTTTTCAAAGAGATTTTTTAAAAAAGAGTTCATAAAAAGAGTCACTTTATATTTGGGTGATAAATATCAGCCTCTGCCAAGAAATTTTTCTGTGTATAATTACACTTTGATATAATTAATCACTTACCAAAATGTAAGCTCATTTATTTTTGGTGTGTGGCTTGATAGACTGCATTTGACTGATTCCTTTGACTACTAGGCCTTAACTTATTGACATCCATTGTAATGTCACCCTTCAGGTTATTTCTTTAATAACTCAAGTCTCTAAAAGAGTTATCCATAGATAACTGTATAATCTGTAATTGCTTTTGGCTGACTTCTGAACCCTCTTTAAAAACTTATAATCCTTTTTAATTCTATACAGCCTAGAAGATGTTGCAGGCCTTTGTAAAAGTATCTGAGTGTCATGCTTCATCTTAATATCATCTCCTAAAGTACTTTACAAACAACTGGTATATACAGGTACTATGAGGAAATTACCAGGTTACATAATTTTGTTTGTTTGTAGAGGAGAAGTATTGAGATCCTGACTTAGGTACTACCAGAGAAATGAAACAGCAATAAATGCGTATTTAGTCACATTACAGAGGTAGAACTTAGAGGTCTCATTACACTATTAGATATAGCACTTTGGAGAGGAATGGGTTAGCAATTTACTGAAATTGGATAATGAAGAAAAATATGAGAAGTTTTTAGGAACACTGCTAAATGTATGTATGTATACATATATATATTCAGTATAAATATGCAAGCAGAATTTAGAAAAGGTTAATCTACTTTGCACTCATTAGATATTTTTGAACCATAGCTTCTATTTTCACAATGGTGATACATTGCCAAACCTAGGTGTGCACTATAAAAAAATAGGTGATATTTACTGAGCATCTGTGGCAACTTCATGTTTATTATCTCACAGTAGTCATCACAAAAACTCTATAACATAGGGTATCGCCACATTTTTTGTTTTTTTGTTTTTTAGGAAACAAGGATTCAAGCCTTAGATTAAATATGCTACCAGTGTAGTAGGTAGTAAAATAGATTAAACCCATTTCTGTCTACCATCAGTAAGCTCTCCTACCTTTCTTTACATTAACAATTTGGTAAACTCACATAGAAGCTCTCTCCCTGAGAAATGATTTTTTGGAATGGCATTGCTTTTCTACTTTTCTCTCAAAAGAAAAAATATCTATTATTTTTAAATGAATCAGTGTGATGTGCAAAGCTGAAAGTTTACCCAAAACAAATATCTCTAAAGAGAATCAACACAAAGAAATTTGAGGAGGGGGTTGCAGATCGAGTCAGCAAGGGAGAGGGTTAAATATGGGCTTGGTTGATGGTGTGCTGATAAATGTTGAACCACTAGTTCTCTGAGATGGGTAGGCAAAACCCTGGTTTATAACATTTGCTTCTTTTCTTATTTTCATGGTGTAAATGTTCCCACCATGACTTATATGACTTATTTCAAACTAGTAACCTGATGTCACTGAATGTGGAATTGGGAAGAGATGCAGAGTAGCACACCATATGTAGAATTTCTACCACACACAATAGATGTAAATGACCTCAAGGATATATATAATAGTACAGTTAGGATTGAAGAGTTTTGAATATTTATTACCTTTGTTTTTAATATGATTAATTGTAATTTTATATAATTTAATTTTTAATAATGTCTGTGTTTAACAATACGCTCACAAATTCCAAAAAAAATTAACAAATGGTTCTTGCAAGCCAGTATGAACTGGCTCCAGGACACCCCTGGATTAGGAGAAGATCTAATTTAAGTCATGTAGAAAATTAACTTGGGAACATTTTAGCTCTAGCTCAATATAGTTTTCTCCTATTCTTTTGAAGTTCAGTATGAATATCAGTTTTAAGGTGATTGAATTTTAATGGCATAAGTTTTTCTAAGAAGGTTTCAATGTATTGCTTGCTGATTTAGATTGATCATTCAGATTTATGGTGTATGACAGTCAGGGCAGCCCACATAATTCAAAGCTAGCATGAAGAGCAAGAGTCGTTTTGCCTCGGGGATGGATGAAGACAGCAGAATCTTTTTTGAAGATCGCTGCCATTTCTGTTATTACTGAGTGTACAGGAGATATGAGTTATCCAGTGTCTTACTTTTACTTCAGTTCAAAAAGGAGCATGAAAACTGGGTTTAAACATAAAATGAAAAGATGTAACTTCAGCCACTGGCCATTTGGAAAGTAATTTAAATTACCGAATGCCATTTAAGACTTGAGGGTATATTATATAATTTACAGTATAATATATAGAAAATATGGTATGTTGTTTTCTGGGTTGTTAGGGTAATAGAATATTTTACACATTAAACTAGAGAAAGAGTTAACACTACGTATTCTTCAGGCATATGTCCCACTGAACTTATAAATTTTGTCTTATGAGATAAAATGATAGCAACAACTTATTTGTTAATTATGTTCTCAATAAGATATTCCTTAATACATTAAATAATGTAATCTATTATAATCTTCCATGGATAAATTCCCTCAGCATTCTTCTGTGTTTGTAATAGCAACTCTTAATAGTACGTGGTATGTATTTTTGGAAAATTTTCTTTAGAAACTCTGTAACTAGGTCTACACATACAAAAAGAATAAAAAAATTTTTAAAAATCATCCAAAATTTGACTAACCCAGATCTTCAGATGACTTTTATATGAATTATATGACTACTTTCTAGTTCTTTCACTTGGCTTTGTGTAAATGCAGTCTAAGACTATTTCTATAGATACACACTGATCTAAAGATCAAGTTAATTAACTATTTTGACAATCAATTTAGATGATTCTGTGAGAAAAACACATTTACAATGGTGTCTGTGTTTTCTGGACTTATATTCTACATAGATATCATACATTGGATCTGTGGTAAATGTCCTTGTCATGTAGGTTTCTATGTAGTACAGCAGTTAAGATGCTATGCTCTGGAGTTATGTAAGCTTGTTATTTTCTCGTATATATTACTATCTTTGTAATATGAAAAGGGAGAAAAAAAGAGTAACTTTACAGTGGGGAAACCTGACAAACACTATCTGAAGCCAAGTGATTCAGATGAACGTCAACAGTGATGTCATATTGATAGTAAATACCCTCTATATGACGTGATGACAATGGCACTTTACCTCTGCAGTCTTCTTTCCAAAAACACATTTCCTCAGTCTAACCATGAGAAAAACACCAGATAAATCTCAATTGAGTAACATTCCACAAAATACTTGACCAATAATCCTTAAAACTGTCAAGGTCATGAAAAACAAGAAAAGTCTGAGTAACTATAACAACCAAGAAAGCCTAAAAGGACATCATGACTGTATGTGATGTGGTGTCTTAGATGGGACCCTGGAACAGAAAAAGGACATTAGGGAAAGACTGAGGAAATTTCTGTAAATATAAGCTTTAGTTAACAACAGTGTATCAATATTGATTTGTTAATTGTGACAAATGTACCATATTAATGTAAGATTCTGATAATAGGGAAAATCAGGCTGAAACTCTCTGTACTATTTTCATAAAAATACAGTAAATCTGAAAACATTCCTTATAAAAAAGGGTTTATTTAAAATAAAACTATATATCCAACAATGTAGAAATATCTTATCACATAATATTCAGCCAAAGGAACTAGGTACAGGAGTGCATATAGAATATGATTCCATTTTTTGTAAAGCTCAAGGATAGGTAAAACTAATCCATACTACTAGATGTCAGGAAAGTGGTTTCCCTCCGGAGAAGGCAGTGACTATAAGGGGCACAAAGGATCTTTTGGGGTGCTGGTAATATTCAGATTCTTGGTCTCTGTTAGTCACAAGGCTATGTTCACTTTGAAAAAACTCATTGAGCTGTACTAGGATTTTTATATTTGTCTGTATATGTTACACTTACACAATTAAAAAAAGCAGTGGGATTATTTGGTTTTGCTCAATGGCATTTAGATTACATAGATTATAAAGGTTTTATATCACTAAATTAAACACCAAAATGCATTTTATGGGAAATGATTTAAAATAAAATAAAAATTAAGGGACAATACTGTATTAACTCATAAATATAACACATAAATGTTACATTGTGAAATTCCAGCTTAACTCTAGGATGGATTATGTATTCCTCCTGTGCTCTCCTACAGACCTCTTACAAACGTTTACTGTTATACTTAATGTCATCATATTGTAATTATGATTTTGTATGTCTATCTTCTTTCATAAATAAGATCATGAAGAGCAGAAACATTATCTTACTCATCTTTTCTCTCCAGTGCCTAGCATTATGTTCTGACTAGTATGTGGTCAGTGATTATGATTGGCTTACATGAGATAAAGAATGACTATATGCATAGTTCAATGAGTACTTAGTATAAGTTACTGTTTTGAGATGTGTTCACATATTGTTTTTGATACTGCTCTCTCCTCAAGCTTTCTTCTCTCTTTCTGATAATTCCTAAGAGTTGGTTATAGAATGTCCCAGGTTGACCCTACAATGTTTTTATCTTTTCTTTCCTATTTTCCATTTCAGTCATTTTATCCTACTTTCTGGGACTTTACCTTCTAATCTTTTTACTGGAGTTTTAAATGTGGTAATAAAATGTTTAATATATGAGAGCCCTTTCTTATTTTTCATTACATATTTTCATAGAATATACTGCATCCACTAAAAAGGAATATTGTTCTCTCTTTCTATAAAGATATTCATAATGATATTTGAGGTTTACTTTTTATCTCCATAGTATTTCTTCTAAATTATTTCTGCCTGTTTCTCCCCTCCTAGACCAGTGAGAGTGGGCAATAGGTTGAGAAGATTTTCTTTAGCTCTAAGATTTTTCTGAACTTTTCAGAGGCAACTATTATCTGTCAAACATGTTATGTACTGTGGGTCCAGGGGAGAGACTATTTTTGTCTTCTGATGAGTACCTTGTCTAACTTCCCATGCAAAGGAGCAGAGGCTGAGTAGAGGTAGGAGTAGAACATTTCAGAAACAGGGACCAACTTATACTAATATATAGAAATAAGAAACGAGATGGGAAGTGGTAGTTAGATACAGTTGCAATGTAGAGTGCAATTGTAGGAGTGATGAAAGATGAAGTTAGAAAGGTAGGTAGAGATCAGGTCACAGAGGATATTTTGTATTCTTTCTGATCAGACTTAACCCTGAAGGGCTAATTCTCAATCTAACTGGGGTTTGAATGAGTGGGGAATCAACTTTTCTCCCATATAAGGTAGGTAGTCCTGTGCATCTTCAGTGCTCATCTCCTACTTTGTGGTCTAGGATGGCCGCTTCAATCACTGTGTCAACATTTCAAGCAGCAGAAAGGAGGAAAGGGCAGCGGATCAAAAACTCCTCCCTTAAAGATATTTTCTGGAAGTTGAACACGCCACTTATCTTCCATTGGCTAGCTGTCCACTGTGTGTCACACCTACTAGTCATACAAGAATCTGGGAAATGTAGACTTTTGGAAGAGGGTGGCTATGTGCCCAGTTAACATTCAAGTATTCTTTTACTAGGAGGAAGGGGAGTTTGTTAGGGGACGATTCACAGGCTTGTTTAAAAGTTTGGAATTTACCTCGACAGTGAGGAGGAGACACTGAAGTGGTTTAGGCCAAGGAATCTTTCACTTTAGAAAAATGTCACATGGCTGTGACCTGAAGGATAAAGTGATGTGAGATTAGAGGTGGTCTGAGCAGTCAGACAACCATGAGAAACACCTATGTATGAGAAATATAACTTGTTATGGCTGTCAGTAAGGGGCAGGAGAAAGAACATCGGTGCTGGTGACATTAACAGACTGCATTGATTTTTGGCTTTTTATCTGTAGGGTTGTACATTTGATTTATAATTATTTATAGAAGTACATTCACCATAAACCTAGGCCTAAGTCAAATAGATGGTGATCAGTGCTCTTGACTACAGATGCCCCTTCCTAAATTTTTTTTTTTTGCCCCTATTTCTAGATACCTTTGTTTCTCTAAGGATGTGTGTTGTGATTTTTTTAAATGACACATACACATGGCAAAAACTTAAATACAAAGATATATCAAAAAATATATCTTTCTTTACGTTCCAAGTATATTTTTCTTCACATTCCAAAATTCCAGAACATTAGCAGTTCTACTGTCTCAACACATATGGTTTATCCTTGTATAAAACCTTCATACACACACACACCTTATTTTTTTTCAAAAGTGTATTATTTTCAGAGGATTTCCAACATAAGCCCTTTGGCTTATGGAGTTTAGCTAGATATGCTAACTCAGCATAGCAAAGGTTATTGGGAAGTAGGTTTAAATATGTAATCTGTTCAGTGTCCATATGCTCAAGAGTGAGCACATAAATATTCTGTGTCTAAATCTAGTCTCAGTGATCTCTGCTCCCCCCAGCATTCTATAATATTAGCACCACTTAAAATTGAATGTGATTCTATTATTTATATATGTGCATACTTACATTATTATTTTCACTATACATACAACATGGACTTTCAAAGCAAGCTAATTACTTCATCTAGTGCTTAATCAAATAGTGAATCTTTTCCAAGGCTGGAGGGAAAAATGTTTTCGAATTATAAAACTTACTGTGTTAGGATTATGGAAAAAGGATATATTAATCTCCAACTTAGAATCTTCCTAAGGGATTTTCATTGTAAGCTTGATCCCACCATATGCACTGTTCTGTATTTTTGGTGTTGTTTAAAAATACAGCTACTTAATCTTTCTTAGTCAGCCATAACAGTACCTGCAGACCTTTCTACATCAGTTTTTTCAGAGCTGCACTGTGTATACTTCAGTTCCCCATTGATGGACATTTCATTTTGTTTTGTATTTTTGTTTTGCTTTGTTTCTTTTAGTTTGTGAGAATTCGTTTTTGTTCCTTTTCTTATTTCTTACAAGCAGTGCTTTAACAAATGATACTTAAATTAGCATGCTTATATACATGATGAGAGTATAGCTATAGTTACACATATATACATATATAACAAATAGTACTTTAGTGAACGTATATGTATAAACACATGCATACACAGATAGAATGAATTCCTAGAGGTAGAACTGAGGGCCAAATGGTATGTTTATTGTTCATTTTAATTCATTTAAAATTACCCACCAAAATTGTTATGCCACGTGCTTCCACACAAAGATTTCATAGTGCCCCAGGTTGGTAACATAAATGTAAGGTTCAGCTGCTTGGGCTGAGACCAAGCAACCTTTTTGTATTCTCTTTTCAAACATTGGCTACCAAACTATCTAAATAAAATACCCCCTTTGGGTTACATGCTTGCCAAGATAATTATTATAAACGTTTTCACTTTTGCTATTCTGATTGGAAAATGGTATTTTAGTGATAAGGGTGAGTGGTATTTTTTATTTATACGAAATATGCCTTTCTTTATCTGTGAACTCTTCCATTTCCTTTGTGAGTTATGACAGTGAACATGATAAGGGAATAGGTATTGAAGGGCCAATGCTAGAAAAGAGAAAAGCATTGGGAAAAAAAACCAAGATGGCTCTAATGAGCCATCAATGGAGCCTGAGTGTAGATAAAAATCTGGTAGAAGAAAAGAAAATTTCAGAAACTTTATAAGGCAAAAGGGATATGCTTCTCACTGTTCACATCTCCCCTAATTTTCCACTGATAGCACTCCAGCCTTCCCCCATAACTTTGCTCATTTACTGTTTCTGTTAACTCTGGCCTGTGGTAATGATGAATACTTAATAATGTGATACTTAATAACATAAATGCTCAGTTTCTGTTGGTGATTGTGTATATTGGCTTGTTGCCATTGTCTATCAAATTTACTTGTACAAATAATCAAAGGGATAGACATATATAATGTTGACAGGCATTTTCAGTGGATAGGTTTTCTTCAATTCAATAATTGACTTTTTACAAATGAGATTTTTATGGTACTTAATAGTTTAGTGTGTAAAGGAAAGAATAGAAGGGGGTGAAGCTATTTATTCCAGACATATATAGAAGCTTTTGTATAAATAAATTTAGAAAAAGAGAGGAAAGAGCAGGAGAAGTGGTAGATTAGTAATAATTGAGGAACCAATTTTGTGTTTATTTTTTCCTCTAACATTTCTTTATTTAATTTATAATCTACAAACTCAGGGATATGGTGTGTTGGATTGTCTGTTAAAATCCTCTAGTGTTGAAGAACATAATACAATAAAACCATGCATTACGCGTCCCATGATAATGCAAATTTGCATGATAGTGATTGAAGATTGGTTTTCATTCTCAACCCAGCCCACATTTTTAAAGGAAGGTGGTCTAATGAGGAGGCTGGATACAGAGAGAAGAGTGAGACCCCTTCTGGAGGAGCCAGGCAAATTGAGGAACATTCTCATATTCTTGGTATTCATCCTTCCCAGCGCTCTCCATAGGGGAGATGAGGCAGATGACAGCTAATCAGGAGATGCCTGAATTACTGTCACTATACAGGAAATCCAAAATAATCTTGGAACTAAGTATTTTTCCCCCTTCTACATTTAAGACAGGGTAGTGGTGCCAAATTCCAGCTTGAGATTGATAGATTTGGAACACACAGCCAGACCCATAGAATTACAAACCCTCTAGTTGTTTAGACTTGTCTAGTTCTTTTCATTATCCTTGTAATATCATCACCACCTTTTACATGAGTAATTCTCTCGGACCCTACTTACCACATTATGACAGAGTTTTGTTGTACTTTAATTTCTGCTGACTGAAAATCTGTAATTATGCTCTCATTGGGCATCATGGAGGAAGAAGTCAACTGAGTAGTTAAACTGTGTGGCTGACTTAAAGTTATATATTTGCTTGTCTTTGGCTCAGTTGTCTGTTCATCTCTTATGCCACCTCTTTTCTTAATAGATGCGAGGTTGGAGGGTGGTTGGTAGCTATTATGTGGAAAAAATATTTTTTTCATAATCTCTTGTCACATTAAACTCCAAAGAAAATAGAAAGTTTTTCTCATGGTAGTAATTCCTCTTTGAAAAAAAAAGTTTAATTACTTATCAAACATATCAGAATAGGGAAAAATAGCTGTGAATATAAATGTCAACATCTAAAATTCAGTGTAATTGTAACTACAAATAAACTCTAAAAGGAGCGTATTTAAGCTGACATTTATATACAACTTGCCAAAGTAGCTTTTTACCAAGTTTTAACATAGCCACTTATGTAATATTTTTGTCTGTTAAAACAAGTGTAAGCAATTTAAATAGTCACTCAATTGTGATGCCTTCCTTGCACCTCAAGCTGAACAAGTGCGTACTCCATAGATACCTTGCTTACTTACAAGAAGAAGGGACTTTATATCATACATATGCAATATTTTGTGCTTAATGTTTCAGTATTAAACTGTTTGGAAATGTATTTCATTCAATCTACATATATTATGAGATTCCCATATGTCTGTGAAGAAAACAGATCCAAATGCTTTCAGTAGAAATACTTGAGGTTAATAATAAAAGACCTTACTATTTTTATTTCCCAGGGCTTTAGCATGAGAAATGTCTTCATTTACCTTAGTATAGCGAAATGATTTTTTAACAGAAAAGCCTACATTGTTTGAATGAAGGTTGCACATCATGCTATTTTATATATATATATATATATATATATATATATATATATATATATATATATACACACATATGGAAATATCCCTATAACATTACAAAATCAAATTTATGTATTTGTTTGTATTTGCTAAGTGCCTAGTATGGTTGACTTACTATATTGCTTATAGAGCTATAAAGGTAAATTGTAAATGGCCCATATATTGGACCTCTATATATTTTGGTGTTTGAGGGGAACAAATAATTAGCACTCCTCTTGCCAACCCCGGTTCTAAACCAATTGAGAAATTAAACTTCACCATAATCAGATTGAAGGGAAAATATGACCTACGTTACTGATAAAAGGCAGCTTGCAGAATGACACTGTGCAGTGTGTGTGGAGTCAGCTCACAGGGCTATGAGAGCCCCGCTGGTCACACGCCTTCCCTGTTCAGTGAAATCAGTCTTGTTACACCACTGAAATTGGTAAATGACACAAATCAGGGGCTTTCCCCCACGGAGAGCTGCTTGTTAAACATTTAATGGCGTACTACTGTCTGAAAGCATGGATTAGTCCAAATACGGCATCCTAGGGTTTCTGATTTAGCCCCACACAGTGGAGGCTGGAAGATACCTTCGTTGCACCTAGAGTGGAACATGAGTGAACTCTGGAGATAGCTCACCCATGAGAAGAAGGGAAAAGAAGGACTTAACTATACATGAGTGCTTCATTACTAAACTCATCCTGATGTAATGAAGCTAGCGTAAGGACAGTGTAAATACATTCATCCTTGCAGGCAAGACAAGAATTTTATAGTAAACTTATGAACTTTCTATCACCTGTTCCCCAAATATATATTGGCTTGGCCAAAAATTTCATTCAGGTTTTTTGGTAAGATGGTGCAGAAAAACATGAGCGATCTTTTTGGCCAGCCCAATGTATTATAGTTATTTTTAAATTTGAGATCATATTTCTTATGAACAATTTTTTGTTGTTATCAACATATTTTAAGTCATCTGATATTAGTGGAAACATATTTTGTGACTAATTTCTTTTCATTGAGAGACATCACTGCAAAGGAAGCTTGCCATAGGGCTCCTCCTGTTTGTTTTCTTAATAGAGAATCTGCATTTTGATAACAGCACATGCAATATAATTAAAATGCTCAAAACTTCTGCATGGTAAAGCAAGCTAATACATTTTGTAGGCTTTGCAGTTTTAAATATTTTTAATTATTAACATTTTAAGCATATAAAAAAGTACAGAAAATAAAATAATAAGCACATGGTACCAATGATTCAGATTTATTCTTGTTTGTCACATTTGCCTAGCAGCTTTTTTTTCCTGTTTAAACCACACAGATGCAGCAAAACTTCTGAGTCCTTTGCTCCCAGTCCAATCTCCTCCTTCCCCTAGAAGTTGTTGCTCATCCTCCCTATGCATGCTTTTGAACTTTTACTACATAGGTACTCATGACAATACGTAGTCTAAATGTGTGTTTTTAGAATTTGCATAAATGGTATAATTTATGAATTTATTTTAAATTATAATTTTAGTGTTTAATGACTATGAAATATAAAAAGCAAAACTGGACTTGAAATCCTTTTCCATGTTTGATATGACCCCATGCTGTCAAGTATAGAGTCAAGTAATTTTTTGTTTTTTTATTTGTGTGTTTATTTTTATTTGTTTTATTTTTTTTTTTTTTTAAGATTTAATTTTATTTATTTTTGGCTGTGTTTGGCCCGTTGCTGCACATGGGCTTTCTCTAGTTGCGGCAAGTGGGGGATACTCTTCGTTGCGGTGCGCGGGCTTCTCATTGCGGTGGCTTCTCTTGTTGCAGAGCATGGGCTCTAGGTGTGTGGGCTTCAGTAGTTGTGGCACGCAGGCTCAGTAGTTGTGGCTCTCAGGATCTAGAGCTCAGGCTCAGCAGTTGTGGTGCACGGGCTTAGTCGCTCCGTGGCATGTGGGATCTTCCCGGACCAGGGCTCGAACCCGTGTCCCCTGCATTGGCAGGAGGATTCTCATCCACTGTGCCACCAGGGAAGTCCCTGTGTATTTGTTTTTAATGATGTATTCAAGAGATCTTGTATTCTGTGTGTTCTTATATGCTTGAGAATTTCTGTCAGTTGTCTCTATATTAAAGGACAATTGTTTAAATGTTCTGGTAATTTACTTTGCCCTTCAAAGTATGTAGACCTGGCCATGGAATATCGATCTAATCCTTTCATCACAGCCTTCCGTGCCATCTTTTGGAATGGTGAATTTTGGTGTTTGGTATCTTTCACGGGTACTTGAGGTTTGAGATTGTTAGATCTGTTGTCTTTATACTTGCATAGCAACTTGGCTGGGAATGACATTCTTGGCTCACACTTTCTTTCCCTCAGAACTTTGTACATATTGCTGTTCCCTCCTCTGTCATTTGATGTTGCACTGGGAAAGTCTGATACCAGCTTGATTTTTCTTCCTTGATTTTAACTTGCAACTTCTGCTTGGATGTCTATCCTTGAAGTGCTGGATATTTCTTAGTGGCAGTTGTTCACCAACAGATTTTACTGGAGCACATTGCACAGTTTAACAGCCAAATTCAGTAATTTCTTCCCTTCAGAGAAATTAAGCCTTTTGAGTGTGTTATTCTTTCCGTTCCATTATGATGAAGTTTATTTACTGGGAAAACCAATGTTCTCTATGCTGTATATCAACTTGGTATTTCCTCCACAGCTATTATTTTCTCTCTCTGCAATCAACACTGCCTTTAGATCTAAGCAAGAGAGACCCTTGCCAGGAACACTGGGCATTAGAGTGCCCCACCGCCACCCTCCTCTAGCTGCTGCGGGAGACCAGGCAGCCATGTCCAGTCAGAGTCTGTATTTTCTGTGTACACCATCCTCCAGTACCCTAGATACTGGAATTCCTCTACCATCGGCTCCAAACACATTTCAAGGATGTGTAGCAGCTTCCTGTTATGAGCTTTCTGAGTGTAGACCAAACCACTGGTATATTTATCTTTAGACTTATTTATCTTTAGATTTATTGATCAAAGGTTGACTATTTGTAGAGGCTGTGAACAGAGCTTGTATGTATGGGCCGGGGTATCTATACATATGCATTTGAGGTGCCTCATGGTGTAAGGAAGACTAGGGTGGGAAAAGGAGGGTGACGGGCCAAGGGCAGGGCTTGGGGGCTGGAACTTGTCCATCTTCGCTGCCACTCTCTGACGTGGAATGCTGAGGAGTTGTCCAAAAATTCTGTAAATGTTTTTAAATAGTTTATTAGCTTGAAATTACCATTATTTAATTTCAATGTATGGTATTTTCCTCTTACCTCAGACCCTGAAAATATTTCAAACAGGCCTGTCTGAAATCTCCATATTTTCCTTTCTGCAGTCACAGTGAATATGTCAAGCTTTCCCTCTCTGTCAGTAATTGCATTGCAATCATGTCTGTTCTCTAGCTTGCTGTTTGCATTTTGTGAGTTTGGTAATGGTCGTGTTTTAAAACTCAGGTGTTTCTTTGGGTCTTCAATTCCTCTTCTATTTTATTCTTTTTTTGTTGTTTGTTTGTTTGTTTTCTTTGTTTCTATAGCACAAAAAGCACTCAAGGGCAAATTTTCTTCCATTTCTTCCAAAATGAGTCTGTCTTTGGCATAATGTGCTCCTTTGCTTCTTTTCTTTTCTTGCCGCAATAGTGTTTACAGAGTCACCATGCCAGTTCTTTTTTTTTAATTATTTGCTTTATTTATTTATTTATTGTAAAATTTAATTTATTTAATTAATTTATTTATTTATGGCTGTGTTGGGCCTTCGTTTCTCTGCGAGGGCTTTCTCCAGTTGCGGCGAGCCGGGACCACTCTTCACCGTGGTGTGTGGGCCTCTCACTATCGCGGCCTCTCTTGCTGCGGAGCACAGGCTCCAGACGCGCAGGCTCAGTAATTGTGGCTCACGGGCCTAGTCGCTCCGCAGCATCTGGGATCTTCCCAGACCAGGGCTCGAACCCGTGCCCCCTGCATTGGCAGGCAGATTCTCAACCACTGCAGCACCAGGGAAGCCCCCATGCCAGTTCTTTTTGTCTTGCTTAACTTGAACAGCTCTGCTTCGAACTTCCATTGGGCCTCAAGTAGTGTAGATGACTTTTCCTAACCATGTCCCTAGCATGTCTAAGTATGACTTATCCTCCCAGGCAAGCCCCAGTGTGATGGCAAACTTATTTCATGTTCTCCCTTTGTAGAATAGGTAAATGTTGTGCTCTAGTTCATTCTACTACTGCATTCAAGGGTTTTCCATTGGCCCTTTTTGTGTCATATTACTCCTACAGTTCAGCCCCTTGCTCACTTTTTTTTTTTTTTTAATTAATAACTACTCTATTTATTTATTTATTTATTTATTTATTTATTTTTAGCTGTGTTGGGTCTTCGTTTCATGCGAGGGCTTTCTCTAGTTGTGGCAAGCGGGGGCCACTCTTCATCGCGGTGCGCAGGCCTCTCACTATCGCGGCCTCTCTTGTTGCGGAGCACAGGCTCCAGACGTGCAGGCTCAGCAGTTGTGGCTCACGGGCCCAGTTGCTCCGCGGCATGTGGGATCTTCCCAGACCAGGGCTCGAACCCGTGTCCCCTGCATTAGCAGGCAGACTCTCAACCACTGCGCCACCAGGGAAGCCCCTCCTTGCTCACTTTTAATTGTTTCACTGTCCTCTCTTCTGCAGGCCTGCCCAAAGTCCACATCTTTTTTTCATATTTGACACTATTTGTGAAAACTGGATGACTTTTGTTATTTCATTGGTACCATCCTGAGGCACTAAGACCAGTTTAAAGATCTGTACTGAATCAAGTTAAAACTATATCTCTTTTTCTTCTGCTGATAGTATTTCAGACAGTGAGTTGTGCCTCTTTAGTTTTTTGGTTTCTGCGATGAAGTGTTTTTGCTATTTTTAAATTTTATTTGTTACTGAGGGGGAGATTCTACTTTACTAACCTTTTTACTCTGACCTCACTTTCTGTAAGTAAAAGTGATGCATGCCTGCTGCTGAAAAGGTTGAAAATATTAGAGTGCAAAAAGTAAAAATATAAAATAAAAAGTCATTTCATTTTCATTTTTATTCAGTGCACACCTCCTACCATTGTTTGCTCTTATTACCAGGAACTTTTCCTTTGTCATTGTTTCTTAGAGATTCTATTCCTTATCATGATGTCTCAAGGAAGTAGGTTTTGTTCTTTAACTAGCTCATGCCAAAACACTTGAAGTTAAGGAAAATGAGCCTAGAAAGAAAAGCATTAATTAGAAAATCATTTATTATGACTTTTCAATGTTAAAACTTCACTTTTCTCCTACCTAAAAAACTCTTATCTGATATACACATTAACATCCCTGTAGAGTACTCCCCTTATATTTTGGAGAATTAGATTATTACTCTGTTGCTTTTGACAGTTGAATCTAAATGAACTATCTGCATATTGGCACTGTTTGCTGAGCAATTCTTTGAAACCGCTTGTAATAAAAAGCCCTTCAGTAACATGCTATGATACCCTCATGTTGCAACCTATTCTGAGGTGGACTGAAATTAAATTTTGTTTACTAATAATAAACATTGAAGTTGGGGACTTGATTTACTTTTTAAAAACTAACTCTAATCAGTGGTATATCTGTTAACATAGCAAATGTATCAAGAACTAGGCAAATCCTCCTCTGCCATAAGATCCTCATGGCGCAGGCCTGGGAAGAATGACTCTATGTGCACATCTTTCTACACGTAATGGGGCAATGAAAAGGTTAAGAGAAAATGTTTTAAGAGTTAAAATGACCCTGCAGCAAGTAAGATGCCCTAATTTATTGCTTAAGACTAATTCAAGTATTTTAATTTTGAGAACGGTTTGTCCAAATTTTTTTTCAAAGTTGCAAAAAGAGACTAATTCTATGTTGGACTCATGTAATGGCATAGAGTCTGTTATGCCAGGGATCTCAAGATGGTGAGATGTGAGCTGGATAACACCTGTGTACAGATTCGGTTAAACCTGCGTGATCTTTTTTGTGTGTGAGTTTGAAAAATCTGTACATTTCAAGTAAAAATCAGTCTTTCTCTCCTCTCCTGAAATCTTTTGAAAGGGGCAAGACGGTGTCCTCTTTGTGTTCCCTTTAGACAATCATGTCTTCTACTGTCCACCGTTAAGTCCCTTCTTTATTGCCGTGTATTCACATACCTTCCCCAGTTAGACTTGACGACTCTGTTTCTATGGTATATCTGAAAATGCTGTATTACTTTATAAACATTCCTCATATAGTTATATGTAAATGGTTAACACTAGCCTTCTGGAAAAAAGTCTAAATGGCTAGATATTACAAATTACCCAGATTATTTAGTCATCATCCTCTAATTCTTGGATGATACATGTGAAAATCATGTGTTCTAAATCTATATGCATAATTCTCCACAAATTAAATTTTGAAATTTCAGCACATTTTGTTCACACTATCTCATAATTTTGTATTATATGGCATATTTTTAAAAATTATTTTCTTAATGATGTTAAATAGCACAATTTTTCCACCTTTTCATTAAATTAGACCTCAGTAAAAAAGAAAGTATCATTTTGAAAGAAGAAACACTATTCCTGGGTTTTATATTAACAATGTAATATGCTAGTTATTTTTAAAATAACAATACAGAATGTGGCCAAGTACAATAGAATTAGATACAATTGTGGCCACTAGAAGGCTTTGATATTTTTTTTTTTTTTTTTTTTTTTTTTACCAGTGCAAGCATAATTGTGAAGATAAACAGTGAAGTTTATATGTCAACCAAAGATTAACTGGTTAGTGCCAAAGTTTTAAATGTGGTTATAATATATAAAGTATGCAAGAATCTTATCCTGACTATACATAAAATATATAATTTTTGACATTGTATATCCGTGAAGCACTGTTTCATAATTTAATAAGTGAAAAGTAGTCAATAGTACAAACTCACAGAAGGGATAAGTTTTCATATGTTCATTGCCTTAACATTTTAAAAGTGTTAGAAAAATATTCTACATTTTGCTTCTTTTAATACCATATATAGAACATGTGTATCTATAGTACCTTTGCATAGCTTTTTGTTAGAACTAAACAGTTGGACTAGCTTTTGTTATGAATACTCCATTCTTGTTAAAAAAAATTCATGCTGAAGTCTTTCAGGGACTTTTCGACAAAATGACAGCTGTGAAAGATCAGTTTTCAAGTACTAGCAGATTTAAATGGCTGTTGGCTCTCTGTGGTGAAGATTTTCATTGTTTTTCAAATTATGTGTAAATTATCTTTTATAAAATATCTCTGGAACCTTATGACAATGAAGACAGATGCTTGAGAAGCCTATTTTAAAAGAATTCCAAATTTTAAATCTCCCCTCTCTCTTTCATCTCATATATTCTGGCTCATTAAATCAGACATGAAGGTCTTATCTTTTAAAATGCAACTCCCTTTACTCCATTAAAAATGGAGTAGAACTCAGGCACAATGGGGAATGTTATAATGCTTGCATACCTTTATTAAACCAAGAATAACGTCCCACATGCAGTTGCAATAAGCACACTTCCACCATAATTGAGTTAGACTAGGTATTTTCAAGTTAGGAAAGATATTCCAAAGATGAGCTTTAGAGATTTCAAATATTTCCACTAATGCAAAAATAATGTAATGTAACCTTCTCATTTGCATCATTTTCCATAATTTTCCCTATGTTTGCTTATGACAAGAATAATCTTTTTTAATGACTTGGTTTATGGCAATGTCTTTCCACTCCCTCAAGTCTATAAAATCATAGATGCTCACATCACTTTTCTGTTTGAACTTTGCCTATTACTTTCAGGTAAAGGCCAAACTTTTGGTATTTAGCATGGTATTGAAGACCCTTCGGTGTTATAGCACTTCCTCACCTGCATCTCTTTTTCTGTCTCTATACACTTTCTTCTTTTCCTAGCTTGCCCCTTCATCTACTAATCATCCCCTCAGATGGATGTGCATGCATACACACACACACACACACACACACACACACACACACAGCACACATACACAAACCATACCCCTTTCAGTCTGCCACATTGGATGGCTTTCTGCTGGAAATCTCAATTGATCTTTCAAACCTCCTTTCCTTTCCTTTGTATTTTATTGTGCCTGGAATTATCTTCCAGTTTTTTCTACCTGATCCTTCCAAAGTCCATTTTAAATACTTTCTATTTCTGACATTATCCCTCCCTCCCTGGCAGAATTAATTGTTCTTTCCTCTCTCCTCTCAAAACATTTTATATATAGTCATACTCTTGCACGTATCACAGATACTACAGACAATTACTCTCTCTTTCCTCTTTTTTTTTTTTTAATTAACAATGTGGGGAACTAATACCAGGAAGGAAAACCCAGTTTCACCAACACACAACTAATGAGAGCCCAAATTATAATTACATCCAAACGCCATACCTTCATATTCAGTTGTGTTATCAATATCAGCATTTCTGGTAATATTATTTTGAAGGTTTTATAAATGCTATTATTTCTACAATTATATGTTTGAGATATCAAGAAAGGAGTAATAGAGTTTTTCTGATGTTTTTGACAAGTAATTTAATGTTCACATAGATTCTAAGATAATTTAGACAAATAATAGTCTAATTTACTAAATTCCTTTTCCTTTACGTTATATAATAAACATTTAACTCACTACCTGAGAAAAAGTAAAAACATATGTCGAAATGTCATTTTAATGTTTAAATATTTAAATATTTCATTAGTGATATTGATAAATGAAATGCTTTAGTAATCTTGCAATTATATTTTAATATATCATTTCAATGTCTTCCCTCTAACAGAAAATATCTTGTATTTTTAAGATATGTGTATATATATATATATACACACACACACACACACACACACACACAGATTAGAAATCTCATGAACATAGTTTATTTACAACCGAAATTCATCACCTCAGAAGTTCACAAACAAGCACCAAACCATATGCAGTAGGGACCTAATGTAAAAATATTTTGTTATAGTATTTTTCCTTTTATTTATTTATGTTTATGATTCATTCATTTAATATATATTTCTGTTTCAGATGTAATGGCACAGGATACCCTGCCCTCTGAGCACTTACATTTTCACCGGGGAGTCTGACATTAAAGAGCTGATTACACGATCCGTCACTAGTGCGGTTCATGCTATGAAGCACAGGTGCAGGAGCTCTAGGGCTGTGTTGCAGGACTTCAGGGCAATCTGGGAGCTTTCCTTGAAGAGGAGAAATGTGGGTTAATTTTTGAAGAATAGGTCAATGTGTGTGTGTGTGTGTGTGTGTGTGTGTGTGTTTTGTGGGAACAGTGAGGAGTAACCAGGACTAGGTAGAGGATGACTTATACAAAGACCCAGAGACTGGAGCTTACCATCTTCTAAGCACGGGAAGAAATGAAAAGAGCAGAGTGAGGAGAAGTGGCACAAGGGCAAGCTGATGTACAAAGCAGGACCCGGATCTTAGGAGGATTGTGATTTTATTAAATATTTGGTCTTTATCTTAAAAGCAATAGGAAACTACTTAAAGTTTAATAATTTATGTTATATGTACAGATTTAAGGAAAGCTCTGTCTGGCTGCAATGCAAAGACTGGATTAAATGGAAGAGAGAGTGGATTGAATAGAGAGGTTGTTCTTACAACCTTACTCATGATGCTTACAGAATATTTTTTATTGAGCTAGTTTACCATCAGTAGGGAAGGTAATACACAACCTGAGGTTTATTCATCTACACTTTTTAAAATGCAGAAAGATATTAGAGATTGAGAGCTATAAGCTTGTGTTAAAGTTTACAGGTCCATTATTGTGAGTTACGGTCTGCCTCCTCCTGGACATTATTAACATAACGGAATCATTTTGATGTGTGTACTCACAAATTGCAAGTGGATGAGTCTTTTAAATCTGTTAAGCCGCTTATAGCAATTGTGATGAGGGAGGTTTCCTTTTCCACACTTTACAGGAAGCCTTAGTATAAGCATGTTTCTTATGAAGACAGAAATTAAAGTTAGCAATGGCATTTCAACCACTATAATGTGTGAATAATGTTTGTTACAGGGGAAAGAAAAGTCATAAGTACTCACTTACTAAAACTGACGTGCGAGTAAAGATGGGACTTACATGAAGTGATCATCACATGTAATACTGATACATTTTAACTCTATGGAGCTGAGTTGTGCACTAGCACTTTATCCCTTAGTACTCAATTGTCTTATGTTTATTTTATACAGTAAGCATTTGGGCATATGACATTAGAAACTGTGTGTGAAAATTTGGGGGATTTCTACTTCCTCCAAGAGTACCTCAAAAATGCTTACAGTTCGATGAGGAACTGATTTAAATGAAACCAGGTACTTTTATAAGTTAAAAAAAATTAAACACCTTGATTTTGCAAATTGTAGAGTTACAAATTTTGGATCATTTAGTGCTGTAAATAACATAAACTGTTGATACTTGTATAATTTTCCAAGGTTGCCAAGGCCCATGAACCTTTTTGGGCAAATCATATCTAGAATTTTATATTTAGACCTGGTCTTTCTAAATACTATTCATTCCATGGCTATAAAACAATTTAACTTAAGAAGAAATTACCTAGTAAAGCATGTATGTCCATCTTCATTATCTATCAAGGCACTAACTTTATGCATTTTTTTTTGGATGGTGCCACAAATCCAAACCTTTCGGGAACCGATCTTCAAAAGTGCAAATGGTGTAGAAACTCCTCAACATGGCCTGCAGGGCTACCCACAACCTGGCCTCTGTCTGCCTTTTCAGCCTTGTCTCTTATTCATGTGCCTTATGCTACTTTATCCTTTACCAACATATAAAAAATTATATTTCATACCTTTATGCCACTGCACATGCTATTCCTTCTGCCAAGAAATGCCTTTTCCTCCAAGTTTCATTTTATCATTCAAGACATCCCTCATTTTTCACCTGATTTGAAACTATCTCTGGCCAATGCTACCAACTGACCTGCTTGGAAAGAATAAATCACCCCTTTCTCTGCTCTCCTATACTTGTCAATCCTTGTACCACTACACATGGTACGCTGTGTGGTAATTATTAGTTTGCATGGGGAAGGACTGTGTCTAGTTCATTTTTTTTTTCTTTGATTTTTTGGGGGAATATAATTTCAACTATTATCAGGCAGGTACTTGCACATTCATCTCCATCTCCAAATCAAATTCTAAATAAGGATGTATAAAATTCACCTTCTATATCATCTCCATCCTATGTCTAGGCCTATTCTCTGGCGATAACCCCTTTTAACATTTGCTTTTGTTTTTCAGGTAGTCAGCTGTCTAAACAATATGCTCAAACATTTTTTTTTAAACTGCAAACCATGTCATTTGACTCATCTTTATGGAAGAGGAAGAATTAGTCTTTTTTGCTTTTGCCATATGTTGAGAAGAAAAATCAGTAACCAGCATCTTAATAGTAAAAGTAGAATGAAACACTGTCAATGATCTCATAAAGAAATACATTTAAACCTATATTTCTAAACTTGAACCTTTCAAAAGAGAATTCAAGATTCAAATGATTTCTCTTTTTACACACATTATATTCATCACCCACAGTTCAGTAGTTCACTTCTTTTCCCTATCCCTAATGTGTGACAACTTTCCGGTTATATGATCTATTGAATGTAATTCATTATTTTTTCTTGGAGACTTCTGATTTCCTGTTTTAGCTTAGAATAATTGCTTTGGGGACTCAAGTAAGTTGTCATTCTTAAATTCTTTTATTTGTTTTCATACTTCTGTGTTAATTACAGTGTTTTTTGCTTCGTATGCCTTCCTTCTTTCTTGGATTCCATTTTACTGAGCTACAGAATATCCTTAACTTTTAAAGAACAGATACGGGAGAAGTAAATTATCTTTGTCCTTAATATCTAAAAATATTTTAATTTTTCATTACAATAAATTGTTAAATTAGTCAGGTATAGAATTGCGGTTAAAATTATTTTGCCACAGAACTTTTGAAGTTACTGGTAAAATGACTTTCATCATCCATTCATACATAAGATGCTGTGATGATTATTTAATTTTCACTTCTTTCTGAGTTTTCTGTGTTTGTTTGGTAAATGATTGACTTTGTTTTCATTTTCATTCATTCATCCTGATTAGCACTCAATTGACTCTTTCCCTCTGAAGCTCCATTTGTATTGTCAACTGTGGAATTTTCTCTTTTTTTTTTTTTTTTTTGATTATTGGAATCCCACATTTTTTTCTTTTTTCCCCATTTTTTCTGGAACTTCTCAGTCCGTCATTGAAGCTCCAGGATTGATTTTCTTGCTTTCCCTGCCTTTAAATTTTTTCTTGTATTTTACTTTTTATTTTATTATTTTTTGATTATTTTATTTATTTATTTTTGGCTGCATTGGGTCTTCGTTGCTGCATGCGGGCTTCCTCTAGTTGTGGCGAACGGGGGCTACTCTTTGTTGTGGTACACGGGCTACTCATTGTGGTGGCTTCTCTTGTTGTGGAACACAGGCTCTAGGCGGGTGGGCTTCAGTAGTTGTGGCATGCAGACTCAGTAGTTGTGGCGCACAGGCTTAGTTGCTCTGCGGCATGTGGGATCTTCCCGGACCAGGGCTTGAGCCCATGTCCCCTGCATTGGCAGGAGGATTCTTAACCACTGCGCCACCAGGGAAGTCCCTATTTTCCTTCTTAAAGAAAATATTTTTGCTTTATGATTAGGAATATTTCTTAGATTTTTTTTCTTTTAGATTTTCTTTAAAAATAATCTTTTTAAATTTAGTATTTATGTTTTATACTTCAAATATTTTTCTTACTTGATGTCTGTTCTTTTATAACAGTGTGTTATTTTATAGCTGCAGTACATTCTGAAACCTCTCCGAGTACATTAATTAGAATTACTACAAAGTTCTCTTACTTTACTAATAATGACAGCTTTGCCTTCAATATTGATCTGTTCATTCATGTTGGGGTCCTTCTATTTTGTGATGTTGTTTACCCTCAAATATCTCTTGATCTTCAGACATATTCATATTATAAAGATGTTTTAACAGCCTCTCCTACATATAGGGAAAAGGAGGATGCTGATTGAAAATTCTGAATTTGTCAGGTGGGCATGAAGTACTTTAGAAGACAAGCTAGCTGCTCTTGCCCCATTTCTACCACCTTCCCAATGGAAAAAAGTAATAATAATGAGGGAGGAGAGCTTTGTTTTGAGATCCTACCAACCACACTCAGTGCCTTCTTCTTATCCAGAGACATGTTCAGATTCTTTAGAGCAAGAATTTCAGTTTACCTTAAGGATGTGAGCTCTTAGCATGTTGCCAGTCTTGTTGCACCATTTGACACAACTTTTTTCCATTGTGAAACATAGTCACTCAACAACTTCACACCCTAATTTTGCATTACTTCTCACTTCCACTCTCTCTCTATTCCACTTTCAAGTTTGCAATCCTTCTGGGACTCCATCAGTGCTTTGACCACCTTTTTATTAATTCCCCCATGTATTTATAAAAATCTCTGGTCAGCATATACCACACTCTGAGAAGATATTCTGAATTTATTACTGTTTTTATTTCTTTACTCTCATTTAGATATGATTTGGGGAGGAAGGCACTAAATACACATGATCAGTCTCTATTAAACTGGAAGCCTTATTTTTTTAATCCTCAGTGTCTCATACAATAACAGATTAATAATATTTGCACACTAAATATTTGTCAAACCCAATTGAACACACAGAAAAATAAGAAAAATTACATTGTAGTTTTACCTTATTTTCTACTGATCAGGCTTGGCTATGAATTATGATTATTGTTTATTTTTAAATCTAGTTTACTTTCAGAGAACAGGGTATAAATTGCCACTTAAATGAATATTACAAAAGCAAACAACAAAACACCTTCAAAACATATACTGTATTCTGTTTCAAAAAATGTTTCAAATAATTTTTTAGTAAGAATTTTTAAGCAAGTTTATAACCTGCATATTTATTTCCCAACAAGGATGATTAAAGGTATACCAGTGTGTTTGTTTGTGTGTGTGTGTGTGTGTGTGTGTGTTCTGTATGTGTGTTTTAGTCTCTATTTCAGAGGATGCTAATTGCCTTGGAATGTCCTTTCTCCTTTCTTATTTTGAGGAATAACCATAGCTTTTCACTGAGCACATTGGACCCCAGATAAAAGTGTATATTTCCCAGTCTCCTCCACTTAAGCAACTTACTATTGGCTGGTCAAACGTAAGCAAATAAAATGTATTACTCCTGAAACATCTCTTTAAAAAGGAGTAGGTGTGCCTTCCCCACCATTCTTCATCCTTCCCCTTGAAATACATATGCGAAGGCCGGCCCTCCAGCTATGAACTTGGACTTGAAAATGGACACCAAACCCTAGGGATAGCAGAACAGAAAGTTGGATAGAGCCTGGGTCTCTGGCAACTTCAAGACAGTGCCTTATTTATCCTGGATTACTTCCACTATCTATGTTATATACTCTATCAAATACACCAAGGACAAGGAGAATAAATAAACATTAGATAATACAACTCTATTATTATCGTGTCTGGGATATTGTGATTGGTCAGGTCTCTAAGAAACAAAATGTTGTTAAGGAAGTGGCAGTTGCTGTAGAAATCCAAAGACAACTTTGGGAACTCAAGACAATTCTAGTCATTCCTTGGAAAGCAAGCATTTAATGCTCACCACCTGAGCAACTCTTTCATACTGGTCACTGGACCTTTTCAAAAAAAAAAAAAATTTTTTTTAAAACAAATAAATGTCAAAGCAGAATTAACCAAATTGTGGAATAATTTAAATGTTTTCTACTTATTAAATTGTTTCTAGCACAAGTATAATTAAATATAATTCTCCCATTCACAAAATAATTACAGGAGTTATTTATACCTATTAATTCATATTTAGTATATCACTAGTACTGTGGTCTAGCAGCAGAATACAGAGTTGTATAGTACATAATGAACAACTTATTTCCTGTCAATAGATCAATCAGGTGATAGATAAAATATATATAGATAAATACAAGTATAGATTTTTAAATTTTTATATTATGTCAAAAATGGAGGACTTCCCTGGTGGCGCAATGGTTAAGAATCCGCCTGCCAATGCAGGGGACATGGGTTCGATCCCTGGTCCAGGAAGATCCCACATGCCGCGGAGCAACTAAGCCCGTGTGCCACAACTACTGAGCCTGAGCTCTAGCGCCCTCGAGCCACAACTACTGAGCCTGCGTGCTATAACTACTGAAACCCACACACCTAGAGCCCTTGCTCTGCAACAAGAGAAGCCACGACAATGAGAAGCCCGTGCACCGCAACGAAGAGTAGCCCCCGCTCACCACAACTAGAGAGAGCCCGCACACAGCAACGAAGAACCAACACAGCCAAAAATAAAAACAAATAAATAAATAAATTTATTAAAAAAAAAAAAGTAGAAGTGAAGCTCTTGGGTCAGCCTGCATTCAGCCATGGACCATGGTCTGACAGCTAGTTCACCCATTGCTCTCATTCATTTCCCTTTCTCTTTACTGCTGATGCCACACATTTAAATTGTGGCTGTTTTTATGAATACATATTAAATATACAAGAACTCATAATTTGGTACATATTTGAGTTGGGGTTAAATTCCTCCTTTCCTTTCATTAAGTTTGTAATTCTTAATGAAATTCTTGAAGCTGTGATTTGTAACTGAGGAGACCCTGGAGAAAGATTCACTCAAATTGAAAAAGGGTTTTGTTTTTAAGGCCATTGAACTATATAGTATGTGGTTTTTAATTGAAATATGTAGGATTTAGGAAAGATTTCAATACATTTAGGGCTATACTGATGAATATTTAAAGATAAATGTGTAATTCGACCATCTTAGTTGCTTTGGAGAGTGACTGAAATGTTCCCTGTGCCAAGCTGTGGAGCTAGGCTTTCAGAGTCGGATAACATAGGCAGAGAGTTCACTAAGCCTCACCAACTCTTTCTGGCTGCCTTCCTTTTTTTCTACTTCATCCTTTCCTGTGTGCCTTTCTGGACAACCCAGAATTGGTGACATTGAAGACCTTGAAAATCAGACCCAAGATAGGAAAGCTGGGGAGAGATGGAAGTGAGGGCAAGAAATGACTTTTCTCAGAGGTTCTACCTTTATCCAGTTTCTTTATTCAGCATTTTAATATTGAATATCCACTGTGTACAATCACTGTGCTCTCTGCCAGGAGTACAAAGATGGAAATACGTGCTTACATGGTCTTACATGGTCTGAGGGAAACACACAGGTATAGACAATTCTGCTCTATAGAGGCAACTGTAATAATAAAATGGCAAAGTCCAGTGAGAGCATAAGAAAAGGAGCTCCTAATGTTGTTTTTATTTTATTTTTTTTAAATTTCACATAAATCTGTTCATCCTGAATTTCACTCTAATGCCAACCCTGAAACCTTGAAGTATCTTTATTTTTATTGTTTGCAGTTTAACATTTACAGAAGTAGTATAAGCTGAATTTTGTATTCCCACGAATAACTTAGATCATTTAGTCAGTTAATTTCTTCCAAATCTGCTTCCCTTTTATGAAAATATTTAGGGATATTTCCCAGTATGAAAACCTTAAGCTCATGTGATCCCTGAGCCACAATTATCAGTATTCCTAATTATTCCACAATCTACCCATAGCTTCCTTGTATGTGAGGCTAAGGAAAACCTCCAGGAATCACTGAACGCAATTTCAAGTTTGAGATACACATTTCTCCTTTGCTCCTGATGTTAGGTGTGGATGTTCTTAGACTTTTGATTGATGTCATGCTGTCCTCTCACCTCCAGATATGTGCAAACAATGTGTCCCGCTAGTCCTACTTTCTTTCATTTTGCTTTCCCCTTAATTCCATCATGCCTGTGGTTATAATTCCTTTAGTTGCAATATGATACTTTGAAATCGTTTCCGCAAAACATAGATGTGTAATTATAAGGATACAGTGTATTCCTTGTCTGGTTAATTTACTCATCTCTCACTTGGCTGCAATATCCTCTAACTCACCAAGTAAATAAACTGCAGCAGCCGTTCAATGTGTTCTCCACATGGCAGCTGTTAAGAAATTCTCCTTTTATTTCTTTCTAACTTTATATAAGTAGTGATAAATATTTATTTTATTTTCAAATTATAAAAGATTTTACACATGACATAAAATAAATACTGTATCAAATATAACCCGAACTTAACAAATGTTAACACTTTATCATAATTACTTTATATCAAGTTTTAAAAGAAATAAAATATTTCATCTATATAGCTGATGCCTCCTGACAGTCTTTCCCCTTCCTCCTTGCCTAAACTTAATGTGTATCATTTATTTTCATGTTGTATAAACTAAAACATCTGTGCTTCTACATATAAACAATATATACATATTGGATACATATAGAGATATATATTTTTAAATTTTTATGTTCAACTGAAGATTTTTGAGATTTATCCCTGTTGATACATATAGCTGTAGTTACTTCATTTGAACTAGTTTGTATTTACATACATCACTTACTAATAGATATTTAGGTTGTTTCCAGTTTTTTGCTATGGCAAAACAAACACCACCAAAAAAACCCCTAAAAGAAACATCCTTGTGCTTTTTCAACCCTGTGCACATCTCTTAGAATTTCTCCAGAACAGTCTAGGCTTTGTTCCTAAAATACCTGTATGGTAGGGTAGGGTAAGCACCTTATACAATTTATAAGACATTGTCAAAAAATTTCCCAGCACACTGAATTTACATTTGCACTGGCAATGTACAGAGTTCCCATTTACCCACCTCATCACCAACAAGTAGAACTATCAGGCTGGTTCGTTTTTCCTAAACTACTCAGAATGAAATACTTTCTCATTTTTCTTCAGTTTGCACTACCTTGATTACTAGTGAGATTGAGTATATGATTTTTGGAAATTTGGAGCATCCCTTATGTGAATTACTTCTTTATAAGTTTTATCCCATTGTTTGAGCGTGTGTGTATGTGTGTACGTGAACTTTCAATTTTGTTTCATTCATTTTTATTTCACCTGTTTGTATTGATACAATACTATTTGATTAAAAAAGATTTCAGGTTTTTTTGCTCAGTATTAGTACAGCTGCATCAGGTTTCATTTGGCTATTTGCTTGCTATATCTTATTTCTTTCACTCTGTATTCAATCCTTCTGTGTCTTTTCTTGAATAAATTATTTTAATCTATTTATACTTGTTATGATTATTAATATTATTAATATTTTTTAAGTTTGTTTTTTTTAAACTATCTTATGGGTTTGTTTCTATTTAGTATGCTTTTTTGTTTGTTTTCTTATTTTCTGCCATTTTTAGATTTGCCAAAATTCCCTTACTCACTTTTTAATCCTTATTTCGAAAGTTGTAAGTTTGTCTATTACTTCAGTAGTTGGTTGCCGTACAATTTTTCCCATGCATTTTTTTTTAATATTTTATTTATTTATTTATTTATTTATTTATTTATTTATTTATTATTTTTGGCTGTGTTGGGTCTTCGTTTCTGTGCGAGGGCTTGCTCTAGTTGCGGCAAGCGGGGGCCACTCTTCATCGCGGTGCGCGGGCCTCTCACTATTGCGGCCTCTCTTGTTGCGGAGCACAGGCTCCAGACGCGCAGGCTCAGTAGTTGTGGCTCACGGGCCCAGTTGCTCGGTGGCATGTGGGATCTTCCCAGACAAGGGCTTGAACCCGTGTCCCCTGCATTGGCAGGCAGATTCTCAACCACTGCGCCACCAGGGAAGCCCTCCCATGCATTCTTAACTTGATGAAGCCTAAAGCTAACCAGTGTCAGATAGATATTATATGATTCCTTACACACACACACACACACACACACACACAAATTCAGTGACCTTTACATGAAAAATTAGTATGTGCAAATGTCCTGGGGCAGGAAGCTGACTGGCAATTATGAAGACCTGAAAGAAGACCAGAGAAGTTTGAGAACAGAAAGGAAAAGGGGATCTTAATAGATTTGAGTATGGAGGGTCACTTAGGAGTGCTGTCTTGTACTGGCTAAAAAGGGCCAATTGTTTTATTTTCAGAAATCTTGTGAGCCAGTGGTGAAATAACTATTATTGAAAACAAAAGTATATAAACCTATATTAAGTAGATTACATTAAAAAGAAAGATTTTTTTCTAATTATTCCTAGTTATTCCTAACTATTTTACTACATTTTAATATTTATCTGTACTCCTGAGTTTATGTCTATTCTACTGGTATGGTGGAAACACTTTATAATGATGCACTCCTGCAGGTTTCTTCCCAATTTCACATTTAGTGATGTTGCCTTTACTCACTTGAAGTCAACCATGACAGGAGTTTACACCATGGAAACTGGCAAACTCTTCAAATCAGGACTCACTCACACCTCTAAGAACCTGTTATTAAACACTTATCAGAACAACACTGAGTGAGACTGTACAGGACCTTAGAGACCATGTTAAGAATTGATATATATCACAGGAGAAATGAGCAGGCATTGAAAGGCTTTAAGCAAGGAATGACAAGAGCACGATTCTGTTTTTAGAAAGACCACTGAGATTACAGAAGTGAAAAGCGAGGCAGGGTGACTCTGGGTGGCTCCCATGGTAAGTAATAGTGGCTCAGACTGGGATCAAAGAAAGGAAGACGGAGAGAAGTGAATGGATTTAGGAGCTAAAACTGAAGACCTAGCTCTCATGGTACTAGCGTGAACCAATCACATAAGACACTCATGTGGAAGAAGTAAAATCTCTGAGTCCTCTCTAACTTCTGGTTGGTTATGATATTTTCATTTTGAGCCCAATTGTGCCACCATGTGTCAAAGAGCCAACTTCACAGTTGAACAAACTTAGGCCTGAATAAGAGAGGAGGGAAAAGTCTACATATGGAAACATGAGATGAAGGGACTCATTCCATTTAAAAATAAATTATTTTTAAAGTAATCCATAACTTTTCTTTCCTCCTATAGACATACTAGTACATGTATGGTAGCCATGAGAATGGCCTCTAAGATCTCTGACTGCAGGGAGTGTAAATGATAGAGGATCAACTTCTGGGTTGTGAAATTGAGCATTTGACCTGAGGCCATGCTTCCCAAAAGTTGCCCCAGACAATGGCTTAACAGGGCAGAGACACTAGGCAACCCTGTTATAAGAGGTGCCAGATTCCTTAACTCCATGACTCCTCAACGACCTTGCCCAACTTTCCTTAGAGAGACATTGCCTAAAATGCTTCCACCCAGTTTTCCTATCTTCACAATCATCTCTCCTACACTTGAGGTTGAACCTACATCGTGGTGTGATGGCCCTGCCGGTCTTATTTGATTCCCTGACTCTGCCTTGTGTCTTTGGCACATCTTGAGTGGTTGTCACTCGGATCCTTCCCCTAAGTGATAGCAGACATATGTAGTGTAGGTTCCTGGGTCCAAGAGAATTTTTCACTTCCTTCCCAAAGGTCAGACAGCTTTTATTTCTACCCTAGGAACAGGAGATCATTGCCTATGTCTTAGAGGTTAGAGGGTTTCTTGCCGTCCCCCTAATTCTGAAGGCTTCTGTCTCTTGCCTGCTCTCAGTCTCCCACATGAGAGGCCCATGGAAAAGGGGCAATGAGTGAGGACAGGCTGCATTGTGTCTGGGCTCCTCGGGATTATAAATTGTCATGATAGCACACACTCTGCCTTTAACTATTCTTTAAAGTCTTAGCTATTTTCTTTACTCACTTTGGTGTGCACTGCATCTTTTCCCTTTGATTTGCCAAAGGTGGAACTGTGAGTGCGTCCCGTCCTCACGGGGCTTGGAGCTCGTTGCAGTTCAGCTGATTTGGCTACCTTGTGATCTCAGTTCCCTGATGGTCTCAAGAAAAGTTACGATTTTTGCAGATTATCTGGCTTTTTTTTTTTTTCATTTTAGTGTGAGATTAATGTTCTCCATGATTGCTACATGCTAAGGCAGAGGTACAGCCCTCTCCTTTGTTTTTAAAAATCAGTTATGAACCAGTGGGGAGAAGGATGAGGGGAGGGGCAAAATAGGAGTAGGGGATTAAGAGGCACCAACTACTACATATAAAATAAATAAGCTACAAGGATATATTGTACAGCACAGGGAATATAGCCAATATTTTATAATACATTTAAATGGAGGGTAATCTATAAAAATATTGAACCATTATATTGTACACCTGAAACTAATATAAGATTATAAATCAACTATACTTCAATAAAAAAAAAAGTTATGTTTCTGTATTAGGTTTTATCCTTCGTGGGTGTAGCAGAGTCAGAGATAGAACGTATACATAAATAGTATATTATATGCTAGGCATGTGAAATCATTATGTTATCAAACAGTTGGCACTCTTTTGATAGGTATTCCGTAAATTTATTGAAGGAAAACATTAAGAACAATGGAATACACCACTCAGTATTAGTCAAGGTTGCCATAACAGATTATAGCGAGACAGGAAGATATTGTTTGTAGTATATTTTGCTTCGGGTCGCTCTTCAACACAATTACCTTGTCCTTTCCACCAGGTGGTTGACCAGATTGATACCCTGACTTCTGACCTACAGCTGGAGGATGAGATGACCGATAGCTCCAAAACGGACACCCTGAATAGTAGCTCAAGTGGGACAACAGCCTCCAGCATAGAGAAGATCAAAGTGCAGGCCAACGCCCCCCTCATTAAACCCCCAGCCCACCCATCTGCTATCCTCACTGTCCTGAGAAAGCCAAACCCTCCACCTCCTCCTCCACGGTTGACACCTGTGAAGTGTGAAGACCCCCAAAGAGTGGTGCCCACTGTCAATCCGGTAAAGACCAATGGCACCCTTCTGCGAAGCAGAGGCTTCCCAGGGGCACCAAACAAAATTCCAAACGGAGACATTTGCTGCAAACCCAGCAGTAACTTGGATAAGGTTCCAGTGCAGCCTCTGATGCATAGACCTGAAAAAGACAGGTGCCCCCAGGCAGGGCCTCGGGAACGAGTTCGGTTTAATGAAAAAGTCCAGTACCATGGCTTTTGTCCTGACTGTGACACCCGGCATCACATAAAAAATAGGGAGGTCCACTCACACAGCGAACCTGTCCACCCGCCAGGAAAGCTTCCTCCCCATGGCCCTGCCCAGCCTCCTCCCCCTCATCTCCCTCCTTTTCCACTAGAAAATGGGGGGCTGGGAATAAGCCACAGTAACAGCTTCCCCCCACTCAGACCTGCACCTGTGCCTCCTCCCACTGCACCAAAACCACAGAAGACGATCTTGAGGAAATCAACCACTACAACAGTGTGATGTATGCCATTTAAAAAACTTTTTTGTTTTTTTTTAAATTCTTATATTATAAACATAAAATAATACGTAATGAGCACTTTCTACTCAAGCAATAAAAAGCCCAAATATATTTATCCTGCATTCAGCAGAGTGGCATAAAAATCACCGGGTAAGTATGCAGTATGTTGTTTATGTCCTGGCTATACACTGTTTAAGTTACATCATGAAACCACAGAATAACGGAAAAGCTGAATATATTGTTTTTTCAATTGACCTGTGACAAACTGTGACATGTAGATTTCACATATTTTGATTTACCATAAGAGATGGGGTTAGATTCATTTTATTCATACCTAACTCATCTATGCATTAAGAACATGCCATACTCTGACCTAATGCTTTTTAATAAGAAATTTTAATACTGAAAGACTATTTTATTATTTTTTCTAAAGATGTTTGTCACTAGTTTTGCATTATTAAATGCTGAGGATAATACCAGAACATTTATTTTCTATACTATACAATTATGACTATATGTTCACCTATATATGTAATGAAAGATTTTGGTCTGTGGAAATATCATATGTCAATAAACAATGGTAAATAATGGCAAAACCAAGTGTTCCTCAGAAGTAAAATGAAGCAGTGGTTCATTTAATCCCATGTTAGTTTGCATCAAAATGGATAGCAGCTCTGACAGAGTTTGGAGATCACAGTGAGTATATGTCAGAATTTTTCAAATTAAATATCATAATCCAGGTTCTCAATAGAACTGTACACATTTTCATATGATTTGCCTCCATTTTGGTACCTCAGGGATGATCTGTTGCAGGCCAACCCCTTTAGATCCTCCCCACTCTCAGCATGCCTCCAGGTCACTGCATAAACCAGCTCTTTGAAGCTGTAGGATGACTTTGCTCCTGCATCAGCAGGCTCTCTGCCTTCCTGAGGGATTCCCCCATTTATAGGAGAATCCTAGAGGAAAATAAAGATGTTTCTGGAACAGGATATTTTTAGCATTCGCCTTAAGCTGATTCTCCCTCAGAGCTGAAATATGCCAGGGTTCTTTGTTATTCTATAGAAGGAAGAGAGGAAATCCTTTCCTCCAAACATCCAATAAATGTGCTTCTCTTTAGTCAAATTTGCCAACTAAAGTCACACTTACCCATGGACAGAAGTTCATTTCCTAACTACCATGATTTGGACTGATCCTATGATTTGCCCTGGAGTTAGAAATGAGTTTACTCCCTTAGAATCATGATGACAGGTAAATGCCTGAGCAAAACGTGGTCATTAAGTGGCAGGAGTAGAAGGAGTCATCTTTGGTGGAGATTTGATTATTATGCAACTTAAAAAAGAATACTGTAATACTTTTGAATATTAGGCTTTTGATCGTAAAACTTGAACTTTTGCTACTACAGGAAAGTAGTCTTCAATCATATTTCTTTGTTGCCTTTTTCATGCTATATCATCATAATTTGGAATACTGTTTCTGAACAACTTCCTATTTAAAATGATAATATATTTTAGGCATAATTCCCTAAAGAAAATAGGTTTATTTTTTAAAGGAACAATCAAATGAGTAAAAAATGGAGAGGTCACGTTGAAAATTTGCTCAGCATGATTTTTGTTCTGTGTGTGTTGGACATGAAGATAATGCAAGCAGAATAAATCCAACTTTTCAGAAAGTTACAAAAGGCAAGACCAATAATCAAAGGCCAGAATCTAAAGTTTATTAACTGTATGATCAGTATGTTTAATAGATGTGAGCCAGGTAAATAAATAATTGACATTGAATACCAAAATAACACATATATTCTTAACGTTGTGATATGTTCATTTAGGCTTGATATAAATAAACCCAGGATTTTATCACCTTTCTAGATTTAAATATTTACATCCTTTCAAATGTCCATCCAGTGTGAGGCCTTTTGATATTATAAAGTCTTTGAAGACATGAAGTTTTTTCCCTTCAGCCCATCTTTCTTTCACAGCCAATTACTGTGACCTAATAATTACTTTATAGTTTGAGACTTTGACCCTTGTTGATGTCTGGGAACCAAACTGGACCTCAAAGTAGAGCTTACTAACAGCCACATATCATCCACTGAGCAGATAACTCATTTGCAATAAAGCAAGTTGAATAAGTTGGATGATTTAAGCTTGTTGATTAAGGATATTTGAGCCAGATGCCTACACACAACCTCTTGAGGTTCAAATCCATTTCTTGTCCTCAAATTATAGATGGAGCTACCCCGTGAAAAACCATCTTTTTATGTTTGATTAGTGACATATGCCAAAACCACAACACCTGTTTTTATTTAACAAATTTATAAGTAACTGTTGGCCTATAAAGCTGAGTTAAATCTCAACATAAAAAAGTTATAGTTATTGACCTTCTTCTCTTATTACAGTTTATTTATTACATAATCAACATTAAATGTTAGATTACAGCAGTGTTGGGACATTCCTTTTAGTTTATTTGCTCCATATGTTCCTTTTTTTTTTTTCACTAATGTATAGAATATATTGGGCCAATAGGTTTTTTTGCCCAATAATTCTGCAACATTCATTGGCACTTAGTCATGTCTCTAAATATATATAAACTTGTAAAACATGGAAAGCAATTAACATAGAGTGTCATAATATTTGCCTGGAAACTTGTAATTAAAGTGTCATAAGTGGCAGCATGGTTTTTGTAATCAGCCAACATTGCTTTCAAAATTTAAATTCTGAAATGCAAGCTCTGCACATCATGCATTAAATCATCATAAAACATGGTCTATATTTTCTCTTCATGAAGATACCAAAGCAGAAATGCTTTTTTCAAATCTTTAAGGGCAGGTTCTTTTTTCACAACATGGCTTTAACTCTTTTATTCACACATAGAATAGTGTACCAAAAAGCTGGCCTCAATACTCCTTTGAAGGTGATGTTTCTACAAAATGTAAAATGGTAGTACTGCTATGAAAACATCTATTCCTAGTGAAAGGTAGAACATATGGTTCAAAAAACTGTATCCATTAATGAAATTGGAATAAGAAAAATTTTGTCTTGTTAGTTTATTTTTTTTATTGTTTTTATTTTTTATTTTTTTTTAAACATCTTTATTGGAGTATAATTGTTTTACAATGGTGTGTTAGTTTCTGCTTTATAACAAAGTGAATCAGTTATACATATACACATGTCCCTATATCTCTTCCCTCTTGCATCTCCCTCCCTCCCACCCTCCCTATCCCACCTCTCTAGGTGGTCACAAAGCACAGAGGTGATCTCCCTGTGCTATGCGGCTGCTTCCCACTAGCTATCTATTTTACGTTTGGTAGTGTATATATGTCCATGCCACTCTCTCACTTTGTCCCAGCTTACCCTTCCCCCTCCCCGTGTCCTCAAGTCCATTCTCTAGTAGGTCTGTATCTTTATTCCCATCTTGTCCCTAGGTTCTTCATGACCACTTTTTTTTTTTTTTTTTAGATTCCATATATATGTGTTAGCATACAGTATTTGTTTTTCTCTTTCTGACTTACTTCACTCTGTATGACAGACTCTAGGTCCATCCACCTCACTACAAATAACTCAATTTTGTTTCTTTTTATGGCTGAGTAATATTCTATTGTATATATGTGCCACATCTTCTTTATCCATTCATCTGTTGATGAACACTTAGGTTGCTTCCCATTTTTGTGATGGAAGGTTATTGTATCTCCACTGATGAAAGGCAAAAAGAAAATAAAATTGACCAAAGTTCTCTTCCATCTCTCAGTGGTTTTAGGAGTCATAAAGGGAAATAAAACTGATATATTTTTTAGGCCATGCTTAAGCTAAATATAAAATATCTGCTCAAAAATACAGGGCATGCGAGAAGAGAAATTCCCCACGTTTCAATTTGATAATATATTCATACCTCCTCTCATTAGTTTAATAGTAGTGTATGAAAAAAATGTCTGCTATTAACCAAAGTGGTTTAATTAACCTAAAAAATTTTGTGTTTGAATTATGCCCACATCTAACTATTTAATGAATAAAGGAATAAGGCACTGTATTATACGGCTTTCTTTGGGCAGATCACTAGTTGCTTTTAATATGACCAAGAACAGCAGCTACACACAGTCTCTGAAACTATGCAAGACCTTTTATCTACAGGTTCTAATTATAGCTCTTTTTGGATGTTCTGTGAAGAAAAGGCTGAGTAGTTCCACATGTAATTGCACTGGGAATGGTGTAATCAAGCCATGAATCACTGCCTTGACTGAATTTTTTACCGTGGAATATATGCAGTAATGCAATGTTTTTGTGATTGTCCTGATTTAGTTTCTTTCTGCAGTTTCTCTGTTGGTAGCACATTTTGCTGTAATGTACACTCAAATTTGTAGCAAAATATTGCATTGTTGTGCATTGGTACATACTGATGATTTCTAAGTGAGGAAATGATTTATGAACAATGAAATTCTGTATCACATATTTAAGTAAAGTGCACAGAATCTGACAATTACTAGATTACAAAATCACATGACGTTTTCTAGGAACTGTGACACTTCATTCAGATTTTTAGACTAAACATTTTTGAATTTTTAGAATTGTGTAAATTGCCTGATTCTGAAATAATGACAGATGTGAGACTACCATTAGGGCAGGCAGCAGTGTTGAACATAAAACTGCATTAGCCGTACTTTAGTGGAACATCAGTTATGTAGGGTGTCATTTCATTGAAAGCCCTTGGATTTATCCATCTGGTCTTTTTGGAAAAACCTAAAGAAGGTCTGCAAATAACCGTCTCTTTAAAATGTAGTTAAATCAACATGGGGTATAGAATTATGTGAAGGTCAAGAGAAAATACGTAGGAAATAATGCTTATGATTTATGACTTCTAGACTGATCAACGATAGGTAAACTAATATGTTAACTGCTTTCTGAAACTTTACATACATTATTTTTTTCTAAGTCTCATATGAATGTATAAAATAGATATTATTATCCTGATTTACAAGTGAAGAAATCCAGGACCTCAGTTTCAGTGTTTTGCCAAAACTGACCTCTTAATAAGTGGCTGGCATTTTAGTGCCAGCAGGACTTCCCATACTTTCTTTCCCCACAGCATCACAATTTAATTGTGTTCTTCATAGCTCTGAACTTTGCAATTTTTTCCCCTCTGTTCTGAGGAGTTATTTTGACACTCAAAAGGGCTTACATAATGTTATTTTGACATTCTTAATATGTTTGATCTTTGCAGAATGTGAGAGGGATTTCAGGCAATTTCACTACCGTCAAAAATGAATGAGCTATTGAATAATGCAAGCCTCATTTTGTCATGTATTATACCAGAGGCTCTACCTTTCCAGTTTTTTCTCTTAAGTTCAAAGGCTGTCTATTATTTTGGATTTTTTTCCCTAAGAAGTTCTGATTTCATAGTATTAATGCCATTTGAAACTAACTGTGTCATTTGTATTACTGGTATTTCATTTGTGAGTTTCAGGTGTCTAACGTTGACCCCTACAGCTAAAAATAGCAATAGATCCACTCGTGGAACCACTAAAGAACCAGTGCATTAGAGCTCTAATAAAAGCATTTCCATCCTTTTGTTATTAGACTATAGATATGATTTTTCCACTATTCGATAATGTAGTTGTCAATTCTCCTCACCACCAAAGGGAATTTTGGACCAGCTAAATAAAACAATGTGTGCCCTTGGGTAGGTTAGAGTTGATGTTGACAATATGTGATATCTAACACTTATCAAGGGCTTGCATTGTGTCCTTCTTCTATGTGTTTTGTATGTGCTATTTTTCCCTCATAACATCATTTTTCCCTCCTAACAACACAATGTCTTAGACCCTATTATTATCCACATTTTACAAATGAGGAAACTGTGTCACTGCTGTTCAAGGTCATAGAGCCAGGAAGTGGTCAAGCCAGGATTGTAAGGCAGGCAGTCAGCCTCCACAGCCCACGTTCTCCACCACCTTTCAGAACTGCCCAAAGCACGGCCCCTGCACTGTGCACAGGTCATCTGTAGAGCTCACAGTCATTTCACCGAAACTTGCTTGAAAGTTGTTGGAAGATATAAGAACGTAAGTCAAGATAGACTAGTTCATGCTGTGGTAGCAAACAACTCTAGTATCTCAGAGGCATCCGAGTTATTTCTTGTTCATTCCAAGTTCACCCTGAGTCCAGGAGACTCTCCAGGGCAGGTGTACCTCAGGCAGTCATTCATCGATCCAGGCTGTGTTGAATGTGTGGCTCCACCACCTGGTCATGCATCCTCTTCCAAAACCACCACAACAGAAGAAGGGAGACCGGAGAATCTTAGCTGTGCTTTTTCCTCAGTCCTTGTTCGTGTCATTGGCCAACACTAGTGATGTGGCCCTTCCTGTTGTCCCCATGTGCTCAAGAAAGGGAAGGAGATCCACATATGGGTGAGGACCGATCATGCCAACCATGGTTTCCAAAGGAGTAATTTTTTGGCATGTGTATAATTTGAATATATTATAGACCTCATTTTCTTTCCTTTTCATATTACTTGATGTTTGTTTAATCTCACCATAAATTGTGATGCCATTTTAGTTTAAACAAAGATGGAGAGACAAGAAGTGAAGCTAACAACAGCCTTGCTTAAAAATTTATTGGAGGGAATTGACAGCATTTACGAAGATGAGGGATGAATTTTATCACAGCCTTTAGCTACCATATTTGAATTCTGTCTGAGATTACTCACCAACCTACATTTTTTAGTTAAGCATTTGAGAATTGCATACTAAATTTTCTTTAGTCAAATGTTTGAATAAAGAATTTTTCAGTAAATTAAGTTATTATATAAATAATTATCCCCATAAGGATAGATATACCTTATTTGATGATACTTATTTATCCCAATTAGTCAAAGTATATGAAACTCTACTACAGAAATTTGTCATTGATAATGTAAATTATGACATGTGTTTATAATATTAATTTATAGGGCAATATATTAGGATAAATGTATAAGTTTGAAACCAGAAGGCCTGGATTTGAGTTTCAGTTTTCCCATCTCCCAAGTGTTCTTGGTCAAATTGCTTAACCAGGTCTGAGGCTTGCTTTCAAATGAAGATAATGGTGCCACTCTTTTCTACCTAATAGAGTTCTTGAGTCATTAATCTCTTCCCTGTGTGTATTCTGGGCTCACCCAATCCTCCTTTACAAAGTAAGGGGCGAGAAGATTAAGACCAGCGGAAGGATGCTGCAATTTCACAAACCCCAAGTGAATGTCTACGGCATCAGGATCATAAGCTTCCGCTCTTCTTCCGCAGCAGTGCTGAAAGGTAAAATGGATGAGGCAACGCAGGTAGGCAGTTTTAGGATTCAAGAAGTCTGTAACCTTCGGCACAATTGAACAGACAAAATCACCAAATCATTCCACCTCATTCTTTGCATAGGTCAGAAACACCTCCCAAACTCTTCCTCTAGGTTGGAACTAAGTAAATTATGTATGGCAGCATAGCTAATTATTATCTACTCTATGTCTTGTTTTAAATTCCATTATGTTATTTGTATGGGATGAAAGCTCTGCTGACACAGAATGAGCTACACACAAAGTTCAGTCATAGCTTCTGCTTTATTTGCTCAAACTCCCACTATTTTTCAGCTCATGTCTCTCTTCTGGACACAAAAATATAAGTGATGTGCATTTCCCCTGCCTTACTTTGTCTAAACCTTCATGAGGTACTCGTTCCCCAAACTGCCTGCTTTCGCACATTTTATTTCTCCTAGAGTAACATGAACATTAATACACTAGCCATACCCCACTAGCACCCAATTTCCTAACCTTTTTTTCTCTGTGTTTCTCCTCTAAAGGATACCACCTTCCAAAATGTTGTTATAAGGCCCTAATGATTTAATGAATGGGAACATACTTTGCTGACAGTAAAACCTCACACAAATGCAGGCACTGTTATCAATTTATCATACTTCTTACCAAATTACTATGTTCCTTTTTAATCTGGTGGGTTGATTTGTCTTTGCCTAGGTTGATGCTAATGATATTTTATTCATCTCATTTATAAAGTAATTATTTTACATCGATTTTTATAGTTACTATTATCAAGTAAGCCTAATAATTTTCTTAGAACCTTGTCAGTTCACATGTAGAACTATTATTGATTTATTAGATTTTGTGAATTAGTAAGTCAGAAAATGAACATGATAGATATTCAAGGTGACTACAACAGAGAACACAGTTTATTAAACTGTTTTGACAAGTGTAGCTTAACTTTAATTATTTATAGTAATATGTAATAATAGCACATGAGTAAATTCATTTAGAATATAATTTGTCAAACTAAAGTCTAATACCACCGGGCTTTTATAACTCTCCTAAAAATGGTCAAATAAGAGATTAAATCATCATTTGTTTGAAAGAGGAATGTCTGTGTTTGTGATTAAAAGTATCATTTGTCAGTGATATTAGTAAAATTTGACAAAGCATTAACTCTTATTTTGCTTTAAACAAAGTCTATGATATACCTGAGTTCATGTTTCAGTGAGGTACCTTCCAAAAGGACTAAGAACTAAAAGTTCTTTGATCACAGTGATTTATGGCTTAAGTATAAGTAAATAAATATTGCTAATAGTCCAAAATTATCATCTGAAACTATTATTTTCTAACAATTCAAACTGCTCTTTAGGACAAAAATGGAATATTTGGATTTATTTTATCTATTTTTTCCAAAACTTCATAGTTGTATCAAGTAATGACTGCATTTTGCTTGATATTTGAAGTACACTACTGATGTTCTGTTTTTTTTTTTTTTTTTAGTAGATTTCTTTTTTTCTGAGTGGATTTATTATCAGTATTACAGAGAATTAATATTAAAAATAGCTCCTCTATACGACTTCCCAATAGACCTTCTGATCATCAAAGCTCCAATTTTCAGCCGGATTTAACTTCTGCTTCTCCCTTGTTCCTTTTATCCAAGTAAATTGAATTTTTTGCCAAGTCTTTGTGTGTGTGTGTGTGTGTGTGTGTGTGTGTGTGCATGTGTGGTAATGCCATTCCCACTCCCACTCTCCTCAGAGAGGCTTTTATCCTTTACATCCTGACATTACATTGCCTCCTGCTTGTCACTCATACTCTTGCCTCAGCTTCAAGTCCATTCTGCAGATATCCAACAGAAAAATTTTCCTTTCATCATTTCATCTCAGTCCAGAAAATTTTGAAGGCTCAGGATCATCTGCTATTTAAAATTCTTAACTGTGGGCTTGGCAGTTCTAGCAAAAACCTTTCCAAGGCTGCTTTTACGAGTGCCCAATCTAGGAAACTCAACACTGATAAGACTGCTCCCGCCAAGTAGTCAAAATGACTATAACCCCCAGGCAGTCCTTACTCAGTTCCTGTTGCTGCACCTTCTCCTGGCCCCAGCCTGAAATAATTTCTCCTCTCTGTTTCAAGAGGGGAGCTTTTGTAAATCTTGTGCTGTAGACTTCCACTATTTATTTGAATCCTTTCATAACAAATAAAATATATAAAAAAAAAATAACTGGTAAAATGGGTACAACACAGGTAAAAATTCAAAAGTATAAAACTTAAAAATGCCTTTGGAAAAAATAGCCAACTGTTAATTAAACAAATATGAATTTAAATGTATATCACCTCTCAAATTAACAATATTGTGGAAAGGCAATTATTTACCATCTACTCTCACTGGCAAAAAAAAACCCATAGGATATTAGAGTAGAAGAAACTTAATATGGTTAAATCCAGTCCCTTCACTTAATACGTTATAAAATTGACCTCTTAGTAGGACAAATAAACTCATGCAAATTCATGAACAGAAATGGAAGTTTCCTCACTTGATATGAAATTTATTCCTGGGAACTTAAAACAAGCAATTCCCAGTAGAAGACAGATTGCTGCATATTGGTGTGTGAGAAATGGAATCTTGGCAGAGAAGAAGAAATAAGTAAGAAAATTTGAGCTAGTAATGTAAAGTGTTATCACATATGCAGAAAGTGCTAGGCAAAGAGAAGGAAGGGAAGCAAAAAGAAAATTGAAATAAGGTAAGCAATTAAAATCTTGTACCTAAAAACTGAGCTGAATACAATGGAATAAAACGAAGGCTATGCACTTAAATTAATACGTGAAAGTTTAGTTGTATTTTTTACTGCTTAGACTAAGGTTATATAGTATGCCACTATTTTATTTGACTTTTTTTTTTTTTTTAATTTGAAGATACACTCTGACAGCAATGTGGGAGAAAGCCCTTTATCCTCCCAGGGATGTAGCCAGCTGATAAGAGGGATTGGTGAGAGTCAGGTGTGTTGTATAAATATTCTCATGAGATTGAGGCTTTTAGTTAGGTTTATATTCAGTCTTTCGACTGTATTCCTTCAGGATCCATTTTATCCTAAGCTCTATCCAGATCACTACGATGGTGTAGTTGGGGACAACGGAGTACTCTCAGCTGACAAGGACCACAGTGCCAGATTCAAAGATAAAAGAGGTAAATATGATTTGCAACTGGAGTCTTACAGATGACATTAGATTCTCCTTAAGCCACCCTAAACCTGGCTCCAGTTACTGGACTAAATGTACAAGTTGTATGAGTTTTCTTCCCAGTGAGAAGATTCTAATTATTTTTCCATGGTTCTGTTCAGCACTTGCATCAAATTTATTTCCTAAGCCTAGAGAACTGAAGGCCCATGTTGTTTTGTTTTCTGTAGAGCGCCTATCCTGTGAACTGAGTCCGGAACATACTATTGTGCTTGATAAAATCACTTTGATAAAGATCAACAGCGCTCTCAATATATATTTGTTGATGGAATTCATAGAATGAACAATCAGTTGTGAAGTGTTTTATTGATTACCATTTTCTATAGCTTTTGCCATGGATCTTATTTAATGTATTGTTCCTTGCAATGTTTGGGGAGAATGGAATGAAATTTGAAAAGACTATTTCTATACCTTTGGTTCAGTGTGTTTGAGAGTTTCCTTACTGATAGTTAAAAAGTGTGACATTTACTTAGCTTAAAGCTATAAAGGTTAGCTCTCATAAACTTCCTAATCCATGAAATGAGGGAAGCTATTCTGAATTTCTTGTAACCTATGGGCTGATATAAATAGTAGCTGATACACACTAGTCCTTTAAACAACAGAGGAATGGAACTGCATCTGGCAGTATGTACTATCTTAAGGTATCGTAGGTAATTTTCCATATTGAATTAGATACTAACGATGCATCTGGGCTTATATACGCAAACAGAATTGTGGGAGGGTTTTTTTTTTCAGTGTCAAACTTCAAACACAGAAGCTAATATAAGAACACAGGTACTTATACTCCTTTCTGAACTTCCTAGGAAAACAGCTTCTTAAAAATGGGTGGGAGAGGAAACAAACACCAGTGAAGGTGGTAGAGAAGGAGAAAAGATGCCTGTAGATTCTGAGCGGACAGTGCTGTGGAAAACAGAGTTTCCATCTGATCTTGCATCTTGGAAATGAGCCGGGATGGGGACAGGGTTTCCACGAGTGGGAAACTGACTCCATTGGCTTGAGGTTCTCTTTAATCTCCTTTCCTGGCCTAGGAATGTGTTGCAAATCTGAAAGAATGCAGGGTTCCTATAAAAGAGTAGTGCTAATTGTACCAAAGAAAAACTGATGTTTTCCAGATGGAGAGATGAGAAATCTGAGAATATATGTTCTAAAAATTCTTAGAACTGGATGGTATAGAAACTAGAGCACCATTGTGCTGAGGAATATTTCAGATCTTGTGAGTCTATTCCTTTACTTTCCTGATATACCAATGTGGATCTCAGTGCTGGCTAAACATCAGAATCACCTGGGAAGATTTACACCCTGAGCCCTATCCTGAGCCAATTAAATCAGAATCTCTTCATGGTCGGCCCAAACATTAGATTGTTTTAAAATTATCCAGGTGATTCTAGGATATCAGCATGTTAAGAAGCACTAAATAATAATATACAGAGAATGATACATCTGATATTAATTATTTCATCCTAATTGCAGCAGCATGAAATGAGTATTAATGGAATCTGTTTACATTTTCCTTTTCCCATGTAAGCAAGAGACAGGAATGTACTTAGAAATCTATATTTTAAAGAGTTTCTGTGAAGCAGTAAACTCTTGTTTTGGTTAATGCAGCATTAAAAAAGTAATTAATTTCTGAGCTAGAGATCCATTTAAGGTAAATTTGAAGTGAGGAATGTATGTCTTTATGTATTACCTTACCACTCAAAGTTTCTGTGATTGACTGCGTCAATGGCTGTTTTAAAAAGTGAAAAGTAAAATTTGATGTTAAATTGTGACAAAGACCAAAAGTTGAATTGCATGCATTTTAAGAATATTGCTTGAGAATCAGTAATGTACAAGGAATCAGTAGTTCTAATCTGACTATGAATATAGAATATTATTCTAATTTTATGACAGTAATTCATTGTTATGTGTTATTCAGATTTGCTGATGGTACAAGGAATCAGTAATTCTAAGCTGATTATGAATATAGAATATTATTCAAATTTTATGACAGTAATTCATTGTTATATGTTATTCAGATTTGCTGATGGTGCATTTAAGCTAAAGTATCAAATATAATATTCTGACATTGCTAGAAATCTTATATTATTCATGGCCTCTCTGAAATTCTACTTTCTACAAGTCATGCTGATTAATTATAACAAATTCATATATATTTTGGTATTTTCCACATGTGCTTTAAACAAACTTTAAGTGTCTGTATATTTCTTTCATTTTTACACAAAGGAAGTAGAAGTCAATTTTCAATTGTTTAGAAAAACATTCTTCATAACCTCTTCAAGATAATGTTTTCTATTAATTATGTTTATTTTTTATAATCAACTTATTGTTCACACTAGCTTTAACAAATTTTAAATTTTTCTTTATTCCTTTGTTTTTATGCTCCTTGGCTAAGGAAGTAAAAGTTATTTTTGACATTCAGGACATAAGCTATCAATAAGAACATAATCATTAAAAGTATTCAAATTCTCTATTAAATATTAAAGATAACAGTACTTATAATTTGTAGTGCTCTTTTCTGATCCTATGGTAATTATGCTTAGAAATAAATATTGCCAGTTAATAAATTGAACTGGAGCCTGTCATAGGATGATGTGGATAGAAAAAAGTTGTAAAATATTTCCATTTAAAAATTTTTCAAGTATTCCAATAGATCTTGATATGTCATTGATTGCTTATTCTATAACAGAAAAGTCACCTTTGAAAAAGCATTTTTATTCAAAAATTCACATATCTTTTATCATTCCCCTTTAAGGGCCATGTAGCAAAGTTTAGAGAAATGGAATCTACTTAAAATGGGTGTAAAAATGGCTCCAAATAGTCTTAGGAGTGATCCTACTACAGAATAGAAAGCCATTTTCATATTCATGAAAATCAAACTGATAGTGACTTGTGTTTTATCTTTTACTCAGAGAGCAGCTTGGAAGGATTTCTTTGGGTTAACTCTGGAGCACATTTAGACTCATTTGGTCTTCGAGATTTTGCATTTAGTATTAATGAACATGCCATCCCCTTGCCTCCTGATGTAATGACACTCTGATATTCCTGCTCCATGATTGTATCAGTTCCTAAAGAGAAAACTTTGTAGTTTGGCTTAGGGAGCATAATATTTGCCCTCTCTGCTGGGAATCTGGTGTGGATAGCACTGTATTTGCGCTGTAAACCTTCTACATCCTCTGGACAGGATGCAGCTGTCAAAAAGCCCCATCATTGTTATAGGCACTAATGTGCAGACCATTCCGCCGGCCCAGCAGATGCTGGAAATAGAACTTGCTGTTAGATTCCTTGAATCTGTTCTTACATAAAAAATACAACGGATTTTTTTAAAGTTGTTTAACTACCATATCATACCAATATACCTGATCTTTGAAAAAAGACATTTGGGATTTTCAGGGATCTGTATTCAGAGAAGAATTGTGTTCTTTGAAAGAGAGGGAGATAGAGATAAAAGCAACATTTACTAAGCAACCGTTATTTGCGATGTTAGGTACTTTGTTTTTATTTCTGTAACATTTTATTTCATGAGAGAGACGGATGGAATTCAAGCATCTATGGCAATATCAACTCCAATAAATCTGATTGGTTCTTAAATTGTTTTCTATAATCCTATGTTTGACCCTTTCTTTTAATTAAAAAGAAGAAAATGATTCAAAGTAATTTTAAAATAATGTTGGGTATCTTTCATATACTATTTTATTTAATCCTTATAACAACACTTGTCAAAGAAAAATAGCTCTGACAGGTTAAACAGGCAAGGATGACTATTCAAAACTATTGCAACAAGGGACGAAGACTGAGCTCAGCTCAGCTGAAACAAGACAGGAGCATTTTTAGCTGTGATAAGCTGGTGGGAAGAACCTTCACTGGGTGAGGTTGGCCCACGTGATGACGCCACCTCTGTTTGCTGATTGCCTCCACCCTTTCTCAGAGATTGGGAGATAAGGGCAGGGATGCTATCTTTCTTGATGATTACACTTCATAAATGATGGCTCCATGTGGAGAAAGACATTCCTGGGTTTTAAAACTGGCAAGAGGCTGAGAGAAGATCTACATCTCAAAGGGCAGAGTGAGAACTTACTACTAAAAATTTTCTAAAGTAAATTTCTGAGAAAAGGGAGGTCAGAGGAAGAACTCTGCCTGAAATTGAGTCAAGCTGAGCGGAATGTGAAGGCTGTCTTGATTACCTTTAAGAGAGATGTTTATTCCCTTGTTACTAAGACCCTGAGGCTTGGAGAGGTTACGTTTACTTACCCTAGGTCTCCCAGCTATTAAGTGACAGAGTTGTGACTAGACCATAATTTTGATCTGCTCCAAAACCTGTGAACTTTCCAGTACACTGCAGCCTTGTGAAAATACCAGGCGAGAAGTCAACACTGGCCACATCAGAATTTTCAAAGAGTAAGTTCTTAGTTATTTTCCTAAAGCTCTCCAGCTCCTTTAAGGAAAGGATTGTCTCTGACAAAGTTTTGTTCATTTGAAACTATTGTATGCTACGTGTTCTATAGTTTTCAACAATCTGAATATTTTATTGACTTAAAAGTAGATGCATCTTTAGGGCAAGAGCCATTTAATCTGCTTGCCTGTCATGTTCCTTATTCCTAATAAAGGCTTCTTACAGGCAGCAAATGAGGATCTCTTAGGATATTTATGAAACAGCTGTAAGAAATTTCCATTTTTCTGTCAAATGTAAATCATTTGTTCATAGTACTTATGAGTTAAGACACCATTTTTGATAAAGGGAAGAAGAAAAGAAGGAAAGTTAAGGGAAATAACTTGAACTATTAATAAATGGAGTTTCTTTCATTAAAATCTTAAGAGAAACGTTGTTAGGGGCTCTGAAGGATAAGGGGCAATTCTGTTGCATATCAGAATTAGGCGTGGCAGCTGGGGAGGCGTCACCAGGCTCAGATTCTTATGGTAGGGTATAAACCGATGACCCAGGGAGACTGAAGTAACCAATTGGTTACTGATCAGTTTTTAGCTTCTAAGAATGGAAGGGAGCATGTAAGTTTCTCTGCACAGAATCAGCAACTATGAATATGTTTAATGTTTTTCACTTTAATAAATTTAGTCCTTTTTCAGGGTTTCTGATGACAGTAAAGATACTTTTTACCCTCAGCAAAATCTCTTCTTGAATTTAGTAACTGCCAGGATTAATCCTTTACCTTTCCCAGCGATTCATTTACTGTAAGAAACATGGTCAATGTTGTTCATTCCTTGCTTTTAATCTTAGGATGTTTGAAAGACAAGAGACTTTTTTTTTTTTTGGATAATGAATGTATCAAAAGCTAGAAAATTCCAACCAATGTTCTAATCATGTCTATCATTTATTTATTTCAACTTTTCAATAGAATGGTGATTACTCATTTTTCTTCTATCAAAAGGGTCATTTTCTTTTACAGTAGCACTAATGAGCTCCTGGTTGGATTTTAACTGTCAGGAAATGATTTCCTTAGGATACCTTAAATGAAATTATCTTAAAACATCTTTACTTGAATATGTCAATGTTCTAGTAAACCTCAGACAGGGAAAAGCTAAAAATGCTGTTATTATTGTTGAGGAAATAAATTGGATAGGGTAAAGAAGACACTCATGATTTTATGAGGTACAAGGAGCCATTATCAAGTATTGTAAACACTAGGAGAAAGATTATTATGGGTTGTATTAAGCATATCTATTTCAGAAGGAGATCAGAATTAAAGTAAATGTACATGCATAGCTTCAGATTTTTAAGAGTTTGGGAAAAGAAAGCAGAATTAAAGAAGGTGCATGGGCATTATCAAACACATTTAGTTTAAATTAGCATTTAGTTATAATGGTATCTTCAGGACATTTTTGACTAATTACCTGCAAATGATGCCAACACTAATAGTGAGATTTTTTCAGGGAAGAATTTTATCATTGTCTGTTCAAAATATCTTCTGCATTAATTTTCAGTCTTCAGCATTCCCTTCAAAAATCTTTATAATTACACCTAATCTTGTGTATGATAGTCTCTACCTGGCAAAATTTATACTGAAAATAAACAATTTTTATTAACTCTATGATCTTAGTTTGATATTTCAAAACCAGGACAATGGCCTGATTTAAACAGCATGAGTTTTGGTGATGGTTTATTATCACATTCACAGTGGTTTGTTACAAGTTGATATACTTAAGTGTTTTGAATTTATAAAATGTTTGTCCTTCTAGAAACAAATACCGTTTTAGTAATATCACAACTGTCTTGAAACAAGGATATTCTTTCTCTCTCGTGATACTGGAATTTTTTCAATCTATATTTTGGAAGGAAGACTTATAATTTGCATTGTACAGCTTTATTCTTTCAAGCATTTGCCCCAAATGGACTATAGAATTTCTAAGTTTTCAAGAAGATTAAATTTTACAAAAGTAAACAGACTACAACTTGATGACTTGTAGAAGGGATGGGGCACTTAATTGGATACATATCTCAGTTTAATCCTTGCTAGCCCATCTGCCTCCGAATTCCAAGTAGTGTTGATCTATCCTGGAGAAGTTGGGGCTATAGGAAGTCCTAAAGGTGAGAATTTTTGTTAGCCTGCGATTGTTAAGCAAGACCCAGTATTATTGTGACTATAGAAGGCATAGAAATAGATGTTTTAGAATTTAGAGATTATTTGGGCCAAATTCTCGATTAAACATGAAGAACTGAACCCAGGACTCTTAACTTCCTATTAAGTATGCTTTTCATCATTATTCCAAAAGTGTAAAGTAAGTCATAAATGGAATTTGACGTGACATGTGTTGGAGAGTCAATATCAGGGCAACTATAGAAGTAGTTCATGTGCACTCACTGATGTCTCAATGCAAAGTGAAGGCAAGTCAAATTCCCTTTTTTATTTCCAAGCTTGTCTGTGGGTAACTGGACAGGGAGTCAGAAACTCAGTAGTAATCAGGGAACAGACTGACAATGTAAAAGAAGTTGGATGTTTGTCTATGAGAAAGACAATAGGGAGTGGTGAGCAGGGACCTTTGAAGACTCTCATGGACCAAAGACACCCTTACATTCAAAGATCCTTCCAGCATGACATCACATACATTAAAATACTCCCACGTTGTACATTAAATAGAACTTGCTGTTAAAAGTTTGGATGGATATTTAGAATTTCTTTTCGAAATTATTTGTCTACAATTAAGTATTTTGATTGAGAGTTGTCTATAATGTCTTCATAATCATATTAACTACATAGTCAGAAATACATATGAATTTTTGCCAAGAGAGAATATTGTTTTCAAATGTAATAAATTTTACCTATATGCTAAATTAAGATGACTGAATTTAGCATAATGTTACATTTTATAAGCATGTAATTAAATTCATTGACTTTATTTTGTAAAGGGTCTTTTTTTTAATTTATCATTTTGGGGGCATTAAAGGAGTCTCAATTATTTTCAGTTACTGAAAATCCCATAGGCCCTAGTTACTCTGCCCATATATCCAATAGAAAATAAAAACCAAAAACTTATTAATTGGGGCATGTGACCAGCATGTGCATTAACATTAGAAGTATTTTAAAATACTCAACCAAGTAGTCTGGACTACCATGTACATAGTAGCTCACTCACCTTACCCCATGTACACTCATCTCATTTTGAATACAGATGTATTCTTAGTGTGTATTACTACTATATTAATTTTCCATTGCTGCTGTAGCACTTTACCACAAACAGTGATTTAAAATCACCCAAATGTATTACCTTATCATTCTAGAGGTCAGAAATCTGAAATGGTTTTCACTGGACTAAAATCAAAGTGTTGGCAAGGATATGTTTCTTTCTGGAGACTCTAGAGAAGAATTCTCCAGACTTTTCCAGCTTCTAGAGGCAGCCTGCATTCCTTGGCTCATGACCCTTTCTCCATCTCTAAAGCCAGCAATGACCTGCTGAGTTTTTCTTACATGGTACTATTTTGGCACTGGCTCTTCTGTCTCCCTCTTCCACATTTCACGGACTCTTGTGATTATATTGGCCCACCTGGATAATCTAGAATGATTTCCCATATCAAGGTCAGTTGGTCAGCAACTTTTATTTTATCTGCAACCTTAATTTCCCTTTTCCATGTAACCTAACATAGTCATTGATTCCTGAGATGAGGATGTAGACGTCTTTGGGAAACCATTATTCTGCCTACCACAACTACAATAATTGTACTTGTTTACTTATTTTCATCTGTTTCTTTCCATTGGAGTATAAACTCAGTGATAATATATAAATAGGAAACGAGAATTCAGAATCAGAAAAATCTTTGAATTTAAAACATATAATTAAACCATTGATATTACAGATTAAAAATCTGAGTCCAAAAGTCATTAAGTGACTTACTCAGGTTCCTTCAGCTCCATAGTGGGTCAGACCCTGGGACTTCTAGTCAATAGTTTTCTCTCTGTTATAAAACTGTCTGTCTATAATGCACCCCCTTTTTCTGCATGCAATATAATTTTGAGTTTAATAGTTGGTTGAATTCATAGAATGTAGGTACCATGAAAGTTACTTGTAGGATTTAAGTATATAATACTACAGTTAATAAATATGAATGTAATTAGAATGATATAAAAGCCTTTGAATCTACCTTGACTTTAGTCAGTAATCTTTTTCTAGGCTATTCTCCTATATCACAGCCCAAGTTATATCAGAAAGCTGCTCTTCAGCCAAAATTTTGATACATTTCTAAGATCCATGAATCTTACTAGTGCCCCAAGGGTTTGGTTTATGTAATTGGTATATTATGATTAGAAAACAATTAAAAAGGACAGTTCTCTGACTTAATGTCTTATTTTGTTCAGGTAATCAATTTCTCCTTATTTTGTTCAGGTAATCAATTTCTATAATATTATATTAAATAGCAATATTAAGTTCATGAAAAGAAGTGTCCACAGAAGTAAATGGCATATGTTATTATTATAGTCAGTGATTAATGTTGGGCAACCTGTTAGAATTTTTATTAAAATCAAATATAGAGGTACAGAATGTAAAATATGTAATTGGAACTGATTTAGTTCTGAAAAAGTGTTATGATAAAAATTACTTTTTGCCAGAAGTGACTTGGAGTAGGGAGTATAGAAATTAAATTGGTTTCCTAAGTCTGATCTTCAATAAGCAGCAACCTTGTTAAACTTTGAATCCTACATGCTCTGCCTTTAAAATAAATTATAGAACTTTATTATGAGAGGCACAAGCTACTGTGGAAGCTGTTTTGATTTCAGTGTTTCATGTTTACATCCTTTGCAAGTCAATGAAAAATATATAAACACCCACACACATATATTTAATTTATGACAAAATTGAGTAATAAGCAAGCTGTAAGTGAATGTGTCCCAGATGCATTCAGAAGTTAAAATTAAGTGAAAATATTCTTATTTATGCTAATACTTCATATACTGTTTAATATGATTTCCATTTAGGAATATTAAATAGTAACCAACCCTTTATCACTATGAGATAAAGTTTTCTTTATGAGCTAATACCATGTCATTTTGCATTATCATGTTCTTCTTACCATGTTAAGAAACAAAGCAAAAGCAGGTGAAAGCAGCGGTGGTGTGTACAAAAAGCAAAATAAATTACTTGATGTTTTTCCTTTTGTTATTCTGTGGCTATTCCAGAAAATGCACTATTTTTGAAGTTTGCACCAATATCTCTCATCTGCCTATCACAAATTTTAAACAGAAAAAGTGGGAGAGCCTGGTAAAAAAGCATCTCCAGAAATATTCCAACATGGAGAAATGTCAATCACAAATGGGAAAGTCTAGAAGCCTTTTCTCTGTCATCATCTTCTCCCACACCCTTGCTTACATTCATTCAACATATTTTTGTCAGGCTCCTTCTTTGTCCAACTGCTTTCCAAATCCCTCCCCTTCCCTGACTCTGTGGCCAGCAGAGATCTGTCTTCCCACCTACATGACTGGTTCTCTCAGGAAGCATCACCAACTTCCTGTTGTTCTTTGAATCTACGTGAATTCCACCATTTTTTTTCTTTAACTCTTATTAAATTTTTGTATATTTCCATTGGCTAAAAAACCTCCATGGTTTCAACTCTCTACTCCATAAACACCACCAGTCATGTGCAGAGCATTAGCATTTCATCACAGTATTTATGTTTTGTTCTTCCTTCCTTCCCTAACTACATTACCAGCTATACCCCTTGAAGACAAAACTGCATCTGTTCTGCCTTGTATCACCAGTGATGGCATAATTCCTGAGATGAATATAAGGCTTAATACCTAGTTGTTGGATGAATACATAGAATGAATGAGTGAGTGAATGAATCATGATTCCTGAGAATTTTCTCTACACGAGACAGTGTGCTGAGAGCAGGTGAGGGAGATGGACATTTCATTTTATCACTGAACTTAGAGTCTAACAATAATTTCTATAATTGTTTCACCCTTGCTTGACAATTATTTTGATCTTAAAGTATTTTATTATAATTCAGTGATGAACATCTTACTAAAGAAAGTTCTTCTTCACTAATACTTTCAAACAAATTTCCTGTTGTACAGTCATTCAGGTCAAAAGGTATGAACACTTTAAGCTGTAAGTATTCCTTAACTCCTTCACTTTTTATGTAAAATAAGGGAGTTCTAACTATTGACTTATTCTTGTTTATATTTTTAGCCAGAGGAAAAATGTTTAAGGGGAATATTGTAGTTGTGTATAGTTTACTTCTAGTTAAATCATTCTTCCTGAGTTTATCTTCTAGTTATCTTTGATCATTTATTTTTGAAAACTTCTGAGGGAACTCATGGGTAGCCTGACAAAAATAATGTTTTGATTAATAAAGTCATATGGGATAGATTTGCATAGAAATCACAAAGCTGTTTCTTACACCTATGTATTTTCAACTTTCTACTCAGTCACTGGCTACAAACAAGATTGCAATGCTGTCTGTCACATATACAGTCTTTCTTCTTGCTTAGTAGTGATCTAGAAAGAGGATGGCATTTGATTTAAAAAGAAAAGGGCCTGATATGAGCAGTGTGTGATATTTCCTTTGTGAAGAATTTGGTGTATTATCCCCCTCATCTGAAGCTCTCCAAGAATCTGGGCTCCTTATTTGAAAAATGAACTATACCATTTAGAGTCAAGAAAGTATTCATTAAAGTTGAATGTCAGAAAGGAAACTTTACCAACAACTTTTAATGTTTTATCATTTAATATACGTATCGAGATAGAAATTCTAAGTGAGATTTGCTTTTTACATTTAATTTGTAGCTTACATTCAGTACTACAATTTGAAGTGATAGAAATTGAATATTCTGCTTTTTTTTCCTTCTACAGTCTAGAAATGAATTGTTAATAGACAAAAGATAAATGCCTTGTGGATTCAACCCATCATCTTTGTAATACAAGATACCGGCTAGAACTTTGATTATTGGAAGTTCATATTGCAGATGCTATTTCAGAAATCCTGTAAAGTACTTCTCTGATGCAAAAGATAAAGTTTTTGCTAAATTTTCTAGAAATAGTCTGATTTACATTCTACATTAAAACTAGAGTTTATTATTCATTTAACATATTTGAGGTCTTACTCAGTAAAGTGGAAAAACTGACGTTACCTAGGAGACATTGGTCACAAATATCAGGAAACTCCAACCCATCAGGCTTAATTTAAAAAAAAAAATTTAAATAAATTAAATTTCATACCAAGAAGACACATGACTCCAGGGATGGTGGTTCAGTAGCTAAATGATATAAGCGAGAAGCCAGTTTTTTTCTATCCTTGGTGTCTCTGGCAAACTGCCTTCATGATTGCTAAATGATTTCTGCAGCTACAGACATCACATGAGGACTCATAAGTCTCCAAAGAAGGAGAGCAGTCAGCTCCTTCTTGATTTTTTAAAAAGACTTAAAAAATCTTTTCGAGAAGCCACTTAAAAGTCTTCCCTTCACTTCTCATTGGGCAACATTGTGTCTAACAACTATGCCTAAACCAATCACTGGAAATAGAAGAGAATTACAATGTTAAGCTACTATCCATGGTTTACCCTGGACCAGGAAACATAATGCCCTTTCCAGGACTACATAGCATATAGGGGTGCACCTAGAATAGAATCAGGACTCTGCTATCAAGGAATTATGTACAGGGATTCAGCCTTTGTTAGGCGACAAATATTACCTCCACAAGTATTACAAATTAAACTAGGTCCTGGCCCTGAAGAATTTTACAGTCTAGTGTGGGAAACTAACAGGACAATAAAGGATTGTAAACAGTATCCCAATGTATACCACTAATAGGAGTATGTACCAGTTGTTACAGGGGTTATGAAGAGAAGCACTGAGGAGGGGCATATGATTTTAGATTGAGAGGAGAAAATGGAGATAATGAGGATAAGACCAGAGGCCAAATATTAATGCTGTGTGTTTATGACTGCAGTTCAGGAAATATGTTATGGTTTTCAATTTTTCAGTGCATTGTTTTAACAAATTGTGAAAGGTGTCTTAAAGATTTTTGTTGTTGCTTCAGTCACATTATAGTTTTAATTTTCAAATAAGATATGCTATTCTTGGAATATGTATGTACAAAGTGATATCTAAAGCTTCATTATAGCTTTAGAGTTTGTTATTTCATACCAGATGAGTGATTTATCAGAGTCATAAGGACAGTGATGATAGATGATCATGATGTTATAGTCATGTTGGCTCCATTAGTTTGACTGTATGTGAAGGCATATGGATTGTAGGAAATATTTTATTCTGAGCTTTTGTTTTGGTATATTAAACATCATTAAGCATTACACAATAAATTAACTCCATCAAGGTAATTGCCAATTACACTGTCACATAAATAGCAGAAAATGTGTTGCCTTTTTCAGTTTTTCTGTTGTAATTATAATCATTAAAGGAGAGACAGAGTAGAAATGATGACATTTTGGGTTGTAGCTGATGGGAACATTTTTATGCTCATTAAATCCATTTGCAAGCAGTACTATGATTTCAGACATGTTGTAAAACAACAACCAGAAAAGCCAGTATTTTCTCATGAAATGCATGTTCCCAATTCTAAGTGAGACTAGGAAAACAGCATGATAGTTATAAGAGAAATCATTTAAATAGTCTCAACTTTCTATTTGTGGAAGTGTTCTAATAACAGAAACTAATGACACAGATTAAGTCAAGTTCCTTTAAAAAATTATTTTATCTTGATCTTCCATGTGAATTGATGTTAGGTGAGAATGACATACTGACTTTCTAACCGATTTGAAATCCCTAAAGATTATATAAAGTTCATGTAAAATAAAATAACTACCAAGGATGGTCTTAATTTGGAGGAAGTCGTGGCATGTTCTAACTAAAAAGTGAAAAACCCTGTACAAAGCTCTGTATATGGTAAAGGATTTTATTGATTAATTGCTGAGATATGGGCACAGAAATGGGGACAGTTGTTATAGTTTTTATTTTGTTGATATTTCATTTTGCCAACTGGGGGCAAAATAATTATTTATAGACATAAGATGATGACTCTTGCCTCCTGTCTCCTAGTCTACCAAATGGTGCCTCCATCTCCGTGAATGCCTCACACCAGACTCAGGACTCTAGCTTTCTGTCCCTACTTGCTTTACATTTCCACGGCTCTTTTTAGTTTCCACCATTCTTCTTGTCTTCATCTTTATTTTGCCATTTCCCTACCCCAAATTATAGTTTATTAGGTTACCTTTTGATCTATTCCCATTTTCTTTATCTCTTCCAAATGCAAAAAAAACAATAATGCATCTTTCTTCTATGCATATAAGAAATTAAATTCTTCCAAGACTCTCATATGCTTTAATTCACAAAAATTCAAAGAACTGTCACTCTTTACCATATTTTTTTCTGGTTTTATCATCTTGCAGTAGAAATAGTTTTTTGAGGGAAGGAGGATAATCTATTCTCACTTCTCTTTTCCACTTTTCGGTCAAGGAGCTATCAAACAATGGAAATTTGGAAAATTAGAAATAATTGTAATTGTAGAATAATTGTAAGTGATAGAAATTTCTGCATTATGCACAATTTTACTGTATTTTTATGTTTGTTCTATATTTAGGGCAAATGTTTTCCCAAAGTGTGTCTTGAACAGTTTTGTGATGGATTTTTAATTTTTTTTTCTTTATTATTCTTTTACCTAAATGAACTGCAAGTGGCCTTTTTTGTAGTGAAAAGAGATGGACTATCCAAATACCCTATTATGTAGACTTCATCATTATGGAAAAGGAAGTTCCCATCTCTCAGAGAACTATAGTAATCTTCAGTTGTTAATTAATGTATCATTTCACTCCATCATCCTAGTTTAACATTTCAGTGTATAATTAAATATCTGTATGATTTGTTTATACCAAATATATATGAAAAACCTACCACACACCAGACACTGTTCTCAGATTTGAAGAAACAGTAACACACTAATAGATGAGATCCATCCTTCATGGAATCTCCATTGAAAAATCAACAAATATGTGTATAATATAATATCTGTAGCAATAAATGTTTTGAAGGAAAAAAAACTAAGTAACAGAGGAGCAGATCATCCTTTTTTTAAAATTATTTTTTATTGCAGTATAATTGCTTTACAATGTTGTGTTAGTTTCTACTGTACAGCAAAGTGAATCATCTCTATGTATACATGTATCCCCTCTTTTTTTGGATTTCCTTCCCATTTAGGTCACCACAGAGCATTGAGTAGAGTTCCCTGAGCTATACAGTAGGCTCTCATTAGTTATCTATTTTATACATAGTATCAGTAGTGTATATATGTCAATTCCAATCTCCCAGTTCATCCTACCACACCCCCTTTCCCCTCTTGGTGTCCATATGTTTGTTCTCTACGTCTGTGTCTCTATATCTGCTTTGCAAATAGGATCAGCTATACCATTTTTCTAGATTCCACATATATGTGTTAATATATGATAATTGTTTTTCTCTTTATGACTTATTTCACTCTGTATGACAGTCTCTAGGTCCATCCATGTCTTTACAAATGACCCAATTTCGTTCCTTTTTATGCGTGAGTAATATTCCATTGTATATACGTACCACATCTTCTTTATCCATTCCTCTGTTGATGGACATTTAGGTTGCTTCCATGTCCTGGCTATTATAAATAGTGCTGCAATGAACATTGGGGTGTAAGTGTCTTTTTGAAATATGGTTTTCTCTGGGTATATGCCCAGGAGTGGGATTGCTGGGTCATATGGTAGTTCTATTTTTAGTTTTTTAAGGAACCTCCATACTGTTCTCCATAGTGGCTGTATCAATTTACATTCCCACCAGATCATCCTTTAACCTTGAAATAGGTTATTAGAGCAGACCACTGTGAGTAGATATTTGAACAGAGAACCAAATAAGTTAAAGGAAGTAAACATGGCACTACCTGGGGGAAGAATATTGCAAACAAAAGGAACAATATGTAAAGGGCTTGAAGTGTGAACCAACTTGAGCTGTTTGGTCAACAAGTTGGTCAGAAGGCTGAAGCAGAGTGAGGAATTAGGAGGGGGCAGGAACTGAGGTCATGAAAGGATCATGACTATCTGATTAATTTTACTCTTGGCTTCACTGTGATCTCCTTGAGGGCTGCACGTTTAAGTGATTTGTTTTTTATTCTCAAGATTTAGTCCAGTGTCTGAATCTGGTACATACTAGGTCTTTCAGTAAATATTTGTTGAAAAAAATTGACTGAGATGCAGGGGTTAAGGCCATTCAGATGTTTGGTCAATCAGAGCAGAATGAACAAAACAGAGCAGAATATTCAGGGGCCTCCAGCCGTGATGCAACTGAAAGATACTAGGTACCAGGAGACACTGCAAGAAAGAAGCAAGAGAAGTGAGTGGATGCCAGACCATAGAGGGCTCTTGGTACTACCAGGAAGAGCTAGGATTTTATTTTCTAGCTAAGCGCAGAGTTGATGGTAGGATATAATGGGATCAGGCTTTAATTTGGAGGAAAATCAGTCTGCTGGTAATATGACAGATGAAATAAGAAGGAGGGGTCATATATAATATAATAATATATAAAAGATATATTAATGTGGCAGAATCTATGGGATTTCAAATATATTATATATTTGGGGTTAAGGAGAGAAGGTAGTCTTTGAGGTACCCAGTTTCCTGCTTAGGGACCGGATAACAGTGATGCCACTCATTGGCATTGGCATCGGAGCATGGAGATCAGATTCTGGGGATAGGGAACAATATTACCATTTATTGTTTGAATTGTTAGTTGTAGGTCTGGTTGACTGGATTTAAACAACAAGTAGGGAAAGGACTGTGTGTTATATCTTTGTCGTCCATTTCTTCTGGTATGATGACTTACACATGCAGTTCTTCATAAAATATTTATTAAGAATTTTACATATCAGCATCTTGTATTAGGTTCACATTATAAGCTTGAAGAAAGGGGGAAACAAAGAACTGTGTGATTGAAGTGGTATATAATTTCCTCTCATTTTTCCATGGGAGTAAAAAGATTACAGTGAAGAGTCTTAGCACAGAGCACTGAAAGGAGTTATCTGTTATCTTTGCCATATTGTCCATGAAACAAGATGATACAAAAATTCCCAAATTCATTCAAGGATTTATGGCACCAACAGATGCAAAAATCTTGAAAAAAGGATTTAGACACATTGCATTAATTATGATAAAAAAATCAAAACCCCAATGCACTGTTCTCAGTTTTTCAAGGTATGTAAAAAGGATCAAATATTTTTATTTCCCTAAAGAAGGTAATTTTCATCAACAAACTCTATTAAAACATCAATTGATTACCTAGGCTAGTCTAATATCAAATAATGAGTGTTTAGTTGCAATTCTTCTGACTGGTTTGTTAAATAAGTTCCTTTTACTCATGCCAAATATCTCCCTTCTGGGGAATTTGTCTTAATGTCTAGGTCATCTCTCCAAAATTATGGTGTTACTGTGCTCTATTTCACATAGCTGTGAAATGAAAACAAGGAGTCATAAAATTAAAATGGCTAATATGCTTTTTTAATATCATTATGTGACTAATGAGTAGCTATAACATCTCTTGTACCCAAAGCACTATATTTGTCTTTCATCCTGCAATTAAGGAGAATATACAATACCCTGGAAATGTATCATATATACAAAATATTGGACATTTAGTTGCCTGAGATGTCTACTGGTTCCAGCAATTTCACAGCTTTTCAACAAATTTAGTGTGACCTATAGTATATCAGGCACTGTGCAGGCAGTGGAGAAGCAAAAACAAATTATGACATGTTTGCTGCCCTTCAGAGACTATGTTTAAAAATATATTATTTTAATATTTAACACTTCTGTACTTATATTTCAAAATTGTTAATATTTTTTAAAATTAGGGATGGTTATGGCCACTTTAAATTACATTAATTGAAAAAAAATTACATTTATAACATTTTTACTAATATTTCTTAGGATCAATTTAATTTATATCATCATTGATTTTCTATGCAGAGATGTAAGTCTAGATATAGATATATAGGTTTTTTCTCCTCACCAATATGTGTGGGATATTACTTAATGCCTTTTATAGCTTTGAGGGGAAATATTCCTTTTTAAATTTTCTCCTTTGACCAGACTTGTGTCTTGATGGCAGAAAGTTATATTTAATAATTTTATAATCAAAAATCTCTTCACTGTCTACAGCCAGCTGCAGCCCCAGTCTCACATCAGGCCTTCTGGGAGCCCCCTCTAACGCTCCCACGCACCCACCACCAGCATTCTGGGTAGCAAGCAACTTCTGTCCTTCCTGTGGAATTCTCCTGTTGGACTATGAACTCCTGTTCACTCTTCTGAGTGCTCAAGGTCCTAAAAACCAAACTGGACAAAAGTTATGTTCAATTATCTTTTCCTTGAATGAATAATATAGTGAGGAAACAGAGGAACACCTGTCATCTAAGGGAGGGACTCAGAGAGCTCCACCTGCAGCATATCCATAATCCAGTCTCTTTGAGATTTTAGAGTTTGGATAAGCTCTGATAATAACAACGTTTGGGGATGTCTTGGGAAAGGGGGAAGGCTTATTATGCTAAACGTATGTCTTTGTACTTGGCACTAAATTTGTTCATTTTGTGTAATTAAAAGTATCTTTTAGCCAGTCAGTGTTGAATATAGTGAATAAGAGAATTCCTTGGGCTTCATGAGATATCCGTAATTCTGATAATGCTTTGAATGTAACACATAAGGAAAGTTGAGATGTAAATAGTTCTTTTTTGCTAAACAAAAGAAGAGCAGAACAGAGAATTATCTCCTTCAGATTCAAACAGTATAATAATTATCAGTGGGTGTCAAGAAATCACAGTTGCACTTTTCCTCTGTGAGCCTTCTCTTGGCAGCGCAGCTGGAAGTGAAGGTTAGGGCTGAGCTGCTTAAAGGTCATGCGACAGGGGGCGGGGAGTGGGGGAATAGTAATGTTTCCACAGTGCCCTACAATTTACTGATTTTTTTTTTTTTTTTAAGATAAATAAAAAGTACGTAAGTTAACAAAACTAGAATCTTGCCATTCTCTCCTGGCTCTTGGCAAACAAAAATGGCCGGCCAATGGGATAAGCAGCTGTCACCATTATAACTTACTATTCTGATTCTTATATATCTTAATATTTCTTAGTTTAATATGTTTAATGGTTTGTAGTTTAATATTTTTAATAGTTAACAATGGCTTAGACAGAGTAAATAATAACGGAGTACTTGCTGTTGGTTTTAGTCATTTGGGACATAGATTAATGGAGAAGCCATATCTGTTGACCTTTCTGACTGACATGTCCACTTTTTATGGGAAGGAAACCATTATATGACAGGTTTCCATAAACAGGGCTGAATTCAGGGCTTTCCATACTCAGAGGGCCCCTTTGAGAGTCTCCATGACAGCTGACTCGTCCTTCTACCCACTCAGCAGGAGCTTTGTTACCATGGTTTATAGGTGTCTCATTTTTCACTTTTGTTCTCTAAAACAATTCTTCCTATTAAATAGGTTAGCTGCTCATCAACCCACTAAAATTCCTCTTTAGCTCCAGAACACCACCAAAACTTAACCCTAACCAAGATCACCAATGGTGGCTTTATTGATGAGTGATCAGTGTCCTGTCCTGGAAATTGTCTCTTCTCTTGATTTATAAGACTTTACCCACTATTCCTTCTTCTTTTCTTTTCCTTTTTTTTTTTCTTGAGTTTCCTTTCTTCTTGCCAAATGTATCTGCTCCTCCAAGATTCTGTACTTGCCTCCCTTTGCCTCACATGTTACCTACTTTACCATGATAATCCCTTTCTGTTCCATGTCTTGAAACTCATTTACAAGCTAAATTGGTGTCTTCAGAGAAATACTCTCTTCAAAGTTCCAAATGTGTGTTCACCTTTCTACTATATAACTGCATTTGGGCATCCTATAGGCAATGGAAACCCAAGGTGTCCAAGACAAAATTCCATCTCCTCTCCACAAACCTGTACTGTTAATTTCTTTTGATACTTATCACCCACACTGCTATGCAGACACCCCTTGTAACAAGCCGTGAGAACATTGCTTAAACACTTTGAATAGTTTATCTATAAAATGAGAATAATATTTGCCTTGCAGAATTGCTGTGAAGAATATGTAGTGGATCTGACAAGTATAGTTGTTTTAAAAATAATATGTTTTATGTACCCAAACAAAACTAAGACTTCAGATGTCAATCCTTGTTAAAATATGGAGACATAGGAAAGAAGAAGTTGACTAGTAGAGTTTTCCATAGTTTATTTTAATAATCATTAAGAAAACTTTTAATATTTAAAATTCATGAAGTCAGAGATCAGGCAAACTAGTAATAATACAGGGAAAAAATCTGAAAATTATCTAAATGTCCACAAACAAGATTGATTAAGTAAACTATAGAATACTTATTTGATGGAATATTCTATTCAATATTCTATTGACAGTGGTGGGTCAGTGTTTATAATTTAACATCATATGAAGAAATTATGATATTGAATAACATGTATTATTTGGTCAAATTATGCATAAAAAGGGCACTACATGAAAATAAATTTCAAAATATATATTATAACTATATGTGGAAGCTGTACTAATTTTTTAAACACTATTGTAATTTGCTTTTATAATTTAGAAAATTAAATAAAACTAGCAAAGCAGCGGTCTCTGATCTAAAAATAAGCATAAGTATTTAAACAGGCCACAATATTTTGAGGTAGCAGCAATAAAAACCCTATGTTTTTCAAAATGACTTTTTTACAGAGGAGCCTAGAAACATTTTGCATATAAAAAATGACACAAAAACAGCAAATGATTTTTTCCTCTCTTGTCCAGTAAGGAGGCAGTTTTTAAGTTATTAAATTTTAATGAAACAATTAGGAAGTTAAGGGGATATTTTTACACTGTTGGCAAATCATACCTGTCCAGATTATACTAAATTCCTATATGGTCTCCCTATTTAAGCAGTAAATGGAAGGGGATAATTTGGAATCAACTATGAACTTGAGATTTGCTGGTTTTGTTTTCTCTTGGGAATTCATGCTGACAGATTCAAGAAGAGCATTTATTCCGACTCTACAGGAAAACGCTTTATCTGTCTGTAAAAATGGAGTGTTTTTCATCTGGGCAGCAGTAACCTGCAGTCCAGGCTCTCACGTGCCTTATTTTTAACATTGTTTATTCTCACTATATTCTTGTAACAACCATTTATTACTGTTAAATCATTTGTTAGTGATTATGTTTGAAGCTCATATCAATTATTTGAGAATCTTATTACAAAGCTTATAAGCATTTTCAGAATGAATAACTGAAGCCTTAATTTGGTTCTTATATAGCAAAGAGTGCCTCAAGTACCAGGTGTTCAGTACAGCATTTATGCTTTTCCTCTACTGCCTGTAAGCCATTTCATTCTAACAGATGCTGCAGGAGGCTGTTCTCTCCTATTGCTGAAATCAGTGGGGCTCCGAGAGCGTATTTTGCAGATTCATTGCTCATGATTAAGTTCTTTTGAATTCTGAAGTGCTACAACGTAAAACTTCCTTTAAGCTTCCTAGAATTTATAGAAATCCCTCTGGGATAGGGAGATTTAAGCATGTGGATTGATTTCAGATAAGGATGGAGCCTTTATTTTTTTTATAGCACCTGAAAGCCAGTATTATCATGGACATGGATGGTTTCTGAAATTGGACATTTCTGGATTTGTATTCAGATTCTGACACCCTCCAGCTATGTAGCCATAGGTGAATTTGTAAATCTTTCTAAGCCTTTGTCTCCTCATCTACCAAAGTGGTGGAATAACTCTTATTTCTTAACATAATTTTGAGAATTAAAATGAATTGACATATGAAAGCATCTAGCACTGTGCATGACAGTCATAAGATGTTCATTCATGGTTACTTGAGTGTCTAGTACGTGGCCAGCACGGCACTAATCATAGGTGATTCAAGCAGTTCCTTCTTTGCTGGGGTTTGCATATTTGTTTGCTTATTGTCTGTCTAGCTTTCATCACAAAGTTAGAAACTCTGTGAGAGCAAGTATCTTCTTTTGCTGACACATGGTTGTTTGACTGAATAATTGAATGAATGAAATATTATCTGATTTAAATCCTAAAGCTGCATAGTAAATGGTTACATGATAGGAGTGGAGAGGCTCAATGGGTATTTTTATCAAGGGGTAACATAAGCAAATTGGGAAATGAGAAAACAGCCTGACATCTGGGGAAACTGTCATCAGCTGGGATGTGAAGGGTAAGGTGGGGAGGAGCATTTTGTCATGGAGGGCTTCGCATGCTGTTCCAAGAAAGGAACTTTATTCTGTAATCCAGAGGCTTTCAATCTTTGCTATGGGGACCCAACTTGGCTCCTCAGAGTACCTCAGAACTGCCACAGAAATGAAGGGGAAGCCATGTGGGTGGGATTTAGCCTACAACTCCCATTTTTCTCCCCTAACTCCAGTATAATTTGTCAACCAGAACCATTTTTATTTCCATAACCTATTCTGAGTAATACCTTTAGGGCTTTGAGTACTGGCTTATTTTTAGAAATGATTCTACTTCTCTTCAATAGATAGAAATGTACTATTTTCATGGTGACAATGGAATATTTAGTGCAATAGAATGGTATGGAAACCATTGTATGCTTGATAGATCTCCTAAGCAGCTCTCTAAAGGATGCATTTCCAGGATTCTAAGGTAGGTAACAGAGTTAATCATGGTACAACCAAGGTGGAAAATACAAGAGGCCAAAAAGATACGCAGCATTTAAGGTCATACAGACCATGAAGTGCTTGTGGAATACTCAGCAGTAGTTGTCCACCTGAAAATATAGATAGATGAATCTGAATCTTGGGAAAATTTCTGGGCTGAACACATAGATTTGAGTGTCATTTACATAAAGGCCAAATTATAAGAATAGATAAAAAAATCAACCTATGAAGATGTACAAACAGAAGAGCAGTGGGCCAAGGATGGACCTTTGGGAATGATTGGCTTTTCATAGACCAGGGTAGGACAGGGAGCAAGGAGATGAAGAAGAAATTGTAATTTTATGTGCAAAGACAACTAGGACAGTTTGGTAACAGTGGAAGCCATGAGCATGTTAAGTTTAAGAAGGGATGAGTAAGTGTGGAATGTAAGATGTCTGGTGGATTTATCAAATAGGGAGTCAAAATTATAATTCATACATATGAAAAATAAAATTATTATTTACCCTGAGATGCTTTTTCTAGCACTACTATATCATCTAAAGTTGACTTCTCATCTGCTTAGCAGAGAATTCTCTGCTCTTTTTATTGCCTTCAGACTCACTTATCCATATCCTTACACAGACTCAAAACTGTTCATATGGAGATTAGAGTTAATCCTTTTATCTTCTTTGAGGATGGAGATATCATTAAAACTTAAATTATACACGAATACAGCTTAGCGTTAAATGCAAACTCTTCAGCCGATTTTTAAAGTGTGGCATTTAGGTTTCACATTTGTGGGAAAGTCGAAATAAAAGCTATACTTTATAATTCAACAGGTCTCAGAACCCAGCAAAATTCCTATGCATGTATGTGATAGAATATTTCCCTTGAAAATTTAGAAATCTACGTGGATAGCAGATACTTGTATTTAAAAGTGTACGGTAGACTAAAACGTGTTATAGATTCTGAATATAGAGACCAAGAATGGTGGATCACTCATCTTCATAAATGCCCTGTACATGCTCTTAAGCTATACAAGAAGCCTGGATATAATGATTTGGGACTGCTGTTCTTATGATATTTGGGGGACGCTGCTGTCACAGTGGGGTGCTGCATCTGGCTCACACCCGCTTGTAAAAGCCGATTGTGCACATCTTTTCTCAACTCTGCATCCAATCATGTCATTTGGTAGCTTGAAATTGGGTGTGGAGGGAGTATTGACCCCATGGATTTGTTTTGGTTTTTTCTTTCTGAAGAGCTAATTGTTAAAATGTTAAGAGCATATCGCTGGAGATGTATCACTGACAGAAGAGACAGGTAAATGCAATTGCCATTTATCTGCTCCTTTAGTAGGGCTCTTCTTATGCCCTGGTACGCTGAAACACAATTGCATAGGGCATATATATCCCCTCTGAATTTCCACAGCGTGGTCAATTTGAAGTGAAAACACATTATATTAGTAGTTAGACCCAATTCTGTTTGGCTGCGCATTCAAAATCCTGCACCATATTAACCTGTACAAGTTCATAATCACCTTTGATCCTACCATTCCAATAAACTGTTATTTTCATTATAGAACTTGTGCTAAATTTCTGCCTGTATTACTGAAAATTATTGAAATTTCTCATGCAGTATTCAAGAAGGTCTATAATCATGAACAGCATTAGACCTATGCTCAGCTCTCTCACGAATTACCTCCTCAGTAAATTTGTTATTATGCAACCGGAAAGCATCTATAGCTTTCAGACTCTAATCGGCACAGAACTTTTAGCATCCAGCCTGATTACCCAGCCTTCCCACAGTTTTCCTGAACTGGTTAAAAGGGCTCTATCAAGTCCTTGTTATCAATTATTTTCTTTCTTTCTCTCTTTTTATTTCACAGTGTATTCAATGTTTCCTTCGGTTTGGAAGAAAAAAATATGGAGCCCTTTACCAAATAAAGTGTTTTTACTATAGTTCAAGTACATTCAAGTATACTTAAAAGTTACATTTATTTTATTTCAACTTATATAATTCCTTATTTAAAATTATGTGTGTGTGGGGAGGGTGGATAGATTCTACTAATTCATTAATTAAACTGTCTGATTCCCTTTTATTTTCCAATCTCCTCTTACTTAATTTTGAAATTGTTTCTTTATATTTAGAGCTCTTTTTGTGAACCTCTGAGTAATGTATAGTCACTAAATAACTTTACTCACATTTTCAGTTCAAAAAGATTTTGTTTTCCTTTTTAATTATCTGTGCCTCAGTTTTCCCATTTATACATGTACTATCCTTTAGAAATTGTTAAATGTTTGCATATCCCAAACACATGTATACTGATTCTTAGAATGTGAATGGAGGACTTATTAGGAAGTAACTTATTAGGAAAAAAATTATTTTTAAAAAACTAATTATCAGTATTTGAGGAAATTAAGACTATATTCTCATAGAAGCTATTTCTTGATAGTTTTTGTCACTCAATCATAGAAATCTAAAAAAACATAATGTTATAAATTTCATAAAAGTAACTATTTAGGGGTTAAGGCTTGGGCTTATAACCCTTCCTTTTCTCTAATATTTCAAATCTACTAGTTTCTTAAGAATTGTGTGTTTGTTTATATTTTGAGAGACATGCAAGGGAAAAATTTTTAAAAACCCATCTTCTACACTTTGAAGATAGAATAACATGCTCTGAATTTCAATATTGATCTGCTTTTCCTGCTTTAAAATCCTTTTGTGTTTCAAGCTATCTATGCCTGCTTTAGCTTAGTTATATAGGGCATAATGCAGAGCTTCATGACTTAAAGTAGCTTAGAAAAAGAAGGAGAGGCAGTATAACAACAGGTAAAAACACTGGTTGTGTTTTGTTTTATTTCTCTTGAAAACCATAATTTTTAAATGATTAAAATACATTCAACCAAATGTCTGATTCAAATTGTTTGGGGAGATATGAGTAAGTGAGTGCTGAATGGTCATGTTTTTGTCTAGCTTCTAGTGGTTACATGCATACATCTCAAAAGGTAAATCTTACTTTAGAAAGTATTTGGTTCAGTTAAGCACTTTTGAATACCCAGGATAAATACAAGTGTGTTTTTAGAGGTTTGAACTTCAGAATATCCAGGCAAATAATGATATTATATACAAGTATACTAATTGAATACTGATGTTGGGCAATGTATTGTAAAATTTTTTATAAGAACTCATAAAAATTGATACAGGAATTAGGGAATACATGAAAGAAACCAAGCCTATGAAAATGCTTCTTGGGGCAAAATTTGTACAAACTAGATATTAAGAAAGTATAGAGAATCACAGAGAAGAAGAAATGACCAGAAAAAAGAAAAAACAAACAAACTTGTATTTATAGAAAATACAATCTTTCATAAAAAGTATAATGAATTATTGACATTCTTGTTTAAAACACTGGGCATATCAGTAATACATCATGCAAGCTCCTAAGTATAGCCGTGTGCTGATCTTCTCTTTGATTTAATAGGTGAAAGTTAACTCTGCCGTTAATGTAGAGGGTGAGGATAAAATGAGGGGGAACCGGCTAGCCTCATCCCTAGGTTTTCCAACCTAGGTATGATATCTTCACCATATTAAAAAATATTATAGTTAGAAATTAATTGATTTAATATTATTACTTCACAACATTCTACTTTAATCCTCAGAACTTTGCTTTAGACTTTTCAAGTCATACTATTGATGAGTGCTTCCCAACTTTTGTCTACCTAATAAGTTGGATATCATCGTTATGACTGAAAGCAAGGGAATACTTTGTTTTTCTTATGATGTTTATAGTTTTATTTTATTTAATGTTTTAATTTGTAAATCGTGCAAAAAAATTTCAGAGAGAAATGAAGACAGTTCAGTAGTATGGCATAGAAAGTTAGGATTTTTGTCATTTTTATTAAAGTATAGTGGATTTACAATATTATATTAGTTTCAAGTGTACAACCTAGAGATTCAATATTTTTGTAGTTTATACTCCATTTAAAGTTATTACAAAAAAAGTCTATATTTTCCTGTGCTGTACAATATGGTCTTGTTGCTTACTTATTTTATACATTGTAGTTTGTGTCTCTAAATCCCATACCCCATCTTCTCCTCTCCCCCTTCCTTCACTCCACTAGTAACCACTAGTTTGTTCTCTAAATATATGTCTGTTTTGTTACATACAGTTGTTTGTTTTATTTTTTAGATTCCACATATAAGTGATAACATAAAGCATTTATCTTTTTCTATCTGATGTATTTCACTAAGCATAATACTCTCTGGGTTCATCCATGTTGTTGCAAATGGCAGAATTTCACTCCTTTTTATGACTGAGTAGTATCCTATTATATATATAAATATATATGTGTGTATATATATATATAATGTCTTCTTTATGTATCTGTTGATGGACACTTGGGTCGCTTTAATATCTTGTCTATTATAAATAATGCTGCTATGAACATTGGGGTGCATATATCTTTTCATATTAGTGTTTTCATTTTTTTCGGATATATACCCAGCAATGGAATTGCTGGATCATATGGCAGTTCTATGTTTAGTTATCTGAGGAAACTCCATAATGTTTTCCATAGTGTCTGCACCAATGTGCAATACCACTAACAGTGTACTAGGGTTCCCTTTTCTCCACATCCTGGCCAACATTTGTTATTTGTAGATATTTTGATAACAGCCATTTTGATGGGTATGAGGTGATATCTCATTGTGGTTTTTGCTTCAAGAATTCACATGTCATCCTTGGGCAGGAGCCATGCTAATCTTCTCTGTATTGTTCCAATTATAGTATATGTGCTGCCAAAGCAAGCACTCTCATTGTGATTTTGATTTGCATTTCTCTCATGATTAGTGATGTTGAGCATTTTTTCATGTGCCTGTTGCCCATCTGTATATCTTCTTTGGAATAATGTCTATTCAGGCCTTCTGCCCATTGTTTTTTTTTTAATTGAGTCATATGAGCTGTTTATATGTTTTGGATATTAACCAATTATCAGTCATATCATTTGCAAATATCTTCTCCCATTCAGTAGGTTGTCTTTTTGTTTTGTCAATGGTTTCCTTTGCTATGCAAAAGCTTTTAAGTTTAATTAGGTCCCATTTGGTTATTTTTGCTTTTATTTCTTTTGCCTTAGGAGACAGATCCAAAAAAATATTGCTACGATTTATGTCAAAGAGTGTCCTGCATACATTCTCTTATAGGAATTTTATGTTTTAAGGTCTTACATTTAGGTCTTGACTCCATCTCGAGTTTATTTTTATATATGGTGTGAGGAAATGTTCTAATATCATTCTTTTACATGTAGCTGTCTAGTTTTCCCAGAATCACTTATTGTCTTTTCTCCATTGTATATTCTTGCCTCCTTTGTCATAGATTAATTGGGAATAAGTGTGTGGGTATTTTCCTGTGCTCTCTATTCTGTTCCACTGAGCTATATGTCTGTTTTTGTGCTAGTACCATGCTGTTTTGATTACTACTGCTTTGTAGTATAATCTGAAGTCAGGGAGCATGATACCTCCAGCTTTGTTCCTTTTTCTCAATATTGCTTTAGTAATTCAGGGTCTTTAGTGGTTCCATATAACTTTTCAGATTATTTTTTCTAGTTCTGTGGAAAATGCCTTGGGTATTTTAATAGGGATTGCATTAAATCTATAGATTGCTTGGGTAGTATGGACATTTTAACAATATTAATTCTTCCAGTCCAAGAACATGAGATATCTTTCCATTTCTTCATATCATTTTCAAATTTCTTCATCAGAGTTTTATAGTTTTCAGAGTATAGGTCTTTCACCTCCTTGGTTACGTTTTTTCCTAGGTATTTTATTCTTTTGATGTGATTATAAATGGGATTGTTTCCTTAATTTTTCTTTCTGGTAGTTCATTATTAGTGTAGAGAAAAGCATCAGATTTCTGTATATTAATCTTGTATCTTGCAACTTTACTGAATGTATTTATTAGTTTTAATAACTTTTTTGGTGACTTCAGAGTTTTCTATATAAAGTGACATGTCATCTGCAAATAGTGACAATTTTACCTCCTCTCTTCCAATTTGGATGCATTTCATTTCTTTTTCTTGTCTAATTGCTGTGCTAAGCCTTCCAATATTATGTTAAATAGAAGTGGTGAGGGTGGACATCCTTGTCTTGCTCCTGATTTTAGAGGAAATGCTTTTAGCTTTTCAGCACTAAGTATTATGTTAGCTGTGGGTTTTTCATAGACGGCCTTTATTGTGTTGAGATTTGTTCCCTCTATACCAACTTTGATGAGAGCTTTTATCATAAATGGATGTTGAATTTTGGCAAGTGCTTTTTCTGTGTCTATTGAGATGATTATGCGATTTTTATCCTTCCTTTTGTTAACATGGTGTATCACATTGATTGGTTTGCAAATATTGAACCAACCTTGTGTCCCTGGAATAAATCCCACTGGATCATGGTGTATGATCCTTTTTTTATAGTTTTGAATTAGATTTGCTAATATTTTTTCGAGAATTTTTGCATCTATATTCATTATTGAGATATTGGCCTGTAATTTTGTTTTTTTCTAATGTCTTTGTCTGGTTTTGGTATTAGGATAATGTTGGCCTCATAGAATGAATTTGGGAGTGTTTGACCCTCTTCAGTTTTTTGGAAGGTTTTGAGAAGGATAGGTATGCTCTTCTTTATGCATTTGGTAGAATTCCCCAGTGAAGCTATCCAGTTCTGTGCTTTTGTTTGCTGGGAGTGTTTTAATTACAAATTCAATTTCATTACTAGGGGTAGGTCTGTTCAGATTGGCTATTTCTTCTTGATTCAGTCTTGGAAAGTTGGATATTTCTAGAAATTTGTCCATTTCTTATATGTTGTCCAATTTGTTTAAGACTTTTTTTAATCCCTGTGGTATCTTATTTGTCCTCTTTCATTTCTTATATTGTTTATTTGAGCCCTCTCTCTTTTTTCTTGGTGAACTTGTCCAAATGTTTATCAATTTTGTTTTTTCTTTTCAAAGAATCAGCTCTTGGTTTCATTTATCTTTTCTTTTTTCTTTCTTTTTTTTGGGGGGGGTCTCTATTTTATTTATTTCTTCTCTGATCATTATTATTTCATTCTTTCTGCTGACTTTTGGCTTTGTTTGTTCTTCTTTTTCAAGTTCCTTTATATACTAATAGGCTAGGATTTTTATTTGAGAGTTTCCTTGTTTCTTGATGTAGGCCTGTATCATTATAAACTTCCCTCTCATTTTATCTCAGTTGCTTTTGCTGCATCCCACAGATTTTGGACAGTTGTGTTCCTATTTTCGTTTGTCTTGAGGTATTTTCTGATTTCCTCTTTGACTCAAATTTTTTCCAGTAGCATGTTTTTTAGCCTCCATGTGTTTGTGCTTTTACTATTTTTCTTTGTGTAAAAGATTTCTATTGTTGTGATCAGAAATAATGCTTGATATAATTTCTATCCTTTTAAACTTGTTGAGACCTTTGGTGGCCTTGCATGTAATCACTCCTGGAGAATGCTCCACATGAGTTTGAAAAGAATGTGTACTCTGCTGTCTTTAGGTGGAGTGTCCTTTAGATATCTATTAGCCTGACTAGTCTCTTGTGTCATTTAAGACCACTGATGCCTTATTGGCTTTCTGTCTTTGATGTAAGACATTGATGTAAGTGGGGTGTTGAAGTACCCTGCTACTATTTATTATAGTCAGTTTATCCCTTTATGTCTTTATTATTTGCTCTATATATTTAGGTGCTCCTGTATTGGGTGTATATATATTGATGAGTATAATATCTTCTTCTTGTATTGATCCCTTTATCATTATATAATGTCCTTCTTTGTCTCTTGTTATAGATTTTGTTTTTAAAGTCTTTTCTGTATCATGTGAGTATTGCTACCCCCACTTTCTTGTCATTGCCATTTGTATGAAATATTTTTTTCCAGCTTCTCACTTTTGCCTGTGTGTGTCTTTATTTCTGAAGTGAGTATCTTGTAGGCAGCATGTAGATGAGTCTTCTTTTTTTTTTTTTTTTTTTTTAAGAAATGTGTTGTTGTTGTTTTAACTTTGGGTTTATTTATTTACTTATTCATTTATGGCTGTGTTGGGTCTTCATTTCTGTGCGAGGGCTTTCTCTAGTTGTGGCAAGTGGGGGCTGCTCTTCATCGCGGTGCACGGGCCTCTCATTATCGCAGCCTCTCTTGTTGCGGAGCACAGGCTGCAGACACGCAGGCTCAGTAATTGTGGCTCATGGGCCCAGTTGCTCTGTGGCATGTGGGATCTTCCCAGACCAGGGCTCGATCCCGTGTCCCCTGCATTGGCAGGAAGATTCTCAACCACTGAGCCACCAGGGAAGCCCCCGTCTTCTTTTTTACCCAATCAGCCACCCTGTGTCTTTTGATTAGAGCATTTAGTCCATTGACATTTAAAGTAATGATTCATAGTTATGTACTTATTGCTATTTTATTTCTTGTTTTCTGTTGTTTTTGTAGTTCTTCACTGTTCTTTTCTTCTTTTAGTTTCCTCCCTTGTGGTTTGATGCTTTTCTTTAGTGGTATGCTTGTATTCCTTTCAACCTTGTTTTTGTGTATCTATTATAGGTTTTTGATTTGTGGTTACCATGGGGTTTGTACATGTTGACCTATAACTATATCTATTTGTTTTAAACTGGTAGTCCTTCAAGTTCAAACACTTTCTAAAAGGTCTACATTTTTTACTCCCTGCTCCCACATTTTGTGCTTTTGATGTCAGACTTTACATCTTCATGTTTATTCCTTTACTTATTATGTAGTTATACTTGATTTTACAGTTTTTGTCTTTTAATTTTTGTACTAGCTCATTTAAATCATTGATCCTCATTCTTTACTATATATTTGCCTTTACTAGTGGCATTTTTTTCCCTTTCCTACTTATTTCTTGTTCTTGCTTCTTATATCTTGTTATAGCCTTTTCTTTTCCACCTTGAGAAGACCTTTTAACATTTCTTTTCAGGTCAGTTTAGTATTGATGAACTTTTTCATTTTTGTTTGTCTGAAAAGTTTTTAACTCTCCTTCTATTCTAAATTATACTCTTGCTAGGTAGAGTATCTTAGGTTGCAGGTTTCTCCCTTTTAGCACTTTGAATATATCATGCCACTCCCTTCTAGTCTTCAAACTTTCTGCAGCAAAATCAGCTGTTAGCCTCATGGGGTGTTGCTTGTATATGTCTCTGTTTTTCTCTTGCTGCCTTTAGATTTTTTTTCTTTATCTTTAACTTTTCCATTTTAATTATATGTCTTAATGTGGGTCTATTTGGGCTCATCTTTTTTGGGACCCTCTGTGCTTTTTGTACCTAGATATCTGTTTCCTTCTTCAGGCTTATGAAATTCCAGCCATAATTTCATTAAATACATTTTTGATCCCCTTCACTTTCTCTTTTCCTTCTGGGACCCATAAAATGTGAATGTTTGTGTACTCGATGTTATCCCAAAGATCCCTTAAACTGTTCTAATTTTTTAAATTTGTTTTTCTTTTTGCTGTTCTGACTGGGTGATTTCCATTATTTTATCTTCCAGATCACTTATGCATTCTTCTGTATCACCTAGTCTGCTTTTCATTCCTTGTAGTGTGTTTTTCATTTCAGTTATTCTTCAGTTATAACTAGTACTTTTTTATTTTTTAGTTCCTTGTTAAACTTCTCACTGTGCTCATCTATTATTTTCCCTAATTCAGTTAGCATTCTTATTACTAATGCTTTGAATTCTTTACTGGTAAATTGTTTATTTCTGTTTCATTATTTGCTTTTCCAGGGGTTTTCTCTTTCTCTTTCAATTGAGACAAATTCTTCTCATTTTTCTTATCTTTCTCTGTCTCTGAAATTAAGTGAAACAGTTACCTATGGTGGTCTTGAAGGGTGTCCTTATGTTGGAGCATCCCTATATAGTTTACATGTGCCCAGTGGCTTTGGTGGGAGAGCTGGATTTGATGAGAACACAAGTCACGTCTTTCCTCGTGGTGTGCTGGCAGCTATTGCCTTGGTAGGAGGTGGAGCTGGAGATGGAGGCGTACCGCCAGACTCAGGTGTGAAGTGGCACTTTCCCTCTGCTCAGTGGCCTTCACAACCCTATCAGGGGTAGGGTCGGGTCTCAAGTTGCTGGAGCAGAAATGCTGAGGGTTGGGTCCAAGCTAGCTCAGTTCTCTTTTAGTGTGTGCTCTTCCCCCTCCCAGTACTGGCACCCTCATCCCAGAAGGAAGCAGTGCTGGAGCAAGAGGAGCTGGTATTGATGTGAAAACTCAGTCTCCGTGCACTGATGCTAAATTGAATCTCAGAGACAGAGTTTTGGGTGAAGTAGAAAAAAGTAGCCTTATTGCTTTGCCAGGCAAACGGGGACACAGAGAGCTCGTGTCCTCAAAAACTGTCCCCACCCAGGGGGATTTGGTGAGGAGTTATTTGGCAATGGTTCAAGGGCCGGGTTGCTGATAAGGATCAGGGTGTGTGCAGCGCCTGCATTCCTTTAATCTGGCCTCAGGCAACTCCTAATCAGCTTCTGTGGTTCTTGATGTTATCAAATGTGACCTTCTCTCTGGAATGAAGAATGCTTCATCAAGTAGTTAACATCTTCCATTTGTTGGGATTTTTAGTTCTGTAGAAAAGCTCAAACATATTATTATGTGTATCCATTGAGGTAGAACCAGGATCCTGCCCAAGGCTGCACTGTTGTTTCTTGGCTGCGCCTACCTTGTCTCTGCATCCCCTCCCTTCCCTGACTGGCAACTGTTTGAACCTGCCCTCTGGAACTCAGGGAAGGTCATGGAGGCTGAAGTCTGTTTCCTACAAAGAAGAAACGGGGGACACAGAAAGGCTTCCATGCCCAGGAGCCCCACAGGGTCCTGCTCAGTTTCACTACTGGGCATTTGGTGAGGGTTGGGGTGAAGGCTGTACTGGTTGGGATGCCATCAGAGATCCACACTGCCTCTGGTATGCCTCCTCTGCAATTGCCAGTAGTGGCTGCCCCCTCCCTGCTCAGAACTGCTTACAGTTTGAGCTGCTTCAGTGTCTCATGGCTGAGCTTTCTCCTCAGTTGTCACAGCATTCATTTCACTGTGGGACTGCAACACAAGGCCAGCAGGGCTGGAGTGTTTGTCAGCCCAGGCTGGGGTGCACGCTGGGTCCATCACAGGAAATCAGTCATTTACTCACAGGGTTTCAATCCACCCTCTCCACCCTGTTTCAGGAGCAAGAAAGCCTTCATGCACTCCTCACAAGTGGAATCTAGGCTTCTCACAGTACTCCTGTTAGTCCACCAGCCCTCCAGTCAGCCAAGGGTGATCGTCTTCCCTTTGTCAGACCCCAGGACTGTGGCACCCAGTATGTGGCTTGAACCATTCACTCCCCAGGAAGGTTCTCTGCCCATGTAATCTCCTTTTTCTTCTGAGTCCCATCCCAGGGGCACAGATTGTGACCTGATTGGTTTTCTTCCCTTCTGATCCAATTCCATGTGGATCTTTCTTATAGCCTAGGTTGCGCAGAAGTCTTTCTGCCAGACTCCACTTAGTTTTCAATGAGAATTGTTCCACATGTAGATATATTTTTGATGTGTTCCTGGGAGTAGGTGAGTTTTATGTCCTCCTACTCTGTCATCTTAATTTGACACTGGGAATGATTTTACATATGTTAGTAGGCCCTTTTAAACTATTAGTGACTTCTTATATATGAACCTAGGCCAAACCACTGTAAAAATTCATGGGCTCACAACGTATCTTAGATTTCACATCTTAAGCTCAGAGCTCAGAACTTGGCCTATAATCTTGGTAGCCACATCTGTGTACCAAGTTGATTTTACCTCATCAGAGAGTGAGTGACTGAACTGTGTTCAGTACTGTAATTACAGCTTTGAGCAGGCATGTCCTTCCTGTACAAGGCTATTTAGCAAAAAGCACTGAGCAGAGAGACAGGGTCACCTACTGAGATAAGCAAATATCAAGTAAAAGGTACTGACTGGATCAAATGCTAATCTTTGCTGAGATCTTGTTTCTTGAATATTTTTGTAACTTCATTAATTCCTGCATAAAAAATGTTATTTGTATACTACAAGAACACTCTTCTGGGTACTGGTAAAGAATAAAAAGACGAATAAGACATGGTTCATGTCCCTAGGGAACATAAATAGAAATAAATAGAGGTAAGCATTAGCAAGTAGTGTAATTAGACAGGTATAATTTTGGTAAGCCATCTATACAGAAGAAATTAGAAAAAGACATTAAGACTAAACGTTCTATGCTAAGTGTTATGCTAATTATGTATCAAGAACAATACTTAAGAAGGGAGTGGTAGGACATATTTAAAGTGATGAAAGGGAAAAACCTACAACCAAGATTACTCTACCAAGCAAGGATCTCATTCAGATTTGATGGAGAAATTAAAACCTTACAGACAAGCAAAAGTTAAGAGACTTCACCACGACCAAACCAGCTTTAAAACAAATGTGAAAGGAACTTCTCTAGGCAGGAAACACAAGAGAAGGAAAAGACTCACAATAACAAACCCAAAACAATTAAGAAAATGGTAATAGGAACATACATATCGATAATTACCTTTAATGTAAATGGATTAAATGCTCCAACCAAAAGACACAGACTGGCTGAATGGATACAAAAACAAGACCCATATATATGCTGTCTACAAAGACCCACTTCAGAGCTAAGGACACATACAGACTGAAAGTGAGGGGATGGAAAAAGATATTCCATGCAAGTGAAAATCAAAAGAAAGCTGGAGTAGCAATTCTCATATCTGACAAAATAGACTTTAAAACAAAGACTATTACAGGAGACCAAGAGGAACACTACATAATGATCAAGGGATCGATCCAAGAGGAAGGTATAACAATTGTAAATATTTATGCACCGAACATAGGAGCACCTCAATACATAAGGCAAATACTAACAGCCATAAAAGGGGAAATCGACAGTAACACAATCATAGTAGGGGACTTTAACACCCCACTTTCCCCAATGGACAGATCACTCAAAGTGCAAATAAATAAGGAAACACAAGCTTTAAAAGACACATTAGATCAGATAGACTTAATTGATATTTATAGGACATTCCATCTAAAAACAACAGAATACACTGTGTTCTCAAGTGCTCATGGAACATTCTCCAGGATAGATCATATCTTGGGTCACAAATCAAGCCTCAGTAAATGTAAGAAAATTGAAATCGTATCAAGTGTCTTTTCCGACCACAACGCTATGAGACTAGATATCAATTACAGGAGAAAAACTGTAAAAAATACAAACACATGGAGGCTGAACAATATGCTACTAAATAACCAAGAGATCACTGAAGAAATCAAAGAGGAAATCAAAAAATACCTAGAAACAAATGACAATGAAAACACGACAACCCAAAACCTATAGGATGCAGCAGAAGCAGTTCTAAGAGGGAAGTTTATAGCAGTACAATCCTACCTCAAGAAACAAGAAAAATCTCAAACAACATAACCTTCCACCTAAAGCAATTAGAGAAAGAAGAACATAAAAAACCCAAAGTTAGCAGAAGGAAAGAAATCATAAACATCAGATCAGAAATAAATGAAAAAGAAATGAAGGAAACATAACAAAGATCAATAAAACTAAAAGATGTTTCTTTGAGAAGATAAACAAAATCCATAAACCATTAGCCAGACTCAACAGGAAAAAAAAGAAGACTCAAATCAACAGAATTAGAAATGAAAAAGGAGAAGTAACAACTGTCACTGCAGAAATACAAAGGAGCATGAGAGACTACTACAAGAAACTATATGCCAACAAAATGGACAACCTGGAAGAAATGGACAAATTCTTAGAAAAGTACAAACTTCCAAGACTGAACCCGGAAGAAATAGAAAATAGGAACAAACCAATCACAAGCACTGAAATTGAAAGTGTGATTAAAAATCTTCCAACAAACAAAAGCCCAGAACCAGATGGCTTCACAGGCAAATTCTATCAAACATTTAGAGAAGATCTAACACCTATCCTTCTCAAACTCTTCCAAAATATAGCAGAGGGAGGAATACACCCAAATTCATTCTACAAGGCCACCATCACCCTGATAGCAGAACTAGACAAAGATGTCACAAAAAAAGAAAACTACAGACCAGTATCACTGATGAATATAGATGCAAAAATCCTCAAGAGAATACTAGCAAACAGAATCCAACAGCACATTAAAAAGATCATATACCATGATCAAGTGGAGTTTATCCCAGGAATACAAGGATTCTTCAATATATACAAATCAATCAATGTGATACACCATATTAACAAACTGAAGGATAAAAACCATGTGATTATCTCAATAGATGGAGAAAAGGCTTTTGACAAAATTCAACACCCATTTATGATAAAAACTCTGCAGAAAGTGGGCATAGAGGGAACCTACCACAACATAATAAAGGTCATATATGACAAACCAAGAGACAACATCGTTCTCAATGGTGAAAAACTGAAAGCATTTCCTCTAAGACCAGGAACAAGACAAGGTTGCCCACTCTCACGGCTATGATTCAACATAGTTTTGAAACTTTTAGCCACAGCAATCAGAGAAGAAAAAGAAATAAAAGGAATCCAAATCAGAAAAGAAGAAGTAAAACTGTCACTGTTTGCAGATGGCATGATACTATACATAGGGAATCCTAAAGATGCTACTAGAAAACTACTAGAGCTAATCAATGAATTTGGTAAAGTAGCAGGATACAAAATTAATGCACAGAAATCTCTTGCATTCCTATACACTAACGATGAAAAATCTGAAAGAGAAATTAAGGAAACATTCCCATTTACCACTGCAACAAAGAGAATAAAATACCTAGGGATAAACCTTCCTATGGAGACAGAAGACCTGTATTCAGAAAACTATAAGACACTGATGAAAGTAATTAAAGATGATACAAACAGATGGAGAGATATACCACGTTCTTGGATTGGAAGAATCAACATTGTGAAAATGACTATACTACCCAAAGCAATCTGTAGATTCTATGCAATCCCAATCAAGATACAAATGACATTTTTCACAGAACTAGAACACAAAATTTCACAATTTGTATGGAAACACAAAAGACCCCGAATAGCCAAAGCAATCTTGAGAAAGAAAAACGGAGCTGGAGGAATCAGACTCCCTGATTCCAGACTATACTACAAAGCTACAGTCATCAAGACAGTATGGTACTGGCACAAAAACAGAAATATAGATCAATGGAACAGGAGTGAAAGCCCAGAGATAAACCCACGCACATATGGTCCCCTTATCTTTGATAAAAGAGGCAAGAATATACAGTTGAGAAAAGACAGCCTCTTCACTAAGTGGTGCTGTGAAAACTGGACAGCTACATGTAAAAGAATGAAATTAGTACACTCCCTAACACCATACACAAAAATAAACTCAAAATGGATTAAAGACCTAAATGTAAGGCTAGACACTGTAAAACTCTTAGAGGAAAACATAGGCAGAACACTCTATGATGTAAATCACAGCAAGATCATTTTTGACCCACCTCCTAGAGGAATGGAAATAAAAACAAAACCAAATGGGACCTAATGAAACTTAAAAGTGTTTGCACAGCAAAAACCATAAACAAGATGAAACAAGACGAAAAGACAACACTCAGAGGGTTGTCTGAGGACAACCCTCTCCTCAGAATGGGAGAAAATATTTGCAAATGAAGCAACTTACAGTGGATTAATCTCCAAAATATACAAGCAGCTCATGCAGCTCAATATCACAAAAACAAACCACCCAATCCAAAAATGGGCAGAAGACCTAAATAGACATTTCTCCAAAGAAGATATACAGATTGCCAACAGACACATGAAAGAATGCTCAACATCACTAATCATTAGAGAAATACAAATCAAAACCACAATGAGGTATCACACCACACTGGTCAGATTGGCCATCATTAAATTATCTACAAACAATAAATGCTGGAGAGGGTGTGGAGAAATGGGAACCCTCTTGCACTATTGATGGGAATGTAAATTGATACAGCCACTGTGGAGAACAGTGTGGAGGTTCCTTAAAAAACTAAAAATAGTACTACCATACAACCCAGCAATCCCACTACTGGGCATATACCCTGAGAAAACCATAATTCAAAAAGAGTCATGTACCACAATGTTCATTGCAGCACTATTTACAATAGCCAGGACATGGAAGCAACCTAAGTGAATGGAAGCAACAGATGAATGGATAAGGAAGATGTGGCACATATATACAATGGAATATTACTCAGCCATAAAAAGAAACAAAACTGAGTTATTTATAGTGAGGTGGATGGACCTAGAGTCTGTCATACTGAGTGAAGTAAGTCAAAAAGAGAAAAATAAATACCTATGCTAACACATAATATGGAATCTAAAAAAAAAAAAATGGTTCTGATGAATCTAAGGACAGGACAGGAATAAAGACGCAGCGGGTAGAGAATGGACTTGAGGACATGGTGAGGGGGAAGGGTAGACTGGGACGAAGTGAAAGAGTAGAATTGACATATATACACTACCAAATATAAAATAGCTAGCTAGTGGGAAGCAGCTGCATAGCACAGGGAGATCACCTCGGTGCTTTGTCACCACCTGGAGGGTGGCATAGGGAGGGTGGGAGGGAGGCACAAGAGGGAGGGGATATGGGGATATATGAATGCATATAACTGATTCACTTTGTTATACAGCAGAAACTAACACAACATTGTAAAGCAATTATACTTCAATAAATATGTTTTAAAAATTTTAAAAAATCTTTATTGGAATAGGCAACACTTTTCCTACTGTATTTCCCCACCACCTTTATCTTGAATATATTGCCTCTGTATGTTGGTCTGTTTCTGGCCTCTCTATTCTGCTCCTTTGATCTATTTTATGTGCATATACCAATAACAAACTGTCGTAATCACAACAGCTCTGGTCTTGATATATGGTAATGTTAAGTCCTTAGCTTCTGTTCTTATCTTGCCTTGGCTATTCTTAACCTTTCTTATTTCTACATAAATTTTAGAATCAATTTTCCCATATTCCCAAAAAAGACTCCTGGGACTTTTGGGCAATTTCATTCACTATATAGATCAGTTTGAGGAAAATTCACACTTTTGATATGCAATATTCAATTCAAAACATAATGATCCCTCCATTTATTAGTCTTTTAATTTGTTTCATCATATTGTGTAGTATTCTCTATAGGAGCCTTGAAGGTGTTTCCTTAGATATATACTCCTCCATATCTGATGTATTATGCTGCTAGTATAAATGGCATATTTTGTTTATTAATTTTATTTATTTGTTTTTTTAATATAGAAATACATCATTTTATGTTAATAAATTCAGTGATTTTGCTAGTTTCACTTACTGATTTTCATAATTTTTATATTGATTATTTCATATTTTTTATATATGCAATCAGATCATCCATGAATAATGAAAGTTTTATTTCTTCCTTCCCCACACTTATAACTTTTATTTCTTCAGTTATTTCAAAAGTTTGGTCCTTAGGGACAATGTTGAACAGCAGTGGTGCTGGGAAGTACATCTGTCTTCTTCCAGATCTCAGAGGGAAATCATTCAGTATTTTACCATTAAGTTTGATGTTTTCTCTGGGGTTTTTATAGATACTTATCAGACTGAGAAAGTTCTCTTCTCTGTCTCTCTCTCTCTCTCTGTTTTTTTTTTTTTTTCCTAAGTTTTTTTTTCCTAAGTAATCATTAAAGAGTGTTACATTTTTCCAAGTTCATTTTCTGCACTTATTGAGATTATATTTTCCTCCCCTCATATTAACATTTGTCTATTATGTCTTCATTTATTCTTTTACATTTAGGTTTCTCAATCATAGTTTTTTAACGTTTCTTTCAAACAACATATAAAGACTTTTTTGATATAATACATGAATTTTTCTTTTACCATTGAATTAATTTATATTTATTGATGTGACATATGTTTGTGATTCTGTTATGTTGTCTGCTCTGTTTTTAATGCTTCTGTTTTCAATATTTTGTTATTTTTGTTTTATTTTCCTCATATCTGTTTGTTTATAATTTTGATTTGTGTGTTTGTGTGTGTGAGCACTTGCACGCATATATGTGTCTGTGTGTGCCTGTTTTCCCTCAGCTAATTTAGAAAGTTTATAATGGGTTTTTTAAGATTAGCTATTATATCAAAGACATTTAGTAGTATACATAATATTCTGAGTTAAGAGCCTTTGTTTTTCAATGCCAGCTACCACTTGACCACTGTACTGATTACTGTTTTCTTATCTTTAATTTTTCCTAGTTTCCTCTTATAATTTGATGAAATAGATTAAAAGCATTACTTCTTGATTTATTTGTATATTTAATGCCTATTGGTTTTCCTTAAGGAAAGTTTAAAAAATGAATGCATCTAAACTCTTTGCATCTGTATTAGTTTCCTATTGTTGCTTTAACAAATTACCACAAACTTAGCAGTTTAAAACACTGCAAGTTTTTATTATAACTCTGGATTCTAGAAATCCAAAGTCAGTCTTACTGAGCTAAAGTCAAGATGTCAGCAGGGCTGGTTCCTCCTGGGATCTAGGAGAGATTCCATTTCCTTGCCTTTTTCAAGTTCTAGAAGCTGTCCACATTCCTTCACTCATGACCCCCTTCCATCCAGCAATTGTATCACTCCAAATTTGCTTCCATCATTCCATGTCCTTCTTTGTCATTACCTTCCTCTTATAAGACCCTTGTGACTATATTGAACCTACCTGGATAATCCAGGAAAATCTCCCCATCTCAAGATCCTTAATTTGATCACATCTGTAAATCCCCCGTTCTACCTTTTGTCATGTAATATGACACATTGACAGGTTTCTACATCTTTGGAGGGGATAGTCATTATTCTAGGTACCATGCCATCTTTCCTTTTTTTTTTTCCCTTAATGTTTTCTTTTCAAGTATTTTTATATGGTTTATTTTCAAACATTTATCTCTGTTGGGGAAAGTCATCGAGAGAACATGACTGCTGATTTACCTGGGCAATCAGTGGCTCCTCTCTCCCTCCCCGGTCCTTGGAATTTACATTCTGCTCAACATTTTCACAGTGGGAGCCATTTTCAAGGTCGCAGCTCTCAGAGAGCAATGTGTTGTTGAGACCATCTGGACAGTAAACATGACTAAACCCAGTTAAGGCCTCGACACAAACTTTTAACATTCTGGCAGGCAGATGCGGAGATCTACTTGTTTCACAACTGCCCAAGACAAACCTCATATGGAAATTCCCTTGCTTATTAAAGCGGCCACCTACAGATTCAAAGTAGTCTGCCTAATTTTTTGGTCTCTTCTTGCCCTCCATGTATGGAAGCTAGTTTCAGATTTCACCCAGGAAACTCATGAGGTTGGGAACTAACAACCTCTTGTAATCCTATTTTTCCAGTTGTTCCATCTTACATTTTATGTAAATTCAGTGTGTTTTTTAATGTCTTAATTAGTAAAATTCAATTTGAGAAGTTTATGTTTGTTTTCTCCAAGAAGGTCTCACTAGTGCTATATTTTCTTGGTGATTTTTTTGTGTTTGAGGATGCAGGCTATAGCTTTTATTATGAATGTCAGTGTGGTTGGTACATTACTGCTGGGTCAAATTTTCTTCAAAATTTCAGAGTTATTGATCTAATGTATTCTGCATTTGAATTAGTGGAGAAGTCTGAAGATACCCTGATCTTTTTCCAATTGTAAGTGACTTTGCAAAATTTCTTCATCCTTGAATTTCAATTACTTAATCAAGATATATTTCATTATTGATAGTTTTATATCAAATTTTTCTCCTAGAAAATGTTATGTACTTTCATCTTAATTTCCAATTCTTCCTGTATTTCAGGAAAGTTTTCCTCTCTCTCTGAAAACATGTACATTTTATTAATGAATTTGCTCCTACAGGGAAACCAGTTATCCTTGGGTTGATCATCTTTGCCTTCCACACCCATAGTCTTTTCATTATTTGCTTTAATCACTGTTTTATCCTTTGCCTTTATTCTGAATATATTTTTTCCTGTTTGTCAGACATTTTCACCTGTCTATTCTCCTTTCTGCATTTAATATATTTACTAATTCAGTAATAGTGTACTATTGGCCCTATATTTGTCTACTCCCTCTTCAATCTCCCTTTTCATGTCTTCTCTTGTTTTATTATTTTATCTCTTAGGTGGTGATTTATTAGAACCATGTTTTCTATTAGAAATTTTAATGTAAATTATCCATTCATTTTCTTCTGAAATAGAGCTTCTGTTACTTTTCACCTCAAAGCTGCAGCAAGCCTCTGTGTGTGTTCTGTGTATATTTGAGAGATGGCGTTTGAAAATAGGGGTGGAATTGGAATCAGCGGGGACTAGGCATAAGCCTAATCAGAAAAACTAAACTGTACCTTGTTTATCACTGTCTTATACTCTAGTTCACTTTGCAGAAGATGTATCCTAATCCATGCCAGAATTTCTTCAGGCTTCAAATAGCACCTGTTAATTTGGCGCAAATTCTAAAACTCTCTGCATTTATCAAAAAGCAGCTGCCTAAGTAGTTTTTAACCCTATTTGATCCTGGATTCCTCCGAAGTCTTTTTCTAACCCTCTACAAGCATAATAGGATGTGATTCACAATTTGATTTTAGGCCCCTGTGTTGAGTTTAGAGTGGATTGAAGATATTTTCACAGGTCCTTCTACTTTATACCACCCCAGAAATCTCTTTTCTCTTTTCTTGTGTTTAACTAAATTCTTGTTTATCCGTGGGATCTTACCTCTGGGTGTCTGAAACGTTTCTGCTTTTTCTCTCTGCTTTTCTCCCAGCAGGAGAACCAAAACCGTAATGGTCAACCATGTTTCCTTTTCCTGAGGATTTTGGTCCTCTTTGAGCTGCCTCCATGTATTCTCATTATGCTCTTTCCAACCATGGATTTTTAGTACAATTTTTTCAGGATGTTGTGAAATCACCTCTTTCTTCCTGTACTTTTCATTAGACTTTTGGGAATAACATAGAGCTAAACCAAGTCATGCGTTGTAGAATATTTTTAAAAGCCCTCTCTTTCTCTGACTACCAGCTCTTGTTTTGATGACCTCTGTTGTATTTGTGGAAGTTTGTTGTTTGTTGGTTGGCAGGTTTCATTTTGTCTTTAGCCTATTTGCACCCATATTTTTAGGTTTGGAGGCAGTGAAATTTTAAGATTTAATACAATTATATTATCTTTGGAAGTTTGTATTTAGATTTGTTAAGTCTTTTCTAAAAGTAATTTTTCTTCTATTCAATTATATTACTTTTTAATTGTTTTGGATCATTTCCATTAGTGTTCAGAATGGAAATATGTTGGTGAATGTGATTTCCATGGTGCAGGCAACCCTAACTATGACTGACTTTGGCATGAAGTTAGTGTTATTGAGGCAAACAAGATCAGCTTCCAAGCCCTGGCCCTGTTCTACTTAAGCATGATTTGAACCTGGGAAAACAACTCTCCTTTGAAGTTATAATTGATTTTTTGAATTGTACCCTCCAGTCTCTGAGGAAAATAAGAAATTTGGAGCTACAATGGGAATTCATATGCACTGTTTGGTGAAGCATATCTTAATAGGATTTCTTTAACCAAGTGAGCTAAATCTAGAACCTCAGAGTTTGGTTGACTATTTTTCCTTAACTTCTTAGGATTTACCTTTGACTAATTTCTTTCAGATGAAACACTGGATTAAGGGTTTGCAAACATCATTGTGCATTAGGATCACCTGGGAAGTTTAAAGAACAATAGCTGCCCAGGTTCTAGTGCTAGAAATTTTGTCTAAATTTATCTGGGGCCGGACTCTGATAGTGGTGTTTTTAAAAAGCTCCTAGAGGTGTTGAAAGTGTATCCAGAGTTGAGAGCCATTGTAACAGAAAATGAGTCAGGAGGAAGATCCATCTTCAGGAGTGACAGTAAGGGAATACTGGCTTAACACTATTACAATTCAGGATAAATGAAAGTAAATTGTTTCCCCTTCACCTGGAGCCCAAGAGAAATTATTTTAATTTAAATTATTTTGCAACATCATTATTGAAAAAGAGCACTTTTCTTCTGGGGAATAAAAACAAGCTTTCCTTTGAAATTTGGATGAAAATATTAAAATCTTATTTTTACAGTCAGGTCTATTTGAGGTAAATTACTCTGAGTTGCCGAAAAATTAATTTCTTCATTGACTATTGAAGAGAAAGCTTGATTTCAGGCTTACTTGAAACTTGTTATCATTAGGAGAAAAAGAAGTTAAATGTGTATTGAAAAATCCAAACTTTTTCAAAAAAGAAACCAAACAACCTATAGATTTTTCCTCAGAGACTGGCCATATGTGTGGGGCTAGGGAGATGTCTGTAGTTTACATTTACCTGTTAACCTACTGTGCTACTAGAAGATCTTAGTCATTCTCTGTATATTCAAGTTGTTTTTAAAAAAATTAATCTCATCAGTAAATTAAGCATTCCAACTTTTTCTCTGCTAAGAACCAGTGCCATTTATCAGGGTAGAGTAAATAATGTAGGCTGAATTTTTAGCCAGGTTCTATCTCATGTGGATAGCTTCATCTTTTAGAAAATGATTCCAGTCTTGGTAGACCAGATCATATCAGTGATTCTCAAAATGTTGTAAGACTGTCAGAGGGAGCTGTCCCTGTTGTAAAAGAACAGCATCACATGTTAAGAAAACTAACCTAGTGGCCACCTTTTAAGCCACAATGGATGTCTGTAGATACACAATCTGATGTTAAGTTGTTAGGTATGACTTAGCCAAGAAATACATCAAATTGTACATGTAGAATCAGGTGCTTCTTGGAACCTAGGAACTTACAAAAAGGAAAGAAGGAAGAAAGGAAGGGAGGAAGGAAAGAATGAAAGAAAGAAAAAAAGAGCAGAAAGAAATCATTTAGTTTATCAAACATTTCCTAAAGTGATATTTGTAATTCATGTTGTTCCATGGATGATTTGGTTGACAAAAATATAGCTATCATAGGTATATTTACTTTCAAGAGATGAAAAAAATTACATTTGGTGCAATCTATTCCCCACATTTTAAAAATTATGCTTTTTAAGAATCATACAAAGTTAATTGATTTATCATCAATTGCCATCATGCGCTTTCTACTTACCATCAATAATTCAAAAATGTAAATGATCCCCACACTGTCAAATCTCTATGTGGGATACCATTGGTAAATATATCATTGAATGATTACACTTTTAGGATAGATGGAATTATCAAGTACCAGTCAATAATGTTTGCCTTATGAGAGCAATATATTGAAATAGGAAAAAAGGTTTCTTCAGCATATTTTTAATCAATCAGGTAAGATTCACAATATGTTTAGACTGGAATGAAGCTGACACTTTCAAAACAGCCAAGATTGAATAATATTAACCTCCTTGAGCCAAATACTGGTGATTCTCGCCAAGGAAGATATTTGTCTTAGTGTTGGAGAACGAATGCTGAACTATCACATGTTTCTCTTAAGGCATTTTTCCTTCCATGTAAAATTCATTCTTTAGTGCATTCATTCATTCTCCCTATGTTTTATATGTGTCTAGTATATGCCAGAGACAGTAGCAGTGAGCTAACAATGTATATGTCAACTTGGAGAATATGGAATCGTGAGAGAAATAGGTCTTAAGCAAATATTTCATCTAAAACGTTAATAATGCTATGAGAGGAGAATACAAGTTCTTATGAAACGTTTGGAAGATATTATCTAAGATAGAAGTTTGGGAAAGCTTATATGAGGAAATGATATTTGAGATCAGATCTGAGAATAAAAGTCGTTCATTTAGTAAGAAAATGTCAGACAGATAAATGAAATGTGATTAAATCCTTGATGTAGAAGATAACATGCATAGGTACTTAAAGGAACTGAAAGAAGACTTATGTGTATGGTGGGCCAAGAGCAAGGGAAAGAAGTACTAGGGACTATGAGAGACTATGTAGCAATCTAGAAATGCCAGAATTAAAATTTACTTTTATTTAAGGGAAGTGAGAGAAATGGAATGAGAGAATGATGTTTTGTTGTCAACATTGTTTAAATTGAATTTTATAAGTTTACAGCTTAAATAATTTTTATTTACCCCTATTTAAAAAAAAAAAAAGTCTAGTATTTCTGTTGTGTATGACAGTACCAAGTGGCAACAGTGTGCTAAAGACTTAGCCACCGAGGGCAAATAGTCAGATTTAACTGTGGATATATTTAGAACACGTTTCCTCTTTAAAAACATTATAGAATACATATATCTATGCATTAGAGCTAAATCAATGTTTTCTGTTTCATAGAAAACAGAAAAATTCTTAAGGATTTAAATTTGAAGATTTCACATGATATCCTTTATATAATTGTCATAAACACAATCTAATTTACCTTTAAAACATACATTGATTTAAATATTATTTGAGTAATCTTGCTTCTAGTCATTTGAAGACAAATGTTTTAGAAGTTTGTATTGGCTGTCTGTTTAGTTGTCAAAATCTCTCCCTGTAATCCCTCATCATAACACTAAAACTGAAAACATCTCCTATTGATATGTATCTTATGTTATTTATAGTCTCCAGGATAAACAATTAATTTTTCAACCAATTATTGAAATTTCTGAAGAAAAACTAATGTTTAGAAATTAAAATATTGTTGTCCTCAGTGTAAGGTTTAGGAAACAAAATCCTAAGTTTTTTTTTTTTTTTTATTGTAATAGTATTTTACTATAAAGTTCATTGAATGGTGTACTCTCCTGCTGAAGGTAATTTGGGGGTTAGGTCTTATAAGTACACATGAAGAACTGATGCACATATATTCACTAGGCACTTTCTTTTGGTCCCTTATGATGTTAGGTGTTGGAAAAGAAGTGTATCATGATTCCTGCCCTCAATTAACTTGCAATCTAAGTAGGAAAGTACACTCACATATTTTTAGGATTAGAGATAATTAAAGGCTAACTGAAATGGAGATATGAAAACAGTGGGTTGGTCTAGATGAGAGCAAGATGTGTTTATTAGGAAATATTCATGGATTTTTTATACTTGAGATAGGACTAGAGAGTTGGGTAGGACTTGGCCGGCAGTGAGAAAGGGCAAGAACACACCAGAAATGTGATTGAAGTCTCAGGGTACAGAGTTGAGAATCAGAAAGGAGCTTGTGGGGCTTGGGGAGGGAAGCAGTGAAAACACTGCCCTGACTAAAGGAAGATGTATATTGAAAGTAACAGATAATAAGCTTGACTAAGGGAAGGGTCAGATTATAAGAAGTGGCAATGCTACTAGCAGACTTGCAGAGTGTGGTGTTATGCACATTAGAGATTTTTGGACAAGGCTGACAGGAAAGTGTGATAGGAGGAGTGTCAGTTTGAAAAATGAAGTTATGAAGTTGGTGTTACATTTCCAGAACTAAGGAGTGTATATGTATGTATATGTATATATGTGTATATATATATATGAATATGGTAGCCCATTATATACTTGCAGTAGCTGAGTGACATACAGCTGAGCATTGAGAGGCAGAATTTTGTAGTATTTATGAATTTAAGATCTAAAATTAAACCACCTGGGTTTAAATTCTGGCTCTGACACATACTAGCTGTGTGATAACAGGCAAGCAGACTCTGTGTTTCCTGTTGTGAGCATTAATGTGTTATTATGAGTCGACAGTTAACAACAATGCCTAGAACATCATAAAGGCTATATATATATATATATATAACCTATTAATATTATTATTAAGCTAGCAGCAGAGTCTTAAGTAAATAGGTATAAATATATTTAAGAAAGGAAAAAGCATATGTAATTGTACAAGAAAGAAAAAGTAACCATCCAATGTAGTTTGAAATATTGTGGGTGGAAGAAATAACATGATTTGGCAACCAAATTTTGCTCCAAATTAGTAAGTAGCATAGACAAATGACTTTTGTTATCCACTTCACCTACAAAAGATGTGGAACCAGTTTCTAAGGTTTCTTCCAGTTTTGACTTTTTTGCTTTGTTGCCGCTGAGAACTTAAAGAAAGTGCTTATTTCCTAGGCTTAAAAAATTCCATTCTTAGAATACTGAGAAAACAACTCAATAACAGATTCTGTGGAATGGGCAAGATTTTGGAAGCTTTATGATGCACAAATGTTATAATCTAAATGGAAGATAGAATCCACAAACTCATCATCATTATGCTTGTTGTCACTTGCATTAAAGATCTAGGAAATATTAAATTGATGATTTATAGAAACAAAAAAAGTAGTAGAGGAAGCAGTGATCACTAGAGCCTAGAAACAATTCTCTAAAACTCATGTCCATTTTAGCTCCTTTCTTTGGCACTATCAGGGAAATACAGATTCAAAGCTTTTTACAGAGTTTCCCCAATTCCCCAGACAAGGTAGAGAGACATGCATTGGATATATGAACTTCTACGTGGATCAGTAACTGGTTGAAATTGTTTGAAATTGCTTTCAAATGTTTGCTGTGGAAGAGGGAGAATTATTGATTGAAGAGCTTTGTGAGGTAGAATTCAAAGTGAAAGATGAAAGCTGTAAATAAAGAACATTCTGTTGAATTTAAGAAAACCACGTATAACAGAGCTGTCTAAACATGAAATAGGCTACCTTGGGAGGTCATGGGTTCCCACTGCTGACTGTTTTTAAACAGAATAGATAGCCCTGTATCAAGAAATTATGGAGAGTGTGGCATGAATGTTTGTTTTTTCCTGCCCTCCCTATATTTCCCCATATATTTGTGCAGCAATGAATTTTGCTTAGAGGAACTAAACTACCTTCACTGGGTACGGTCTAAGAGGGGCTATGGTAAGAGGGGCTGTTGATAGAATGTCCTTTCCTCTCCTGGCCAAGTTAGCAACTTGATACAAGTTAGTCAAGAGTCTCTGCAGAATCTGAGCTGCAGAAGGTGGGAGCTTATTCCTCTCTTGAGATGGACGCAATAGGAACTGTCCATTAGTTCCCCCAGCTGGGTATTCAGAGTTGCTCTAATGTCTGTACTTCTCCGGATATGGCTTTTCAGTGTTTATTCTAAGAGATACGTCACACTTTTCTAATCAGTTCATAATATTTCAAAACTATCCAGATTTTCTGTCTGTTGTCTTAAAGCAAGGAATCCTAATTAATACACAGGTGTCAAGCTGCACATTAGTGATTGAACTGAATCACTGTTCAAATATCTTTAAGTCCAGACCGCCTGAGATTTTCTGATTTAGAAAAATCTTTACCTCTTTTAATAGAAGATAAATAATAGAGAAATTGAGAAACGAGAAAAAATTTGGCAGGTTGAAAAATCCCAGCTACATTTTCTTCTGAATGTGAAATTGTGTGGAATTAGCCATAATTTACCTGTTGTACAGGCTTTTGAAATTTTGATTTATCTGAAGCTTTCTCTTTGGTTCCAATGTCCTGCAGTTGTTCTGGGCTGGATCTGTGACACCCTGATCTGTAGAAATGATCGAAGGACCTAACAAATCTGACATTATCAATGTCAGCTTCAACAAACGAGCAGTCACATTTAAACTGCAGGCCAGCGGGGGACTTCCCTGGTGGTCCAGTGGTTAAGAATCCATCTTGCAGTGCAGGGACGCCGGTTCGATCCCTGGTCGGGGAATTAAGATCCCACATGCCACGGGGTAACTGAGCCTTCACGCCACAACAGAGAGAAGCCTGTGCACCACAACGAAGCGAAGAGCCCGGGCGCCACAACTAAGAACCGACACAGCCCAAAACATAAATAAATAAATATTTAAACAACAAAAACAACAACAACAACAAAAAAAAACTGCAGGCCAGGGGACCCTGTCAGTGGAAAATAAGTGGAATTTACTGCTTTGAGGAGACTGAATTGATTCCCTGGGCCAAATAGTGAAGAATTCCCTGAATTGGAGGCTCTCATCTCTCCTGCTGTCAAATCCATAAGATGTTATCTTCGTGTATTTAAATATGCCATCTGGGTGATTATTGGACGTATGCAAATGAAATGTACTGCAGATAAGAAATCTGAAACAATCCACTCTCGTTTGCCTCTTTTAGGGAATATGCCCTCAGTATCGTCTCTTTCTGTCCTCTACTTGGCTAAGCCACACTTACTCCCTTAAGAGAAATACTCCACTACAAACCATTGCTGGAAGTTTACATGCTCAGTTATACGACCTCCCTCATCTGTATCTCTCCTGTTGAGCTGAATTGTCTTGGCTTCTGCCAATTCTCTCCTCAATCTCTTCTCTATTTTGGTGCTCTTTAGTGATAGATCTTTATCACTGTAATCATCTTTCTAATCTTTTCTGTTAATTGGACCAGTCAAGTTTTCTAATTCGGGGAAATTGTATATGTATGTATATGTATATATATAAATATATTAAAATATTTATTTAAATATTCTATTAAACACAAAATATTCCATTTCCTCAGGAGTTTATTTGACACAGAATTCTATGTTTTATTCTCCTATTCTTGTAATCTCTCCTAAATCTTCAATTAACTTTCCTTTCTTATTCTAAATATGAACTGTTTTATTGTCTATTTTATAAACTTAAACTTCTAGATGTCTTTTTTGCCATTTAAAAAAAAGCAATCTGGATTTAGACATTCTGTTTATGTGCATGTACAAGCAAGCATACACATGGTTTTCCATTTTATTTTTTCCTTCATTCTTATTTAAGTTACTTATGGTTTATTTAGTTGCTTTTTTCCCCAGTTAGTATTTTATTCATTTATTATTTCTTCTTTGTAATTAAAGATTTTCATGGCCATAAATTTTTTGCTGAGTATAGATTTTACTGTGCTTTATTACTATTGTCATGGATTATTCTGATTTTCTGAGTCTGTAGTTTTTATTCTAATTTCATAATTTTGTAAGCATATTTCTTACTTTCCTAAAACTTTATCTTTGTCACAGTTTATTTCTAAATTCTTACTTTAAAATTTTCCACTTTTCAGAGAATATGAGATATACAATTTTCTATTCCAAATTTTATAAACTTGTAAATTACAATGACATATTCTGTAAGTCTTTTATAGACATAAGAGCAATGTACTTTTTCTATTTGAGATAGACTTCTCCTTCTTTCTTTCTTTCCACACCTTTGTTGTTCATATTAAACACTTCCTACATGCAATTTATTTTTCCTACTCTGTCCAATTCTGAAAGAGGTGTATTGAAGTCTCCCACACTGGGGTTTATCTTTTTATTCTCTTAATAGTGTCTTCAAAGAGCAGAAATTTTTAATATTTATTAAGTCCTATTCATCAGTCTCTTTTATGAATGTGGTTTTGGTGTGTATCTAAGAATTCTTTGTTTAACCCAAGGCCACGAAAGTTTTATCCTATCCTTTCTTCTAGAATCTACAATCCATTTTGAATTATTTCTGTATGTGATGCTTTGTATGAATTGAAGTTCCTTTTTCATTTTTTTGATATCCAAATGTTCCAACACTATTAATGGAAAAGGATATTGTCTGCACCTTCATGGAAAATCAGTCGTCCATGCGTGGGCCTATTTCTGCACTATTTTTTGTTGTTGTTGTTCCATTGATCTATTTCTCTGTCTTTTCTGATTACTGTAACTTTATAGTAAGTCTTGAAATAAGGTAGAGTTAGTCCTCCAACTTTGTACTTTTTTTTCAAAGTTGTTTTGTATATTCTAGATCTGTATGAATTTTAGAAAAAGTCTTTAAGTTTCTCCACAAAAGCCTGTTTTGTTTTTGATTGAGATTGCATTGAATTTACAGGTCAATTTGGGCAGAATTGACTTCTAAACAACTTGAGTCTTCCATCTCATGAAAATGGTATATTACTCTATTTATTTAGGTCCCTTAAAATTTTTCTCAGGAATATTTTACATTTTCAGTCTATAAATCCCGCACATATTTTGTAAGATTTCTACCTAAGCACTTACTTTTTTATGGGTGCCTTTGTAAATGGATTCTTTGAATTTTCTACAAACTTTTGTGTCATCTTTAAATAGAGGCAAGTTTATGTCTTCCTTTCCAATCGGTACGTTTTTTATTACTTTTTACGGCAGTATCTAGGCCTTCCAATATAATGTTGAATAGAAGCAGTTAAAAAAGACCATTAAGTATGATGTTAGCTGTAGATTTTTGTTTGTCCTTTTTGTTTGTTTGTTTGTTCATGTTGATTATTAGGTTAAGAAAGACTTTCTATTTCTACTTTGTTGAGATTTTTAAATATCATAAACAGATGTTTAATTTTGTCAAGTACTTTCCTGCATCTATTGAAATATTCATATAGCTTTTCTTATTTAGTATGTGAATATAGTAACTACTAATTGATTTTTGAATGTTGCTTTTGCCTTAGATTCCTGGGATGAACCTCAGTTGTTCATGATTTATTATCATTGTTACATAATGTTGAATATGGTTTGAGACTATTTTGTTGAGAATTTCTGTGTCTCTATTTGTAAGAGGCCTATAATCAAAGACGTTTATTTGGTTTTATTATTAAGGTAGAGCTGACTTCATTAAATGGGTTTAAAAGTGTTCTTATTTCTTCTATTTTTTTTTTTTTTTGGAGATGATTGTGTTGAGTTAGTATTATTTTTTTCCTTCAGTGTTTGCTCTAATTCACCAGTGAAACCATCTGGGCCTGGAGTTCTCTTTGTAAACTTAGCCTTTGGCTACTGCTCCCCTCCCGCAGCCAATGCCATGGGTAAATCTCCTGCAGACCTTCCTTATCTTCCCTGGTGACTTTCCATAGGAAAAGCCTGTTGAAGGGTTAAAACTCTCTATGTCTGCAGCCCCAGGGACTTCATACTCTCATACCAGCCCACATTCAGTTTTCAGCAACTTGTTAAAAAATATTAGCTCCATCTTTTTACTGGCTCATGTGCTATTTGGCAGTATCTGTTCCAGTTAGGCAAGGCCCTGTTTCTTCCTGCAGGTACCCATCTCCCTCTAGATTTCAGGATAGTTAAATGGTCTGTGGTTTCAATTCTCTGATGATTTAAAGACAAGAATTTCATTTTCAGCTTGTCAGTTTTTCTCTTGTGGTGGGAGCCATGTTCTTCCAGCTCTTAAATGAAATTTTTTGACACCTCTGAGCTGAAACTGGAAACCCAATACTATGAATTGTTGATTTTACTTAATTGAGAAGTCATCAGAACATCAAAATATGTTTTGAATCACATAACTACAAAATATATTTTATTTGGAGCAAGTATCTGTTAGTACAAAATATTTTTAGAGGCATTATTTATTTTCTGAACTAAGAAACTCATATCTATATTTATGTTCCCTTAATTCAAACTTCAAAATTGCATAGTGGCTAATCAATGGATACTTATATGTATACTCTATACCTAAATACAGAAAATTAAGGTGTTACAGGGTTAATTAGAGAATTTAAATGAAGAAAAGCACAAAATTTAACTTGAAATTAAATAAACTAGGACAAAATTTTTATATTAGGAGATTGAATAATCTGGCTGTGTCACACAAATTATTTTCCAACTGTGCATGGGGAAAATTGTTGATGTTACTTAAGCTTTAAAATATGTGTTATTCAGTAGTTCTAGAATATTATAGAAAAGCCAAATGCAAGTCTTTTTAATTTTTTGTTTTTGGATCGTTGATTGTTATTTATAATAAGGTACTCTCATACTTTTTTTTTTTTTTGTCTGACATTTGAAGCAATGGAAATATAGAAGGCATAGATTTCTTACGCAATGGCAGAGTTATTTGTTATGTTCTTATTCTGAATAGTTTGAAGATATAACATTTTGCTATTAATGTTCAAATCACGCTGTAGTCTTAACTTTTTTATATTAAAAGAAAACTGTTTTCAATCAGTTCTGACCCAAGATTTGCACTTGAACTTGAAATATTACAGGTGATATGTAGAAAATTAAGGAAACAATGAAACTACTTAGGAATTTATAGTCAGCATAATCAAGTGTTTACTTTAGATTTTCAACCTATGTGCTAAAATTCTCATTAAAAATTTCCTATCTTTGCATTGAAAGCTGATAAGCATACCACTAATTTCATCTATAATACAAAATAATACCAAAGAACATATTTATGTTTTTAAGTTATGAAATTTGTGTTCAGATAGTAAGAATATGTAGAAGGAGTTCTGTATGTTATCACCAAAAAGTGTTTACAGAAAGGAAGTTCCATATGCAGTATTTCTCTTCTGAATATTCTTTGTTGTTGGAAAGAAATAGTGGAAAAGTATCAGAGAGCATTTTTATGCTGAAATTTTCCAAGATTAAATTTCAAATCAAATTTTCTTCTGTATATAGAGTTATTTTTGAGAAAAGATCACTGAGAAATTTTCCTACCTAACCACTTCCCCCTAACCCATGTTATAATGAACATGTTTGAATCCAGACAAAATGCACCTGAATCAATATGGTTTATAGTCTGAGTCTTTTAAAAATTCATTTTGTTTTAAAAGATCTGGTAGCTTTATACAGCAAATCATTCAGCAGCATGGTTTCGTTTAGATAAATATTTTTGTGGGAATTTGAAACAAATTAACTGTTAACTAAGTGGTAAAAGAACTTCTTAGAAAAATACATCCAGCATCAACCATTTGATTTTTTAAAAAACTTAATAAAGATAAATAAGGTAAATTATTGACTCACTGTGATATACTATAAACCTAGTTACAAACTCTGTAGGATTCAAGGCTACCCATACTTTAAACTTCTTACCATATTTGATGGCACTTTGTTTATTTTAATTTTGCATTTTAAAATTCCTTTTAGGAATTCCCTGGTGGTCCAGTGGTTAGGACTCCGTGCTCTCATTGCCAAGGGCCCCGGTTCAATCCCTGGTCTGGGAAATAATAAAAATCGCACAAACAGAGTGGGGCAGTCAAAAAATTTTTTTTCCTTTTCATACTGGTATATTTTCAGAAGACTTGCCTCTCAGAATCCATAACAGCAAGAAAATAAGGTAAAACATTCTTGATTTGAAATACCCCAAATATGAACATATCCTCTTTCTCTCTGTCCTCATCAGTTTGTGACAGCATTAAAAAAAAAAAAGAAGGATCAAGTGAACAATCACACGGAATTACTAATCTCATTTAGCTGTCAGGACATCCTCTTTTTAGGGGCTGGTGGGTGGAAATGCTTTAGTATCGTACATTAATATAGACTAAACAAGTGAGTATTTATTTATTTACTTATTCATTCATTGAGTATACTTGTGTAATAATCATTTACATTTGCTTCCTCAGAATTTTATGGTGTTTAACTCTAGTTATCTCTTTATTTAGGTGGCTCAAGGATTTCTCCTTTACCTTTAAAATTGTTCAATATAAGATTAGGAAGGACTGAATTTTCCTGAAGAAGCTTAGAATATTTTAATGGATTTAGAGAAATTAATGCTAATTTTTTAAGACTGTTCTGATTATCACAATCATATCTCATTTAGGATTTTGTTATTATATGAAGATGTTAGAGAAACTCAATTCCAGCTTGGGAGTGTATCATTTTTTAAGAAGAATGGCTTACTCTGGGAAAATATTAGACAAGATAAGACCCATGTGATATAAATTAAAAATATATTACAGTATAGACCCTGAAAGCCATGATAGAATACAGGTGCATAGATAACAGTAGAAATAATGTGAGAGTGATCAAAGAATGGAAATAAGAGAATAAGAGAAAAATCTCACTTCATTACCTGTGTTTTCTTTTTGATTGAAATGTTAGGAAGGACAGTAAGGCTATACATTTGTGCATTAGAAATATTTTCCCATCTTACACTATCTTTGCTCTGACTAGACTTGCTTTTTGCTTAGATCAAACTAACTTAGTGAGATTCAGAACAAAAAGCTAAAATTTCCTATAAAAATTTCTTTTGGGAGGTGATAGCAGTTTATGAGATGAACATTTAGCAATTCCTACATTTCTAGATTATGTTACAGGTAGGATGGAACTGAGTCAGCTGTCCAAAGTCATGAATATATGATTTCTGTTATATCTAGTTCAGAAGTTTGAAGAACAGTATTTGGTTACAAACTTCTGCTTATTTGTGGTTTTTATGGATCAGCTCAGTTCAGGTAGCAAAAATGCTCATTACACAAATACTGAGTTCAGCTCACAGTAGTCGGTGGAAAGCAGCAGGTAGAAAACAACGGAAAAGGGAAGGAAGGATTCTCTAATGGGTGATTATATATTTTCTCAGAGAAAGAACTGGCAAAATGCTGCTTAAAAAAAAAATCATATTGCAAATTAAGATTTTTTGTCTCTTTCATTCAGATAATGTTATAAAGATAAATGGAGATAAGATTGTGGTGAATGAAGGATGAAATGCTAAGGACCTTTTTCTTTTCCCACAAGAAAACAAGAAAACGTTAATGGTTTTCAGATGAGTGATGTGATAAAAGAGCATTTGTTAAGAGATTTGTAAGAGGTCAGTCTGGTGTGCAGGGTGGACTTGGAAGTGGTTAAACTCAAGAGGTTCTAGAAAAAAGTCAAATGAATCAAATGCTTTAAAAGAAGTCCAGGAGCATAGAAAATAAGAAATGACCTTTGAATCTGACAATTAATCAGTCACTTACCTGTGAAAGTATAATTTCAGTACAGTAATATGTTGGAAAAAGGTCATAGGAGGTTAAAATTTCTCTTATATTCTGCAAGTAATATGTTAATATCAAATTAGGAAAAAGAACAGGTACATAACTGAGCCAAGAACAATAAGAAAATGGCCCTAGTTGTTGAGGCTTGCCAGAAGGGCATCAGCTTTGTTGGGATAAACTTAGAAATTTTTAATTAAATAATGGAGTCTTAGAAGTTTGACAAGATAAAGAGTGGTGCTATATCACTGTGATGATACATTGTTTTTAAATATAATATAAAAAATTACACTTGGAACTTTGGGTCAGAGTTCAGACTAGCATGATGCTGGTGATAATGATGGTGGTGATGATGAAGATCTAGGAAACGTTTATGTGATGCTACTATATGCCAATCATTGTTCCAAATGTTTTCAGATGCATTACCTCATTTAATTCTCATAACTACAATATGAGATATTGCAGGAGAATCAGGTAAGAGAGGATGGTCATGTCTCAGGTCTAGGGCAAGTTCCTGGGACTGGTGCCAAGTGAGGATCCTTGGCTTTGCACAGGAAAGAATTCAAGAGTGAGCCATAGTAAAGTGAAAGTGAGTTTATTTAGAGAGATACATTCCATTGGCAGAAAGTGGGTCCATCTCAGAAGGTGAGACTGACCCCAGGCTGTGCTTGCTGGTGACTAGTTTTTATGGGCTGGGTAATTTCATAGGCTAGCGAGTGGGAGGAATATTTTAACTATCTTGGAGAAGGGGTGGGGATTTCCAGGAATTGGGCTGCCGCCCACGTTTTGGCCTTTCATGGTCGGCCTCAGAACTGTCATGACACCTGTGGTTGTATCACTTAGCATATGCTAATGTATTGCAATGAGTATATAATGAGGCTCAAGGTCCACTGGAAGTTGAGTCTTCTGCCATCTTAGGCCTAATAGGTTCTAACCAGTTTTTGTTGTATCTTTAATGGCTGTGTCATTCTTTTAATGATTGTGTCCTGCCCCTTTCCCTCCTGTCTCAGAGGTATATATGATTATTATTCCCATTTAAGGAGAAAAGTTATTTAGTTACTTAATGATATGTACTCTGATATACCTTGAGGTTTACATTTATTAACCAGAATATTTTTAGAAATGATCTTATATTTCAGTCTTCCTGACATAAGTAAATCTTAAGCAAAAGGCAAAAGAGTTGTCTTTCTCAGCAGAGGAATACCAGATCTTTAATCTTATTTATTACTAACTCTGTAACACTGGTGATAAAAAGACTAAGGGCAGGATCAAAATATACAAGTCAAAACATCTTGCTTCAGTAATCAGAAGCCATGAGGTACAGAGTAGAACTATTTTAGATGGTAATGCTGTAGACAATTGAGAATAGAATAGCACAGAGAGTACATTTTGAAGATAAACTGTTGGATTGAAATCCTGGGTCTGGAAGTTCTTAGCTATGTTAATTTCACAAGTTTCTGTATTTCTTTAACTCTTGGTTTTCTCATCTTCAAAATGAAGTTGTTGGGCTTGCTCTAGGCAAGGCAGATATAATATAAGGCAGATAGCATAGCATTTGTCTTCAATAAATATTAGTTATTGAATCTGTATTACTATTATTATTGTTTTTATATTAAAACAGGTAGAAAGAAACAAAAAGAGAGGCATTTAGTCTTCATGAAAATAGGCTATTGAGGCTACCTCTGTTTCTGTTGAACTTATTTCCTGTTTTTTATTTCCTTTTACAATTTACCCCTGTCAAGTAAAGCATTCTAAGTGTATGTCTCTTTCTTACAACTAGAAAAGCTGAAGGCAAGTTGTTAATACCAGTAATTAATTAGCCAGTTTTAGGTAAAATCAGTTGAATTTTAATTTCCTCACAGTTCATTACAATTAAAAAATATCTCAGATGGGGAAAGTTGGCTATGGGCAAAAATTGGGCCCATTAGCTCTTCTCTTTTGCTGTACAGAACAAGATAAATAATAGTGCTTGAAAATAAGAACTTAATCATTTTCATTATTTTGTTGGTTATCATCATATGAATGATCATAAAAACTGCTTTGACATGAATATTTTTGAACTATAAGGTCATGATATTTCTCATTTAAGATTAAATAATAAAGTAATCATTGTAGAATGATAACAGATAAATTGAGATCATAGGCTTGGAGAGTTGATGATGTCTAACTAATGCAAATATAAGCCTCTTACAGTTGTGAGTTTGAGGAATTTTAATGAATCATATACATAAAACAAAAATGACATTTCTCATCTCTGGATTTAAATAGGAAAAAAACCTATGATATTCATATTTCTAATCGTTCTATGAAGTTTTTGACAACTGCATTAGAGTAAAAATTTATCATTCACCTAAGATGCACTACATAAATAGAGGAGTAATTACATATAAACTTAGAATGTAAAAGTATGTTTTAATATAGCTACTTTGTTGGTAACTTTATTGTTAACTTCATTAGCATGTTACTCTAGTAGTTTTTTAAACTGTGAATATTTGTAGTTATGTACTGAGGTCTTACTTGGAATCAAATTTGACACAAAAATAATGGAAATGGTTTCCGTTTATTAAGAAATGTGTTCAGCAGGAATTCCCTGGCGGCCCAGTGGTTGGGACTCAGCGCTTTCACTGCCGAGGGCCGGGGTTGGATCCCTGGTTGGAGAACTAAGGTCCCATGGGCCACACTGCGTGACCAAAAAATAAAAAAAAAGAAATGTGTTAAGCAAATTTTTCTATATTCTCAAATTGTGGTATATTTATATGAGTATTGGTTTCATAATGAGTGAAACTAATAAGAGCAAATGTGAACCAAGGCTTACTATTACTAGACACTCTGTGCTACAGGCCTCATGTGCATTAGCTCTTTGATTTTATTATTTATCAGCTTTAATCTATCTCTTCAAGGAATTAAATTATTTTTATTCTGTTGTAGAGTGTGAAAAATGATACAGAAAAATGGTAACTTTGTTTTTGCTTAGTCTAAAAATATATTTTTTTATAATGATGTAACTTTATTATATTATTTTTTAGCATATTTCCTTTCAAACATCCTTATTGGTACAAACAGAAAATGCAGTGATTAAGAGTTGTCCATTGATTTTTATAGCATTATTCCTTAAAATTTCCTTTTAAACATATATTATAATTCGTAGCACCCCAATAATTTTAGAGCTCCTTCACTGTCTTACGAAAACATTTATCTCATAAAGGATCTGTATCCAAAATATAAAAAGAACTCTTAAAACTCAATAATAAGAAAACAAAAAGTGTGAAAAAGACACATACTATATGATCCCAATTATATAACATTCTCGAAAATATAAAAATATAGATAGCATAAAAATTTCAGTGTTTGATAGGCGTTCAGAGGGAAGGATGGAGGGTTGAATAGGTGAAACATAATGTGTTTTTTCTTTCCTTTTTAGATAACATATCGTAATAGTCAATACATGACATGCATTTGTCAAAATCCGTAAAATTTTATAGCACACAAAGTGAACCTTAATATATGCAAATTCAAAAAATTATTTAAGAGATTGGGAAATCCCAGGAAGAAATGCAGAATATGTGAGAACCTAACTGTATTACAAATGTGTGAAACAATCTTTCTTAAGGGGTTAGTTGTAAAAGGTGCTGACCAAGTAACTTTGGATATGAGTGGAGTCTCCAAGACTAAAGTCAAAAGGAACTGCACATACACACTGAATGCTAGTTAATAAAGCTGTTTCTCCCTGAAGTACAAGTTAATTCTGATGCTACTATACATGTATAATGGAATTGAACAGTTAATTAAATGAATGGTGGATGGTGGGAACCAGGTTTCTCAGTGTTGCAATGAATTTACAGATTAACAATGGGTGTAGGCCAGAATGATCCATGTGACAATGGATTGCAGTTGGAGACATCGATAAGAGCTCGTATTTAGCTATTATACACACACATACACACACACACACACAGATGGTTATGTATAGGAATAATTATAGATATGTGTGTATGCAAATACACACATGTATTTCTTTGTGCTGTCACCCAAAGTAGCCTAAAAGCAATGACACTTCAGTAGTAATGAACACACATAGTGCCCAGATCTTGATTTTTAATAAAAGGAACCAGGGATCCTTGGAGAATGGCTGATTCTAAGACTGGGACCGGAAATACACAACATGATCTTGGAGCATCTTTTAGTACCAGAAAGTAAGGACGTGTTAAAGCACACACACCACATTGATACAGATCTGTCAAAGGGACAGAAAGAACTCCAACTGCCAAAGGTAGAACAATTTGGGTCACAAAAAAAGTAGTATTGAATTATAAATCAAAGTATAAAATAAACTTCCATGAGTCTATATTGATACAAATAAATGTTTAAATATATAAGTGGAGGAGAAGAGGCTTATCTCTTATTCAGGATAATTCCAAATAATTGATGTAAATACTACGCCTTCAAGGAGGGGGAGCATAACTTACAACCTCTGAAGTGTAAGTAATGCACAGTGACTTCCTTCCCAAAGAGCAAGAAGATTTCTTTCTTTCTTTTTTTTTTTTAATTGAAGTATAGTTGATTTACAATGTTGTGTTAATTTCTGCTGTAGAGCAAAGTGATTCAGTTATATATATATATATATATATATATATATATATATATATATATATATATATATACATTCTTTTAAAAGTTCTTTTCCATTATGGTTTGTCACAGGATATTCAGTATAGTTCCTTGTGCTATACAGTCGGACCTTGTTGTTTATGTATTCTATATATAATAATTTACATCTAATTCTACACTCTCAATCCATTCTTCCCCCACTCCCACCCCCTCTTTGCAACTACAAGTCTGTTCTCTATGTCTGTGAGTCCTTTTCTGTTTTGTAGATAAGTTCATTTGTGTTTATGATTCCACATATCAGTGATATCACATGGTATTTGTCTTTTGCTTTCTGACTTACTTCTCCTAGTATGATAATCTTTAGTTCCATTCATGTTGCTGCAAATGGCATTATTTTGTTCTTTTTTATGGCTAAGAAGTATCCCATTGTATATATGTACCACATCTTTATCCATTCATCTGTCGATGGACATTTAGGTTGTTTCCATGTCTTGGCTATTGGAAATAGTGCTGCAATGAACACTGGGGTGCATGCATCTTTTTGAATTGTAGTTTTGTCCAGATATATGCCCAGGAGTGGGATTGCTGCATCATATGGCAACTCTATTTTTAGTTTTTTAAGGAACCTCCATACTGTTCTCCATAGTGGTTGTACCAATTTACATTCCCACCAACAGTGTAGGAGGGTTCCTTTTTCTTCACACTCTCTCCAGCATTTGTTATTTGTAGACTTTTTAAAGACGGCTGTTCTGACCGGTGTGAGGTGGTACCGCATTGTAGTTTTGACTTGCATTTCTCTAATAATTAGTGATGTTGAGCATCTTTTCATGTGCCTGTTGGCCATCTGTATATCTTCTTTGCAGAAATGTCTATTTAGGTCTTCTACCCATTTTTCAATTGGGTTGTTTGTTTTTTTGTTGAGGAAGATTTCATCCTAATGTAAAGGGGGTAAAAAAGTGCCATTACAATGGAGACATCTGAGAAGACAGCTTCAGCCAGGTGATCAAGTCAACATCAACACTGATAAATCATGTGGATAGTATGTAAAACTCATGTTGCTATGATGTGATGAAAATGGCACTTTACTTCTGTGGTCTTTCTCCCAAAAGTCCATAACCACAGTCTAGTCATGTGAAAAATACCAGACAAATGCAAATAGTGGAGTATCCTATAAAATATCTATTATTTCCCAAAACTGTCAAGGTCATCCAAAAATAAGGAAAGTCTGAAACTGTCACAGCCAAAAGCAGCCTAAGGAGACATAATGACTAGATGTAATTATGTGGGATCCTGGAACAGAAAAGGGACATTATGTAAAACTATGGAAACCTGAATAAGGTATGGTACAATAATATTCTAGGACTACTGTAACAAAGTACCACAAACTGGGTGGCTTAAATAACAAAAACTTATTTTCTCACAGTTCTGGAGGCTAGAAGTCTAAGATCAGAGTGCTGGCTGGCTTGGTTCCTTTTGTGGGCTGTGAGAGAAAATCTGTTCCATGACTCTCCTAGCTTCTAGTGGTTTGCTGGCAATCTTTAGTGTTCCTTGGCTTAAAGAAGCATCAACCCAATCTCTGCCTCCATCTTCACATTTTTTCCTTGTGTACATGTCTGTCTCCAAATTTCCCCTTTTAATAAGGGCACTGGTCATATATAAAATTAGTTTTAACTTGATTGTTAAATGTTTGGAGAGAGAGAGAGACCAAAAAAAAGAAAGAAAGAAAACAACAACAAAAACCCCAACGATACCCTGGTTTCCAAGGACTTATCTAATACCCAATTTAATTTAGAGATATGGTGATATATTGAAATTCCAAGTGTTCAAATTTCTTCCATGTGTTCAATATAATTTTTGCCTTTTCCTTATGGCATGGCTGTGTAAACAGAATATGCATATAGTGCTGAACATTTCACCAGTATGGTAGACTGCACATCACCCCTCTGATGAATGGGGTCCCTTAGTAAGGAAAAGTTCAGAGGCATCATTTCCATGACTAGTGGTTTAGTAATATAACAGAAGAAGAAAATTTAAGCAAAATGTTTTATGCTTTTTCTTTAGATGAAAAATATATACCCTCATGTGTTCCTTTCCTGGGGCCAGGACAAATTACTGCCTAATTTTGAAACTACTTTCTAGAACAAAATGTAATTATTCCTCCTGGAGTTACAGGTAATAAAGGCTTTACTGCATCGTGTCTACTTTCCAGAGAAATGTAAGCAGGATTTAGTGTGTACAAATTCTTGCTAATTGAAAATACCTATCATGTTTTTTTCAAATTTTATGTCATAGGCAATTTACTGCAAGACCTCAGTCAAAACACTTAAATAATCTAAACCCTAATTTTATTTTCTATAGTTTTCATTTTTATTTGTTGTCCATGGGGTGTAAAGAAAAAAAACCGTAGGAAGCAACAAAATTAAGAACCATTAAAAAATACTGCCTTTGGGCAACTTGTGTGTCAACATATGCTAGTGGGTATTTTTTTTTTTTTTAATAACGTTTTCCCCCAGTGCTATCTTATTATCTGCAACACATTTTTTTTTTATTATTTATTTATTTATTTATTTATGGCTGTGTTGGGTCTTCGTTTCTGTGCGAGGGCTTTCTCTAGTTGTGCCAAGTGGGGGCCTCTCTTCATCACGGTGCGCGGGCCTCTCACTATCGCGGCCTCTCTTGTTGTGGAACACAGGCTCAGTAATTGTGGCTCACGGACCCAGCTGCTCCGCGGCATGTGGGATCTTCCCAGACCAGGGCTCGAACCCGTGTCCCCTGCATTGGCAGGCAGATTCTCAACCACTGCACCACGAGGGAAGCCCTAGTGGATATTTTTATGTGCATGCTCTTAGTTTGCTCTGCTGAACCTCTTTGTATTTATGCTTTTTCTTATCAGTTCCATAGGAAAGAGAAAAGCTGGAATAGAAATTCAAAACTGTAAGAAAATCATACGTGGGTTGCTTTGTCTGTTAGTGCATAGACTCACTTTGGTTTGAGGAAACATTTTGACATTGATTTTAGAAAAGATTATCAAAGAGAACTTTAACAATGCACTTAATATTTGAAATGTCTACAGCACATAGCTCATTGTATTTACTTTTTCTGATTTTGACCATCCTGGTTTAATAAAAGAAAACTACTGGTTCATTTATGTTAGTTCATTAGCTATAACTTAACATTTGCAAACTAATGTTTGCATTTCTATTAACATCAGAAATTAGAATTTTAGACTTGATGTGATTCAGTATTAATGTTTCTTAATTTTTGTTGAGAAAAGGAACTGCTTATCTATAGACAATGTTGAAAGATTTGTGATTTTCCTGTGTCATGTTATATGTTTTATTTTTGCTATTTCCTGATTATCTTTTTCAATGTTTCTAGTTTTATTTTGTTGTGAAACATATCATGGGAGAAGGCATAGGTTTCCACCAAAATTTGTTTCCAGGAACTTGATTTTTATCAATGAAACATTTTTTAAAACTTTTATTTCGGTCGTTTTTGCTTTTTGTTTGTTTTGTTTCACTTTTCCTTTGTTGAACAAACACTATAATTTTATATGCACTGACAAGTAATTTCAACAATGACTCTCTGTATAGTTTGACAACTTTTCTGATTTAAAGAGAAGAGCTATGATGGTGTGACTTTGGAAGGTCACAAATAAATGTGGGTAAGTTCAGACACAAATGTATTACAAATACCTTCTTTCAGAGGATCATTACTTCTTCAGCCTCTACTCCCCAGGAAGCTACTTAATATGTTACAGGAGTGATGCTGGCCTCTTAAGTCCAATTGATTTTAGCTCAGATAGTGGCTCTGATGCCCATATTAGGGTTATTGCAGGAACATGTTTCTTTGTTACTGGAATAGGGTATGTTAATAATTTATTTGGCTGGGTGATGGGATATAGACAGAAAAACCCACATGGCTTCTATATGCAATTTCTTTTCTTTTGGAGAGATGGTATAGAGTAAATATTAACACTTCAAATGAGACAGATCTGTTTTACTTTTCACTAATTCCATTATTCCCACAAATTGTTTCACTTCCCTGAACTTAAGTTTCCTACTTAAGATATGTGGGAAAGGTAAACACTGAATACTCTGGCTGTGATATTGTTTCTGACACATCAGCTTTCCTAGTCAAATATTAATTGCATTCAACAAATAGATGATAGTATTTGTTAGGCAGGTTTTACAACAGTACTGAGAAGTAATAAATCTAACATTTGTTTTAAATTTTATATCAGGAAGTTTTAATATAGCCACTGTGAAAAACAGTATGGAGGTTCCTCAAGTAATTAAAAATAGAACTGCCATATGATCCAGCAATTCCATTTCTGGGTGTATATCCAAAGAGAACAAAATCATTATGTTGAAGAGACTGCTGCACCGTCATAGTCATTGCAGCATTATTCCATAGTTAAGACATGGAAACATCCTAAGTGTTGACAGATAAATGGATAAACAAATTGTGATACACACACACACCAGAATATTATTCAGCCATGAATAATTGAACTTTGATTTTATGAATATTTCATGAATAATTGAACTTCTTTCCATTGATATGTCTGTGAGTTTCATTCATATTGTACGTAGCTTTTGATTTTTATTCTCATTGTTATATACTACTATTATGGACATGTACCACAGTTTATCTATTCCAGTGTTGATAGGCATCATTAATAGTGAATTTTGGAGGTTTGGCCTATTATAAATGCTATAAACATTCTAGTCCTTATACTTTTGTAAACACATCTAAGTATTAGCTGTACACCTAAGAAGGAAGGAGGAAAATAGAGAACAAAATTATATAGTTTTAAAATGAAATGTCTTTAAAATATAAATAATAGACCATAGATTCACACATGACCATCTCCTTAAGCAAATAATCTGAAATATTTTCCATTAGATATCACACATGGCTCTACTGATGTTCAAAGAGTGAAGATTTAACCAATTAGACTTAAATAAAATTAAATACATCTTTGTCTGTCTTTGATGATTCAAATGTACCCTGGAAGGACCTTACATATATAAATAAAAGTTGTTGATTTTGGCCTGTCACAGTGGTGAAAGACTGTTTAAAATAGATCAGCTTAAGCAGATTGCATTATATAAACTGAAAAAATCCAACTCTGGGGAAATTTTTTAGAGTAAAGTTTTGTCTTTCCATCTTCATTTTCACTTAAGAAAAATTTTTTCAGAAAATAATTGGCTGTGAAAACTATCTTTCAATAAAGAATTCTTTTTACTTTTTTCTAAACCTCTAACTTTTACCCATTAAAAAACTCTTTGAATTACAATATGCCTGCATTAATGTCCATCTATCATTAGTTTACAACTCAGTGGATTTTCTCAAACTAAACACACTGCGTAATCAGAGCTGAGATCCAGAAAAAGATCATTATGAGTATTTCCAAAGCCACTGTAGGCTACTTTTCAGTCAGTATCTCTCAAAGTCACTGCTTTTTTGATTTTCAATGTCACAGATTAGTTTCAACTAATATGTACATGGGAAGATAAGTACATACACTTTTATAACTTCTTTCAATTGACATTATGTCTGTGAAATTCATCTGTATCGTTGTAGGTAGCTTTTGATTTTTATTCTCTTTGTTATATACTACTTAAAGAAATATGCCACAATTTATATATCTATACAGTATTGATAAACATCATTAATAGAGAAGTTTGCAGTTTTTGGCTATTATTAACAGTGATACTATAAACATTTTAGACCTGTGTTTTTATAAACCTATCTATTTATTAGGTCTACACCTAAGAATGGAGTTGATGAGTTTTATGTATCCATTTGTTCAGCTTTAGTAGATACTTCAAATAGTTTTTACAAAGTATTTAAGTGTACTTACATCATCAGTACATGAGAGCTCTGGTTGTATCACATCCTTCCCAAAACTTGGCATTGCCTCTCTTTTGTTTTATCTGTTCTAATAGATATGTACTGGTCATTTTATTTGCATTTTTCTGCTGCTTAATGAAGTTGAGCATTTTAAAAAAAAGCATGTCTTTTGGTCGTTTGGGTTTCCTCTTTTGTGAAGGGTATATTCAACTCTTTTCCTAATTTTCTATTGTGTTACCTCTTTTTTTTTCATTAATATATAGAAGTTTTAATATATTCTAAATGAGTCCTTTGTATGATATATGCATTGTAAATGTCTTCTACCTGTATGGGTTACATTGTCTCTGTAGTATCTTTTATTTACATACATTTTTAATACCCAGCTTAATTCCCTCCTTTTTTATAAATTTTCACTTAATCAGCTCAGACTGATCTTTCATGTTACTGATTTCCTAGAAACTATAATCCTCAGTATAGCACAAAAGTCTTCTTTCCCCACAAGACAATAAGCAGCTCAATTCTAGAGATGGGTATATGGTAGATGTTATTTAAATATTTGATGAAATGAATGAACTTTGAAGATATAACTGTTAGTGACAGTTTCCCAAACGGTGCTCTATTTTTTATACCAGTAAATTAAAAAAATGAGTTTAATATAATTTATATTAATAGTAAATTCTGACAAGTAGAATGTTTGATTTAAACGTATCATTTCAAAACATTGAAGTTTTATTTTTCCCCTAAATGGTGAGTATATGAAGACATAATATCAGTGACTGCTTTTTTCCAGAGGTTGGAATACCAAGAGAAAGTTAAAATATGATATGAAACCCACTTATGAAACAAGAATGTCTATGGAACCATTCTTTAATTTAATCAGTTCACATTTGCCCAAATTTGGGGAATACGTAATAAGGATTAGAGAACATTTTGATGTGATCAGAGCAAAAATTAACAGCAAATTATTTAAAAGGGTTAAAACCTAGAATTCATTTATTTATGTTAGACTTCTGGAACCCCCTACCGTTAGGAGCCACGACACTCTGTTATTACCAAGCAACACATCTCAGTCCAAATTGCAGTGTCTTGGGAGATTTAGTTGACTTGGTGATGTCTCATGGCATCATGGGAGTAAGCAGCATGTTTTCCCATGCCCAGCTCATAGAGGAAACTCTCACAAAGTTCTATGCTGATTTTACTCTGCAATAAAATAGTGTATTTCACAACTTCTTCAAGCAAAACTCTTTACATTCATCAAAACCATGCATATCCCATCATTGTAGAATAGTAATATCAGAAAAGACACAAGAATAGGGGTTTCAAATGCAGCATTATCTATCCTCCTTCACTTGAATTTGAAAATTTGAAGATGTTTGTCATCTGAGTTCTAAATTCAGCAGTCTTATCTCCCTAAATATCCAGAGATTGTTTTGATATTATAGAATCTAGAAGTATTATTTCACTATAACCAAATCACAAAGGGATGTTGAAAACAGCCTAGCAAACTTATGTCACCAGATAGAATTAGTCATCAAAAAGGCACTATTTAAAGGAAAAGAAGTTTAAAAAGGAATAGTAAATATGGCATCTTGAACACAGACTTGAAGTCAGGTTCTCACTGTAGCTCATCCCATTTGTCTCATCCCTGCTATATATATCCTTTGCATTAAAAAAATTCCCAACTTAGAGTGAAAGAGTTCTTGCCAGGCTACTTTAAAAAAAAAAAAAACCAGCTTTCTTGAGATACAATTCACATACCATAAAAACCATTTTGAAGTGTCCAATTAATGGTTTTTAGTATATTCACCAAATTATGTAACCATTACCACAATCTAATTTTAGAACATTTTATCATCCCAAAAAGAAACCCCATACTTATTAAAGGTCACTTCACATACCAATTCCTAACCCTAACCAACCACTGTGGATTTTTGGTCTATATGGATTTGTCATATTTAGACATATGTAAGTGAAATCGTACAATGTGGTCTCTTCTCAATCTTAATACAGTTAATTTCACCATATTTTTGTTTCCAGTCAATATAGATGAGTCTTTTCAGAATAGTAAAAAACCACAATACCATTCTATAAAAGGTTTTAAAGAACAAGGGCTAGATATTGTAATTTATTGGTTCTTTCCTTAATATTAATTATTATTCATTTTACTATCTCATACTCTCCTCATCCTGAGATTTCTCTATAGTATATTTATCTATTGATATAATACAATATTTGGTCCCTGGTTTCTTCTATTCTCACTCCTTGGAAATTATCAGTTATTTTGCTATAGAATAAATTGAATATGGTGACTTTCTGATTCTGCCTCTAATTGTACATTTGGAGAAGCTGAAGCAAAAACATAACCCTCAAAAACTCATTATCCTTGTTTTTTTTTAATTTATTAATTAATTAATTTATTTTTTTTTGGCTGTGTTGGGTCTTCGTTTCTGTGCGAGGGCTTTCTCTAGTTGCAGCGAGTGGGGGCCACTCTTCATCGCGGTGCGCAGGCCTCTCACTGTCACGGCCTCTCTTGTTGCGGAGCACAGGCTCCAGACACGCAGGCTCAGTAATTGTCACTCACGGGCTTATTTGCTCCGCGGCATGTGGGATCTTCCCAGACCAGGGCTCGAACCCGTGTCGCCTGCATTGGCAGGCAGATTCTCAACCACTGCGCCACCAGGGAAGCCCCTATCCTTGTTTAATACTCAACAGGTATGGAGAAAAGAATACACTTCATTCAAAATAACTATCTGAGTTTTTATGAGCAGGAAATTACAAGAAAAAAAATGATTACAAAATTATTTGAAAGAAATTAAAGATTTTCAGTAAGAGTTACATTTCTTATGACTTCTATTAAATTCAAAGAATGTTTGAAAGGGGCACATAATTGGCAAATTTAACTTAAGAATAACAAAATAATTCAAGAACAGGTTTGACCAATTCCTTCCCCTGCTCAGACATTGCCTACCACTGTGGTCTTGAGTGAATATACCTAAGTTATTTATATATTGCAATGAAGATAATTAAATAATGGAATGGAACTCCTTTCATATTATGGCATCTGAGAACAAAACTAGCTTAAGACATAATAAAATTGCTCTGTACGGGTGGCTATGCTTGAGAGGACGGAGTTCAAGTTGTGATAACAAAAGATACCTTAGACTGAAACTCTGCAGTATTAGCAAAGTACTCTAGTGCTTGAAAAAGACTTGCTATGTAAAGTGAGTCTTGCATCTCCTATTTCATTAGAATCTCAAAACTAAGTCATCCATCATCCCCTATTAATTTCTCTATGGTAAAACTCAATGTCCTTAACAATCTTGCCCCAAGCTTACATATCCAAAACCACTCCTCTCCTTCCTGCATGTACCCACTCTTCCAGAAACAAAATGCCACTCACTGTCCTCAAACAAATGAAGATGTCTTATGTCTTCATGCCTTTCTTTGCAGACACTGTTTTCTCAGTAACTACTTCTCCCTGCTCACACCTCTGCCTGGTAAATTCCTATTAATATTTTAAGCCACAATTTAGATATCATCTTTTCTTTGCAGTGATATACAACTCATTTGCTCCTTCCTCTGAGTTCCTATAACCCTATTGTTGTATTTGTGTCACAAAACACACACACACACACACACACACACACACACACACTGCATCTTGTCTGCTTATTTACATGTCTGTCTTCACTACTGGATTTGTAAGCTCTTTACCTGTAAGATAACAAATAACTCATTTCTGTATTTCTGGTAGCCTTGCATAGTTCATGGTCCAGATTAAGTATACTACATATGTTTGTTGACTAAGTTAAAAATAAGCAAATAGACACAAATTCTTTCTGACAATACCCAAACTATCCTTGCATATACCTTAAATAAATATACCTGCAATATTTTAAAGATTATAAGCATGGAATCAGTTTTCTGGTTATGGATGGCAGAACAAAGGAATTTTTTAACCTATTTTTCTTCTTCAAAATCTATTGAGAGCCAGTACTACTAATAATGCAAGTATCAGCAACAACCTGAACACACTGCCAGTAGCTCTGACCACTACCTGGTGTGAGCCAGAGAATAGCCTGAGAGATAAAACAGCACAACACATAGCTAAAAGCAAGTGTCGCAGTGATGGCAGTTTATCTCATCATCCTTAGATTTGAATGAGATCTGAGCTCTAAGACAGGCCACTACAGAATCAGGAGACATCTGTGTGGAAACCTAATTCATTCTTACAACATGGCAGTGAGTATGATGCTGAAGGAGAAAGCATGCTAAAGTCATTTTTATTGTCCATAACTGAACCTTCAATGCAAAGGAGAATCCTGGATGTCAAGAGGGGTGAAGGAAGGAAAGGAAGCAGCAATTATCAGATCAATGAGCTACACCAACCTACCACTGCTTAAATGCTGATGCTTGGGGGAGTGAAGGTGGGGGTGGGCTTGTGCCCAAAGGAAACAGCCAACTTAGTAAGAGGGCACTCAAAACAATATAAATCAGCGTTGGAGCTCATTCCCTTTCTTGTTCCATTATCTGTCCATTTGACAGTATGCAGTATACAGGCTGTCATGGTTTGAAGATAACTCATAAGCAGGGGCATAAAATACATGACCTTAACCACGGAAACTACAAAAGGAGAGAAAGATACTGAAAGAACATACACTATGGAAGAATTACTTGTAGGGGGGAAACACGATTTCAGACAAATAATTCTTCAAGTTCAAAGAAATTGCAAAGAAATGTGACCTCTCTTTTAAAAAGAGAGTGACACGATAAAGATTTTATAAAAAATATAATAAAAACTATTGACACCCAACCAGAGATGTATGGTATAGGCTTGAAAAAAAATCACTTAAAAGAAAGAGAAAGTAATAAAGATAAAAATGACTCTATGTGGAAAGAGTCAAAGTAAAATGAAGCATGACTGGAGTTTTGAAGAATATGCAGAACAAAAAGTATTCAAAGATGTAAGAGGAAAACATCCCTGAACTAAAGATTATAATCCACACACTGAAAGACCATACTGGGTCTTACGAAAAATTTATTCCAACTCTTTTGATTCTACTGGAAGTAGAACAAAGTCTAAGTGAGCTAATTTCTTCATCCTGTATTGCTAGAAGTACAAGTATATTGTCTGAAGTAGTTTAAATTATGTAGTTTAAAAATGATGTGAAACTCTTATTATTAATCAAAAATTTACCTGACCTTTACAGGGATTATTTATAAAATAATATTTTGTCTGTTAAAGAAAAATTTACTTGCATCTTACCAATATTTTCAGGGCGCCCAAGTTTATATTGCTTCTGTTAAATATAAATTAATTTTATTAGAATAGCTCTTAAATATAGAATACAGCATAATGTAAAATTTAAATGTCATTTTCTTATCTATCAATCTATCCACTAATATTTATTTAATCTACCTACTTACCTGTATGTCCTTCTATCTGCATATGTGATTTGAGAAATGCCTAGAATAGTGTTCATCCCATGTTAGTGATGGTGATTTCTTATGATAGAATTTAGAGTTTGTTGGGGAAATGTTTTTGATTGCTTCTTTGTGTTGTTTGCATTTGTTAATATTAGCATTAATTATTTCTAAAAACATTTTAAGAAGTATAGGTTAGATAATTTTATTGGGATATTTAAAATCTACTGAGCAATTTTGACCTCACTCTAACATGTTTTTTAAAAAATTCTTTATTATGGTATTTCCCAGAGTGTGTAACACTTATACAAATAAGTAATATGCAAAAACTCTTTTGTCATAAAATAATTTGGGGAAATGCAAAGAAAAACCAAATAGTTTTCTTTAAAGCATGATTATTGAAATATCAATGCTATTGTTTTTTAAGATGCTACAGCAAGGAAAAAATTGTATGCAGTATTTCACAAACATATTTGTCTGTAGATTTCTTATTTTATTCTTTCAAAACTTGTCCTTGAACTAATGTCAAGGGGGCACACTTTGTGAAGTCTCTATTAATGTTTACTGTGGTTTGAAATCCTATGTCCAAGATATTTATTAGTACTTTTTTTTAAAAAATTTATTTTATTTATTTATTTATTTTTGGCTGTGTTGGGTCTTCGTTGCTGCACGCGGACTTTCTCTAGTTGCTGTGAGCCGGGGCTACTCTTTGTTGCGGTGCGCAGGCTGCTCATTGCAGTGGCTTCTCTCATTCTGGAGCACGGGCTCTAGATGCACGGGCTTCAGTAGTTGCGGCACATGGGCTCAGTAGTTGTGGCTCACGGGCTCTAGAGCACAGGCTCAGTAGTTGTGGCACACGAGCTTAGTTGCTCTGCGGCATGTGGGATCTTCCCGGACCAGGGATTGAACCCGTGTGCCCTGCATTGGCAGGCAGATTCTCAACCACTGCGCCACTGGGGAAGCCCATTAGTACTTTTTTTAATTGAATAAAATATTTTTAAAAATTCTACAGTGCTTTATAATTTTCAAAATTTTCACACACATGATTTCATACAATCCCATAATAACTTCCTTTTTCTTTCCCCTACCCCTATACTGCCCCTTCCCCCTTCCCTCTCCCCACTGGTACCACTAGTTTATTCTTTGTATCTGTGAGTCTGCTGCTTTTTTGTTTTATTCACTAGTTTGTTGTATATTTTAGATTACACATATAAATGATATCATACAGTATTTGTCTTTCTCTGTCTGACGTATTTCACTTAGCATAATGCCCTCCAAGTCCATTCATATTTCTGAAAATGGCAAAATTTCATTCATTTTTATAGCTGAGTAGTATTCCATTGTATATATATACCATATCTTCTTCGTCCATTCATCTGTTGAGGGACACTTAGGCTGCTTCCATATCTTAGCAATCATAAATAATGCTGCTATGAACATTGGGGTGTGTGTATCATTTTGAATTAGTGTTTTTGTTTTTTTCAAATATATACCCAGGAGTGGAAATGTGGGGTCATATGGTAGTTCAATTTTTAGTTTTTTGAGAAGCCTCCATACCGTTTTCCACCGTGGCTCTACCAATTTACATTTCCACCAGCAGTGTACGAGGGTTCCCTTTTCTCTTCATCCTCTTCAACAACTTTTATTTGTGTTCTTTTTGATGATAGCCACTCTGACAGGTGTGAGATGATATCTCATTGTGGTCTTGATTTGCATTTTCCTGATGATTAGTGATGTTGAGCATCTTTTCATGTGCCTGTTGGCCATCTGCATGTCCTCTTTGGAAAAAATGTCTTATCAGTTCTTTTGCCCTTTTTAAAATCAGGTTGTTTATTTTTTTGATGTCGAGTTGTATGAGCTGTTTATATATATTGGATATTAACCACTTATCAGTCATGTCATTTGCAAATATCTTCTCCCATTCAACAGGTTGTGTTTTGGTTTTGTCGATGGTTTCCTTTGCTGTACAAAAGCTTTGAAGTTTAATTAGGTCCCATTTGTTTATTTTTGCTTTTGTTTTCTTTGCTTTAGGAGATAGATGCAGAGAAATATTGCTGCAATTTATGTCAAAGAGACATCTGCCTATGATTTCCTCTAGAAGTTTTATAGTATCCAGTCTTATATTTAGGTCTGTAATCTATTTTGAGTTTATTTTAGTATTAGTACTTTTTATATGAAGGAATTACATACTCTAATTTAAAAATAATGGGGAACATAGCTTTACCTTAAATAGCCATTAAATAATGTTACAAAGATTTTTGATATCATGTTATAAAAATATTTTACACTGGAAATTGGTTCAACTAAGAAAAAAATTAAAAACTGGAATAAAATATGCCAGAGCTATAATATCAGAAGCCTTTGAGTGTCAGAAAGAGTGATATTTTACCCCTTCTTTATACTGTTCATACTTTCCAAGGATTTTCAATTTTCATGTATTATTTCAAAATTAAAGAAAATGTTAGCATTGAAAAACAAGTATAAGAACATCTTATATGTGCCACATCTTCTCTCTGATATTTAGCAAGTGGATAAATCTTTTCAGATTTAAATAAGATGGGAAAACTCACACTGTGGTCTGCTTTCTGCCTCTTGTGCTGAGCTAATTATATGAAACATACTATTAAGACAAGGCCTATGCACTTTAAGTAGTATTTCAAGTGCTGAATTAATTCTATGTGAATTGCATTTAATGATTGAGAATTGATGATTGCTATTAATGAACCCAATATTTCCTGGTATTATTTGTAATTTTTATTTTGTCATAATAAGCTACAAACTTTTTTATTCTCTTTCTCACAAACTAGTCAGAGACCTTGTGATTCTGGCATTTGTGCAATGGACCCAGAAGGACTGGCTGAAATGAATGGGTGAAGATTGTTTAGCTGCTGCATAATGCTTCATCACAAAATGCATGTTGCCGTTAGCACCAGACACCATGGTTTTCTACAGATCACAATTCCCAGAATATGTTAAACTCACATCAGACTATCCTAATTATAGCCTTTAATGCCTATAAAAAAATTTCCATGGTTCCCTACATTTTTGTTTTAATTGTGTAACTGTGAGATCATTCATTGCCATCCTGGAAATCATATGCAGTCACCTCATGAAGGTTTTACTATGCCTCAAGCTCTTACGGATTTTGATATTTTAACCAGAATATACTTAGAGGTTTTATGAGAATGACAGCATCTTTATAGTTCATTCATCAAATTTTTTTCCGGCTAAGTTAGGGTCTGAGATATTTATAAGTATGCCTTTTTACACAAGATATTGATATAGTGAATGTCTCCCTCTGAAACAGAGAAATGTGATCAGCTTTTTTACTTAGACTTAGATCACATGCTCCATTCAGAGTGGATTCTCACCCATATCAGTTAAGATTAGATTCCTATGTGAAAAACAGAGTCCCCAAATCACAATGGCTTTAAAAACATAAAATACAACTTTGTTTCTTGTATACAAGTCTTGAGACAGATCAGGGCTGACATGGCATCTCATGTCTACAAAGCCCTTAAGGACTGAGTTTCCTTTCAGCATTCCTTTTGACCATCTCTGACATAGCATGTTCATACTAATTGTATAAACTGGCAGCTAGAGCTCCAGCCATCAAATCTACATTCCAGGCAAAAGATTTGAGGAAAGGGAGAAACATTTACAAGAGTATGGGGCAACTTTTCTTTTAAAAAGTTTTCCAGAAGCTGCCACTCAATACTTTCACTTCCATCCTTTTCCAATTTTGTTAGATGGTCACACATACCATCAAGATAGTATTTATTCTGCATGACTAACTGCTTAGCCAAAATATTATATGTTCTATTTTTAAGGGAAAAATGCTGCTTGTATCAGACTACCTGAAACAGGTTGGTTAAGAGTTAGGCAGGGAGTGGCCCCCAGAATGAAATGGAGAATATATCAGGAAACATGGAAATAAATACACAGAGTAAATACAGATGTCTAATATACTGAAAATAAGAATAAGAAGAAATATAAATGATAACAAAGAGACGAAATGCATGGTTTAACAGAGCAAGATTGGGGACAAAGGAATGTCAAAGAAGGGTAAGATAGGCTTTATATTAAATTTTCAGTATCTGTATTATATGGGTATTAGCAGATTTTTATATCTGATGCCAATATATCCCATAACTTGCCCATAAGTTACAGATTTCCCATTATAGTACTAAATCAAGTTAACATTTTCCATAAGAGCACAGACTTGTTCATATTGCAGATGGAACTATATTCAATTACTAACTAGATTCTACAGTGTTTCACTTATTTTTTAGTTGATGCATTTCCTCTTGCTATGAAAATATCAGTTTCTTCCTTACTCAAGTTTGAGTATTTGATTTCTTAAAGAGAAAGTTAATTTTGTAAAAAGGAAGAGGAAAACAAATAGATAAAAAGGAGCTGCTATGATATAATAACTTTATTGTCTAATTCTCAGCCATCTATGAAGAATAGATAATTTTCACTCTTACAGTAAGAGTAGGGATGCAGGAGAAAAGATTGAATTATCCCCCCCAAAATAGGAGATGTAAGCACCTGCCTTAGTTGCTGACTTTGTGATTCTGTTCTAGAAAATTTTCCCATGAAAATCTTTTTCTTCAGAGAGATAATCCAGTCATCCCTTAGTGTCTGTGCAGGAGATTGGTTCCAGGACACCTGTCTCCCCCACCAAGGATACCGAAATTCAAGGAGGTCCACGACCCTCATAGAAAATGGCAGAGTATTTGCATATAACCTAGGCATGTCTTCCATGTACTCTAGATTACTCTAGATTACTTATGATACCTAATACATCTCTAGATGACTTAGAATACCTAATATAATGTAAATGCTATGTAAGTAGTTGCAAGTGTGGCAAATTCAAGTTTTGGAATTTTCTTGAATTTTTATTTTTTTCCAATCTGAGGTTAGTTGAATCAGAGAATACAGAACCTGCCGATACAGAGGGCCGACTGCACCGAACTTTATTTCTTAGGTGGGAGTTTTATAAAAGTCATTATCTATTTCTATGGTTCTCAAATGGAGAAAACGTGCCTCCCAGTAGACATTTGACAATGTCTGAAGTCATTTGTGGTTGTCAGAACTAGGGGTTGCCAATGGCACTTAGTGGGTAGAGGCCAAGGTGATGTTAACCATTCCACAGTGCACCTGCCAGTTTCCCCTTCCCTGTCTCCAACAAAGAATTATCCAGCCCAAATGTCAATAGTACTGAGTTGTACAACCCTGAACTAAATGAGTTTATTTAGAATGAAGAATACTCCCTATTAGCATTAATGATATACCTCAAAATATATATTTGATTTTTTTAAAAATAACACCACACCTACTATAATTAAATTTGTACAACTCTAATTCAAGAGCTCTTAAGCTGAATTCCATGCAATGCAAGGGTGTCTATGAATCTTGAAATCATAAGCAAAATATTATGTAGGTGTACATCTGCATATTTTTAAAGGGAAGCCCATACCATTTATCTAATTGTCTAAGGGATTTATGACCTCACAAAGCCAGCCACTAAATTTATTTAGAATGCCAAAGAATTCTAGTGTATTAATCAGCAATGTTCTTCCCTCCAGTGAGCCAAGCTGCTCTTTCAAGCACTGTTTCTCAGCACATTCTTTAACCTTACTGTATTAAGACATGACATTCATGGAAATGAAGTTTAAAGATTCCCAATTGAATCCTCTTTAATTAATAGAAATAGTATCGACAAGCAAAGTTCCTTTTGGAGAGCTTGTGATTTAAGAAACCAGATTTCCCACTTTAACCAACATTTCTGTAATTTACACTTGAATACGTTAAATATACTTTGTGATACATGTTGCTTTGCTGTTTAGGATAATAGTATACCCGCTACAGTTAACAATGTATTTTCTTAAGATCTGTTCCTTGTCTCTTGTCCTGTCTCAGGAAATGCTATTACTATCCATCCAAGTCACCACACCAGAAACAATAAAGGAAAATCTCCCTCATCTCTCCCCTTTCAACTCCAGTTATTTTGCAGTTCTATACATTCTATATCCTAAACTTTGTTTGAGTCCCTTCCCTTTTCTCAATCCCTCATGCTACTTTTTTCAGCTCAATATCTCACTCTCTTTCAATTGAAATATCGCCTTTATAGACTGCTAACTGCTATCCCTGATTTTAGGTCCACTCTACTCCATTTCATTCTTCATACAGCTGCAGAGCCATCTTTCTCAACTGCGAATCTGACCAGGTCACATTTAAGTTAAAAACATTGAAGATCTCCCTGTTACCTCCATGCTAACGCCCCCCTTTCTGGCCTTGTCTTCTGCTACTGCTACCCTCTCTGGAGGCTAGGCTCTAACTGCATTGATTTCTCACCATCCCTGGATATATGCTTTTCTGACTCTGCTCTGCTTTGCTTGAATAACGTTCCCTCTCTTGTTGAAATCTTATTCATCTTTCATGAAGAAGCTGGTTTCAAAGTCTTTTCTAATTCTCTCAGGCAGAGGTCATTTTCTCTACTTTTTGTTCAAAAATCATTTGGTACTTCGTTTAATATCTTATCACCTTTGTTTTCCAAGCACCTTGAGCAGTTCATGTACCTATGTACATTTCCAGTAAATGTTTCTGTAATGAGATTGACAACACTATGTAAATTTAAGACTTTGCTCAGTACTGGACCATCATGGACAAACATTGTCTTTGTTGGCCAAGCTAAATAATAGAGAGATGATGAATTCATGGGGGGAATGAAATGAAAATTTTGCTATCAGCTCTTAAAAATTGTAACCTGCACTTTAGCTTTCTAAAATACTATTATTCGGAGTATAGAACATTGTTCTTGCATAGAACAAGTGTTACTCTCTCTATTTCTTTAACCACAATTCTTATTGCTGTTAATGAAGGGGAATATACAGTAGCTGAATTGCAGATAATTGCAGAAGGGTAGGAGTTCACAAGTTTAAGGTGAATGAATTAACAAAGTGACACCATTCAACTTTTCATTTAAGACACTGAATGACCCTGAGTCCAAGGATGATGCTGAATGGTTTACAATGCATGGCACAGCCCCCGGCCCATCAAGAAATAATTATCTGGACCAGAATGTTACTTCTGCCAAGGATACGAAACACTGCATATATTTTAAAAGAGATGAACCTGGAGGCTGTTGAAATGTACATGGCTGTTTTTATTCACACTAAATGGCCCCAAGCCTCTAGGTTTTTATTGTACATACCATGATGCCTTTTTAAGATTATACCCCCCTGAATCCAGTGTATCCAGAAGCACACTGGTTTTTGGGGATCTATTAAAGTTAGAAGTCCCCTGATAATGCAGAATTGAAAATGTAGAAATCATACATATTGTTTATACATTTTTCCTGAAGTAAAAGAGGGAACATTAAAGTAGAATATATTAGATACCACCTGAACAAAAAGTGCCTTGAGAGCCAAACACTGAGACTATCTTTGGTTTAGCCATTATTGAAGGAGTTACTGAATTCTGAATATAATACAATAGTGGTACTTTGATAGTATAATTTACTTCTTTTGGAGTTGAAGGGCTATGTCATTGAATGGCATTTGCGAAGTATCATGGCAAATATTGTTAGGGTACCTGGGACCTCTTTCTGATTAATTCTAAGTTTAAAGGCAGTGAAGACTGCTTATTATTCAGTTACTTGTCTAATTTACAAAGGATCATCTGTTTTCTCTTGGTAATGTGGGTGTATACATATGGATACTCACATTTTCTAGTTCACAATGGTGGCAAGATTGAAGTAAAGGTGATAGGAAATTGACCCTTTCTCAGGTTAAGTAAAAAATATCCTAGACACCTGCCAATTAAACTTGTAACATTGTCTTACTCCTTTCAAGTTAAACAGAACAATTTTAAGAGACCTTCCATATGCTGCATTTTGCAAAGACTTTCCAGAAATACCATTTTATTGTAATTGATGCAAGACATTTTTCCCATCCTTGAGCTTATATTATTCAGTCATGTATGCCTAAAAAGCAAAGCATTTTGGAAGAAGAAAAATAACATTTAAGTAGAATATATTTTATTTTGCTTTACTTCTAATTCCTTTTGAGTACCATGTTTTAAAAAAAGGAAGTGGAAACTAGAGATAATCCCTGGGCATGGGCAAGTAGAAGTTTTTCATAGTCTAGTGACTTCAGAGATGTTAATAACTCAAGAGACTTCTGATTTCCTTTTCAGACTTAAAAGGACTATAAAATTGCTTTATTCAGCAGATTTGTAATGTCTAACCTCCTTGTCCTTGACTTCTAACCCTACCTATGCTTGGGGAAAGAAGACTAGTTAACTGATTATATTAGGTTAATAAAAATGCAGCCCATAAAGTCCCACTTGCTGTTTCACAGAAGGCATCCTATCATTTATTTAAAAGCCAGAAGAAAGAAATGTCATTCCATAAAGATAAGAGCAGCATTTTATTGCTTGTCTAGACAATTTAATTGTTGAAAAACATCAGTGGATATTAGAGGGGGAAGTATGGGCATCACTTGTTTCATGTAATAAATTAAGAACTTAAAATGAATGTGATTTGACAGAATGTTTAAGCAAGGAGGAGGGAGCAGTGTTAGCATTTTAATTTTGTTTTGATTGAAGATACTTTCGTTCCACCATGAAAAACTCATGCCATTTTCCCAGCGTGCCTCATTTCCAGTGGAACTCAGTAAAATGTGCACGTGTTAACATTAGATTCGGCAGGCTTTAATGCAGTTACACAAAGGAGTTTTGCCAAAAGGAGGGATAAATATCACAGCCATTCATTTCACAGTGCTCTCCAATCTGGCTGCAACTGTTTCCCTAAGCAGCATGTCAGTGAATAAAAAAGGAAATTCAAAGGAGGGGCAGGAGAAAAGGGATTTAGGAAGAAGGGGGTTTTAAAACATTTTTGGCTTTAGAGAAAACAATTCACAATCATTAGCATGAGTAAAATTGCTGTTTAGCCTAGGCTAATGAAAACATTATGAAAGCAGAGATTTTTCAGAAACAAAATAAAACAAACACAAAAACAAAACTATCCTCTGAACACCATTAGTGAAGATTAAGGGGAACCAGGGTAAGTAAACATCCACGTTTCATAGTTGAATCCTGCCCCCTCAACTTCCTCAGATTATGAAGTGAATATCCTCATTTAGTGTGCTTTTCTATGTTCATAGAAAAAGACTGTGTCCTGCTGACTGTTTTGCTAAATTGGTTCTTTTACCATTTGTTTACACTTCTGTATTTTTTACCATGCACTTTGTTGTCCTAAAGTAATTACATATTAGAAACTATAACCCTTTGGTTACAAAAATGGCCAATGTTGATATTGTTAATAAAGGAAGAGAGCAAGGCACTTATTTTGACTCTGGTTTTATTTCCTGACGAATCCACTACTGTGGCCTCCTCCGCCTGTGGGAGATGGGGCACAGAATGATGGCAGTTCTCCTGTGGAATTATCTACTCCAAAAATGTGTTGGTTCAATGACCCTCTTTGTAAAAAGGAAATATGTAAACATTGCAAAATCATTTTTAACTATGTTCTCATTTATTTTCTTCATCAATCCTAGGAGGTACATACTAATGTCTATTCCATTTTTAAAAAAAATTTATTGGAGTATGGTTGATTTAAAATATTGTGTTAGTTTCAGGTGCACAGCAAAGTGATTCACTTAAACATATACATATATTCATTCTTTTTCAGATTCTTTTCTCATATAGGTTATCACAGCATATTGAGTAGAGTTCCCTGTGCTATATAGTAGGTCATTGTTAGTTATCTATCTTATATACAGTAGTGTGTGTATGTTAATCCCAAGTTCCTGATTTATCCCTCCCCTCCACATTTCCCCTTTGGTAACAAGCTTGTTTTCGATATCGTAAGTCTGTTTCTGCTTTGTAAATAAGTTCATTTGTATCATTTTTTCTTTTTTTTTTTGGTTCTAATAAATTTTTTTGTTTAATTTTTTAACATCTTCATTGGAGTATAATGGCTTTACAATGGTGTGTTAGTTTTTGCTTTATAACAAAGTGAATCAGTTATACATATACATATGTCCCCATATCTCTTCCCTCTTGCTTCTCCCTCCCACCCTCCCAATCCCACCCCTCTAGGTGGTCACAAAGCACTGAGCTGATCCTTATGCTATGCGGCTGCTTCCCACAAGCTATCTATTTTACATTTGGTAGTGTATATATGTCCATGCCACTCTCTCACTTTGTCACAGCTTACACTTCCCCCTCCCCATATCCTCAAGTCCATTCTCTAGTAGGTCTGCATCTTTATTCCCGTCTTGCCCCTAGGTTCTTCATGAGCATTATTTTTTTTTTAATTCCATGTATATGTGTTAGCATACTGTATTTGTTTTTCTCTTTCTGACTTACTTCACTCTGTATGACAGACTCTAGGTCCATCCACCTCACTACAAATAACTCAGTTTCGTTTCTTTTTAGTAACACCACTGAGTAATATTCTGAGTAATATTCCATTGTATATACGTGACACATCTTCTTTATCCATTCATCTGTTGATGGACACTTAGGTTCCTTCCATGGCCTGGCTATTGTACATAGAGCTGCAATAAACATTGTGGTACATGACTCTTTTTGAATTATGGTTTTCTCAGGGTATATGCCCAGTACTGGGATTGCTGGGTCATATGGTAGTTCTATTTTTAGTTTTTAAAGGAACCTCCATACTGTTCTCCATAGTGGCTGTATCAATTTAAATTCCAATCAACAGAGCAAGAGGGTTCCCTTTTCTCCACACGATCTCCAGCATTTATTGTTTGTAGATTTTTTGATAATGGCCATTCTGACCGGTGTGATATGATATCTCATTGTAGTTTTGATTTGCATTTCTCTAATGATTAATGGTGTTGAGCATTCTTTCATGTGTCTGTAGGCCATCTGTATATCTTCTTTGGAGAAATGTCTATTTAGGTCTTCTGCCCATTTTTGGATTGGGTTGTTCGTTTTTTTGTTATTGAGCTGCATGAGCTGCTTGTAAATCTTGAAGATTAATCCTTTGTCAGTTGCTTCATTTGCAAATATTTTCTCCCATTCTGAGGATTGTCTTTTCGTCTTGTTTATGGTTTCCTTTGCTGTGCAAAAGCGTTTAAGTTTCATTAGGTCCCATTTGTTTATTTTTGTTTTTATTTCCATTTCTCTAGGAGGTGGGTCAAAAAGGGTCTTGCTGTGATTTACGTCATAGAGTGTTCTGCCTAGGTTTTCCTCTAAGAGTTTTATACTGTCTGGCCTTACATTTAGGTCTTTAATCCATTTTGAGTTTATTGTTGTGTATGGTGTTAGGGAGTGTTCTAATTTCATTCTTTTACATGTAGCTGTCCAGTTTTCCAAGCACCACTTACTGAAGAGTCTGTCTTTTCTCCACTGTATATTCTTGCCTCCTTTATCAAAGATAAGGTGACCATATGTGTGTGTTTATCGCTGGGCTTTCTATCCTGTTCCATTGATCTATACTTCTGTTTTTATGCCAGGACCATACTGTCATGATTACTGTCTGTAGCTTTGTAATATAGTCTGAAGTCAGGGAGCCTGATTCCTTCAGCTCCATTTTTCTTTCTCAAGATTGCTTTGGCTATTCGGGGTCTTTTGTGTTTCCACACAAATTATGAAATTTTTTGTTCTAGTTCTGTGAAAAATGCCAGTGGTACTTTGGTAGGGATTGCATTGAATCTGTAGATTGCTTTGGGTAGTATAGTCATGTTCACAATGTTGATTCTTCAAATACAAGAACATGGTATATCTCTCCATCTGTTTGTATCATCTTTAATTTCTTTCATCAGTGTCTTATAGTTTTCTGCATACAGGTCTTTTGTCTCCTTAGGTAGGTTTATTCCTAGATATTTTATTCTTTTTGTTGCAGTGGTAAATGAGAGTGTTTTCTTAATTTCACTTTCAGATTTGTCATCATTAGTGTATACGAATGCAAGAGATTTCTGTGCATTAATTTTGTATCCTGTTACTTTACCAAATTCATTGATTAGCTCTAGTAGTTTTCTGGGAGCATCTTTAGGATTCTCTATGTATAGTATCATGCCATCTGCAAAGAGTGAGAGCTTTACTTCTTCTTTTCCGATTTGGATTCCTTTTATTTCTCTTTCATGTCTGATTGCTGTGACTAAAACTTCCAAAACTATGTTGAATAATAGTGGTGAGAATGGGCAACCTTGTCTTGTTCCTGATCTTAGTGGAAATGGTTTCGGTTTTTCACCATTGAGGACGATGTTGGCTGTGGGTTTGTCATATGTGGCTTTTATTATGTTGAGGAAATTTCCCTCTGTGCCTACTTTCTGGAGGGTTTTTATCATAAATGGTGTTGAATTTTGTCGAAAGAGCTCTCTGCATGGATTGAGATGATCATATGGTTTTTTCTTCCTTCAATTTGTTAATATGCTGTATCACATTGATTGACTTGTGAATATTGAAGAATCCTTGCATTCCTGGAATAAACCCCACTTGACCATGGTGTATGATCCTTTTAATGTGCTATTGGATTCTGTTTGCTAGTATTTTGTTGAAGATTTTTGCATCTGTGTTCATCAGTGATACTGGCCTGTAGTTTTCTTTCTTTGTGACATCTTTGTCTGGTTTTGGTATCAGAGTGATGGTGGCCTCGTAGAATGAGTTTGGAAGTGTTCCTCCCTCTGCTATATTTTGGAAGAGTTTGCGAAGGATGGGTGTTAACTCTTCTCTAAATGTTTGATAGAATTCGCCTGTGAAGCCATCTGGTCCTGGGCTTTTGTTTGTTGGAAGATTTTTAATCACAGTTTCAATTTCAGTGCTTGTGATTGGTCTGTTCATGTTTTCTATTTCTTCCTGGTTCAGTCTTGGAAGGTTGTGCATTTCTAAGAATTTGTCCATTTCTTCCAGGTTTTCCATCTTATTGGCATATAGTTGCATGTAGGAATCTCTCATGATCCTTTGTATTTCTGCAGTGCCAGTTGTTACTTCTCCTTTTTCATTTCTAATTCTATTGATTTGAGTCTTCTCCCTGTTTTTCTTGATATATCTGGCTAATGGCTTATCAATTTTGTTTATCTTCTCAAAGAACCAGCTTTTAGTTTTATTGATCTTTGCTATAGTTTCATTCATTTCTTTTTCATTCATTTCTGATCTGATCTTTATGATTTCTTTTCTTCTGCTAACTTTGGGGTTTTTTGTTCTTCTTTCTCTAATTGCACTAGGTGTAAGATTAGGTTGTTAATTTGAGATATTTCTTGTTTCTTAAGGTAGGATTGTATTGCTATAAACTTCCCTCTTAGAACTGCTTTTGCTGCATCCCATGGGTTTTGGGTCATCGTGTTTTCATTGTCATTTTTTTCTAGGTATTTTTTGACTTCCTCTTTGATTTCTTCAGTGATATCTTGGTTATTAAGAAGTGTGTTTTTTAGCCTCCATGTGTTTGTATTTTTTACAGAATTTTTCCCGTAATTGATATCTAGTCTTATAGCGTTGTGGTCGGAAAAGATACTTGATATGATTTCAATTCTCTTAAATTTACCAAGGCTTGATTTGTGACCCAAGATATGATCTATCCTGGAGAATGTTCCATGAGCACTTGAGAAGAATGTGTATTCTGTTGTTTTTGGATGGAATGTCCTATAAATATCAATCAAGTCCATCTTGTTTAATGTATCATTTAAAGCTTGTGTTTCCTTTTTTATTTTCATTCTGGATGATCTGTCCATTGGTGAAGGTGGGGTGTTAAATTCCCATATTATGATTGTGTTACTGTCAATTTCCCCTGTTATGGCTGTTAGTATTTGCCTTATGTATTGAGGTGCTCCTATGTTGGGTCCATAAATATTTACAATTGTTATATCTTTTTCTTGGATTGATCCCTTGATCATTATATACTGTCCTTCTTTGTCTCTTGTAATAGTCTTTGTTTTAAAGTCTCTTTTGTCTGATATGAGAATTGCTAGTAGAGCTTTCTTTTGGTTTCCATTTGCATGGAACATCTTTTTCCATCCCCTCACTTTCAGTCTGTATGTTTCCCTAGGTCTGAAGTGGGTCTCTTGTAGACAGTATATATACGGGTCTTGTTTTTGTATCCATTCAGCCAGTCTATGTCTTTTGGTTAGAGCATTTAATCCATTTACATTTAAGGTAATTATCGATATGTATGTTCCTATTACCATTTTCTTAATTGTTTTGGGTTTGTTATTGTAGGTCTTTTCCTTCTCTTGTTTTTCCTGCCTAAATAAGTTCCTTTAGCGTTAGTTTTATAGCTGGTTGGGTGGTGCTGAATTATCTTTTGCTTGTCTGTAAAGGTTTTAGTTTCTCCATTGAATCTGAATGAGATCCTTGCTGGGTAGAGTAATCTTGGTTGTAGTTTTTTCTCCTTCATCATTTTAAATATGTCCTGCCACGCCCTTCTAGCTTGCAGAGTTTCTGCTGAAAGATCAGCTGTTAACCTTATGGGGATTCCCTTGTATGTAATTTGTTGTTTTTCCCTTGCTGCTTTCAATATTAGTTCTTTGTATTTAATTTTTGATAGTTTGATTAATACGTGTCTTGGAGTGTTTCTCCTTGGATTTATACTGGATGGGACTCTCTGTGCTTCCTGGACTTGATTAACTATTTCCTTTGCCATACTAGGGAAGTTTTCAACTATAATCTCTTCAAATATTTTCTCAGTCCCTTTCTTTTTCTCTTCTTCTTCTGGGACCCCTGTAATTCGAATGTTGGTGTGTTTCATGTTGTCCCAGAGGTCTCTGAGACTGTCCTCAATTCTTTTCATTCTTTTTTCTTTATTCTGCTCTGCAGTAGTTATTTCCACTATTTTATCTTCCAGGTCACTTATCCATTCTTCTGCCTCGTTTATTCTGCTATTGATTCCGTCTAGAGAATTTTTAATTTCATTTGTTGTGTTGTTCATCACTGTTTGTTTGCTCTTTAGTTCCTCTAGGTCCTCGTTAAACGTTTCTTGTATTTTCTGCATTCTATTTCCAAGATTTTGGATCATCCTTACTATCATTATTCTGAATTCTTTTTCAGGTAGACTGCCTATTTCCTCTTCATTTGTTAGGTCTGGTGGGTTTTTGCCTTGCTCCTTCATCTGCAGTGTGTTTTTCTGTCTTCTCATTTTGCTTAACTTACTGTGTTTGGGGTCTCCTTTTCGCAGGCTGCAGGTTCGTAGTTCCCGTTGTTTTTGGTGTCTGTCCCCCAGTGGCTAAGGTTGGTTCAGTGGGTTGTGTAGGCTTCCTGGTGGAGGGGACTAGTGCCTGTGTTCTGGTGGATGAGACTGGATCTTGTCTTTCTGGTGGGCAGGACCACGTCCGGTGGTGTGTTTTGGGGTGTCTGTGGCCTTATTATGATTTTAGGCAGCCACTCTGCTAATGGATGGGGTTGTGTTCCTGTCTTGCTAGTTGTTTGGCATGGTGTCCAGCACTGTAGCTTGGTGGTCATTGAGTGGAGCTGGGTCTTGGTGTTGAGATGGAGATCTCTGGGATACTTTTGCCATTTGATATTATGTGGAGCTCAGAGGTCTCTTGTGGACCAGTGTCCTGAGGCTCTCCCACCTCAGCGGCACAGCCCTGATGCCTGGCTGGAGCACCAAGAGCCTGTCATCCACATGGCTCAGAATAAAATGGAGAAATAAAAGAATGAAAGAAATAAAATAAAATAAAATAAAGTAAATAAAATAAAATAATGTTATTAAAAAAATAATTATTAAGAAAAAAAGTTTTTTTGTAGAAAAAGAATTTTTAATGTAATAAAAAAATAAAAACAAAAACAAAAAAAAACGGACAGGCAGAACCCTAGGACAAATGGTAAAAGCGAAGCTATACAGACAAAAATCACACACAGAAGCATACATATACACACTCACAAAAAAAGAAAAAGTGAAAAATATATATATATCAAAAAATATATATCATAGCTCCCAAAGACCACCTCCTCAATTTGGGATGATTAGTTGTCTATTCAGGTATTCCACAGATGCAGCGTACATCAAGTTGATTGTGGAGATTTAATCCACTGCTCCTGAGGCTGCTGGGGGAGATTTCCCTTTCTCTTCTTTGTTCGCACAGCTCCTGGGGTTCAGCTTTGGATTTGGCCCCGCCACTGCATGTAGGTCGCCTGAGGGCATCTGTTCTTCGCTCAGACAGGACGGGGTTAAAGGAGCAACTGCTTCAGGGGCTCTGGCTCACTCAGGCCAGGTGGAGGGAGGGGTACGGATGTGGGGTGATCCTGCGGCGGCAGAGGCTGGCATGACGTTGCACCAGCCTGAGGCGTGCCGTGTGTTCTCCTGGGGAAGTTGTCCCTGGATCACGGGACCCTGGCAGTGGCGGGCTGCACAGGCTCCCGGGAGGACTGGTGTGGATAGTGACCTGTGCTTGCACACAGGCTTCTTGGTGGTGGCAGCAGCAGTGTTAGCATTTCATGCTGGTCTCTGGGGTCTGTGCTGATAGCCGCGGCTCACGCCCGTCTCTGGAGCTCCTTTAAGCGGCGCTCTTAATCCCCTCTAGTCGCGCACCAGGAAACAAAGAGGCAAGAAAATGTCTCTTGTCTCTCTGGCAGCTCCAGACTTTTTCCCGGACTCCCTTCTGGCTAGCTGTGGTGCACTAGCCGCTTCAGGCTGTGTTCACGCAGCCAACCCCAGTCCTCTCCCTGGGATCTGACCTCCGAAGCCCGAGCCTCAACTCCCAGCCCCCACTTGCCCCGGTGGGTGGGCAGACAAGCCTCTCAGGCTGTTGAGTGCTGGTCGGCACTGATTCTATGTGTGGGAATCTCTCCGCTTTGCCCTCTGCACCCCTGTTGCTGCGCTCTCCTCCGTGGATCCGAAGCTTCCCCCCTCTGCCACCCCCAGTCTCTGCCCATGAAGGGGCTTCCTAGTGTGTGGAAACCTTTCCTCCTTCACAGCTCCCTCCCACTGGTGCAGGTCCCATCCCTATTCTTTTTTCTTTGCTTTTTCTTTTTTCTTTTGCCCTACCCAGGTACGTGGGGAGTGTCTTGCCTTTTGGGAGGTCTGACATCTTTTGCCTGCGTTCAGTGGGTGTTCTGTAGAGTTGTTTCACATGTAGATGTATATCTGATGTATTTGTGGGGAGGAAGGTGATCTCCGTGTCTTACTCTTCTGCCATCTTGAAGGTCCCTGTATCATTTTTTTAAATTAAATTCCACATATGAATGATATCATATAATATTTGTCTTTCTCTGTCTTACTGACTTCACTTAGTATGATAATCTGTAGATCCATCCATGTTGCTGCAAATGACATTATTAAAAAAAAAGGAATAATGTTGTTCCATTTTTTTTAACAGTTGAGGAAACTGAGTCTCAAAATCTTTCTTGTCCTTATAAGTACTGTGGGATGGAACTTAATTTTGAGCCTCAGACTCCATAACCATAACATCACACTAGACGCTGTGTTTAGAATTTTCAAGAATTTGCTAACTGATCAATCCATGTAGAGTTGAGCATTAGCCAATAGTAAGGAAACACCATAGGATTGCAGATAATTTAGATAAATGAATAAATGAATGAATGAATGAAGCAAGCAAGCATACATTGCACGTATCCTGTGGAAGGAACATTTTGTAAGTAATTACATACGTATTTAATCATAAGAAGTTGGTGGTAGTCTTGACTAATTTAGCGATTCATTTGTGCCCATAATGAGCAGCAGAACAAGATTTCTAGAAAGTATTCTTTGAGATAATACTTTCAACTTGAACTCTAAAACATGAAACAAAATTACTTTTTTTCACATTATTTACTTCTTTTCTATGGAAGACTTTAATTATGATATTTAATCATATCATTTATGTAGAAATAATAAAATTTTTTCGAAAGGTTGACCAAATAGCCCCAGTCTGAGTTAAGCTTCTAAGATATGCTTTTAAATAGTCTTTTATGATATACATATATTGAAATAATTATAAATGTATTATCAATATTTTACAATATTACGACATCATAGTAACTTCACTATTAGAAATAACATCTTTTGTAAAACATGATTTCCATCATTGTTAAAAATTATGTCATCAAACTGATTTCAACTGAATTAAATTGGAAAATAATAAAAAACACCCTTTTCAAACTGATATGATTCTACATAGATATACACATGTAAAAAAAAATAAAAGATACAGTTCAAGATAATAATAAAGTACTTTCTGCTTGTGAATGCGAATGTTCCATGAGTAAGAGAACTTCTATATTTTTATTTATATTTATTGCTAATTTTCTTAGAGAATTTCCCCAAATTCAATTGTCCAGTACTTATATATCATACATGGATTTTACAAACTATGTCCTTATTTCAGAAGGTAAAGTTTTCATGCCTAGTTTACACACTAGATAAAGATTATATTTTTCTATTAAAAAAGGTCAACATTTTAACAAGTGGACACTAGTAATTTAGATATAAAAAGGAATAAAAATATTGATTTGTCATGTATGTTTTAAGGCATTCCTTAAACTGATTTTATGTTACTTCTTATAGTTCATGTGCATTGTTCTTATGTAGTTACTTTTGAATGAAAAACCAAACACAATAGAGCATAGTAATAGACAAAGCTGAACGTGTGTTTGGGGCTGTTCTGAATTTCACAGTTAAGGCTTGGAGTGGGGCTGATGAAACAGTCTATTTGGGACAGACTTACAGGGTCAGCTTCATGGGTGTGTGACCATTGCAATTGCACAGGGCCCTGTCTTCAGAAGTATCACCCTCCCCCACCATGCCCACACCCTCTTATGCTTGGGGTTTAATGCTCTGCAGTCATTGTCTTGATATTTTTATCTTTGAATTTGTGTTGCATAAGTAAAGTCTGATGGGATAAGGGAGAATGTACTTGGCTCTTGAAGCTTTCCCTCGGGTGTTGTTCCACATTCACCACCCACCTGGGTGAGCTCCAGGCCACCTACTTCCCCTCGCATACCGAGACCACTGCTGCCCTCTAGCTCGGTGGAGACCCAAACACTGGCAGCCCTGTGATGTGCTCTGACTTGCGGGGGCAGTGCCCCAGGGGCTGTGGGGGTCTGCACTCAACGTGTGCCAGAGAGCATGACATTAAATAGCAAATTAAAAACAATAAAGACTGGGTAAGAAAGGACAGAACTTTTTTTTCCTGCTTTTGAACAGGGGCCACGCATTTTACTTTTTCACTGGACCCTGTAAGATTTGGAGCTAGACTTCGTAATTTAGAACTAATATTATTGAATGGTCATGTCCGACACACTAGCTCAGATGAGAAGGGCAATTCTGAGGTGCATGATATTTTAGGGTATCGGGTACTTATTTTACAAAATAACCATCTGGCCTTAAAGACTTAAATATCATCTCTCTAAATTGTTACTTTGTCAGGCACATATGCACTTACTAAATATCCTCAATACATCAAACATTACCTATAAGTTTGTTCAGTGTGTCTTGCTCATGGAAGTACAGATTCCTTAGGAAGTACCTGCACTGCTGCTGGGCTCCGGAAAACAGGGCAGCTATCAGAGAATCACACTTATATTTTAGAAAATGTCATAGATAATTCATAAGAAGAAATTAGTTGTGTCAACATAGAACATGATGCTAGAATTAACAGTATCATTTTCCTCATATCAAAATAATCATTTTCAAGGTAATTTTCTCAGTATTCATAGTTTGTGAAGCATGAAATAAAATGTTATGCCAAACTAGCTAGATGTTTAACGTAACTTAAAGATTACAATGAAATGCATCCATAACTGTCTTTTCCTAATTTAATCATATGTACCGAGTTCTATGTGTATCTGTATAATAACTCAATTAAACTTCTTATAACTTGGACCCGATACATGGGCAGAATATAAAACATACTACGTGGGTGAGAGGAAATAGTACACAACTTTTTAAAAAATGCACCTAGGTCTTTTTATCTGTCTACCTAGAAGGCTTCACCTACATTCTCTTTCAGACTGGTAACACATTGCTTAACTATCTTTGGAGAACAAGGTTACCTCAGAATTTTTATCATTGAAAGGTCTTTGAAACTTTTTTTTGCATGTCTTGAAAAAACTCTGCCCATCTTCTTCCACTATAGTGGTTTGTTCTTTTTTGTTCATTCTTTCTGTAAGGGTGTTTTTAACTCTCACTCAAAATTCTCACTCTCATCAGACTTTGCTGTTGCAGACATATCATGACCAAGACAGGAGTAGCAATGTTCAGAGGGGACTCAGGTGTTAGTTACATCTACAGGCTATATAAACATTTGCAGGGGGTGCACAATTTTCCCTTAAACCTCCTCCTGACCATGCTTAGTCTTCTACATCACAGAATATTGAAACCAATTACACTTTGATAAATGCATGGATGAAAAATAAACTCCATATGTATAACACCCACTCCTACTAGATTTAGGCTCAACTGGACAATTAATCGCACATGACCCCAATAGGCCACACTTGACAATGGTTTCATTAGAAGGTTACAATACAATAAACAAAGCATGTCCATCAGGCAGAATCAGGTGATTCTTTAACATGTCAGCTCCCACAAGTATCCAGGGCTAACGTCTTTCTCCAACACTGCAAAGTGACAGCTCAGGTATAAATCTGAGATCATATGTAAGTGTGAGACCTACTCTAACATTTCCCATGTCCCAAATAGGAATCGGTATCTTTTATAACATCCCGTAAGCAAAAAAATGTACCAGTTATAAAAATTACCAGTTATAAAAAGGTTTTCTTGTACCTCACTCAAGAAATCCCACAAGGTATTTATAGTCATTCACAGTCCCCCCAGACCAGATGCAGTTTACAAATCAGGGTTTATTTTTATCATACGCAATGTAACCTAGTAGTACAGCTGACATTCTACCAGTATTAGATTTCCATGGAAACAAAGCTAGAAGGTTAACTCAACGTCATTTTTCTTTTCATAGAGAAGGAGAAAATATTTTTCTATCCCTCTATTCACTTTAGGAAACACGAATATTTGGGAATTTGGATTACCAAACAGGTCTTATTCTCTGACTTATAAAGCAATAAAATTCAAAATGACAGCTATAATGAAACTCAAAAAACTGAAAAAAAATAAAATGTTCTCAAAAAAAGTAGATAAGAAAAACTAATAAAGATAAAAAGCAAGTTAACAAGTAAAACTTATCAAAGTATAAAAAAGGAAAATTTGATTAAAAATTAAATTTTTATTTTGAAAAGAATGTCAAAATAATTTTTTTTCCCAAGTGTCTAAATTTGTTAGGGCTGCTGTAACAAAAACACCATAGACTGGATAGCCTAAAAAAACCCATTTATTTCTTACAGCTGGAGGCTGGGAAGTCCAAGATCAAGGCACCTGCACATTCGGTGTCTGGTAAAAACCTATTTTCTTCCTTCTTCTCCTTGTATTCTTAAATGGCAGAATGGGTGAGAGCTCTTTGGTTTCCCTTTATAAGAGTACTAATCTGATTCATGAGGATTCTGCCCTCATGACCTATTCACCTCCAAAAGGCCACACCTCCAAATGCTATCACATTGAGGATTAGGTTTTAATATATGAATTTTGGAGGGACACAAATATTCAGCCTATAGCGCCACTGAAGATGAGGGGAAAAAAATAGAGAAGAAACAAATGAGGAACTTTAGGAATCAGAAAGGAAAACACTTAAGGAAGGGGTCCCCAACCCCTGGGCCGTGAATCGGTACTGGTCTACGGCCTGTTAGGAACCAGGCTGCACAGCAGGAGGTGAGCAGTGGACGAGCGAGTGAAGCTTCATCTGCCGCTCCCCATCGCTCCCCATCACTCTCATTACCTCCTGAACCACCACCCTCCCAACCCCTGTCTGTGGAAAAATTGTCTTCCACGAAAACTGGTCCCTGGTGCCAAAAAGGTTGGGGACCGCTGACTTAAGGGACTTCTGTGTTTCAGTGTGGATAAAATAATTTTATAGAAAACATATAAATGACTAAAAGCTTCAAGAAACATTTAAACAACCAGTAACAAGAGAAGAAAATAAAAAGCAGTCAAGACTTTCCCACTAAAATAAGGCAACATAATGATATAATTTTATGGACCATTTCTTATCACTGATACTATTCAACATTTTACTAGAGACACTAAACAACGAAATAAGACAAAAATAAAAACCACAGATAGTCTAAATTTTGGGAAAAAAGAAGATAGAACTCAGTACTTATAGACAATATGATTACTTATCAAGGTAAATTGAATTGACAAAACTGAGAATTGACAAAAGCTTATTAGTGCCAATAAGACAAAGTAGTTAATTAGCTAGATATAAGAATATTAAAAAGTCAATATATTCCTCTATACCAGTAAGAAACACAAAATGTAATTTTAAGATATTCTACTAAAATAACAATGAAAGCTATATACTATCTAGGAATAACCCTAACAAGAAATGTTAGAGATGTCTGTGAAGAAAATAATAAGAGTACTGAGCAACCTAAAATGAAGGTCTAAATAATAGTGATGATCTTTCACGTTTCTCATATGAATACTTAATATTGTACAGATGCCAATTCTGCCCCCACTAGTTTATAAATTCCATGCCGACCCAAAAACCTGAATGTGAAATGTATACTGGAGAGGAAATAAATGACTAGTGTCCAGAAATACACCATGTATGTATGTGAACTGTTCCATGATAATACTAGCACATCAAAATACAACAAAATATAGATAATTCAGTACACATTGTTAAAATAATTGTCAATCCATTTGGAAAAATACAAAGTTAGGTTCACAAGTAATACTACAACAAACAAGTTAGATAGATAGATCCAACCAGGATCGACAAACTTTTTCTGTAAAGGGTCAGATAGTAAATATTTTAGTCTATGTGGGCTCTATTCTTTGTTACAAATAGTCATCTCTATAGTGATAGTGCCAAATGAGTGGTATGGAGGGTAGAAAATTTGGCTTTGGCTTCAGGTGGTAGTGCTGACATTGATTTAATCTCACCAGAATTTCCATACTTGGAAATAGGTTAGAATATCTACCTCATAGCTTGATATAACAATTAAATAATGTGTGAAGTATTTGGCTCTTGTGTTTAGATATAATAGGAATCTAAGTTTTTTTCTGTACTTTTTCCATGCTTGACATAATGCCTGGCTTATAGCAGGTACTCCATATATTTTTATTTAACTAAATTAAGTGAAAACTTCTTGCTGCTATTACTTTAACAGTTTGGGGGAACTGAGAGAGATTTTATTGAGATGACTTTGATCTCTTCATAGTCACTACTTCTTAAAATGAAGCAGACTCATGAAACATGACACATTGTCCCATAGTTTAAAATATTTTAAATTATATGTGTATCTAATATATATTTATATATACTTATTTCTTTTATAAAATATATATTTTATAATGTATAATTTGTATATACAAATTTATATATTTATACTTAATAAATATAGATTATAAAGAAGAGAATCACAACAGTTACACCAAGGTTCAAATAAATATAGAATTATGAGACACTTCTGTTTGGACAAATTTTTTGTAATATTTTTAGCTTTTTCTTAGCATTATTTGCTGTCTTTGACATTTTGAAATCATGTTGCCCTTACTGTGTAGAAATGCTCTCAGTCACTTAAGATGTTACTTACATAAATTAAACTTGGCAATTTGATGACTCAAAGCCTAAAAATTAGTATCATTCATATTTTGCTTATCACATTTGGGTCTGGAAAAATTTACAAAAATGAAAAAATGACCCTTGAAACCTTGAAAACTTTAACCTATTCCATTCAAAAAGTGAAGAACATTTTAATTAGTTTTAAGCAAAGCCTTTTAAAACAGAATGAAGCAATTAACTCACTGATCTGAAGAATGGGTCAGAAAGCATTGCCCTGAGTACTTCAACTCACTGTTGGTTATACAGAATCTTGGTGTATATGATTTATGTTTCATTATTTCAATGCTGAGTAAATTTATTTAACTTGTATAATTATGATGGTGCATTACATGTTTCTGTATTTGAAGAAAACATACAAAAAAAGAGAGAATGTGGAGGTTTAAAAATGTGTTTTAAAACCTGTAATAATGAAAATTCATGAAATTTTTTAATTGGCAAATTACATACAAAAAGTTATTTGGGTCTTTTCTTTAGTGGGAAAAAATATTTGAGCCTGAGGTTAACAGATTGATTGTGATATCTGATACCACACAGTGAGAAGCCTAGATATCTGTAATGCATCTTCAAAACTCAGTAAGACTTAAATGCATTCCTTAATACCCAATCTTAGAATCCAATCAGTGGACATAGACATGTACCATTTAGAAGATTTTATTCTCTGCTTTAAATGTATGATCACTGAGAGCTCAGAGGCAATATATTCTTCCATGAGATATTAAAAATCGGGTGGAATAGGAAAAGCTTCATAAATAATGTTTGCTCTTATCTTGGATAGAAAATGAATGAAACTCTCTCCCAACGAAATAAAAAAGAATGGGTTATTTTTCTCTCTTCAGTTTGCCACTAAGAAAACATCTGCAACTGGAATAATTAGTTATTGCTTTTAGCCGATGGCTTTGACATTCTTTTGCTGCAAATGTCTGCCATATGTATCCCCTCTTCCCCTGAGTGGTACTTTCCACATTTCCTCCAGACACTCTTCTCATCAGAATTCTTCAGTAGTTCCCATTACATTTAAGATAAAAATCTAATTTTTTTTTACATGGTATAAAAGGGCACTTTGGCCCCTGCCAGCCTCTTGAGAAACAAATGTATTTTCTCCCTTCACTTTGATGCTGTACAATATTGAATGTACAACACTCTCCCCTGCTTCTGCACCTTTGCCCATGCAGTTCTCTCCATTTGAAATACTCATATTTCATAACCAATAGCAATGTATTACTTTTGCAAACTCCAACCCATCCCTCAAGTCTTAATTCAAATGCCTTCTTCTGTAGGCTTCTTCTCGCATGCTCATTCTTTATTTTATACTTACATATATTGATATTATGGCACAAATCTTTAATATGAATATTACCTTCTGGGTACTAATCTCTTTGGGGGGTAGGAGATTACTTTTTTGTATCTCTGGTTCCTAGAGCAGTATCTGGTATACAATAGTTGGTGAATATATATTTTTGAATGAATAATAGGTTGTTTTACCAGTTTCAATAAGCTGTAATAAATAATGATGTAGCCTGCTAAAGAGTCCTATATCACAGATCTATGAAACTGTAATTGTACATTTAATTGTCTTGGCCCCAAGTACATGAATTATATTCCCATATAATTGTACAAAGTCCCCTTTGTGTGTTTTTCATACTTTTTAATAGTAAAACTAAAAGATTAATTATTGTAGGACTGCTGATACATTAGTAACCGCTTGAATGCCAATTTCCTTTATATAAGTAAAAGAAAAATATACATAAAAGAGGTTTATATTTCTAGGTGATACAGAAATGGCACAGGCAGGTACAAGCAATGCTGTTTGATTGAGTACAGGTTAGGCCAGTTTGGTGCAGCCTTCTCTACTCCTCTGTACTGATACAGTCTTGCATCTTTTTACCTACATGACAAAAGCTTGTCTTCTACAATGTCCCTATCTTTCATAAAACACCTTTAATGATGAGCCAGATTAAGCCCTCAACACACATTGACTAAATGCATTGAGTGATTTGGAGTTCAGAGAGAGAATTATTTTTTTCATTTTCATTATTTATTTAAATTATTTCATTCTGGGACTTTATCTTGATAGTTGAGAGTAAAAATGAAAATAATTCTAATTCATCCAATAGAATGGTAATGACTGGGTTTGTCACAGAAGGACTAAACGATTTACTCTGTTGTCTTTATGTATGTTTGTGTGTTTTGGAGAAAGTACCTTGAACTTGGGGTTCACTTACCCCCAAATGAAAGGGTTAAAACAGGGTGTTCTCAGATGGATTTAAAGAATTAAAAATACATGTAAAACCATTACTCTTTGTCTCTGAGTTTTCTAATAATTTACTAATCAATTAGTTATGGCACGAGGTTTATTTTAATAACTTTCTGGATCTATTATCATAAGTCATTGCATGAATATTCTCTATTACATCATAATGTAAAGAGAAAACCATACATGCTCCATATTAAGTGGTGCTAAGCCTTTTTTTTTTTTTTTTTTTTTTTAGGTCTCGAATCCATTTTGAGTTTATTTTTGTGTATGGTGTTAGGGAGTGTTCTAATTTCATTCTTTTACATGTAGCTGTCCAGTTTTCCCAGAAACACTTATTGAAGAGACTGTCTTTTCTCCATTGTATATCCTTGCCTCCTTTGTCATAGATTAGTTGACCATAGGTGCGTGGGTTTATCTCTGGGCTTTCTATCTTGTTCCATTGATCTATGTTTCTGTTTTTGTGCCAGTATCATATTGTCTTGATTACTGTAGCTTTGTAGTATAGTCTGAAGTCAGGGAGTCTGATTCCTCCAGCTCCGTTTTTTTCCCCTCAAGATTGCTTTGGCTATTCGGGGTCTTTTGTGTCTCCATACAAATTTTAAGATGATTTGTTCTAGTTCCGTAAAAAATGCCATTGGTAATTTGATAGGTATTGCATTGAATCTGTAGATTGCTTTGGGTAGTATAGTCATTTTCACAATATTGATTCTTCCAATCCAAGAACATGGTATATCTCTCCACCTGTTGGTATCATCTTTAATTTCTTTCATCAGTGTCTTATAGTTTTCTGCATACAGGTCTTTTGTCTCCCTAGGTAGGTTTATTCCTATGCATTTTATTCTTTTTGTTGCAGTGGTAAATGGGAGTGTTTCCATAATTTCTCTTTCAGATTTTTCATCATTAGTGTATAGGAATGCAAGAGATTTCTGTGCATTAATTTTGTATCCTGCAACTTTACCAAATTCATTGATTAGCTCTAGTAGTTTTCTGGTGGCCTCTTTAGGATTCTCTATGTATACTATCATGTCATCTGCAAACAGTGACAGTTTTACTTCTCTTTTCCAATTTGGATTCCTTTTATTTCTTTTTCTTCTCTGGTTGCCATGGCTAGGACTTCCAAAACTATGTTGAATAATAGTGGTGAGAGTGGACAACCTTGTCTTTTTCCTGATCTTAGAGGGAATGCTTTCAGTTTTTCACCATTGAGGATGATGTTTGCTGTGGGTTTGTCATATATGGCCTTTATTATGTTGAGGTAGGTTCCCTCTATGCCCACTTTCTGGAGAGTTTTTTTTATCATAAATGGGTGTTGAATTTTGTCAAAAGCTGCATCTATTGAGATGATCATATGGTTTTTCTTCAATTTGTTAATATGGTGTATCACATTGATTGATTTGCGTATATTGAAGAATCCTTGCATCCCTGGGATAAATCTCACATGATCATGGTGTATGATCCTTCTAATGTGTTGTTGGATTCTGTTTGCTAGTATTTTGTTGAGGATTTTTGCATCTATATTCATCAGTGATATTGGTCTGTACTTTTCTTTTCTTGTAGTATCTTTGTCTGGTTTTGGTATCAGGGTGATGGTGGCCTCATAGAATGTGTTTGGGAGTGTTCCTTCCTCTGCAATTTTTTGGAAGAGTTTGAGAGGGATGGGTGTTAGCTCTTCTCTAAATGTTTGATAGAATTCATCTGTGAAGCCATCTGGTCCTAGATTTTTGTTTGTTGGAAGATTTTTAATCACAGTTTCAATTTCATTACTTGTGATTGGTCTGTTCATATTTTCTATTTCTTCCTGGTTCAGTCTTGGAAGGTTATACATTTCTAAGAATTTGTCCATTTCTTCCAGGTTGTCCATTTTATTGGCAGAGTTGCTTGTAGTAGTCTTTTAGGATGCTTTGTATTTCTGCGGTGTCTGTTGTAACTTCTCCTTTTTCATTTCTAATTTTATTGATTTGAGTCCTCTCCCTCTTTTTCTTGATGAGTCTGGCTAATGGCTTATCAATTTTGTTTATCTTCTCCAAGAACCAGCTTTTAATTTTATTGATCTCTGCTATTGTTTTCTTTGTTTCTATTTCATTTATTTCTGCTCTGATCTTTATGATTTCTTTCCTTCTGCTAACTTTGGGTTTTGTTTGTTCTTCTTTCTCTAGTTCCTTTAGGTGTAAGGTTAGATTGTTTATTTGAGATTTATCTTGTTTCTTGAGGTAGGCTTGTATAGCTTGTATAGCTGTTTTGGATTGTTGTGTTTTCATTGTCATTTGTCTCTAGGTATTTTATGATTTCCTCTTTGATTCCTTCAGTGGTTTCTTGGTTATTTAGTAACGTATTGTTTAGCCTCCATGTGTTTGTGTTCTTTACGTTTTTTTCCCTGTAATTCATTTCTAATCTCATAGCGTTGTGGTCAGAAAAGATGCTTGATATGATTTCAGTTTTCTTAAATTTACTGAGGCTTGATTTGTGATCCAAGATGTGATCTCTCCTGGAGAATGTTCTGTGTGCACTTGAGAAGAAAGTGTAATCTGCTGGTTTTGGATGGACTGTCCTATAAATATCAATGAAATCTATCTGGTCTATTGTGTCATTTAAAGCTTCTGTTTTCTTATTTATTTTCATTTTGGATGATCTGTCCATTGGTGTAAGTGAGGTGTTAAAGTCCCCCACTATTATTATGTTACTGTCGATTTCCTCTTTTAGAGCTCTTAGCAGTTGCCTTATGTATTGAGGTGCTTCTATGTTGGGTGCATATATATTTATAATTGTTATATCTTCTTCTTGGATTGATCCCTTGATCATTAAGTAGTGTCCTTCCTTGTCTCTTGGAACATTCTTTTTTTTAAAGTCTATTTTATCTAATCTGAGTATTGCTACTCCAGCTTTCTTTTGATTTCCATTGGCATGGAATATCTTTTTCCATCCCCTCTCTTTCAGTCTGTATGTGTCCCTAGGTCTGAAGTGGGTCTCTTGTAGACAGCTTATATATGGGTTTTGTTTTTGTATCCATTCAGCAAGCCTGTGTCTTTTGGTTGGAGCATTTAATCTATTCACGTTTAAGGTAATTATCGATATGTATGTTCCTATGACCATTTTCTTAATTGTTTTGGGTTTGTTTTCGTAGGTCCTTTTCTTCTCTTGTGTTTCCCACTTAGAGAAGTTCCTTTAGCATTTGTTGTAGAGCTGGTTTGGTGGTGCTGAATTCTCTTAGCTTTTGCTTGTCTGTAAAGCTTTTGATTTCTCCAACGAATCTGAATGAGATCCTTGCTGGGTAGAGTAATCTTGGTTGTAGTTTCTTCCCTTTCATCACCTTAAGTATATCATGCCACTCCCTTCTGGCTTGTAGAGTTTCTGCTGAGAAATCAGCTGTTAACCTTATGGGAGTTCCCTTGTATGTTATTTGTCATTTTTCCCTTGCTGCTTTCAATAATTTTTCTTTGTCTTTAATTTTTTCCAATTTGATTACTATGTGTCTCGGCGTGTTTATCCTGTATGGAACTCTCTGTTCTTCCTGGACTTGGGTGGCTATTTCCTTTCCCATGTTAGGGAAGTTTTTGACTAATCTCTTCAAATATTTTCTCTGGTCCTTTCTCTCTCTTTTCTCCTTCTGGGACCCCTATAATGCGAATGTTGTTGCATTTAATGTTGTCCCAGAGGTCTCTTAGGCTGTCTTCATTTCTTTTCATTCTTTTTTCTTTATTCTGTTCTGCAGCAGTGAATTACACCATTCTGTCTTCCAGGTCACTTATCCATCCTTCTGCCTCAGTTATTCTGCTATTGATTCCTTCTAGTGTAGTTTTCATTTCAGTTATTGTATTGTTCATCTCTGTTTGTTTGTTCTTTAATTCTTCTAGGTCTTTGTTAAACATTTCTTGCATCTTCTCAATCTCTGTCTCCATTGTTTTTCCGAGGTCCTGGATCATCTTTACTATCATTATTCTGAATTCTTTTTCTGGAAGGTTGCCTATCTCCACTTCATTTAGTTGTTTTTCTGGGGTTTTATCTTGTTCCTTCATCTGGTATATAACCCTCTGCCTTTTCATCTTGTCTGTCTTTCTGTGAATGTGGTTTTTGTTCCACAGGCTGCAGGATTGTAGTTCTTCTTGCTTCTGCTGTCTGCCCTCTGGTGGATGAGGCTATCTAAGAGGCTTGTGTAAGTTTCCTGATGGGAGGGTCTGGTGGTGGGTAGAGCTGACTGGTGTCTGATGTCAGGTGGGCAGAGTGAAAATTATGGCTAGGTTTTATTTCCTATTGTTTTCAGAAAAATGTACTCATTAATTACAAATGTGGATATAAGTTATTTTAAGGTGCTAATTTGAAAGTATTGCAGATAAGCATAAAGTAAAGGAAGACTAATTCTCGGGCAGTTCTGCTGCATCATGGAAAAGGGTGTCTTTTTGGCAATTTGATAATACATTTAGACTATATAAATTGCAATGAAACATTACATTAGGCAAAATGTTTTGAAAATACTTTTCTTTTGTTGTTTAAAATGAAGGTTCTGCCTTAATAAATATGATTTCTCGATTAACTCTTTTTTGAGGGTGATAAATATTGAAAAGTTTATAGTCAAAATATGAAATATTTTGAAAACTTGGCATGTTTATAAATGGACAAATTTATCTGAAGTTTTAAAAACTGTCAGAGAAGATCTTTTAATTGAAATATAAGCATGCTACTACTAAATTTTGATGAGTAAGTTATCAAATTTTTTTATATATAAAATTTAAATGGAATATATGTTCAAAATATGTTTATACATTTAAAGTAAAATTCTTGATAATTCACAGAATTTTAAATTATGCATACTATTAACAAATGATTTCTTCTTAATTTTTATGTGTTTTTGTTAAACTATACTTGCTGTTTAAACTGATCTTTTGTCTTTTGTTTTCTATTTTCTAACAGCTCCTTCAGGTTGGAAGGAATACCTTTATTTGGAGGCATGTCAGTTCATTTTTGTCACTTCATATTCATCATTATGACTTCTTGAGGCCAGATCTATTTTTGAAGTAACCAGAAACCTGTCCATCTTGGAGCAGCAAACCCCTCAACTTGGAGCACAAATGATCACTGATATGGTCTACATAAAACCACCTGCCTCTTGTCTGACAGCCATGAGCAGAGCCCTGGGGGCAAAAAAAGCCACAGCCTTAAATCTCTTTACTCAGATATTACCAAGAAGATTAAAAAAAAAAAAAAAAAAAAAAAAAAATGAAAAGGACTAAACAAGCAAACTTACAAAAAACCAAAAAGGAAACAAACAAAATCCAACTTATTTTACCATTGAAATTATTCCCAGATGTGAACACCAAAAAATTTATATTCAGTAATTTAGCCAGTAAATTATAATTTAATTTATCATTTGGGAAGGTGAAAGTATAGAAATAGGTATCTATAGCCAGAGCTACTCAGCATTTCAAAATATGTAGACAAAAACAAACAAACAAACAAACAAAACTGAACAAACGATGGAACACTGCAGCAATGAACAGTATTAGAACAGAATGTTGCTGTTTGCAAAGAGAGAGGACGTTTGTCATCTTCTGTACACATTCAAAGCCATAATGGAATAAGAGTATTGTCAATTGCTTGAAAATTTTCTGCATTCAATCCTTCACCCCATATTGGTTGAGAAAGGAGGGGTCAGTTCTTGCTGATTACTTCTCAATGCACTTCTACTATTTGCACTGTCATTTCCATTCAGGGTAATGATGTGTGCTGTTATTTGCACAGATGGTCCCATGAGTTTTGAGACCACAACAAAGTTTCTTGCAGGAGCCCAAAAAGGAAACATTGAAGAATTCTCCAGACATTGATTTCTCTTTCTTCTATAAAAAATCAGTTCTCTAATAAAAAATGGACTTGTCTCAGATTAAAGAACAACTACAAAATAATAATGAAAAAAAATCAGTGTGGTCGAATGAATGAAAAAGGAATCAAAAGTTTTTTTTTAGTGAGGATCATTTTATATCATTAACAGCCAAGAAGTCAAATACAGTGAACTGTACACTAAACATCTGTGTTGAACATCTATTTGTTCTCTTAATTAACAAAACCATTTGTAATTTGTATTTGACATATAAGAGATTTTTATAGCCATTTATCTATGCTTCATGGGAAAATGTACTAGACAAACAGCATTTTCAGTTTATTTTTCTAAATAAATGTGTTGTTTGTATTATTTGTAGTTGCTTATTCGATTTGGTTTTCATTACCTGGAAGACATTTTCTTTGGTCATTGGCAAGCTTTTATCATACTAATTCAGAACAAATGGAAGACTGAAATTTCAAATATTTTTGTGGTATAAAATTGTGCTTTCTATTCCCTAAACTCTGAAGAAGAAGTGATATATTTTTCACTAGAACCTTCTTGTCAAGAGTTATTTTAATATTCTAGTTATGCTAACTATCTGCAGTTAGTTTTAATATATTGGGGACATTCAAAACAGAAAATTTGAGTATGATATCAATAAGAATTTCCTCTAAGTTGTCTTCTTGGAAATCTGCTCTAAAAGAAGATAAAAATTAGATTTTTGTTTTAGGCCATTAATTATATCTAATGAGTCCTCAGTCCCACCCAGAGATCCGCTGAGAACTTCCATCAGTGCGTATAAAAATGACTAGGCAATCCTACTGGAGCAAAAACAGAATTCTCAGTCAACAAGGGCTTATTGAGTGCCCACGAAGTTCTCACCCTTACTTGAGACTCATCAGCTGGAGCCTTGATCATTGCTACCACCAGTAAGTAGTGCACAGCTCCAACAAATTATTCTTTTTTCAACTGGAGTATAATTGACACCATTATGTTAATTTCAGATGTACAAACGTAATGACTTGATATTTGTATATATTGCAAAATAATTACCACAATAAGCCCAGGTAACATTTGTCAGCACACATAGTTACACATTTTTTTTTCTTGTGATGAGAACTTTCAATACCCCTTCTCCTAGCTACTTTCAAATATGCAAATGGAGTATTATTACTATTTTTTATTTAAATTTATTTATTTATTTATTTATGGCTGTGTTGGGTCTTCGTTTCTGTGCGAGGGCCTTCTCTAGTTGCGGCAAGCGGGGGCCACTCTTCATCGCGGTGCGCGGGCCTCCCATTATCGCGGCCTCTCTCGTTGCGGAGCACAGGCTCCAGACGCGCAGGCTCAGTAGTTGTGGCTCACGGGCCCAGCCGCTCCGCGGCACGTGGGATCTTCCCAGACCAGGGCTTGAACCCGTGTCCCCTGCATTGGCAGGCAGATTCTCAACCACTGCGCCACCAGGGAAGCCCTGCAATAGAGTATTATTAACTCTAGTTATGTTTGTGATGCTCTGGCGTGTGGCCAGGGGAGAGCAGGAAGATAGTGCCGGCCCTCTGAGGTCTCTGGAAAAGATGCACTCAGCCTTTAGATAAGTGTTTTAATTAGAGACCCTCAGGCTGCAGCTATGATAATCAGTTAACAGGTTTCTTTCATAGAAAGCCTGATCTCCTGGGTCTGTTTCCTCTTGCTGTGCCGGGGTGTGGGGGGAGGTAGTAGCCCTTTAAGGACTTGTTCTCCCTTGGTTCAAGTCCTGCGGGACCCACAAGCACAAACGCCACTGGCCACCAGAGCCAGGCAATGTGGAAGTGTTCCCTGGCAGCAGCCGCAAAAATTGGGTTGTCAGACAAGGATACAATAAACTCCTTTCTGGGACACACCAGTGAGACGGAGCGAGGGGGAAGGAGAGAAGAAAGACTGCACTTATCAGCCTCCATACCCACCCACCTACCCCCAGGCCCTTCCTAGACCCCTAAACTGTGTGCCGGACCAGAAGCCTGCGCCTCAAGCCAAAGCTCCAGGACAAGTAAGTAGGCCCCTTTCTCAGAAAGACCGGGGGTGTGTTTCAGTCTGGTCTTTGTGCAGTGCCTTGGGGGTGAGGTCTGACAAGAACTGACTCTCTGTTGCAATCCCATAGCGCCCAGGATCACAAGCCCCCCAGCCTCCAGAGCCAGGCAAATAAGGGGCGTCCCCTGAGCATGCAGCCCCCAAAACCGAGGGCACTAGACGTGTAAAACCTCCCCTCAGAGAGATACTGGTGCTCTGGAGGGAGGCAGAGGGGCAGTGTACAGACGGCGCCCACGGGTAGAAAAGAAAGGAAAAAAAGCTTAGAATTGGGGAGAAAAAAAAAAAAGATGGGGTCTGCCGGTTAAAAGGAGCCAGGGGCGGAGCATGTAAGCGGCTCCTGCTGGGGAAAAAAAAAAGCAAAGATGGCGCCTGCTGGCTCCAGCGAGTCGGGGATGTGAATTTAGACGCCTGCCCGCTAGGCTGATGCTTTAAGCCTCGTTCACTTAAAAGTCTCCGAGCTTCTGGATCGGCTGCCTCTGCGTTGGGCGCCCTGGGCCAGGTGAGTCAGAGAGCCCTTTAAGAGCGTCCCTCCGTTTGTGGGTCTCGCGGTCATCGTTTTCAAAGCTAGATGTCTTGGGGCCTCGTTTCTCAGGCACAGGTCTTAAAAGTTGAGGTGCCCAATGTGGGGTTCAAACCCTTTGCTCCTCAGGGAGAAGCTCATGGTTGCGTTCCCTCCAGACTGTGGGTCTCTGCACTGCATGTGGGGTTTATGGTGACCTTGTGTTCCACCCTCCCCCGCCCGCTTCACTGTGGGGCTTCCTCTCATTAGCCTGGTGCAAATGAGTTGCTCGGTTTTTAGGTTTTCTTCAGAGGAAATTTTTCAATATGTAGCTACAGATTCGGTGTGTTTGTGGAAAGAGATGAGTCCAAGATCCTCCTAAGTCACCATCTTATACTGGAAACCCCACAAACAAATTATGTTCAACAAATTAAAATAGGTCTTTAGGTTTATTCCCAAACTATGATCTGAAACCAAATTCCCATTATATTGTTCTTCACACTTAAATTGATTTACTCTCTGCAATCCCTCTTGGTAGTACTTAGAGTGTCCTGTAACATGATGAAGAAAATTAGTTTGTTACGCATGATTTGAACCCATTAAAATTAAGACATTGTACATGAAAATAACTCAGCTAGGAATCAAATTGCCAGCTCCTGTGGGATGTGAGGCATTGAAGTATGGATACCTGGACTCATTCAAATTCTTTTAAAACCCATGCTGATTGCTTCAAGCTGTGAATTATTTTAAGTTCATAAATAGGAAAGTCAACTGTTCTCCAAACATCTAACAACAAAATCCATCAAGAATAAATGATAAAAAATTACAGTTCTTCATTTTATGAGTATTCTTAGCAATAAGCAGTACTATATCTGCTGTAGTCTGTGGAGACTGTCTAAAAGATTTTGCAAAGATGTGACATTATCAGGCCTGCTATTCAGCAGGATAACTCATAGTAATTTATAAAGGGAGTTGGAGTGAGGCTAGGGAAGGTGGGGCACAGACCAGAAAAAAAGTTTAAAATTTTCCTTGGATTTAGTTTGTTTATTCTCTTCCACTTTAATTACATTTACTTTTCAAGTAATTTCACTTGTCCATCACTGGATCTTCTTTCATCCTCTTTAAGAGGATAGCTTTGCTATCTTCACAATTCAGTATTACTTTTGCAAAGTCTATTAAACAATATTCAGTTCCCATTGAGAAGTACTATTATATTTATACATAGTTTTAGAATTTAGAATGCCAGTGAAGTTAATCTCTACTTTCTTACATTTGCTTTTAGAGTACAGGTGTGTTATTTACATGCACCTCTCTCCTTGCTGGCCCCAATTCACGAAATTATCAGGTTTATTGACATGGGTAAGATAATTCTCTTTATTTACTGAGTGCCCACTCTGGAACATGAACTGTCTTGGGCAGTAGGAAGAAACAGTTTACAGATCCTATTCTGATGGACTTTATAATCTAGTTGGAGAGAAATACATTAAAGTAATTTCACCAGTTAACAAAAAATACAACTGTACTAAATTCTATGAAGAAATTTATATGGTATGCCCAGACCATATATCCAGTGGATCTAACTCAGTGAGGGAAGTAAACTTTGGCTGAGATCTGAAAGGTAACTAGTTGATAAACGGGGCAAAATCATGTGAAAAGCAGTGCAAAAAGGAAAGAAAATAGGATGTCAGACCACCTGAAAACAAACCTAGTTAGCTTGGAGCAATGAGAGTAAAAAGCATAGCGCATAGAAAACTGGTGAGGTGGAAGCAAGATCTTATCTAGTAAAGCAGAGAACAAGCATCCATGAAAGGTAAAAGTAGCAAGTATACAGAAATAACAGAGGTAATAGCAAGTCTCTCTGATATAACAAATGTGGCTTTAATTTCTGAAAAGACCAAGGCTGATCCCACTCCTTCCCTGCCACACAAATGTTTTACTTCTACTTCCAAACAAAATAATGCAGACAGTTACATAATAAAACAGTGGGTGAAATTATATCTGATTGAATGCAGACCGTAAGAAAAAGGGGTTCAAGATGAATATCAAAGAGCAGAATTACAAATAAAAAATTAAGAATGACACTGGGAACATTTTTTGTTTATATAAGGTATACATCTCAATGAAGGTATAAAAAAATGCTTAACTAGACACCTGTGAATTCATAAAGACTTGAGCAACTACAAGTAGACTAACAACAGACATTTAGAAATATGTTGACACCAATTTCTATAAAACTAGGTTTGCCTATACGTGTCAGACCTGATGACTCTCTAAAATCAAAAGGGATCCAGGCTTTTTTAAATTCTCTGCTCTGACATCCTTAGAATATGACCTTTGTCCTTGTGCTGCAAAACAGTTACCAGAACTCCAGGCATTACATACATATTCCAGGCAGCATGATTAAGAAACAGCTCACTTCCTCCTTTTTAAGGAAACTTGCTAAAACATGTTCACACGATATTTTAGTATATTTGTTGTTGTTCAAACTGGCCACACCAGCATAAGGAGAACTAAGGAATATAGTCCCTGGGCTGGGTACATTGCCACCTTAAATAAACTTGGTATTCTGACACTACAGAGGCTAGGGAGAATGAATGATGTTGTACAAAACTATCTAATTCTGCCACAAGACTTTAAAAATGTAGCACCGATTCATCATGCCATGAGCTTATTGTTGGAGATTTTAGATACTAAATTATGTGCAAACCTTAGGGAATAAGATTTTCAACTCATATCTTTGGGAGCAAACTAACACAGTGGAGTCATATCCTGTGAACATTGAATTTTTATGGATTCTACTATAATCATGTCTATCCCTTTCCATGAACATTTATACCCAACATTAGTAATGACATGGAAAACCTCTATGTGTCTCCTGTTGTGAACATCTCATCACACTGACTGTGATTCTGGTCCAGAAGGCACTGTGCATGTACAGATGATATAAGAGATTTTCACAGGACATTTTGACTCTTGGGCTTTCACACTTCATCATTGTGATATTCTAATGTGTTGGTAAATACAATATTTCAATAACTCATTTGTACATGCCTTAATGGAGTGTTTTATCAATTGTTTTTGGGGCAAAAGGAGTATTGGAATTGTCCAACATCTTTTTACTTAATAGGTACCTAAGTTTGGGAGCTCATTTTATGTTCACTCTAAGAAAACATTTCTTACTTTTTTTTTGTTTGTTTGATTATAGCTAAAAAGATGTTTGTTCATTGGTTGTGGTGACAAAATCCAGGTATTTCAGAGGCTTTGGTAGAGGAAACCAATACACCATAAAATTAAAAAGTAAAAAGTAAATTAAAATTAAAAAGTAAAAGTAAAGTAAAAAAGTAAATTAAAAGAGGAAACCAATACACCATAAAATTAAAAAGTAAAGTTAAAAATTAAAAAGTAAATGTGCTGTCCTTGCAGCACAAGGACAAAGGTTCCCATAGAAAATGCGGGTCCACACAGATGTGTGCACTTGCCTAACCAGACTTTCTTTGGCCCTGTGCCAATTCAAATGCGCACAATAACAGCTAAATGTGTTTGAGATTATTTAAAATTTAGAGGTGAAAAGTAGAGCATATTGTGGCATGCAGTGTCATCTGTCAGAGAAAGGGTAGTCCACACTTTTCAAGTCACTTCAGTCTTTTTAATCATAAAATAAAACTAACCCATGAATGACAATTTAACCAAGCACAGCATGGAGACGTATGCTCTGTAAGCTCCCTTCAGTTTTTCTAGGGAAGTATTTAAATATTTCAAAAGTGTTTATTCTTTATTACCTAATGTACAGATTGAATCAGCAATTTGCTAGCCTGATATATTCTTCTGAATAATTTTTTGTTTCTGTATTGAATGTCAATCAAATATAGAGTAATTTTTTAATGAAACATGAAGATGAGACTACAAAAGTGAATCACATTTAGTGCATTAACAATTCCTTTGCAAGATTATCAAGAAGGAAATATGTAATATTTTACCATAATCTAAAGAAACACTCTATTTTTAAACTGAAGTCGAGTTGATTTACCATGCTGTGCCAATCTCTGCTGTACAGCACAGTGACTCAGCTATACACATATATTCTTTTTTAATATTCTTTTCTGTTATGGTTTATCCCAAGAGATTGGATATAGTTCCCTGTGCTATACAATAGGCCCTTGTTGTTTATCCATGCTAAATGTAATAGTTTGCATCTACCAACCCCAAATTCCTAGTCCATCCCTCTCCTTCTCCCCTCCCCCCTCTCCCTTGGCAATCACAAGTCTGCTTTCTATGTTTGTGAGTCTGTTTCTGTTTTGTAGAGAAGTTCATTTGTGCCATATTTTACATTCCACATATAAGTGGTATCATATGGTACTTGTCTTTCTCTTTCTGACTTACTTCATTCAGTATGATAATCTCCAGTTGCATCCATGTTGCTGCAAATGGCATTATTTTGTTCTTTTTTATGGCTGAGTAGTATTCCATTGTATATATGTACCACATCTTCTTTATCCATTCTTCTGTCGATGGACATTTAGGTTGTTTCCGTGTCCTGGCTATTGTGAATAGTGCTGCTATGAATATTGGGGTGCATATATCTTTTTCAATTATAGTTTTGTCCAGGTATATGCCCAGGAGTGGTATTGCTGGATCATATGGTAATTGTATTTTTAGTTTTCTGAGGAACCTCCATACTGTTTTCCAAAGTGGCTGCACCAACTTACATTTCCAGCAGCAGTGTAGGAGGGTTCCCTTTTCTTCACACCCTCTCCAGCATTTGTTTTTTGTAGACTTTTTGATGACAGCCTTTCTGACTGGTGTGAGGTGGTACCTTATTGTGGTTTTGATTTGCCTTAAAGAAACACTCTTAACACTTTAATTTTGAATACTTAGAAATCGAGGGAAAGGAACTTGGGCATGAAATGAGGAAGTACACAGTTTTCACTTTATTTTAAAATATATGTTTAATTCACTATCATAAAAATAAAAATAAGATGTATAAGAAAATCTCCCCATTTGCCACCATTTGCCCGTCCGCCCCATCTCCAAAGGAAACCACTGTAACCTTTGGCATGATACCTATACCAATAGAAAAATACTGTGTTGATATGCATATTGATATGTGTGTGATTTCTATGAATGACATCATAATTTATATAATGTTCTACAACCTGAATTTGTTCTACTCAAGAATAAATCTTGAAGATCTTTACACATTGCTACTTGTATCTCCTGGTAATTCCCTATACAATTTAACTATTCACTTCTTTGTGTTTGCATGTTTAGGTTACTTATTTTTTGCTCTGATAATCAATTCTGTATGCAGCACCTGTTGTAGGTGATTTCCTGTGCACATGTGCACACCCTAAAGTGGAAATTGAGATTCATTTCTTCTTTATGAAAACACGTGGTCAATGTTATAGCATTTAGAAATGCTACAGGTTTTTAAATTTTATTATTATTATTTGATATTAGTAGTAGTGGTATGTGAAAAGGCTCTTTTTCATATCAGGAAATTCTACTCAATTATTTGGGAGGTAATAGGAGATTTCACTGGAAATGTGCCATTCGTGTAGTAATTATTATTTTCCAAAAGTACCAATGTCAGCATTAGTTTAGGAAACATGAGGATAGAACATAAATATATTTGAATAAACAAAACATGATCCTTAATTATGCTTACAAAACATTGAAAACTACTGTGTTTGTTAACTGGTACTTGCCATGTGGTTTCAGTTAATGTTGAATCTTTTCAAGATGCCATTAAAATTTTCTGGAATGAAATCATGCTTTTGAGATGAAACAGTGGTTTGGTTACAGTATAAAATTGGAGACGTGTTCTTCTGAATGACAACTTACGATCACCGTTTTAGTCACAAAATTGCCTCCCTTAGAAATCATCATTTTCAACAGGAGAATATACATAATAATTAATGAAGAACAAACAATTGACCTGAAACAAATAGACTGCCAGTTATTCCTCCAGCAAAGATGGGTTTATTTGGGTTCAGCAGAGAGTTGCAATTAGGGGTCTGCAACCTTGGTGAGCCATGTACAGGTCCCTCCATGGCAAGGGAAGAAGAATGCTTTCTTGGAGAGGAAGGGGTAGTTGGGAGGGCTGTAGTAAACAAAGAGTCCATGGCTTTTTATTGGTTAAGTTCTTGCCAGGAAAGAAGAGGAGACTTTCTTCTTCCTGTTGGGCTCTGCTATCCTTGTCAGGCATGAGAGGTCCCCCTTCTGGTCTCCCAAATCTGAGGCCTCTCTATTTATTGAGGTTTTTGTTTGTTTTTTATTTATTTATTTGTTTTTTTTACAAAACTAACATATCCACTTAGGTAGCCTAACACTTCTTTTAAATGAAAATATATAATGTATTTGAACTTCAAATGCCAGAAGATTTTATTTGTACATTTAAATTATTAATGTTCTATATTAATGATCTCCCAAATAATGACTACCTAGGTAGGTATTAAAATTATGATGAAAAATAGATGGTTGAAAAATTAAAACCGTCTAATTTTGTCAGATAAAAATCCATCCTAACTACCCTTTCCCCACCAAAAAGAGAAAAGAGAAAAAGTTTCCTTTCTAAACTCCTAAACTCCTCCATCAAAGCAGAAGGCCATTTGAGAGGAGACCAAGAGGCATGCTGAAGTAGAAATGGCCTTTGCCAATAGATTTACCTTTGCACATCTATTTTCTCCAGCATGTGTGATATGAACTGGACACTCAAATGCTTTCTTGAGTAAAATAATGCAATTTTACTGAGAAAATTAGAATAACTGGAGCAAAGCAAAAGAAAGAAGCAGAAAAAGTGTTGCTTTCAACAAAGGTTTGAAAAGCAGCCTCCTTTTTTGTGAGGAAGCTCTTTTAGATTTAAATCTTTCAGAGCAGAAAAGATCTGTCAACATTACCTGCTGGAGATACTGGCTGAGATAACCTAGGTATAAAATTACTGGAAGATGCCCTAAGGTATTCCCTCTCAGTCTCTTCTGGGGGCAATTATCCCAACTTGAGGGAAATGACTTCCCTGAGTCTTCATATAATCCAAAACTTTCAGGCCATCAGTACTTTTTCCTGCAAAGCCATAATCCTCAAATTTAGGGTAGATCCAGTTTAATGTCTTGCTATTAACTATTCTCCTTTACTCATTCAACAAATATTGAGTGGATATTATGTCCCACATTTTCATTACTTCAGCCTAAAATTTAACTTGGCACTTCCTGGAAGTTCAGGCAAAACTGAAAAGGAGAGCTGCATAATTTGTAGAAAGAGGAAGACAAAGTGTCAAGAAATTAAATAAAAGCCAGGCGCTTAACAAGGAAGTACTGTGCATTTCAGTAAAAGGAGTTTTGTGGTTAGTAAGCTGATGCGGTCTGTTTGTTGTTTCTTATTTTTCCAAGACCGAACCTTGGAATAACTAGAGGACTAGATGTGTGAGCCTGTCTTCTGTATAAGCCAAACTTCTGTTTTGTCACCCTAAATAACCTCACTCTTGCCTCCTACACACTGTGGGATAAACCAGCTTCTTCTCAGAGTCTCTGTGGAGTGTGTGTTTCTCCCCATTCCCAGGTGCTCCCCTTGCCCACTTCCACTGATATGTTAATTCTGCATCTTGTCCCCTCTACCTGATGTTCTTCTTCACGGCGTTTCTCCTCAGGCTGAACACTGCACCTATTCTCTTCTTGCCAAAGCAGAAGCAACATAAGACTTTTCCAAGTCTAGAATGTTTTACTAAAACTAAGGAGGGATAGTAGAGGATTATGGTCTAGTTCAAGTGTCAGCACTCATTTTAATTTGTACATTAGATAATACTAACCTAAAACTTCACATATGGTAATGCACAAGGGGAGATTTCTCTTTGATTACGTCCCACACCTCTTCTGCCTTCCTTATCCAAATTACAGCCATCTCCTCAGCCAGCCCTGCTTTAGGACCTTTATTCTCCCCTTCTAGCTGCCTCAACCCCCAATTACTGTCACTTTATGACATAGAGCAGTTGACCTTTAAGACCTCTTTTTGAGATATTTTCTTCAATAAAGACCCATCTATACTAAGCTTCCTACTAAAACTTAGAAGTTAAGAGAGTGCTTGTTAACCCAAAGAGATTTTTAGGCACCTGGTAGGATTGCAGTAAAAATATTATCTTCTATTTACTCAGAATAACTCCTCAGAAGTTGTGGAACTGGGAGTGATGATTTTGTTGTTGGTGTTCTGTTTCGTTTGTGTGTTTTCCTCCAATTACATTAGCACTCAGTTAAGTACATTTTTATTAATTAATTTATGACCTCTTATGGTAAGATGATTAACCAGAACATTAACCTTGCTTTTGTTTTTAATTCCTGTGTTTTATTTGAGGAAAAAACAAAGTATTTGAATATCTATGTTCTGTTTATTTTCATGGCTTAAATTATGATGTTTACTGGGAGTGACAAAGATACAATAACCAAATGTTCATACAATTCTATTAATTAGATGGGGCAGAAAGAGAGAATACAGTATGTTTGATTACTTTAGAAGTATATTAATTTTACAAGAAACAAATCTGTTAGCATTCCAAGAAGCCATGCTAGCATTCCTATAAAATTAATTAATGGATTCAACAAATATTTAATCATTGTTTCTAGGCTGTTACTATTCTAAGAACTGGGGTACAATAATACATAGAAAAAAACAGTGCTTGCATTCTAATTGGAGTAGGCAGATGACAAGTAAACACGAATTTAACATCAAATGTAGAGTATATCTGATGTTAATAAAAAATTTGGGGAAAAATACAGCGGTGTAAAGGGGAATAGGAAATGATGGAGGTTAGGAAAGTCAGGGTTGTAAAAGTGCTATTTTATTTAGAGCAGTTGGGCAAGGCTTTTTTGATAAGGTGACATTTGAACGTAGACCCAAAGGAACTTTGGGAGCCAACCTTGTGTGATCTGTGAGAAGAGGGTTTCAGGAAAGAAAAGAATATGAGTGAGGGCCCTGGGTCAAGAACATGCTTAGAGTGTCGGAGGAAAAGACATTTAGCTTAGAGTAGAGTGAGTGAGGGAAGAGCAGTGGAGATGAGGTACAATGTAGTAAGGGTGGTGTCAGGTTTTGTGGAATCTTGTAGTGATTTTAGGACTTTGGATTTTACTATGAGTAGAATGAGAAGTTACTAAACAGATTATATCTGAGAAGTGGCAAGATCTAAGGAGCAAGATGATTTATCTTTAAAACATATTACTCTGATATGTAGATAAGACTTAGGACAAGGTTTGAGACAGTTTAGTAGAATACTGGAATAATCCTGAAGAGAGAATACATTGTCCTGGACCAAGGTGGATCATAGTGAAGGTGGTGAGAGGTATTCAGTGTTGGGATATATTTTGAAAGTTTAGCCATCCGCATTTGCTTATAGATTGCTAGAGTATGGGTTAGGAGAGAAATAGAGATGTCAAAATTAACTCCACGTATTTTGGTTCTTTGGATTCTGAGCAAGTAGAATAATGAAATTGCTATTTATTCAGATGAGTAAGACTGAAGTGGAAGGAAAAGCAGGTTTGAGAGGGGGAATGAGGATTTGGTTTGGGAATACGGTAAGTCTAAGATGCATAATAGATGTCTATATGGACATGTCAAGAGGGGCAGCTAGAATTCCAAGTAAGATATAGGATAGGGATATACATTTGTGACTCATCACATCATAATGTAGATTATGAGTAAATCCATGGGACTACATGAGATCATTTAGGGAAGGAGTATAAATAAAGAAGTTCAAAGATGGAGTTGTGCGTGCTCCAGTATTTAGAAATCAAGAGGATGAGGAGGAAACAACAAAGGAATATGTAAATATCAGGCTTGTAAAATAGAAGAAAACAAAGAGAAATTTAAAATGACAAAAATATATATGTTAAGAGGTCAAACTGCAAATGACATGAAAATGACTCTACTCATTTTAGCAGAAAGCATAGTGGCCAATCTAAAGGCCATCTACTTGTATCCTTTATGCTCACTTATGTGTTAGGGAGATGCTAGACAGCTTCTCACTGGCAAGACCACAAGGGTAGACTACATGTGGTGATCATGATGGCCCATATTCAATCTGGCTATGGAATAATGATGCTGGTCTGAGACTATGATCTAGTAAATGATCACTTTCAAATTCCTCAGCCTCCGCAAACCCCAACCAATTCAATTTAGGTGATATTTATGAGCTACTCTATTATGATTCATTTTGTACCAACATTGGAAGAGTAAAAAGGCATCCAGATTGCCCATATTGCTGTTAAAAATGGAGCAGAGATTATACTGTTTAACTTAAAAGAAGCAACTAAACATGATTAATTATAAAAGGCAAAGTATGAAGGCACAGTAAGAAGCACCCAGTAATTGGTAGTTGGGGTGAGGTTACCCAGCGAATAAAGTCCTCTTTGCAGGGCTAATGTTTGTGGTGCTTATCTACACAGTGGGAAGGCCGGAGAGAGGGTAATTGGTAAAATAAAAAGTAAAGGTGGTGTGTCAGGTCCAGAGTTTAGGGTTCCAAGTGAAAGGTTGTCTGATCAATTTGGGTAAAAATTTGGGGACAGTATGTTAATGGAGTGGATTGTAAGGATCCTTTCACCAGGGTGGATTGATAATGGATGATCAAACAAGATTCTTTGTTGGAACAACCTTGAACAACTCAACCATGTTGCTTTGGTGCTGATTCTTCCTCCAGGCCCCATAAATGGTATTGCCTTTCCTGAGCCTATCTTTCTGTCCTAGTTGGTCCCCTTTATTTCTTTGCAAAATGTCTAGGAGTCAGGCTGGCTAGGGCAGTGCTCAGCTGGTTGAGGCATGGTCAGATCTTCCTCCAGCTTTCCTACCCCTGACGAGCTTGGAAGTATTGAGTAAGGCTGCTGTTCTGGGTACTGCATAAGGCATTATCTAGGATATGAATAGCAGAAAGCCATGAGGTTACTGAGACAAAAAAAAAGACACTTTAAAATGCAAGTGTCCATGGTCCCAGAGTTCCTTTCAGCTCTCCCAGCAATGCTTAGTATTGATCTCAAAAGGGACTGCAAGGAAATAAGTTTGTTTGGTTGAAGTTTATCATCACTACTGGTAAACAGCAAGGAAATATTCTTAGTCTTGAGTACCGAGAATACTATATTCATATGGGAATTTCATCTGGTATTGATTATATTTTAAGAATTGGGAGACAGTCCTGGGACCATTGGCAGGATGATAGATAATGGAAGTAGTTAATGTATTTTCCACCTTCTATTTAGTTTTTTGAAATGTGGATTCCTCATATGTTGAAATCTCACTCTGAAGAACGTTGCAGATCTTGTTAATTATGTAGCAAGACATACAGAGATGATTAAAGGGTTAGATAATAAAACCAATACAAAAAGAATTGCACATGCTTTAAGTTGGAGAAGGAACAGGTTAAGGACAAATTGAAAAATAATTTTCAAATGTGTGAATAATCCTTACAAGAAAGCCTATTAAGTAGTTAGTTTCCATGTGGACAAAGTAAAAAGAAATTGGTATAATTAAACTTTATTAAATAGATTTTTGAAAAAAGGAGAAATGTTCCCTGTGGTAGGTACTGTGCTAAGCCTCCATTTATTGACTTCAGTCTTGTATTGATTTCTTTCTTTTTTTTTTTCTTCAGTGTGGTTTCTCCCATCCAGAAGCAGGAGAACAAATTGCAGACATTTATGAACTGTTTCTGTTCATAGTTAATAATAAGCCATAGAAAGGAAAAATAAAATTTGATAAAATAGAACAATGTACATATGTGCCCCCTCAAAAAAAATCCGTAAATTAACACATTTTGAATTTTCGAAATTGGGGATTTGTTTTATAATTAACTAAATTTGCAAAATAATGTTTAATTTATAGAAAATATTAATCCAAAACAATGATTCGGCTGGTTTAATGACCACTAGCTAGTTGTCAAATTGAACATTAAGGCATGTAAGAAATCTACCTATCCTGAAAATCTACCGGCCACCTACTTAGAGCCAAAGCGTACAATTTGAGCATCCATCTGGCTGCATCTTAAAATAATGATTGATGAAACACATCACCCTTGAATCCCAAATGCAGAGTTTTGGGCATAAAAATAAAAACAGGGTCTTGTCTAATGGCTTTCCAAATAATTGACCTTTCTATCACCTTGTTCCTTGAGGAGTTATTCTCAGTTTTTTTCTAGTGATGCTTCCACTTCTATGCTGCTTTCACAGCCCATGTGTGTATCTTTGATGACTGCACTCTAACCAAATACCAGGAATGTTCTTGGGAGCATTGTTGTCAAAAGTACTCCTTAAATTTCTATTTCTGAGGTGGAAAGTGTTTCTATTCTGTCTAATAGCTATAATTAACAGGTGGAAATGAATGCCTTCAATAGTTCAATTGTTAAAATCTGCAAAGAGGAAATAATTGAATTCATTAAACACATCATTTTCATCCTCAAATGTAAAAGGTGATAAATCCAGGTGTTCAGTTAAAGGCTAAGAATTAAAACAGAGCAGCATAATTTTCTCATTCTGTGCACTGTTCTGGAAGTTCTCTAGGTGATCAGATCATTTTTTTCCTTTCTTTTTTTTTGCTTTTCCTTTTTTACTTCTAAAATTTGTTTTTTTTTTGTTTTAAATTTATTTTAGGTGAGCATTTAACATATGAAAATGAAACTCTTATTAAGACAGACCACACATACACACACACACAAACACTGTTGTCTCATTTATTGGCATTTAGGTAAATACAAGGTCTATAGAGCCGGATTCTCTGGGATGAAATCCTGGCTTTAAACACTTACCAGTTTTGTGATCTTAGGCAAAATGTTTAACCTTCTCTGTCAGTTTTGTCATCTATAAGATAGGGATGAAAATCACATTAACTTCATAATGTTGTTTGAATTAATTGAGTTAAAACATGTATACACTTACACACTTACATTGCCTGGCATCTACTAAATGCTTAATATATATTAGCTAAAAATGTGTAACTTTTCTTTACAAATGATAGAAAAATCTAAGTTGGATTAAACTTGGTGTAAAATACCCCTTTGTTAATAGAAGTCAAGAGTAAACCCATGTAATGGTCAAGGCCTATGTCTCCAGGCCTTCTATGGCCATCATTCCAACCATAAAAATGTCTTCACACTGAGTTAGCCCTGAGTTCCCAGATCTCTTTCCTCAATTAGCAGAGGTCAAGATAATGAACCAGATGCCCACACCTTCTTACCCCCCGCTATTCTCACAGTCTTGCTGTCTCCGGTTGGCTTAAATCCAAAACAAGTAATTTTATTAAACCCTGTATTCCCCTTTATAGTTGCCACCAGGAACTCAGGTTTCCCAGTCAGGGTCACCTCACTCACTCTAATCACCCTTTCTACCTGCTATTCTATCTCTTTCTCAAACTCTTCCTTAATTTCCAAAATCCTTCCACTGGAACTCACAACCTGTTATCTTCTCTGAACATGCTTTCACTTTCTAGCACTTAAAAAAAAAACTAGTCTCTCTTTCAGAGATAATACTTCCTTTGCAGCTTTCCATCAATGGCTGCTTTTTCATCTCAGCCTTATCACTGGGGTTTACGGTAGGCCTGGCTTTATCTATACTCTTCAGGGTTATTTTCAAGACCATTTCAGACCGTTCTCTTTTGTTTCTCTCTAATCATCCCCACCATCCAGATTTGAATCTCATGATAACAGATTGATTACCCACTACCTCTCATTGTTTCTGTCATTTACCTATGCCTGATCATTCTACTTTCATTTCTCAGAGACTTTAGCTCTCAGCTCTTTGTCATGACCTTCAATACCTCTCCTGTCAATTTGTGGCAATGTCAATATTCACGCAGATGAAACTTCCAGCACCTTGCGCCCTCAATTTCCTGAGCACGTCTCCTCTTGACCTCGGTCTTTCCTCAGCTATTCCCTAGTCCTATTCTAGACCTCATTATTACCCCAAACTAAAATTTTCATTATCCTTATTTCCTGCATTTCACTTTGAATATCACTTATCTTTCTCTGGCTCTTCTTTTAGTATCCCATACCCCACTCGAACAACCCATTCATTACACTCTAATCAGTTGAGATTATAGTAATTCACACTCTTAATATCTTTCCCCAACTTGCATTGCTTAAATTACTCAATCATTTTAAGCACTTCTTCTGATAAACCCTCAAGTCCCTTGTCCCTCTCTTCTTGCTTCATTAGATAGCTGAGCTCAACTACAGCTATGGTTAAATCTAACTCTTCAAATATATATATATATATATATATCTCCATGAAATTGGATAGGACTGGAAAGAACACGCAACTACACACCTTCGTCCCACTATAAATTCATGAACAAGAAGAGCAAATGAGTGTTTAGTACTTTCTGGACATCTTACTTTATTTCACTGTTCCACTCATGTTATATAGTATCCTTCTCTTCAGATCATTAAAATGTCTCCTCTCAATCCTCATTTTCATTGGATGACTTTGATTCCTACTTCACTGTGCAAACTGAAGCTATCAGGAGAAAACTTCCACAGATTCCCACCCGTAGCCTTACCCATCTACAGGTATCTACACCTGCATAGTCTGCCTTCCCATCTGTTATCATGGATGATCCATCAGTGCTTATTTATGTCCAAGGCTAATTCCTCTACTTATGAGCTAGACTACATCTTGCCTTATCTACTTAAGGATATCACTCCAGGAGCTGTCTCCTCTCTGCCCTTTATCATTATTTTGTTTTTCTTATTTGTTGGAAAATTCCCATAAACATAAAAAATTTTCTATTATTTCTTGTATTAAAAAAAGAAAAGAAAAAGGCACAACTATAGAGATAATAAAAAGATTTGTGGTTGTTATGGGTTGGGGGGTAGAGGTGAATAGGTGGAGCACAGGGAATTTTTAGGGCAGTAAAAATACTCTGTATGATACTATAATGATGGATGCATGTCATTATACATTTGTCCAAACCCATAGAATGTACAAGAGTTAACTCTAATGAACTTTGGGTGATGGTGATGTGTCATTGTAGGTTCATCAATTGTACCAAATGCACAAATCATAAGTGTTTAATTTGATGAGTTTGATAAATGTACAACCTTGTCAAGATATATAACATTTCCAGTACTTCAGAAATTTTCATGTGTCCCTAACATTCAATATCCACTCACCTAGGAATGGCCACTTTTCTGACATTTTTCACTATAGATTAGTTTTGACTCTTCTAGAAGTTTATATAAATAGAAGCATCAAGTATGTACTCTTCTGTATTCAACATCTTTTCCTCAGAATGTCTGTGAGATTCAACCATGTTGTTTTATGTATAAGTAATTTGTTCCCTTTTGTTGCTGGGTAGTAGTCCATAATACAACTCTACCATAATCAGTTTGTTTATGTATTTTTCTGTTGATGGTCATTTCTGTTGTTTCTAGATTTTGGCTATGGGCATTTCTATGCATATTTTGTACACGTTTTTTTGTAAACATACATTTTCATTTCTCTTGGATAAATACCTAGGATTGGAATTTCTGGATCATAAAGTAGGTATATATTTAACTTTTAAAGTAACTGCAGTTTTCCAAAATTTTTGTATTATTTTACTTTTACTAGAAATGTGTGAGAGTTCAGGTACTCCCTATTTTTGACAACACTTGAGTTGTTGGTCTTTTTAATTTTTAATAAATTTAGCCCTACCATTTTAGTGGGTGTGTAGTGGTATTTTTTTTTTTTTTTACAGTTTTAATCTGAATTTCCATGATGACTAAAAACATTGAACATGCTTTCATAGGATTATTTGGTATTCATATACCTTCCCTTGTGAAGTGTCTATTCAAGTAGTTTTCCTGCGTTTTATTGGATTGTTTTAATTACCAAGTTGTAGCATTATTTTATGTATTATGGATACAAGTGTTTTGTCAGACATATCCTTGCCATATTTTTTCCTAGTCTGTGGTTACTTTTTCTGTCTATATAGTGTCCTTTGATGAACAGAGTTTTAAAAATATTGATAAGTCTATTTTCTTTCTTTTAGAATTATTCTTTTTCTGTGTCCTGTCAAAGATATATTTACCTACTCTCATGTCATAAATATATTTCCCCATCATTTCATCTAGAGCATTACAGTTTTAGCTTTTATGTTTAGGACTGTAGTACACTTAAATTTGTGGTTTTGAATTTGATCAGTCGGAGTTGAGTCAAGATCTTTGTCCCCTCTCCCCGAATATTGATATCTAGTTGTTTCAGCATAATTTGTTTCAAAGATTTTACTTTCACCCACCCCTGAGTTACTTTGATTCAATTGGCATTTCAAGTATAAGTCCATTTCTGGTCTCTTTTCTGTTCCATTGATCTATTTGCCTGTCTTTAGGCCAATGCCTCATTGTCTTGATTATTATAGTGCTATACTAAGCTTTAAATTCAGGTTGTTAAGTTCTCTAACTTTGCTTTTTTTTTTTTTCTAAAATTGTTTAGACCATTGTAAGCCCTTCATATTTTCATTTAAATTTTAGAATTAGCTTGTCAAGTTTTACAAAACAGCTAGAATATTGATTGGATTTGTATTGCATTTTGGCATATATTGTGTTTTTAACTATACTGAGCCTTCTAATACATAAAAAAGATGTATCTCTCCATTTCTTTTTGTCTTAATTTGTCTTAGCAATGTTTTCACTGCAAAGTTCCTGCATTTTTTTGAAGGAAAATTACCTATGTTATATTATTTGACACTATTGTTAATACAACTCATAAAATTATTTTTTCATTTGTTTTCTGAAATTATATAGAAATATAATTGATTTTTTGTATATTGACTTTGTACCTGGAAACCTTTCTAACTTATTAATTGAGGTAATTGCTTTGGAAATTAGAATTATCTGCACAGGCAATCATGTCATTTACAAATACAGAGACAGTTTTCTTTCTTCCTTTCTGATCTTTATTCCTTTTATTTATTTTTTATCACCTAATCTCACTGCCTAGAACCCACAGTATATGTGACATGCATGCCGTGTTACTGATCTTTAGGAGGGAAAGTTCCATACTTCACCATTATATGTGGTCTTAGCTACATTTTTAAATGACTTTTTTCAGAGTGAATAGATTATCTTTTATTCATCTTTTTCATTATGAATGTGAGTTGAATGGGTTTTTTTGTGACTATTGAGATAAATATATAATATTTATTCTATTAATATCTTATCTTACATTGGTTGATTTTAAAATGTTAAACTAAGTTTGAATTCCAGGAATAAACCCAGCTTGATCATGACATATTTTCTTTTTAAATGTTGGATTCAATTTACATCTAAGGATTTTTTTCAATCTATGTAATCTTTTCTTATAATGTATTTATCAAATTTTTGTATTAGGGTTATGATGGCCACATAAATTAAATTGGGAAGTGTTTCCTCCTCTACAATCCTTAAACATGTTTTTGTATAAAATTGTAGTATTTATTTATTTATTTTTTATAAGTTTGATAGAATTCACCAGTGGAATGCTATGAGGTTTGTGGAAAGATTTCGTTAATTAATTCAATTTCTGTAGTATTTACAGTGATATCAAAACTTTCTATATCTTCTTATGTCAATTTTGGTAAGTAGGTTTTACACAGAATTTTTCCCTTTTATCTATGTTGTCAAGTTTATTGGCGTAAAGTTGATCCTAACAGTCTCTTACTTTAAGTCCAAAGAATATAAAACTATTCCTCTGGCATTGTGAATTTTGATAATTTTATCTTTCTCTCCTTTTTCTTGATTGGTTTTACTAAGGTTATACAAATTTTAATTGTGTTTATTTCATTCTGATCAAATGCTCTCTGTACTATTTCCAATTACATTTTAAAATAACATATTTAAATTATCAAGTACTGTATTTATCCTACAAATATACTTAAGGTTAAATCAGAGATACCATATGCGTCATGGCAAAAAAAAAAAAAAGCGCTAATTCTAATATGTTTATTATTCAAGATTTACAAAATAATGACTAATTGTTGACCCATTTTTAGAATTTATGAGCTTAAACAGATATCTTCCTTACAGTGTTAATATTTATTAATACATGACATGATAATAATATTTCTATATTTTTATTAAACACAAAAACTTGAGCTCAAATTACATATTCATATGGATGTATTTCTGCCTAAAATATAAACTATTTTTAAGCTGACACACAGAGTCTGTAATTAAACCTTAAGTAGAAGGCAATTCATTGATAAAATAATTATTTTTTCCTACTAAGGATTTTATTTTATTCAAAATTTCTGTGTTTCGAAGTAGTAAAGGGGGGACTCCCATTCATATCTCAGCCTATACTGAGCCATGTATAGTCATTATTAAAAAGAAGTTTTTTTAAAAAGCCTTTTTCCAACTCCTTGTTTTAATACTAAAACATTTATTGTTACTTGATATGAACTTCTAATGTAAAAAGAAATTTCAAGAAAAAAACAAAAACAAACTATAATCCAGACGTTTGGAGATAGAGCAAAGGACAAATTTTGCTTAGTGTTTTTTAAAGGCAAGTTGCTGTTACACTTAAAATTACATGTCTGAAAATTACTTTGAGACTGCATAGGAAAAATGCCTACAAGAAATTAATGATTAATTGTGAAGATTTATATGTGCTATTCCATTTAATCATAACTAAGAAAGAAATAAAAACAGGTTATAAGTCCAAAACTGAAGAAAGCTCTATGGGCTTAAAGCCATTATTCCAGAAAATAAATCCTGCCACACATCACAGGGAATGAACAAAGTAAATTTCAGGGTTTGGAAAATGTTTGTGGGAGAAAATCCCATTAAAGTAGATAGAATTACTTCAAAATAAGGTCCATGGTAGTGTCAACTGCCATTAACATGAAGGATACTTCCCTCTTTCTCATTTCATTACATTTGTATCAAATTCTATGACTTTTGTTTATGATCAATAACCAGTTTCTTCTAAGATCACTGAAAGGTTACAACCTGGTTTACTCACAGTAATGATGATTTACTGGAATGTGAGTCATCCCTATTTAAATCAGCCTATTGAGTCATCAATTTTCAGAGGCCCTGATGGGCTTGTTGTATTTATAACTGTCCTTTGGCTAATGGGGATTTGAGTTCCTATCATAATTAAGTCAAACATTGATTTTAGTTTACAAGACCCAGTTTCCTACATCAAATATGCTCTTAGTAGGAACCAATATTACATAGCTTCATTAGTAGTCAACTGAAGGAGAGACTCAACTGAGGGATGAACAGAGATGGGTGAATGGACAATTCTGAGCTCAGCTGATTTTCATGATTAACAATAAAAAGTTTACTAAGTCTTTGAAATTAATTCATATAAAATTATTCTTTCGCATTTTTGAAAATACATGTGAATATAAAATATTTAACATAACATATTAATATATATAATAATCCTTACCACTTTCTTACCCACTGACATTTTAACATTTTTATCATTCACTGTGTAAGTTAGTAATCAACTCTTGTTTCCTTTTCACCAAATATGTTTCCTTAAAAATCCTCCACAGGGCTTTGCCTCTTTTCTTCAGTGTGAACAGAGTTGGTATTTGTTTCAGAAAATACTGTGCTTATCAAGGTCACATTTATTTCCTTGGGATCTAATGTTTTCTAGGCATGTGCTTGTATGTGACTAAACTCTGACTTAAGGCATTCAGGGCTCTCAATATCTGGAATATTTAGAAGTTTTAATAAACTGGTCAGTAACTACAGCTAGTCCTCACGAAGGCTGTTCTTTTAGCTCAGGATTTTACCCTCAAAATCTACATGCTTTTTCTCAGAGAAGGCTGGTTCTATCTTTTTAAAGTGCTACTTCTGTGTGAATCACTGATGGTTTTGTTCTTGTTTTTTTGTTTTTTTATCAGCAGTTAATACTCAAGCTAATCTGCCTAAAATTCTTCCTTGGTGAATATTTGAAATGTTGTATTTTTTCCATAGCAGTGTTTTCCAGATCTGCAAGTGCAATGTATTCATGTCTATAATTTCTTAAAAATTTATTGACTGTCTTCTTAATGCAAGGCATTGTATTAGGCATAAGATATGTAGTGATCGATAGAATATACATAGTCTCTATCCTTGTGGAACTAGAGTAAAAAATAGTAAGGAGCTAAATATACATCTAATTCATTACATTTGTGGAATGTGCTATAAAGTTCTAGTGCTCTGTGAGTGCAAAATAGGGTCTGCCATCTAAGAATGACTAATTCATCACTACCAGAATCTTGATATTGGCAAGCTACCAGCATATAAAAAACATAGGATTAGAAACCCAGACTTGTCATTTTATATTAAATGTGGCACATGAATAACACAGATTTATTCAAAGTTCAGCAAATAAGTCTTAAACATAACCTGATAGCTGTCCCTGTGCTAGTCACTGAAAATCAAAAGGAAATGAGACTGTGCCTGCCTTTTAGAAATTCATGGTATAAAGAGAAGTTATACATATACACTGATTATACTATTACAATGTGGTAAGTCCTTTGGTAGAATAATGTATGCTATGGACTAAATGTATGTTACCTCCCCCTCAATTTGTATGTTTAAACTTGAATCCCCAGTGTGATGGCATTTAGAGATGGGACCTTTGGGAGGTAATTAGGATAAGATGAGGTAATGAGTGTGGGGCTCTCATGATGGGATCAGTGCCCTTATAAGAAGAGACATCAGAGAGCTTGCTTAGATGCTTTCTTTCTGCCATGTGAGGACACAGCAAGTAGGTAGCCATCTGCAAGCCAGGAAGAGAGCTTTCACCAGAACCTGACCATGCCAGCATCCTGATCTTGGATTTCTAGACTCTAGAACTGGGAGAAATACCTGTTGTTTAAGTCACTTTGTCTGTGGTATTTTGTGTGGCAGCCTAGAGAACTAATAGAATATACAAACTAAATTGGTGGTTTAGAGGAAAGAATAATTAATTTTGCTTAGAGCAACAAAGGTGGCTCCAAAGGAAGTGATATTTGAGCTCAATCTTAAAGGATACATAAAATTTCACTATGTAGAGAAGAGGATGAAAGGGAATTTTGATCAGAAAAATATTTAAGGACAGAAAAAAGGGGGGGAAGGTCTAAGGATGAATTCCAGAGTTCCATTTTATTTAGCAAGGTAAATAGTGATGCTAAAAACTGAGATAAGAAATAGAAAAAAATAAAAAACAACTGGATTTTACTAAATAGAATGAAGGAGCACAATGCTAAGTTTGACCAAGATGGCTGTCTAAGTTAACACTAAGCAATTGCAAATATAAGTGTGGAAACCAGAGAGAAAGAACGAAGGAACTGCTTTCAACATTTTGTGTCTATAGTGGATATTGGGTTTTCTGCCCAGGTCACCTCTTTAGGACCAAAACATCTATCGACCAACTGCTGATGGAAAAGTTAAAGCTAAGTCATTCAGTGGGATTTTTCTTTGGTACCAAGAGCTGATTTGTTCAAATTACATTCCTTCCTGTGGTTGGGTAAGCAGTGGATAAAGGAAGCTTGTGGACAGTGATTATAAATGCAGAGATTCAAACACCTGGCATCCTTATCTTTTTTTGGGACAACTCTAAAGGGCCCCCCAAGCTCCAGGGTTTTCTGTAAATCAGCTGACGTCTCAATTGCAACTACCGTTGACCCGTGAACAATGTGGGTTTGAACTGCACGGTTCCACTTATATTTAAATACGTTTCAGTCATAAATACTACAGTACTACATGATCTGTGGTTGTTGAATCCATGGATGCAGAACCACATATGAGGAGGAACCACATAGAGGGAGGGCCAACTGAAGTTAGACTTTCAACTGTGTGGAGGGTTGTTCAACAACTCTCTCATTGTTCAAGGGTCAACTGTACATTGTGATTCAGCTTCTCATTCTGCCAGATCCTGCCTTTCTCACATTCTTACAGGTGAACTTCCTAAGAACATTGTCCATCAACTTTCCCATTAAAAATTCCATTTTCAGGAAACCCGATCTAAGATAGTATCAGCACCAATCCCAGAACATCCATATGGAGAACTATTAAGCTTGCTAAGGAATGAGGAAAATTATGTGCTGCCGTTGCTGCAGGATTTGGCTAAAACGTACCAATATCCATGAGGCGACATGAGTAGATGCACAGGATTGGATGTTGAGGATGCTAAATGAAGGGGAACAGAACCAAAAAGAAAGTTGGAGATGAGAGACTTTATCAATATGAGAGCATTATCCTGTGAAACAAAATTTAACACTCCGGCATCTACAGTATAAACTAACACAATATTGTAAAGCAACTATACTCTAATACAAAAATAAAATTAAAAAAAAATGACAGTAAAGAAAAGTCACAATTTTTTCCCCTAGATTCCAGATGTGATCCAATTCTCAGACCATGAACCCACTGACTAAAAGAGAGGCCTATGATGAAGTATCATTTTTTATGGTGACAAATGTACAACAGTAATTCCTCAGTACTTTACCTAAGCGACCCCTGACCTTTAATTCAGGTACCTCAGCACTGGGAAGTAGGAAATACCCAGATCATTCAAAAGTTGATGTAAACGTGAACATAGAGAGGAGTGAAATACAATATATTAAAAGGAGCCAAATAGAATGTCTAGAACCCAAAATACATTATGTGTATTGATAAACTTTTCTGCAGATTAAACACCACAGAAAAAATATCAGTGAGCTTACAGACATAATAGAACTTATCCATACGGAAACGCAGAGGGAAAAAAGATACTGAAACAAATACATATGTAGCTTTGGTGAACAGTAGGATGACCCTAAGAACTCTAACAATAGTGTTATTACAGTTCCAGAAAGGAGGTAGAGGGAAATCGAAGATATAATGGACTAACATTTTCCAAACTTGTTCAAAATTATAAGGCCACATGCCCTAGAAGCTCAAAAAGTTCCAGTAAGGAAAAAAGACAAGCAAAAACATGTAATTCAAATTTTATAAAATCATTGTTAAAACTAAAATTTTAAAAGCAGTCAGAGAAAAGATTAAATTCAGGGGAATAAACATAAGAAAGTTGTTGGCTTTGTATCAGAAACAATGCAAACCAAAATATATTGGAACAATATCTTTAAAAAGTTGAAAAATCTGTCAGCCTAGAATTCTATATCTAGAAAAATCCCTCAGAAATGAAGCTAAAATAAAAATATGTTCAGGAAAATAAAAACCTGGATAATTCATCACCCAAATATCTGAAGAAAACAAAGATTCTTCAGGCTGAAGAAACAGTAAACCAGAGTTTCACTAATAAATAAAAAATACTGTGAATAGTAACTGTGGGTAAATAAAAAAAATTCTTTCATTTTTAAATTTCTTTTAAATATATTTTATTGTTTAAATTAAAAAATAATATATTTGTGGGGTTTATGACATACATAGATGTAGATTATTTGACAATAAAAGTATAAAGAAGAGGAGGGTATAATAGAAATGTACTGTTATACATTTCTTACATTAAAACTGAAGAGGCATAATATTACTTGAAGAAAGACTGTGATAAGATGCATATTGCAAATCCTAGAGCTCTTACTGTATAAACTTAAAAGTTATAGCTAGTAAGACCATGGTAGAGAAAAACTGAATAATGAAAATATTTAAATAGTCAAAAAGAATGCAGGGACAAAGAACAAAAAATATGGGCCACTCTCTTTCTTGGTGCTGCCTACAAAGGTGGCAGCCATCTCCTTGGCATCATGGCCGCCCTCAGACCTCTCACAAAGCCAAAGATAATCAAAAAGAGGACCAAGAAGTCCATCTAGCACCAGTCAGACCTATATGTCAAGATTATATGGAACTGGCAGAAACACAGGGGCATTGACAATAGGACGTGCAGAAGATTCAGGGGCCAGATCTTGATGCCCAACATTGGTTATCGGAGAAACAAGAAGACAAAGCACATGCTGTCCAGTGGCTTCTGGGAGTTCCTGGTCCACAATGTAAAGAAGATTGAAATGCTGCTGATGTGCAACAAATCTTACTGTGCTGAGATTGCTCACAACGTCTCCTCCAAGAACCACAGAGCCATTGTGGAAAGAGCAGCCTAGCTGGTCATCAGAGTCACCAATCCCAATGCCAGGCTGCACAGCAAAGAAAATAAATAGACAGCTTGTGTGCACATTGTATTTGTTTTAATAAAACCCATAAAGCTCAAAAAAATGTATATGGGACAAATTGAAAACAAATAGCCAAATCATACTTTAAAACAACCATGTAAATTATTAGATTAATTATAAATGCTCTAAACTTTCCAAATAAAAGCCAAAGAATATTACACTGGATTTAAAAGCTAAATCCAATTGTATGTCATCTAGAGGAAGTACATTTTAAATATGCAGTTATGGATTGTCTAACAGTAAAATGACAGGAAAATATACAGAGAAGTCCTCACAACCAGGAATATTAACAAAGATGAGAAGAAGCATTTCATAATAAAAGTGTCAGTTCAACATGAAAATATAATAATTCTGAATATGTATCTAATAACAAATTCATAAATCTATGGAGCAAAAACTGAAAAATACTGTAAACAAAATTAGACAAATCCACAATTATAGTTGAAATTTCTGCAGAAAATTGCTAAGGAGATAAAAGACTTGAATAAAATATCAATCAGCAGGACATAACTGAAATCATAGAATAATTCACCCAACAACGGAACATACAAAGTCTTTTCCAAGAGCACATTCAACAAGTGGAACATAAAATAAAATTAATTAATGCTTAACTGATAAAAAGAAACTGAACAGTTTTTTGGGACACCTTCCATATGATTTCACATTAAATGGAGGCGTATTGTGGAAATGACTCCTTAGTGGTTATCCAGACTATCAAGTACACACATCACTTATTAAAGATAATAGAAAGCAATTTCAGTTTGAAAGCAAGACTTTCTGTCTACTTAATACTACAGTAGTATTGACTACATTACTTGGAAATGCCCTATAATTAATTTTCCATTCCTTAACTGGAGGAGCATATTGTCTCCACTGTGGATGCCTCAGATACCTTGTATTTGTATGTAAGAATTTCAAGGGATTTTATGCCATTTTTAGCTTGTCACCTGTGTGTGATTATCCCAGAAATCATAATCTCTTTTACCCAAAACTCACTGTTTATCTACTAATTATGTTTAAACTAATTACTATACCTTACTACTTCCCCACTGAAGAACAGGCTTAGACATATACATCCTCTTGATTATGTGATTTTTAGAATGTTTGTTTTGTATACTCCCTAACAACATCGCCCTGGGCTGTAAGTTAACTTTAATTTTGGGCAGTTCATCGTGATGGTGTTAATTTTTTATTATAGCCTATTTAGTAGTTTTATCCTCTAAGATCACAAAGATTTTCTTTGATATTTTCTTAAACAAATTGTTGTATATCCAAACAATAAAATGAAACAAACTACTAGACACAACGTTTACGAATCTCAAAAAACGTGCTGAGCTACCTAGGACACAAAAGAACACACGCTATATGAACCCATGTATATACTATCATAGAATAGGTAAACCTAATCTATAGTAATGGCATGTCAGTTGTTGCGTAGGCCAGAGGTGAGGGTGGGTAAAATACAAATGGATACAAGGAAAATTTGGTGGGGGGGGGGGGGTGATGGAAATATTCTGTATCTTGATAGGGTTGATGATCATATGGGTGTATACATTTGACAAACTCACCAAATTGTAAATTTAAAATAGATGCTATTTTATTGCATGTAAATCACACTTCAATAAACTTAATAAGTAAAAACAAAACAAAAAAAACTATTGTGTTGGGAGAAGAATGGAAGCAGGGGACTAGCTAAAGTGCCATGAATAATCTGAGCAATTATGGTTTAAATAGTAGAAATGGAAAAGAAGAAGACAGATTTAGGATATGTTTTAAAGGCAAATTTTACATGATACGTGGATAATTTATATGTGTACATTTGGGAGTGGGGATTCTGATGGACAATGAGAAATAAGGAAAATCCCTGAAAGTTTGGCTTAAGAAATTGGATGGAGTTATTTATTCAAAAAAGTTAATCTGAAAGGAGCTAGTTTGGTAGTTGAGTTCTATGAGAATCAAGAGTTCTATCTTGGCTGTGTTAATTTTAAGATGCTTTTTAAAACACCTGAAGACAAATATCCAGCAGGGTGTTAGATATATGATTCTGGAGTTGCAGGGCATGTTTGGATCTTGAGGTACAGATGTGGAAGTCATAGCAAACAAGTTCTATTTAAGCTGAAGCTTAAAAAAATGTCACCTAGAGAGCCCAGGACATTTAGTGGTTGAGGAGGAGAAAAGGAACTAGCAAAGGAGACTGCAATGAAGCACCTAACAATGCAGGCACTCAGTTACAAGCACATGGCGTCCTAGACATTAAGAGATGAGAGAGTTTTGTGAAGAAAAGTGAGCAGCTATGTTGAAAGCAATGGAAAGGTCTGGTTAAGGAAAGAATGGTGACCACTGCATACTTTTTTTTGTGACCCTGACAAGATTTTTCTCTGGGATAGAAGGGATGGAAACTTGATTGGACTGATGTAGAAGATCATATGACATGACTCTTTATTTGTCAAGAAAATTTACAATGGACTGGGAAGGAATGGAACAGTGGTAGGAAGATGATTCAGGTCAAGGTCATGGAAGGTTTTATTTGATTTGTTTTAAAAACCCAATATTAGTGCTTGTTTGTATGCTGGTGGTAATATTCCATCAAGAACTGAGAATTGGTTGATGCAGGAGAGGGAGTGTTTGAGGAAAGTCTTTGAGAAGACATGGGATGCCCCAAGTGGAGGAATATAATACATATTTAATACTGTACTTCATTTTGGGATACATAGCATTATGCTAAGAGAATGTATTGATGTCATTGTGCTCTATGCTTTAATACTCAATTTAGAACTAAAAAAAATAAAACTCAGCAAAATAAGATTTCAATCAAGTTAAGATTTGGTTAACATTCTCTGATTTCTTTTTTGGTTTGGAACACACAATTTCCCCTGTTTTGTCTATCCTTCAGGAATATCTTGCCTTCATTAAATAACTACTATAAAGTTAAAATGAAAAGAATGCATTTTCTAAAGGTTATACTATTTGAGGTTGTATTTATTGAAGGAAGAAAACATATAAACAATTTTATCCTGTTGGAAAACAGTTTCACCTGAGCCACAAATAAGACTGTGGAAACAAAAGACAGAATCTGAGAATTTGGTTGCAGGGTCTTCTGTTCAAAAGAATACAGTTCTTGAAAAATCTGCCGCCACAGTAACAGCCATTCCCAGTCCTATGATCTACAGAGCACAGGACCCTGTTAGGTGTCACAAAATTGCACACCAGTCACTAGGGAAAGGTTGAATTTCTATAGTCAGTTCTTGAACAGCCACTAACAATCATTCGGAGCTAATGACATTCTTCATCTAATGTGGTGAATGGAGCTATTGAAATATTTAAGGGCCAGAGCAAGAAGTGAAGAAAAAAGCGGTGGCTTCAAAATCCCTTGAAACAAAGGATGTCTTACAAATGAGAAGAAAACTTGAGATTGTGAAAGCCTGAGGTCAGGTCTCAGGGAAAAAGAAAGTGAAAAAAGCAGATTATTTTCCCAAATACTGGCATTTAAGCTGCTAGTACTTCCACGGGGGTGACCACCAAGGTCGTGAGAGGATCTCCTACTCTTGCTGGTAGATCTGCGGAGCTTGGGCTATCCCCTCACTCCTTCTCCTACCTCCTTCCAACATAGATAACAACACTAAAACAGGTGTATCAGCGAGGATCCTTTAGGTGCAAGTCACTGAATAAACTAAAAGTGGCTTCAACTATGAGAATAATTCGCTACCTCGCATAACAGGAAGTCCCAAGGTCGGCTCTATCAGAGTTGGTTACCTCCTCAGCTCCATGATGTGAGGGCTCCTGGTCACTCTCTCTGGGAGTCTCTTCACTTTCCCCTTTTGGGCACAAAAAGAATACAAGTAGCTCCTAACACAGAGGCCTCACGTGGCAGTGTCAAAGGCAGGAACAAGCAAGTCCCTATTTTATTTCTCCTTTTTTAATTATGAGGAAAACAATCCCAGAGGCCTCTCACTAGACTTTCCTCTTTGTCTTGTTTTTCTAATACATGACCATGTGTAACAAATCACTGATAAGGGAAATGAAATTATGATGGCTGGCATAGACTGATGAGCATCTACCCCTGGGGGTAGGGAAGCCCCTTAAAGATACACAAAAACCTAGTTCCTAAATAGAGCTGGGTTTCTGCCAGCAGAGCAGAGAGGATCACTGTGACCGCTGAGAAGAGGGGGCAGTGCAGGCACAGTGATGAGCAGAGTGGCCGGTGCCCAAATGCATTTAGTAAATATTAGCTGCTATTGTTGTCCTATCAAGCCGCGCTTCTGGGAAACACAATGGAAGACCCCAGCCTCACACCCCAGACTACGTACTCTGACCTCCGTCCAATCTGGCATCAAATAGTACAGTTAACCCTTAGCTGTAGATTTACTTTCTTTCCTTGACTGTAAATCCTTTTCCCTTGTCGTCCTGTTTGTCTCAAAAAGTAGTAGCTAATGAGTTGTCTGCCTCCAGCCTCATCGATTTTCAAAAATTTTGCATATTGTAGCCAAACTGATCTTTCTAAAGGCAGATCTAATCATGTCACCATCTTCCTTAAGAGCTTATGACAGTTCCTCATTGCATTACATCTGAAGGTTGAACTCTTCAGGATCATGTCCATGTAGTTGTTCTTCAGTGCAGGTGGAGGGAGGCTCCTCTGTCCTTCAGCTCTGCCCTATGGAACATGCAGTCCCCTTGGTGCAGGAGGAGAGAAACAGAAGACTCCCAAGTAGGGTCTCCATTGTCCACAAAGAGTGAGGTGCCCAGCCCATCCGAAAGGGGCTGAGAAGCACCATCTTGCATTCACCCAGAAGGGGAGGAGGACATACTTTTAGGGAACACTATTGTAATAGATCCAGAGATGTGCCTCCCAGATCCCCCTTCAAGGAAGGGCTTGCTGCCCAGTTTCAGAGAATTTGTCTGTCTCAGCAGCTGAGAGCTGCCTTGTCTGAGGTCACGACTTTCCTGGGGTAGCCCACTTGTAACTGAGTGAGGCAGAGGGATAAAGACATGGCCGTTTTGGCCCATGCACATAACTCCGAGAGGCGCTGCTCACTCGAGGACTCCCAGCTGGGGTGGCCAGGGCTTCCTTGTGCTTGCTTCACAGTTGACTTCTTCCTCTTCTCTATCTTGTTTCACTGTTTCTTTCATATGTTTTGATCCTTTATGAACATCTTGTACCCCATACTCTACATGGTATCTGCTTCTGGAAATTACAACCTGCAACAACTAGTAATTTCTAGCAGAAAGTCCTTTAACCCTCAACTCTTTTTTCTGCCTCAAAGATCATTACCTAACTTGAATATTTTTCGCTCCAGATTTATAGAAATAGAGTTCCCTGAGTGCATCACGAAAATTTTGCAGATAAAAATGCAATTTATTAAGTACTTAAGTACTCTTTTTTGTTTTGTTTTTCTTTTCCACTCTCTCATTCTCTCTAAGGCTGCCCATGAGTAGATAGGTGCTTAGAAGAAAAATCATCTGCCCAGACCCAATAGTTGTTAAACCAAGGAGTTCACCGATCCTCCTTTGCCCTTTATAACTTTACAGCCTGTTTCCTTTATAACTAGTTTAAACCACCACTGCCTGGAGCACCCTTTCCCTCTTCCCTTTGAGGGGCTCACTGCTACTCAGCTCAGCATCAGTACCTCCAAAAAACTTCCAAAGTTATCCCCTATCTTTGCATAGGCTGTCATCCTGTGTTGCTCTGTTAGCTAATACCGCAAACATTTATCCCCATCTTGGTACCTATCAATACTGTATTATAATCATCTTTGCCTGTCTAGCATCTCTAATGGCTGACCAGTGCCTGGTACATCTTTCTTTACCTACTTCTCAAAAGGGTTTTGAGTGATTCAGTGTCAGCACATAGTAGGTACTGAAAAGCATTTACTGAATGAATTTAATAATGCTCTTTTTTCCTCCAGCTTTGCACTAACTCTGTCATCCTAGGAGATTGAGTTAAAAGAGGAAAAAATAGTGCTAGAATGTATTGCAACAAACATCTGTGAGTCTAAAGGAATTTGGTTCATTAATATTTCTTTTCCAGTTCTGATAGTTGGCTATGCTCGTGGCTGACTACACAGTGTGACGTAGCACCGATAAGTTGGGAAGGGCAGAGGTGTCTAGTGAATGGAGAACTCTTCCTAGACAGAACTATTTTCTGTTCTTTTTTTTTTTTTTTCACAAGTCCACGTTCAACATCTATGACATGCAAGACCCCTCAGGTATTACTATCTCAGTCAGTTTAGATAATCACATTCAAGATGTATGTGTGTAACAGGAATTATGATATGAGTATTCACATTCTGGTTCCCTTCCCTGCCCCCCAATTCTATCCCCATTAATTTTATTTGCAATTAAGCAGACGAGGGGAGAAATATTCTGAGCAAAATGTTCCGTGAGGTAAGATGAAGGTGAGTGTGGGAAGAGGATGGGAGTGTAAATATTCATATTGATATTTTGTGGCCATTGTATGTATTTCTGCATATGGTAGTCAATTTCTGGCTTGTGAAGTAAGTTGATTAAATATTTCCTGCGAGTTTAATAATCAGCATTTGCAGGAGGAAGAATAGGGGTGATCTGCAAACTCCATGGTGAGAAAAAGTGAAATGAGGGATGAAAATGCAACCTACAGGGGGATCACTTTATATTCCATGACAACTGTGTCATTGTGCGAGTTACTCTCAAAATATGAAGTGAGAGGAAAACGTAAGGGCAGAGTATCTAAAAACTGTGATTGGATAGAAGGATGAAATATTGCCTGATTAAAAATGTATCAGGGTTAGAGGATAGGAAGGAATAGGCATTAGTCAAAAAGAACAGGAATACTATCTATTAGAAGGAATAAATATACACAAAATTAAAAGCTGTATGGAGCTTATGGTCATTTAGAAGACACTGATAATAAACACTGAACTTGGTAGATATTCACTAACCTTTTCTATTAGGGATCTCCCAAGTCTCCATGATTCAGTATCTGAAGGATTAGTGCCTGGTATGATTCAGGGCACCTCCAGGACTCTGAATTAATGCTGTCACTAGTGTTCTTCCTGATTGATGAGTGTCATACTGATCATCACCTCTGATGTGCATGAATATTTAAACATAGCTTCTCTCTGTAAGCAGCAAAAACCTCAGAAATTTTATTAAATTAAATTTTAATAGAATAAATCAATTTTAGTGTCCTTTCAGTGAATTCGGGGTTACTAAAGTAGGAGGTGATTAAATTCGTTAAATTCTCTTGGCAACTGCCTGCTGCTACCAGGTCTCATTCCTTTAAGGCACAGGGCTGTGGCCTTATCTTCACAGCGGCTCATTCAACAGATCCCAGATGTCTTCCTCTGGTTTATTTTGGGAGCTTCACCCTGTAAAATGAGTTTAGTCCATCATCTCCCCTTATCCGGCTGAAGCACATTCTGTCAAGGGATTCTACTTTTCCTGAGGTACTTAGCGCCTACTGACAATAATCATTTTTCTTCTGAACAGATAAAGAGAGAGAAAGAAGGCAAAAGAGCATGAAAAATACTTTTTACTGATTTTAAACTAAAGAACAAATGACATTGTCCACCTTATACAATCAAAATAGCTCTGCTTTTAAAAATAAGTTTCTCAAACTTGATGAGCAGCTGATTCTGATGATTTCAATTGTAGTAGAGCACGGTTTACTGAGGGTTTGGAAAAATGATCAACTAATAACATTAAGTCGTACAGGGAATTGGTAGGTATTACATTCTTTTATAATAAAAGTGTTCATAACATAAATGTTTTTCTCTGGTCAAGGAATACTTACTAATGGAGAAATACTTAACCCTTGATAATTACTAAGTTAAAAAAAAAAACGTTGACAATTAAAAATCCATTAACAATCCTAAGTCTACACTGCTATCTAGGTGTACTTCAGAGAGTATTATTGTTTGGATAACAAAAGAAAATTATGCAAGTGGAAAAAAATTGAACCACTCTACAAAAGAACCATGTTGGGAGATTATAATATCCTTCATGGAATAGTACTTTATTAAAGACCAGAAAAAATCTTTTATTAATGGTTGCATCCAAAAAGCTGCCATTAATCTATGACACTGATGCCAATGAGAGCATCATCTTCCAGGTAAAAAGTTCATTTAACTGAATAAAAAGGGAACATTTTCTAGCATTTTTATTTCATTTCTTATTGCTATGTGCTTTGAATAAAACGATCTCCTTTATTTTTCATAGAAAATGAAAAATACATGTACATTACCTATGCAATACAAATAAATACATATTTTATTGATTTCATTTTCTTAATTGTTAAATATACAAATATAAAGACATGACATGATTTGTGTTTATCTAATAATTAGTGATGTTAAGCATCTTTTCATGTACCTCTTGACATTCTGTATGTCTTCCTTGGTGAAATGTCTCTTTAGGTCTTCCACCCACGTTTAACTGGATTGTTTGTTTTTTGATACTGAGCTCCATGAGCTGTTTGTATATTTTGGAGATTAATCCTTTTTCAGTTGTTTCATTTGCAAATATTTTCTCCCATTCTGAGGGTTGTCTTTTCATCTTGTTTATGGTTTCCTTTGCTGTGCAAAAGCTTTTAAGATTAATTAAGTCCCACTTGTATATTTTTGTTTTTATTTCCATTACTGTAGGAGGTGGGTCAAAAAAGATCTTGCTGTGGTTTATGTCAAAGGGTGTTTTTCCTATGTCTTCCTCTAAAAGCTTGAATGTGTCTGGTCTTACATTTAAGTCTTTAATCCTTTGGAGTTTATTTCTGTGTATGGTGTTAGGGAGTGTTCTAATTTCATTGTTTTACATGTAGCTGTCCAGTTTTGCCATCACCACTTATTGAAGAGGCTGTCTTTTCTCCACTGTATGTTCTTGCCTCCTTTGTCATAAATTAGGTGCCCATATGTGTGTGGGTTTATCTCTGGGCATTCTATCCTGTACCACTGATCTATATTTCTGTTTTTGTGCCAGTGCTATACTGTCTTGATTACTGTAGCTTTGTGGTATAGTTTGAAATCAGGGAGCCTGATTCCTCCAACTCAGTTTTTCTTTCTCAAGACTGCTTTGGCTATTCGGGGTCTTTTGTGTTTCCACACAAATTGTAAGATTTTTTTGTTCTAATTCTGTGAAGAATGCCATTGGTAGTTTCATAGGGATTGCATTGAATCTGTAGATTGCTTTGCATAGTATAGTCATTTTCACAATATTGATTCTTCCAATCAAAGAACATGGTATATTTCTCCATCTGTTTATGCCATCTTTGATTTCTTTCATCAGTGTTTTATAGTTTTCTGAGTACAAGTCTTTTGACTCCTTAGGCAGGTTTATTCCTAGGTATTTTATTCTTTTTGTTGCAGTGGTAAATGGGAGTGTTTCCTTAATTTCTCTTTCTGATTTTTTGTTGTTGGTGTATAGGAATCACCTCATGCTGGTCAGAATGGCCATTATCAAAAAATCTAGAAACAATAAATGCTGGAAAGGGTGTGGTGAAAAGGGAATCCTCATGCACTGTTGGTGGGAATGTAAATTGATACAACCACTATGGAAAACAGTATGGAGATTCTTTTAAAAACTAAAAATAGAACTACCATATGACCCAGCAATCCCACTACTGGGCATAAATCCTGAGAAAACCATAATTCAAAAAGAGACATGTACCACAATGTTCACTGCAGCACTATTTACAGTAGCCAGCACATGGAAGCAACCTAAGTGTCCATTGACAGATGAATGGATAAAGAAGATATGGCACATATATACAATGGAATATTACTCAGCCATAAAAAGAAATGAAATTGAGTTATTTGTAGTGAGGTGGATGGACCTAGAGTCTGTCATACAGAGTGAAGGAAGTCAGAAAGAGAAAAACAAATACCATATACTAACACATATATATGGAATCTAAAAGAAAAAAAAAAAAGGTACTGATGAACCTAGTTGGAGGGCAGGAATAAAGAGGGAGACATAGAGAATGGACTTGAGGACATGGGGTGGGAGGGCGAAGCTGGGGCGAAGTGAGGGTAGCATTGACATATATACACTACCAAATGTAAAATAGTTGGCTAGTGGGAAGCAGCAGCATAGCACAGGGAGATCGGCTCGGTGCTTTGCGATGACCTAGAGGGGTGGGATAGGGAGGATGGGAGGGAGGCTCAAGAGGGAGGGGATATGGGAACATATGTAAGTATATGGCTGATTCGCTTTGTTGTGCAACAGAAACTAACACAGTATTGTGAAGCAATTATACTCCAATAAAGATCTATTAAAAAAATTTATACGATATTATGAATAACTTTATGCTAACAAATTTGGAAAGTTATGGAATGGACAGATACAATTTAGCAAAACTAACACACACACACAAAAAAAAAAAAAAAAAAAAACACATGAGAACCTACTTTGTCCTGAACAGTATTTAATAACTATGTCCTATAAATGGGTGTGACCAAGAGAGTTCCATGTTGTGACAAGGTGGGCAAGGTGAAGATTACAAATAACATTTAGTCAATTGTGGGCCTGCAGAAGCCAGTGCTCAGGTGAATGTCAAAGTCAGGCCACGTTTCCCAGCTGTGACGACAGCCTTTCTACTCCATTTTTGGACACTCTTCACATTTTTAAAAGTACACCCACCAGGTGCCCCTCGCTCCCTCCTGAATTTTCTCTTTCCCTTTTGTCTTTCTTTCTACCTTTCCTTCCATCTGGCTTTCCCTCCAATTCTCTCTCCTTCAAACTAGTATCCAGCACCTGCTCTGAGTTCAACCACATTCTGACCTGGAGAGGTACAAAGGTGAATAAGTCAGCCAATTATTGTTTCCAGGGGCCTTTATTTTTGCCTCTCTTCTCATTTTAGACTTAACATTTGCTTTCCCATCTATCACAATAGGGCTTCAAACTATTGAAGTTTCTGTAACTGTCTCCTTCCAAATCAAAAAGTTACTCCTTTCTTCTTCCATTGGATCATGTCAGAATATCTCCCATTTATATGCAAGGGATGCTAATGGAATAAGGATGTCCCTCACAGACAAATTTTCATATTTTCAACATCCTGGGTTGTGTTTATGCTTAAAAGATGTATCGACCTGTAAGAACTGTGGGCTGTAGGTGAGACATATTTTTGAAGATGTAGGTCTTGAGAAAAGGGTTTGTGAATGTTGTTCAGAGTTGAGCTCATGGAGAGGGAGGGTTTGGGAAGCAGTTAGTCCTCTGGTCCATTCCCAGCTTGGCCATTTACTAGTTATGTGAAGCTGAGACCCTTGGTTTCCTCATCAGAATTCAGTAATGGGAATTAAGTCAGATGCAATTTGTAAGGTGTTATGAGTTAATGTCTGTGTTATAATTCTTAAGCTATTCCTACCCTAAATTTCTTCTCTTTATGTACGTGTCTAAAACCTCATTAATGAGGAGTTGAATCCTTAGCATATATTATTATTATTTCTAGATGCTTCTCATTTTATGCCAGTGTGTATGGCTTAAAAGCAGTGTGATGTGCTTGAGTTGGCTGATTCTACCTCTGAAAACCTGACTGTGAGCCTTTCTTCCCAAATTCACCTTGCAGTGTCATTAAATTGATAGCTTGAAATAGGTCATATTGGGAAAATTTACAGCATGGAAATGAACAAACCCTACAATAAAAGGCTCTGTTTTCTTCTGGAGGGGAAAAAAAAAATTGTTAACCCTTTACTAGCACGATAGTGCCAAGAGTCCAGGCAGAGATTGAGAGAAAAGCCTTTTTTCTTTTTCCAAATAACAAAATAGGATACTACATGTCCCAAATTCTCATTTCCCTATGACTGTGCTTCTGCTAGGAAGGGAACGTATTTCCAAATTCTCTCCAAACCCAACTCTACCTTCTGACCAAGGTGGCCTTAATGTTCTCTCCTGCCTTTTGTTTCCACAGTTGAGTTCAATTTATCTCCATGACTGCAGTAGTCTTGACCCCTAAGCAATAGTCTTGAATGAAGTCTTTCTTGCTTGTTTAACTCCATCAGTGCAGTTTTTCTTTGACACTGCCCCGATTCCAATCTTTTGGCAATATCAATCTGTAGTCACACCTTCTTAAAGCATATATTTCATGCTCCAAACATCAGGTGACTCTGAGCTGTCAAATTCTTTGACCATTTATTAGATAGTCTGCCTTATCTTGTCTCTATGATAGAAAAAAAGGCAAGTTGTCTGATATTTACAGAGAATCCCAGGTAAATTTTATTGGCATCATTTATTTTATTTTATTTTTTAAAATATTCTCTTTCTATTTATTTCTTTGTTTTGAATTTTATTTTATGTTATTTTTATACAGCAGGTTATCATTAGTTATCTATTTTATACATGTTAGTGTATGTATGTCAATCCCAATCTCCCAATTCATCCCACCACCACCACTGCCCTCTGCCCCTCTGCTTTCCCCCCTTGGTGTCCATATATTTGTTCTCTACATCTGTGTCTCTATTTCTGCCTTGCAAACCGGTTCATCTGTACCATTTTTCTAGATTCCACATATATGCATTAATATACAATACTTGTTTTCCTCTTTCTGATTTACTTCACTCTGTATGACAGTCTCTAGGTCCATCCACTTCACTTCAAATGACCCAGTTTCATTCTTTTTATGGCTGAGTAATATTCCATTGTATATATTTACCACATCTTCTTTATCCATTCATCTGTTAATGGGCATTTAGGTTGGCTTCATGACCTGTCTATTGTAAATAGGGCTGCAATGAACATTGGGGTGCATGTGTCTTTTTGAATTATGGTTTTCTTTGGGTATATGTCCAATAGTGGGATTGCTGGGTCATATGGTAATTCTATTTTTAGTTTTTTAAGGAACCTCCGTACTGTTCTCCATAGTGGCTGTATCAATTTACGTTCCCACCAACAGTGCAAGAGGGTTTCCTTTCCTCCACACCCTCTCCAGCATTTGTTGTTTGTAGATTTTCTGATGATGCCCATTCTAACTGGTGTGAGGTGATACCTCATTGTAGTTTTGATTTGCATTTCTCTAATAATTAGTGATGTTGAGCAGCTTTTCATGTGCCTCTTGGCCATCTCTATGTCTTCTTTGGGGAAATGTCTATTTAGTTCTTCTGCCCATTTTTTGATTGAGTTGTTTTTTTTTTTTAATATTGAGCTGCATGAGCTGTTTATTTATTTTGGAGATTAATCCTTTGTTGATTCATTTGCAAATATTTTCTCCCATTCTGAGGGTTGTCTTTTCGTCTTGTTTATAGTTTTCTTTGCTGTGCAAAAGCTTTTAACTTTCATTAGGTCCCATTGTTTGTTTTTGGTTTTATTTCTATTACTCTAGGAGGTGGGTCAAAAAAGACCTTGCTGTGACTTATGTCAAAGAGTGTTCCTCCTATGTTTTCCTCTAAGAATATTATAGTGTCTGGCCTTACATTTAGGTCTTTAATCCATTTAGAGTTTATTTTTGTGTATGGTGTTAGGGAGTATTCTAATTTCATTCTTTTACATGTAGCTGTCCAGTTTTCCCAGCACCACTTATTGAAGGGACAGTCTTTTCTCCATTGTATATCCTTTTCTCCTTTGTCATAGATTAGTTGACCATAGGTGTGTGGGTTTATCTATGCGCTTTCTATCCTCTTCCATTGATCTGGATTTCTGTTTTTATGCCAGTACCATACTGTCTTGATTACTGTAGCTTTGTAGTATAGTCTGAAATCAGGGAGTCTGATTCCTCCAGCTCCATTTTTTTCCCCTCAAGATTGCTTTGGCTATTTGGAGTCTTTTGTGTCTCCATACAAATTTTAAGATTTTCTGTTCTAGTTCTGTAAAAAACGCCATTGGTAATTTGATAGGGATTGCATTGAATCTGTAGATTGCTTTGATTAGTATAGTCATTTTCACAATATTGATTCTTCTAATCCAAGAACATGATATATCTCTCCATTTGTTTGTGTCATTTTTGATTTCTTTCATCAGTGTCTTATAGTTTTCTGAGTACAGGTCTTTTACCTCCTTAGGTAGGTTTATTCCTAGGTATTTTATTCTTTTTGTTGCAATGGTGAATGGAATTGTTTTCTTAATTTCTCTTTCTGATCTTTCGTTGTTAGTGTATAGGAATGCCAGAGATTTCTGTGCATTAATTTTATATCCTGCAACTTTCCCAAATTCATTGATTAGCTCTAGTAGTTTTCTGGTGGCCTCTTTAGGATTCTCTATGTATAGTATCATGTCATCTGCAAACAATGACAGTTTTACTTCTCTTTTCCAATTTGGATTCCTTTTATTTCTTTTTCTTCTCTGGTTGCCATGGCTAGGACTTCCAGAACTATGTTGAATAATAGTGGTGAGAGTGGACAACCTTGTCTTTTTCCTGATCTTAGAGGGAATGCTTTCAGTTTTTCACCACTGAGAATGATGTTTGCTGTGGGTTTGTCATATACGGCCTTTTTTATGTTGAGGTAGTTTCCCTCTGTGCATACTTTCTGGAGAGTCTTCCTCATAAATGGGTGTTGAATTTTGTCAAAAGCTTGCTCTGTATCTATTGAGATGATCATATGGTTTTTATTTTTTGTTAATATGGTGTATTTTAACAAATTTTAACACCAACTTGTTAATGTGGTGTATCCCATTGACTGATTTGTGCATATTGAAGAATCCTTGCATCCATGGGATAAATCCCACTTGATCCTGGTGTGTGATCCTTTTAATGTGTTGTTGGATTCTGTTTGCTAGTATTTTGTTGAGGATTTTTGCATCTATATTCATCTGTGATGTTGGTCTGTAATTTTCATTTTTGTAGTATCTTTGTCTGGTTTTGGTATCAGGGTGATGGTGGCCTCATAGAATGAGTTTGGGATTGTTCCTTCCTCTGAAATTTTTGGAAGAGTTTGAGAAGGATGGGTGTTAGCTCTTCTCTAAATGTTTGAGAGAATTCACCTGTGAAGCCATTTTGTTCTGGACTTTTGTTTGTTGGAAGATTTTTAATCACAGTTTCAATTTCATTACTTGTGATTTGTCTGTTCATATTTTCTATTTCTTCCTGGTTCAGTTTTGGAAGGTTATACCTTTCTAAGAATTTGTCCATTTCTTCCAGGTTGTCCAGAGTTGCTTGTAGTAGTCTCTTAGGATGCTTTGTATTTCTGTGGTGTCTGTTGTAACTTCTCCTTTTTCATTTCTAATTTTATTGATTTGAGTAATGTCCCTCTTTTTCTTGATGAGTCTGGCTAATGGTTTATCAATTTTGTTTATCTTCTCAAAGAAACAGCTTTTAGTTTTATTGATCTGTGCTATTGTTTTCTTTCTTTCTATTTCATTTATTTCTGCTCTAATCTTTATGATTTCTTTCCTTCTAGTAACTTTGTGTTTTGTTTGTTCTTCTTTCTCCAGTTCCTTTAGGTATAAGGTTAGATTGTTTATTTGAGATTTTTGTTGTTTCTTGAGGTAGGATTGTATTGCTATAAACTTCTCTCTTAGAACTGCTTTTGCTGTATCCCATAGGTTTTGGATCATCATGTTTTCATTGTCATTTATCTCTATCTATTTTTTGATTTCCTCTTTGATTTCTTCAATGATCTCTTGGTTCTTTAGTAACATATTGTTTAGCCTCCATGTGTTTGTGTTTTTTACATTTTTTTCCCTGTAATTTATATCTAATCTCATAGCATTGTCAGAAAAGATGCTTGATATGATTTCAGTTTTCTTAAATATCTCAAGGCTTGATTTGTGACCCAGGATGTGATGTATCCTGGAGAATGTTCCGTTTGCACTTGAGAAGAAAGTGTAATCTGCTGTTTTCAGATAGAATGTCCTATAAATATCAATTAAGTCTATCTGGTCTATTGTATCATTTAAAGGTTGTGTTTCCTTATTAATTTTTTGTCTGGATGATCTGTCCATTTGTGTAAGTGGGGTGTTAAAGTCCCCCACTATTATTGTGTTACCATTGATTTCCCTTTTCATGGTTGTTAGCGTTTGCCTTATGTATTCCGGTGCTCCTATGTTGGGTTCATAAACATTTATAATTTTTATATCTTCTTCTTGGATTGATCCCTTGATCATTATGTAGTGTCCTTCCTCGTCTCTTGTAACGTTCTTTATATTAAAGTCTATTTTATCTGTTATGAGAATTGCTACTCCAGCTTTCTTTTGATTTCCCTCTGCATGGAATATCATTTTCCATCCCCTCACTTTCAGTCTGTATGTGTCCCTAGGTCTGAAGTGAGTCTCTTGTAGACAGCACGTATATGGGTCTTGTTTTTGTATCCATTCAGCGAGCCTGTGTATTTTGGTTGGAACATTTAATCCATTCACATTTAAGGTAATTATTTATAAGTATATTCCTATTACCATTTTCTTAATTGTTTTGGGAATGTTTTTTTTTAGGTCCTTTTCTTGTGTTTCCCACTTAGAGAAGTTCCTTTAGCACTCACTGTAGAGCTTGTTTGGTGGTGCTGAGTTCTCTTAGCTTTTATTTGTCTGTAAAGCTTTTGATTTATCCATCAAATCTGAATGAGATCCTTTCTGGGTCGAGTAATCTTGGTTGTAGTTTCTTCCCTTTCATCACTTTAAGTATATCATGCCATTCGTTTCTGGATGTGGAGTTTCTGCTGAGAGATCAGCTGTTAACCTTATGGGAGTTCCCTTATATGTTATTTGTCATTTTTCCCGTGTTGCTTTTCATAATTTTTCTTTTTCTTTAATTTTTGTCAGTTTGATTACTGTGTGTCTCAGTGCGTTTCTCCTTGGGTTTTTCCTGCCTCGGACTCTTTTCACTTCCTGGACTTGGGTGGCTATTTCCTTTCCCACATTAGGGAAGTTTTCGACTATAATCTCTTCAAATATTTTCTTGGTCCTTTCTCTCTTCTCCTTCTGGGACCCCTATAATGCAAATGTTGGTGTATTTAATGTTGTCCCAGAGGTCTCTTAGGCTGTCTTCATTTCTTTTCATTCTTTTTTCTTTAGTCTGTTCCGCAGCAGTGAATTCCACCATTCTGTCTTCCAGGTCACTCATCCGTTCTTCTGCCTCAGTTTTTCTGCTATTGATTCCTTCTAGTGTATTTTTCATCTCATTTTTTGTATTGTTCATCTCTGTTTGTCTGTTCTTTAATCCTTCTAGATCTTTGTTAATCATTTCTTGCATCTTCTCGATCTTTGCCTCCATTCTTTTCCCAAGCTCCTGGATCGTCTCCACTATCATTATTCTGAATTCTTTTTCTGGAAGGTTGCCTATCTCCACTTCATTTAGTGGTTTTTCTGGGGTTTTATCTTGTTCCTTCATCTGGTACATAATCCTCTGCCTTTTCATTTTGTCTGTCTTTCTGTGAATGTGGTTTTCGTTCCACATCCTGCAGGATTGTAGTTCTTCTTGCTTCTGCTGTCTGCCCTCTGCTTATTGGCATCATTTAAAATGTGCTTAGTCAGTGGATTCTTTTTTAAATATAAAAACACTATTATCAAAGGGCAGATTGAAAAATAGAAAGTTGTTCCCTTTTAGTTCCCCAAACTTTTATCAGGTTCTGCAGGTTATCTCACACAGCTGTGCTTTATGAGAGGCAAGGAACTGTATTTATTCAGCAGCTTCTCTGGGGCAGTGAACTCTGAGCTCTTGCCAAGAATTAACATAAGTAACCAGCACATTCCCGTTTGTCAGGCACTTTTGAGTCTCCAAGTCACCCTCAAAGGAGGCATAACACAGACCATCCTATAGTGCTTCCACCTATTTCAGTTCTGTGCTTGCTGCCCTATGTATCACTTTAAAATGCAAATATCTCTTTTAATATTTGATGATTCATGCCTGCTTCTTCCTTTCTCATTAAATTATCCCTCCACCCACCCCACACCAAGGTGGGTCTCTGTGGATTGCAGACCAGTTTCCAAGAACCTTAATAAGAACTGAAAACCTTTCACTTTCTACCCCATGTCCTCTCCTTTTTTATTTGCTGTGGTCTCTGTGGCTGAGAACTATTTCTGGAGCAGTGCAGGCTAACAGCCAAGCCTTAGTGTGCTTCTTTCTTCAGGTTTCACCTAAGTAGATCTCAATATCATGCTGGCCTCGGGAATAGAGGCTCCTTAGAATACTTTGCTGCCTTCCCACCTGCCTTTAATGGTAACTAGAAATAGATTTAATGATCTCCAGGTGCATCTATAACCATCCTCAAACAATCTGGATTTCAATTATTCAGCTTACTGTGGCCAGGGACCAGGACTCACCTTTCTTAGGGAACTGTAAGTTCTACTTACTCCCTATTTCCTCTCCCTTTGGGCTCTTTACTGCCCTTCCTGTCCCCTGCCCCTCACCATCAAATCAGGAGAATCTTTGGCTGTTATGGTATCATTGTAGGAAATCTATCTCTAACTCTCTTTTTTCAAATCCATTCAGACTCAGGTTTTTGCCTTTAGAATCCCAAATGGCTTTTTTTGCTCTAAAATTATTTTCATTGAGCAATGAATGTCTCACAATGTGTGCATGAATGGTGAAAAGGCCACCGTCTTATAAAAGAAAAGGAAAAAAAAAGGTTAAAAGATGGAAACTTCTGCTGATATTTCAAAATATTGTGCTGCCATATACATATTGACATAAATACCGACTGAACAAGGTGTTTTGGTGTAGATGCTATCTTTTATTATCTTTAAGTAGAAACCCACTTAGAAGATATAAAAGCCCATACTTTACTTTTTATTTGAGGTTCCTTAACCTCAAATAAAATGGAAGTTGATTTGGGTGGAGATTAAACATAATAAATACTTTCCTACCCATAAATGAGTTCCATTTAAAATAAATATTTTTAATCAAATCATCCCATTATACACTTGAAATATCGTACAGTTTTATCTCTCAATTATACCTCAGTTATGCTGAAAAATATGATTTGTTTTTCAGGAGCACTTTTGTATTGGTGAATGTAAATTATGATTTAAATGTGGCACAGTGACTGTTATGTGTTGTTTGAAATACAGGCAGGGGATAAGCACGTACTTCATAGAGTTTACAAAATGCAAATGGGTATGGTCTCAGGTGGTCTTGGCCTGCAGCGGCTTGAAGCAGGATTTGAAGCCAGAGATTGAAGTCAGGCCACAGCAGTGAGAGCACTGAATCCTAGCCACTAGACCACCAGGGACCAGTGGCCAGTGACAAGGCCTTGGTAGTCATCTTCCAGAGCAGATGGAATGTTGTTGTAATTAGAGACCAGGGTGACTGTTAATGGCAGGTGGCATGTCATATATATCATGACATTTGGATAGTAAAAACAAAGATGTTTCTAATAAAATTTTCATATCAAAGCTCTAAAAGCAGACACTCTCATTTGAATAACTTTATAACATGTTTCTGGGTGACCAGTAGCAGAAAGTTATTTTGCAGTAGTTAACAGTTTTCCTGTTACAGTCAGCAGAGTCCCTACTGACTAATAAAAACATGCCAAGTTCTTTGAGGTTATTTTGGTAAGTTATTTAAGTTCCCTCAGCCTGAATTTGTTTATTCATTAAATGTATATAGGACCTGGCTCTGTAAGCACACAGTAATCACCTGTTTCTCAACAAGTAAGTGCACAGCTACCTTATTAATAGGTAGGGTTTTTTTTTAATAAATTTATTTATTAATTTATTTATTTTTGGCTGTGTTGGGTCTTTGTTGCTGTGCACAGGCTTTCGCTAGTTGCGGCGAGCAGGGGCTACTCTTCATCGTGGTGCATGGGCTTCTCATTACGGTGGTTTCTCATCACGGAGCATGGGCTCTAGGCGCACAGGCTTCAGTAGTTGTGGCATGCAAGTTCAGTAGTTGTGGCTTGTGGGCTCTAGAGCGCAGACTCAGTAGTCTAGGCACATGGGCTTAGTTGCTTCATGGCATGTGAGATCTTCCTGGACCAGGGATCAAACCTGTGTCCCCTGCATTGGCAGGCGGATTCTTAACCACTGCACCACCAGGGAAGTACCAATAGGTAGGTATTTAAAAGATAAAGTGAGATAAAATGACATCATGTAAGCAAAGGTTACATCATGCACTTGGCATTCATTAAGCACTAACCACTTGAGCTTCTTTCTCTCTTTTTCACAAAGCGTCTTCACATCGAATACCTTATTTAGACCAGACAATTTCCAGTTTTTATTTAGGGTACATGTTACCTTCATTTTCCAACAAAACACTGAGATTCAGAGAAACTAATTGGCTTTCCAATGTCCATGTGGCAAGTTCATATCTGAACCTTGAGTAAATATTCAGATCTTCAAGGTTGTTTCAGGGCCTAACTTCCAGCCCTGTTTCCACTATTATCCATCTGCTTCCACTTTGGGGGTCTGGTTTTCTCCTCTATAAATTGAAGGAGTTGAAGTTGTTGGGTATGGTATCAACTAATATATGGCACAATCAACCACATAATCTCAGTATCCCACAGCAATATTCATTTACCAGTTCACAGATCTGTAGGTCACCTGAAGGTCTCCTGTTCTAGGCTGGGTACATCCCTGGCTGGCTCAGCCCTGTAGGTCTCTAATCCTCCTCCTCAGCTAGCCCAGGCTTACTCGCCTGCTCTGACAGATGTGAAAGAGAGCAGGCACAATAACACAAACTATTTTCTGTTAACAGTCCATTAACCCAAGCAGATCATGTGGCAAACCCGAAAGCAAGGGGTAGGGAAGTATCTTCTGTCTCTTTCCTGGGAGAAGGTACTGCCAAGTCATATGTAATGGATGTGGATAAGGGAAGGGTAAAGAACTGAGGACATTAATGCTGTGTACTTCAACTGCTAAGATTGCTTTTAGCTCTAGCATGTTGTGATTTTCCTCCAGTTTGTTTACTCTTTCCTCATTTACTTTCTTAATGTTTTAAAAGTTGCCTAAGGCAAATAGGATTTCGCGGAGGGGCAGAAAACTCAGGTCATCTTGCCATTCTGTGTTTTTTTATATGTTAATCTTGCCGCTTCCTGAACATACTGTTCCAGAAGGCGATATTAAAGGACAATCTCATAGGAGGTTGGAGCACTACATTCTCTTCATTGTAAATATGCTTTCAGGGTTCACACAGATGCAGGCCTTTTGTTTAAACAGAAAAGAATGAAATAATTAATCCTTTCTAGATGCAGAATATAGGGATTTTGATCTGAAAAGAGTGTGGAAAGGTTATGGGGGGGGGGAAGGAGATGTGGGGAAAGGTGCAGGCTCATTTCCGTCGATCACTGCAGACTTCTGCTCAGATCCATAGGGATTGCCATATTCAGTCCCAAAGTTCAGCCTCCTTTCTTTTCACTCAGCATCTGTCATCAATCTGTCTATCTTCTGAAGATACATTTCCTCCCTATTTCTAACTATTCTATCTTTGAGCTTTTGTTTATTTTTTATATTTTTTAAAAGTATAGAAATACAGTGTACTCTTCAAAAACCTTTGAGCAATGCAGAAATACATATGGGAGAGTATTAAATTTATTCTTTGATGTTAGAAATAGTCACTTGGGCTTATTTACTCTTAAGGAAATTTACTGACAACCTACGTAGGGAAACAGATGAAAAATAGCAAATATTGGAAAGGCATAAATATTTAAGATTTCAATGTTGGGAGTTGGAGGAAGCGAAGGGGTCACTAGCTTGAGCCTATGCTGTATTCATCCCAGCATTCAGGCATGTCTGGAAAACTAGTGGTTTAGGGCAGGTATTTATCAATTTATGTGGGAGAATGAGGAGACTTCTAATAAAGAATTAATTATAAGACAAGCTAACTGAAGCAGTTAGGTCAGTGATATAGAGAAAGTATTACGATTATAGTAAAGTAATTTCTCTCACATTAGCTTCCTGCCCAACATGACAAAATCATAAGATGGTAGACTTGTAGGAAAAAAGAAGAGCAAGAACTAAAGAGACTTAGAGTTTAAGGCATCAGTGAATTTGTAGAATTTGTGTGGGGAAATTCAGTAGCAGGTGGAGTCACTGGCTTTTGTGTAGAAATCAGTACCTGAACCTTACATGTATAGCTGCAATGTGGCCATTGGCATCTCAGGAGCTGGGGTCACCATCCATACTCACAGTACTTACAATGCTTGAGGAGCGTAGGGGTGATCCTGACACAGCACTGTCACCAGTGTTTGAAACTACCAGCACTAATTGTGACTTGAGAAAAGCATCCCCTGTATCAGTAGTCACCAGCAAGTGAAACTTTGAGGTGGATCAAATTAATGATTTCTGCCAGTTGATAAATTGAAGGGAGGGCCCATTGAGGGAGGAGCTAAAACTGTCTTTGTAGGGCTCCCAGCTACTTGGAAATCTGTGAGTAAGGGATAAGAAGACACGATAAATCTCTTTTTATTGCTTTAACCTTAGTGGGAAAATGGTAGGTTGTATCTGAATGGACCCAAGTAGAAATTAGGATTGCACTGGGTGGTTCTCACTTCCCCTGTTCTTAGAGAGGACAATGGTGATAAAAAAAATTCAACTTTTCTATCTTCACAGAGCTTATTATGCAATGCCAGAACAAAATCTTAAAATAGAGCAATTTGACATACCTCCAAGGAGAATGATAAACTTCAATTTGGATGCCAGAGTCAAACAGGGAATAGATTAGGATGAAGGAATGACAAATAATATCACTCTTTTCCTATTCAGCATGTGGACAGGCTAATTCGCAAGATGGAAAATTTTTACTTGATGAGACCATGGGGAAGACTTCTCTGAAAATGATTATATGTTTTCATTCTGGATTGCTGGGGAAATAAGCCAGCTGGAACAAGTCCACTCAACTCTTTCTAGTGGAAGGGCTGTATCCAAAAGTTTCCATGGTAATAGTGACCTTCATTTCTTTGCAAGAAGATTGCAACTTCTTATAGAACCCATTGTTTTCAGGTGTTAGTCAGCTATCATTCCCATAAAGCTCCTGTAAAAACCAAGCACTAAAATCTTGGTGTCTGTGCAGTTTGTGTATCCTTTAACTGATAAGCAAAAATGAAAAGTATTGGAGGATTGGGGTCCCTTCACTGAAACAGAAACACACACTTTGTTCCAGCAAATCTCCCAGACCCCAGCACTGTTCTTTGTGGAATAATTGGAAGATAGAGGATGATTACCTTCTCTTATAAGCTCTATAGCTTTGTACATTTCCCCTTTTCCCAGTTAAGTCATTTCTTAATCCGTACTGTAGGACTTATGGAATTTGTCCCAAGTCCTAGTGTAAGACAAATGGTCACCAAAAGCAGCAGCATCTTGCACAATATTGAGAAAAGATCCCTAGTAAGGTAGTCATCATTGCTAGGCTACCTGTTAGCCATTTCTCTGGCTTTTTGTGTTAAAAGACTTCTTAGTGTGTTTGGATGGTGATGTGTCCATCACCAGGGAATGAGCTGTATTAGTCTGTGCCAACCATAGCAATTCCATGCTCCTTTGCCAACAGTCATGGAATCTCATGGTAGCTAAAGAGGAGTCTCACTGGAGTGCTTTTTATTAAGGTTTATCTCATGAATAAAACAAAGGATGGTATAAGATAAAGGCCCTATATGACATCATCTACTTCCTTCCTGCTTTGTGTGCTGTTAAGAATATGATGGTTGGTACTACACCAGCTATGCTTTGCTCAGAAAACCTATCACTAACACCTGATAATGGTAAAATAGAAACTGGAAAGAATCTAGGTTCCAATTGTTCAACCACTAAACCAAAGTTTATTGTGGACTTCTTTTTTTTATATGGAATAAAGAAACATGATTCTTGCTTAAACCACCTTAGTCAAATATCCGTTAACCTGTAACTGAGAGACTCTAACTGAAATAACTGCCTTACAACAAAGATGACCCACCCAGTGACTACAGTTTTAGAAAAAAGATTACTGTATAGGAGCCTTTATCCCATATTTAGGAATTGGATTTGAAAATTTGGAGTAGAGAAAAAAGAGAAAGTGAGGAATTTAGAGCAATTGTGAAGGTTTATTTTTCCCCAAATAGTTTTGAAAATAATAAAGGAAGTGATAGTGAGTCAAGTGGTACCTTATTATTTCCTTCTTGCCTCTGTTATAAGAGAAATAGCTGAAGCATTTTATTTTATTTATATTTTGGGGGGCCTGATTCATAATTTAATAGGTATGCTGGTCTGGGTCCCTTATTTCTGCTGCTCACGGGCCCGCTGCTCTGGGGTCAGGGTTTTCTGCTCAAAGGCATGGATGTGCAGGAGCTCTTCTGCTAGGCAAGTGTTCACAAGCCAGTGTCTCTGAAGCAGCGGCTTCCCCTCGAACTTGGCTGACACCACGAAGACTCGGAAGCTGGACACGCAACGTGGGAGTCGTGTCCTCCACTTCCACGGGCTCCGCCTCCAGGTCCCACTGCAGCTTCTCCGGGAGGTACTCAATGCTGAGTTCCATCGCGGCAGCCCGGGGTGGGGGGAGTGCAGCCCAGCTCGGACTTCTGCCACACTGCTTCCACCCTTACTAGCTGAGGCATTTTAAAAAAATTCATGCTTTATAATCTGGAATTGCATTTATACCAGAGGAGTGATTCAGCAATGCAAAGGGCAATGGGTATGAGTTAGATGGGTCTTGTGTTTATAGTATCACCGGGCTAAAATCAAGTTGTCAGCCGGTGATGTGATCTCTTTAGAAGCTAGAGGTCCTCCTACAAGATGAGTCAGATATTGGCAGAATTCATTTCCTTGTGGTTGTAGGGCTGAGGTTCGCATTTTCTTCCTGGCTGACAGCTGGAGGTTGCAGTCAACTCCAAGAGGTCACCTACTTATTATCCTTGCACAACATAGCAATTTACTTTTTCAAAGCCAACAGAAGTACAACTCTGTGACATCTATACCCTCTTTTAAGAGCTTGCCCACTTACTTAGGATAATATCCCCTTTGATTAAATCAAAATCAGCTGATTAGGGCACTTAATTACATCTGTAAAATATGATCATTTTACCATATAATGGAACCTAATTATGGGAATGCATCGTGTTTATAGGTCTCACGCACATTCACCCAGAAAACCATATAGGGCATGTACAGAATGAACCAGAAATCTTGGAGACCATCTTAGAATTCTGTCTACCACAATGTTGTCTTTATTATGTAGCTGAAGAAACTGAGGCTCAGAGAATTAAGTAATTTGCTCAAGTTACATAATCAGTAAACGCAGGACTATGATTAGAACTTCAGTCTCTCTGATTCTCAAGCCTATATTCTTTCTGTTTGTAGCTTCTGCTGAAGGAATTTATAAACATCTAGCTGAACTTTTATAAAGAAACATTTCCTATAATTATCAATTCCATTAATAAATCCAGAAATAAAACATGTCAATATTCTTTTTATTTAACATATTGTCTTTTTTATCTTTATTTTACATAGATCTATTTTTAGGCTTTTATAGTTTTCTTTATGAATTAATTATTTTAATGCAATTTTTAACAGAAGTTAGCTTTCTCAATTGTGAATTCTAATGACAATGGACTTTCAAAAGCCTATGTCTCATACTTTAAGTATTATATAATTGATTAACCTTCAATATAAGATTTATTCTCAATTTTTAAGAAAAGTTGACTATATTTGTCCAAATGAGAAGCAAGGTAATTAACAGTGATTATCAAACAGGCCTAGATTGAAATTACAGTGTTATAACTTACTAATTATGTTGTCTTGCCAGGTAAGTTACTTTTCTGGCCTAATTTCTTCTAATTTGTTTATTTTTGGCCCTAAGAATTTATTAGGGTCAAAAATAAACAATGTTAGATACTAAAGTGGTAAGGACAGATTTTAATCAGCAATAGGGAAATAGGGAAGAGACTAGTGTGAATTGAACCCAACTTTGATTTGTACAGAGGTGACCCAGCATTCTAAAGGGAGAATGAGGGAATAAGGAGGGAGGTGGGCAGGGTTCAGTAGAGCCAGGGAAGTGTAAAATTACAAAAAGCAGTAAGCGGGGGTAGGGGGTGGGGGGGGTGGCGGCGGGGCGGGCGGGGGTGGTCTATATGAAACCAGTATGGTTTTGCTAACCAGAGTTTATAGAAGTTAGGCTCCTATCCTCCCATGGAGACTGGGAGACAGGGGCCCTATCTTCAGGTATTGGCTGGAACAAACTAAATTCTGTTGGCAGCTTTGAGTTTTTGCAGGCATGAACTATTAGTGGAACCAGGATCATCCTAAGGATGTGGCCTTGAGCTGTTAGAAACTCTGCTGGTATTCAAGTCTTTATAGATCAAGGTTGAGGTCTAGTTGAGAAAGGGGTCAGAGGAGCCTAGCTAGAGTTTGTTCAAGGAGAGAATAATGTACCTAAATGTCTGACACAGATAAGCTACCTCAAATATTAGCTATTTTAAATCACACTTGCCAGTTTTACTTTATCAGCAATTAAATTTTATTTTGTAATTTTAAGGTTTGTTTGCAATTATAAGCAATTAAAATTTCAATTAAAAGCAATTTTAAGTTTTAATTTTATTAGCAAGACACAGTACAAAAGAAGACTTTACTACAGTAAGGACACATAAAATATAAAAACAAAAACACACTAGGCCAATTAACAAATATTTTTCTGCTTCCGAGTTGAAAAGAAAAGATAAAAATAAATTAATTTAATAGATACTTCCCAAGTATAGCTTTCTTACTCCACAAGCCTTTATAATTGTGATGACTATAATAGTAATTCTTTCCATTACCATTTTATTAGTGGTATTCATTTTGATTGATTTGTATTTTTTTTATTCATAAAATCTTCCAGTTGCTCTGCTGCTTTTTAAAATGACTGTTCTTTTTGAAATAGTTGGTACCTTAAATAGGCCAATCTTTACAGAATTAAAAGCCCTGTATGTTTTAAGAAAAATGCCATCATTTTAATGCAGCAAAGGGAAAAAAAAAATCATTGAATTCTGGTCTCAAAAACAACATGTGATGATGAGCAGTGCTGGGCAGATCATTGCATTCCTCCTCTTGCACTCTATCACAAAATAGTAACTTGCCAGGAGGCTGTGGCAGTTATTAATGTTTCATTTTGTTCCTAGATCCAAATTAAACCCCTGAAAAATATAAAACTATGAAGCTAAAGTTGAAATTCAAACATATAATCATGTAATATATTTTTAGCATTATTTTAATACTTGCTTTAATATCTTAAACACAAGGAAAACTCTTCAAGAATGAATTTGTACCTTTTCAATAAAATCATATGATGTAATAGAATCATGCTATTACAGAATACATCATCCATTTATTTTTCTGGAGGGACTTTGGGTCATCTAGCTGAACTTCTCTTTTTACAGATGAAGAAACTGAAGGGAGCAAAGGTTAAGTGCTTTACTTAAGGCCAGCCAGCCTCTCTGAGCTACGTTTTGTAGTTCCCAGTCCCCTCCTGTTCTTGCCCTACCTACTGGGTTACCTATCACTCGCTCTTCTTCTTTTTCTTACCTGATTTTTTTGTTTGTTTGTTTGTTTCTCCATCTTAGCTTTTTTCCTTTGTGTTTTCTGAGGAAAGAAACCAACAATGTTTACTACAGTAAACATTTTAGACTGCAAGAATTTAAAATGCAGAGGAAATGCCTCGAGCCATAGAGCCCAGGGTATTGAGCAAGTCACATTGCAGAAGTGCATTTTCTGTAGAAGGTCTAAGCATAAATGCTAGAAAACAGTGCTTGCATTAAATGTGAAAAGTAAGTCAAATCACAATGCTTTTGAGCCCCTCACAGTTCTTCCGGTTTCTGAACTCTTTCCAATTCTTCTTCCACAGGACAACCAATTGGCTTTCAAATGTAATATATTGAGGATATACTATTTTAAAAATCTTAACAGACTTCCAATGTTTCTTATACATAAAACAAAAGAAAACAAAAACAAACCTCACAAACTCATTCACTGAGCACTGAAGTCCTTTCGGGTTACTATCTTTATTTTCAGGCTTGTCTCACATCTTTGGCTTTCTCAGTTTCACAGTAAAGCCACCAGTTTCCTTGCCATTCCCTGGCAGCTGTTCCCTTCTCCAAAGGGAACTTTGTATATTTTCCTTTTTTACTTGCTGAGATCTTATTTATCTGTTCATCCTTTAGCTTTCATTTTATTGAATTTGGATTGAGTTCTTTCTTTGACCTTCCTCCCTTCTCCAATGATTTTTTAAAAAATCTACCTATTATTTTCTAGTTATGATTATCCTTAATTTTTTCTTTTGCTTTTTTCAAAATTGCTAGTATGAAAGTTGAAATACAAAATAGTATTTATAACATATGATTCAGTATAAAGAATAAAAATACAAACACCCTTTTATTCACTATCTACCTTAAGGAAAAAAGAAACACAGAAAATAATCCAAAACGTTGAGGTTTCTAAGGGTTCATTCCAGATCCCATCCTACTCCTCTACTCACAGTGATAAAAATTCACTAAGTGTATTAACTAATACTTTTTGAAACATCTACCACATAGGGTTGTATCTCTAAACAGAATATTCTTTGGTTTTGCACGGTTTTGAAGTTCACAAAAACAGAATCATATTGTGTCTTCTTTTTTTTTTTTTATCGTTATATAGATGTTTTCATTTATTGTATACATATTAGGTACACAGTTTAAAAGGAATAAAAACCCTACTCTCTAGAACATAAGACAATAAATAGAACAAAGATTGGCACTATTATACAAATGGAATTAATGAACATAAATAAGTATGTGATTTTCAACCACATTCATATTATGCAGTTTTAAAACTATCTAATCTTTTACAATGACTAAATCCTTATTTGAAACTGTAGAGTTGGTAAAGGATGTATGCCATTTAAGTATTAGACTTAACAAAACAATTAATTAATTAATAAGTAGAGACTTAAAACAATTTTACTGGTGGTATTTATTGTGGGGAGCAGAGACCTACTTATTGTGTATGACTATCATGTTTTAGGAAACATGATGAAGTTTTTATATTACAAGGAAGAAATCAATTTTAAGTATTAGTTATTTTAGAAATACTACCTAAGCTAGGATGACATTTATGAAATATTATATATTCCTTCTCTAACTCCCTTCTATTAGTCTATAAACTATATCAAACAAAGCAATAGAAGTTAAAATTTTTAACATTTAAATAGTCAAGTTAGAAAAGGAACTAAAGAAAGGAACTCAGATTTAAAGTTCTGAATGCCCACTAGGTGTGGCATATTTTCTTTCTTCCAACAAAGTATCTTCTCTTAGAAATGGAGTATTTAGTTAACTATTCCTCTCGCGGACCTCCACTACAATAAAAAAAGAAGCCAAGAGACCACAGATGCAGACTCACTGGCATTGCTGGAGAGTGACAATGAAGAACCAGGGGCAGAATCCCAGGGACACAGGAGAGCACAGCAGTCTGGGCTACTAGAATTGGGTGACAAAGCAAGCTAACTCTGTCTTCACAAAATTTACCTGTGTTAGAGAAAAAGTCAGTCTATTGAGATCCACAATGTAGGATTAGCTTTCCGACGCACAGAAGGCAACACCTGCTTTAGAGTGGACATTAGTAAGAGCGCTGACTGCTGTGAATACTTAGGTACTTGGCAACTCCTGACCTAAGGGACATGCAAAGCCACAGCAAACAAACCAACCAAATGCCCTTGGAATAATACAACCCCACTGCTATCAGAGCTTCACTTCTCTTCTGTCGTGTCAGTCTCTGAGTACATGTGGCACACAAAAGCGTCAGTTTCACTTCCCAACTCTGTTAACTGTTCCCTTGAAGACACACAAGGATGATGGTCTTTTAACGTATCTGGCAATTTAGAAGTCTTCTCTTGAAGACGTCGAGAACGTCTAACTGGTGTGAGAAACTTTAGCTCTTTAAATGCAGAATTTGTTTCGTTAAACTGCATCTTCTTTTTCACACTTTGCAAGTATGGAGTAGTAGACACATTATATTTAATTAAGCAACCCGACCTAGTTTCTGTATTGGGGGTTTTAATATCACTGTTTGGATCTTTTGTTTTGTCATCTTGCTCTTTTTCACAACCTTGAAATACCACATTCCTAGGATGCTTATTTTCTATGTCTGGTTTTTCTGACCCCAGGTTAAGACTTATATCGTCAATGGTGGCTTCTTGGATTTGTTCCTTGGTTGCACAAGCCTCCTCAATATTTTCTCCAAATTTAACTTTTTTCTTGACTCTTCATTGTCAGAATGTCAACAATTGCATGTCGCATCTCGTCAGTAGGCTGAGCTCCTGCCAGAATGACCTTCTCATAGATTGCAAAAACATTTTCAATAGACTTGTAAGTGGTTCAGTATGCGCAAGGCATATCCAATATTTAACAAGTGTTTTGGCATCTGGAATATTTTTAATCAGGTCATTCAGTGTAACTAATACTTATTCTTTTGGACATCCCTCATTAATCAGGTGTAGGCATTCAGAAAATGTCTTGTTTACTTTTTCAGTAAACAATCATTGTTCATCTTCTTCTGCCATGGTAGTCCAGAAGGACCCAACTAGTTTTTCATTTTGTGCTTCGGGCTCAGGCTGGGTAACCACTGAGCTCAGAGGCCTTTTCATTACTCTTCCTTTGCTAGCTTTCCACTCACTCAGATGAGCCTTTCTCTCCTCTGCAGTTTCTCTGGGCTGAGTCCATCTACTATCAATAGCTGTTTTCACCATGGTATGTCTGCGGTGGTCAATGCTTTTTGACTTTTCTATCAGTTTAGTATTAGAAGACAAAGCAGGCCTGGCTACCATTTCAGATGTCATGCTTCTTGATAGTGTCTTCTTTTTATGTCCTGAGAAGAAATGGTTTTGATAATAGACGAAAGTATATTTAACTGTAATAATTCTTTCTCTCGAGGCCCTTTCCGAACTGTAACACTGGCAGACTGATGCCTTGTTTCATGGCATCCTGGTTATTACTGTGGTGACTGCTAATAGAAGTTCATACGAGTTGACTGCTCTGAGATGTAGTGCTCACAAATTTAGTGGCAGTCGTCATATGTGAGGCTCTATCACTTTTCACTGGTACACTGCTGGTGTCTACAGGCTGAGACTTTGTGGCTTTAGAGACAGTAGCTGAAAGTTTCTTCATTGTTGCAGAACTCTCATCTTTGACTTGTAGAGGTTTTCTAAAGGAATTAATCTTAGACTGAACAATTTGGCTATGATAAGATCCAAGCACAGGTTTCTTGGGCATGTTAGCACCTTGCTTTGGTTTTTCTGTAGTCATTTGTTTCTTTTACTGTTGTTTTTAAGGTGAAATGCTTGGCTTAACATCATATGTTGACTTTGGGGGTCATCTTTAATTGGTAACAACGGCAGAGTTTATTATCCTCAAAATTAGGTGTATCAATTGCTGTAGTTGAATTGGTTAATTCATTAGAAGGTTTTAAAGGAATACAGTTTTTTTCCATTGTTATATTATTCTTGATCCCTGTAGGTCTGCCGACATTCTCTTTATCAACCATTTTTGCCTTAAGTTTCAGAATTTTTGTCTATTCTTGGATCTGGCCTTCAGATGTCTTCACTCTCTGGTCTCTACCACTGGATAATATCTGATTTTCCTGTTTGTATGCAAAAAGTTTTTCTTTTTAACAGATGCTCCTTGAGTTTTTGTCTTCTTTGCTCTCTGAATGCAGACTGGGCCCTCTGACTCAGGGGCAGCTGCAGGTCCTGGGGCACGGCTGGGGTGCTCATCACAGCTCCAGGCAGGGGAACGCATCTCCAGCTCGACTGCCGCAGACTCCCTCAAGCCAGCGCGGCTGCACACTGCCCATATTGTATCTTCTAACTTGCTTTTTTTCTCTCACCATTCTGTTCCTGAGATTCATCCACTTTGATGTTAAGGCATGATTTATTTATATCAATACTGTATATTATTGTAGCATATGACTATACCACAAGTTATTTATCCATTCTCCAGCTGATATTTTTATGTGGAGTAAATACCACAAATGATCTCATTCTATGTCTGTGTCCAATCTCCTCTGACCTGATATTGAACTTGATACAAAAATTATATGATCATCTTAATAGATACAGGGAAAGCATTTGACAAAATTCAACATCCAGTCGTAATAAAAACTCTTAACAAGTTAGGCATAGAAGGGACGTATCTTAACATAATAAAAGCTGTCTATAACAAGCCCACAGTTAACGTCATACTCAGTGGTGAAAGGTTGAAAATTTTTCCCCTAAGGTAGGGAAACCACTCTCACCACTCTTATTAAACATAATATTGGAAGTCCTAGCTAAAGCAATCAGGCAAGAAAAAAATAAAAAATAAAAGTATCAGAATTGGAAAGGAAGAAATAGAATTGTCTCTATTTGCAGATGGCATGATTTTATAGATAAAAAATCCTAAAGACTCAACCAAAAAAACTGTTAGATCTAATCAATGAATTCAGTAAATTTTCAGGATACAAAATAACATATAAAAATCAGTAGCATTTCTATACACAAACAACAAAAAGACAGTTTTTTCAATAAACGATGCTGGGATAATTGGATATTCATATATAAAAGAGTGAAACTGGACCCATATCTTACACCACTCACAAAAATTAACTTGAAATGGATTAAAGACTTTAATGTAAGACCTGAAACTATAAAACTTTTAGAAGAAAATATAGGAATAAAGCTCATTGACATGGGTCTTCACAGTAATGTTTTTGAATGTGATACTTAAAGCACAAGCAACAAAATCAAAAATAAACTAGTGAGACTACATCAAACTAGAAAGCTTCTGCACAGCAAATCATCAACAAAGTGAAAAGACAACCTATGGAATGGGAAAAAATATATGTAAACCATATATCTGATTAGAGAATAATACCCCAAATATATAAAGAACTCATACAAATCAGTAGCAAATTAACCAAACAATTAAAAAATGGGCAAAGAACCTGAATAGACATTTCTCCAAAGAAGATATAAGAAAGGCCAACAGGCACATGGAAAAATGCTCAACATTACTAATAAGTAAGGAAATGCATATTAAAATCACAATAAGACATCACCTCACACTTGTTAGAATAGCCATCATATAAAAGAAAAGAGATAACAAGTGCTGGTATGGATGAGGAGAAAAGGGTTTGGTGGGATTGTAAATTGGTATAGCCACTGCAAAACAATATGGATGATCCTCAAAAAATTAAAAATAGAATTGTCATATTATCCAGCAATTCCACTTCTGAGAATATATATGAAGAAAATAAACACTCTAACTCAAAAGATATCTTTCTTCCCATATTCATAGCAGCATTATTTACAATAGCCAAGAGATGGAAACAACCTAAGGTGTACATCTATAGATAAAATGAATAAAGAAGTTTGCATTTCTCTAATAATTAGTGACATTGAGCATCTTTTCATGTGATTGTTGGCCATCTGTATGTCTTCTTTGTCTATTTAGGTCTTCTGCCAATTTTTTGATTTTTAAAAAATTTTATTAAGCTGTATGAACTGTTTATATAGTTTGAAAATTAATCACTTGTCAGTAGCATCATTTGCAAATATTTTCTCCCATTCTGTGGGTTGTCTTTTCATTTTGTTTATGGTTTCCTTTGTTGTGGAAAAGCTTTTAAGTTTAATTAGGTCCCATTTGTTTATTTTTGTTTTTGTTTCCATTACTCTAGGAGAGGGATCCAAAAAAGTATTGATGTGATTTATGTCAAAGAGTGTTCTGCCTGTGTTTTCCTCTAGGACTTTTGTAGTATCTGGTCTTTCATTTAGGTCTTTAATCCATTTTGAGTTTATTTTTGTGTATGGTGTCAGGGAGGGTTCTAATTTCATTCTTTTACATATAGCTGTCCAGTTTTCCCAGCACCACTTATTGAAGAGACTATCTTTTCTCCATTGTATATTCTTGCCTTTTTTTTCATAGATTAATTGACCATAAGTTCATGGTTTTATTTCTGGGCTTTCTATCCTGGTCCATTGATTTATATGTCTCCTTTTGTGCCAGTACCATACTGTTTTGATGATTGTAGCTTTATAGTATAGTCTGAAGCCAGGGTGCCTGACTCCTCCAGCTCCGTTTTTCTTTCTCAAGATTGCTTTGGCTATTCAGATTCTTTTGTGTTTCCATACAAAATTAAAATTATTTATTAAAATTATTTATTATATAAATATAAACATTATTAATTATATTATATTATATATAAATATATTATTTATATATAATATATATAAATTTATATATATATAATATATATAAATTTAAATATGATATATAATATAATATATATATTATAATATAGTATAATATAAATATATATAAATTTATAAATAAATTTATATAAATAAACATAAATATATATAAATATAAATATATTAATAATAAATAATAATAAATATAAATATATATAAATTTATATATATATAAAATATAAATATATATAAATTATTATAAAATAATAAATATTATTATATTATTATATATTATTATATATTACATATATTATAATATATATTATAATATATATTATATATATTATATGTATTATATATATAATATATTATATATATAATATATATAATATATTATATATATAATATATATAATTATTATATATATAATATATATAATTATTATATATATAATTATTATTATATATTATTATTATATATATTATATATATTTATTATATTATAATAATATATATTAATAATATATATTATAATATAATAATATATATATTATAATATAATATAATATAAATATATATATGATATATATAAATTTATAAATAAATTTATAAATTTATAAATAAATTTATAAATTTATATAAATAAATACAAATATATATAAATATAAATATATTAATAATAAATAATAATATATATAAATATATATAAATTTATATATAAATTTATATTTATTATATATAACTTTATATATAACTTTATATATAATATATATATTTATATTTATATATTATATAAATATATTATTAATTATATTATATTATATAATATAAATATAAATATATTATTATTATTTATTAAAATTATTATTTCCATACAAAATTTAAATTATTTGTTCTAGTTCTATGAAAAATGTCATTGTTAATCTGATAGGGATTACATTGAATCTGTAGATTGCTTTTGGTAGTATAGTCATTTTGACAATATTGATTCTTCTAATCCAAGAACATGGTATTTCTCTCCATCTGTTTGTGTCATCTTTGATTTCTTTCATCAGTATCTTATAGTTTTTTGAGTACAGGTCTTTTGCCTCTTTAGGTAGGTTTATTCCTAGGTATTTTATTCTTTTTGATACAATGGTTACTGGGATTGTTTCCTTAATTACTCTTTCTGATCTTTTGTTGTTAGTGTATGGGAATGCAAGAGATTTCTTTATTAATTTTGTATCCTGCAACTTTACCAAATTCATTGATGAGCTCTAGTAGTTTTCTGGTAACATCTTTGAAAGTTGCTATGAGAGTCGAACTTAAATGTTCTCACCATAACAATTGCAATCACAAAATGGTAGTCTTGTGAGTTGAAGGGTGTGCTAACTAACCTTATTGTGGTAACATTTTGCTATATATATGTAAATATATATATATATATATATTTATATGTATGTATGAAATCATCTCATTGTATACCTTAAACTTACATAATATTTTAAGTCAATTATACCTCAATAAACCTGGAAAGAACATATGTAAAAGAACATATGTATTCTAGATATTTGCTATTTGCTTGTCCTTTTTCTGCCTTTCATCCTCTACAAACTCATATTTCAAATTTAGGATCAGCTTAAGTTTCCCCCAGTGAGTTCACTCTAAAAGCATCAGAGTGGTGTGTAAGTGTTACTCGTTTCACAGAGGAAATGGGGGAGAAAATTATATATCGACTTAAAAATTGTATGAGACATTTTACTTTCCCTGTATTCCTTTTTGCCTCTGCTGTTCCCAGGCACTTCCTTATGTTAGCTCAGTTTCTACACAGTGCCCAGCAACATGGTCCGTCTCCATTTCTTCCCAGAATGCCTTTCTGACCTCTTTCTCTGTTAGGCTACTCTGATCCAGTTCCTGCCTTCCAAATTGCATAACCACACAAAGTTCCATTTCTTTTTCTTCCTTTAGTTTCACTTTGGAAATGCATCGATTCAGGTCTTTTTTTTGCACATACTTTAATTGCATGAACTTTAATTGAAGAATATTCATGTCCATTCTAAGAAAATGCCAACCCTAAAAAAGAAAATCCTGAACACAGTACTTTTAGTTTAGTTTTTTTTTAATTGAAATGGAACAAATTGAAAGGAAAAAAAATTGTTCCAGATGTTTGAAGAAAGCATATGTGATTTTGTTGACTACAGTAGAGAAAATCTCAGCAGATGCAGTGAAATAAGAAAATTTATGTTTTCTTTATAAATACTTCTGAAAGGTAGCATGTAGTCATAATGAATGACTTCAAAGATATGTGCTTAAACATTAAGACTAATTCGGTATTATCAAAAGCAGCATGGCCACATATTCCCAATAGTATTTAACAGTAAGGTAGAAAATTCACAGAAAATACACATCTGACAGACTCACATACCATGCCCATAAACAGAGACACAGACCCAAACACACACATACATACATGCTCCACACCCCATACAATTACTTCCTTTCAACCATACTACATTGTCTCAGCTCACTCGGTTTTCTTTTTCTATCAACCCCAGTTATTTTTGAACAATTTCTATAATTCTTGCCAATATTTTCCTCTCACAGAAAGGCTCACAGGATTGACTGTGGTGTCCTGTCCTGGCTTCACTCTCTTCCTGGGTCTCGCAGGTTATCTGTGGCAAGAGTATTAATCTAACAGCCACGAGCCTTTTCACTGTGTAGTTGCATCTTTCGTGCCAGAGGCACAGGCTCTTCTTCTCAGGCAGAATCATGAGTGTGGCCTGAGCTATTATTTGCATGTGATAATTGTCCATTTTATTTCTGTTACATTAAAAAATAGATTCAAGTCAAGGATGTTTTCATTCCGTGTTTAAATATTTGTTCACTTATATCCAAGTATCCAAGTATATTCACTGTCTTTTTTTTTTTTTTAAGCATACAATGGTATAACCTGTAACAATGGCACACATAAAACTCTAACTATATGTTATTGCCTTAACTAAAATATACCCAGAATAAAGACACTACCAGCAATTTACAGGATTATAAGAATGAACTTAGTGAAGACAGAATGAACTGTGTGCACATTTACACGAGCATAGCACTCATCGTTTTGCAGCCTCTAGGAAACTGGTTGGGAAGAGAGCAAACACTTTCTAGGTATTAAAAGTTAATTCAAATTGAATCAGCTTCTCCAGAAGTATGAGGTGTTCACATTGGACTTAATGTTGCTTTTCGCTATTTCAATATGAGATATGTCCTCGTATGTGGCTTTACTCCTAGTTCTTTCCAATTGCTATATGTATATAATTATAAATTGGTCACATTCATTTTCTAGAATTTCATATAAATGTATTGCTGGAAAGCCATCTCTCCCAAAACAAGTAACCATTATTTATCTTCCAAATTGTTTTTTAGCAAGGAGCTACTGCAGAAACTTTCCCTCTATAAATACAGAAACAGAAAGTTATTGTTTAGGTGCACCAGGTGTGCTGTATTCTCTTGACCTTATGCTATTACGGAGATACTACAGTTAGATAGTGGAACAATGCAGCTTCCAGTTTGACTAAAACATTTTAAAGAAAAGAGTATTTTTAATGAAGTAGCTCTTAAAAAATTGCCATCCAATTATGGGCAAAATCCTAAGGTAATATTTGTGTTCCACAAAGGAATCTGTGATTAGGCAAATTCCTGAACTAGCATTTGATATTCATCATGTCACTTAATTCTGAGCCACATTCTTACCTCTCAAGTGAGTGAAGATGAAAAGAAACCAAAGTTTTTTTTTTTAATATATCCATTAATAGTTGAATTATACACAAATTGATTTGAATTTGTCTCCTCCTTAAATTATGAGTTTAGTTGAAATTTCTAGGAGCAGAATTGTTGAACATATATAATATTTGCTTGGTCACTACACCTTTTGAAATGTTCTCTGGTGGATATGGGTGCTGGTGTACTGAACTCCTTACCATAGGCAATTTCTGATGTCTTAAGAAATGTTAAACAATTTGTGGGGCAGATGTTATTTCCACATGTGGCTTAGAAAAGCATTGTATTTCTGGCATATGGGCCTATCCTGATTTTAAAGGAGAGGAAGGTTTTTATGATTTTATTTTTATGGACACATTTAATTATATATCAAGGGGATCTACCACACACATTTTCACAGAGGGCATTACACAGTTTTATAGTGTGCCTTCAGCTTCCTAAAAAATTACCAATATCACAATTACAGTAAAATTACTGTGCAATTATAACAACAGCTTCTCTAAACACTATTTGTAGATCTAAAATTGTTTTTATGAGTAATACATAACATTACTATCTCATTTTAGAAATCTATATTGAATAAAGCCCATTTGCCAATACTAAGTTTCATTCGTATAAATTCTCTTTTGAAGAAATACATGTTTAAGTTAAAAATATTCCTCCTGCATTCATAACTATAGGATAAAGCTCATCAATATGAACAAACTCTAAAAATAGACATTTAAATAAAAATAAAGATGAAGTACTGATTTCTACTCTCTTCATTATTATATCTGTTACTGGCTTTATATCCTGAGTTGTGTTCTGGTACTGGTGCTGGGTCAAAAAAGTTCTTACTTCAGTTTAAATACATGTGTATAGCACATGTATTTTTCTTTTCTCTGAATACATTTTGATTGAAAAATAACATAAGAAAAACAAGCCTGCCACTCATATTTGCAAGGCCTGCTACAAAAATACAAACAGAGGCCTACATTTCAAAATCTAAATATTTAAAAGTTACAGATCTAGCTAATAAATTGCTAAATTAAATAGTTATATTCTTCTCTCTCAACAAAAATACCTTTATACTGAATTAAATGAAAACTATATGTAAAGCCTAATTTTATATGACTAAAAGTCATCAAAATGCCAAAGATGACTATATTGAAATATTATTTAACATGTTGATGCTCTAGCCATATTAGTAAAAATTATAAAATGTAAAATTCACACATGTATTATAATATATAACATATTGTATGTAATTTATTTTTCTTGTCTTGTTTGGTGACTACCATTCGATATGCAGAGACCTAATCTTCTTCCATAGTGCACTCCACCTTCTCCATCAGCTTTGCCTGGTATCCCCATGTTCAAAGCTCTTTTGGTCAACATCTCTAGAGAGAGCAAACTTTGTTCTAGAATTCCTTTGGAGTACAAGAAGGGTTAAAATGTTCCAGATTCAGGACTATGAAAATCTTCACCTTTGAACTCTGTTCTGGATGCTTGTCTTTAGAGGTACCCACTGGCTCCAGTTGCTGAGTTCCAAAGTTCTTAACAAATACATAGAACAATGTTCTTAATAAATACATAGAGCAAAGCGTTCTTATGTTTTGATATAAGTTTATTTGTGTTAATTTTAAGTAATCTGCAATTTGTTTTGATTTCATCTTCAGTTGTGAGTTACTTGGAAGAGTTTTGATGTCCATTTGGTTAATTTTCAGTTACATAGAAGCAAAGGCTAGGTGTGGGTTGGTTGTGAAAGTGGTGGAGAGACATGGAGATATTTGTTGTCCGGGTCTCTGGGTGAAATCAAGAGGAGAGTCCACTCTTTCTCAACCACTTGATCTGGTGGAAATATTGCCCATCAGAGCTCCTGACACCCAGTAGCTCTCCCCAAAGCCTTCCAAAGGACTGAATGCAGGAGAGAGACTAGTTCTTTAATTTTCTGTACACATAAGATGTCCTCTGGCACGCACAGGCTGGGAATTCACAGGCAACCACAGAGTCTGTGGTCTTCACCTCAGGATCTAATCCACATTTCATATTTCTCCATCCAAATGGACTAGATAATCTGGCACCTGTATCCTGGAGAATTCATGTCTTCAGATCTACACATATTATCTTCAGAATTTATCAGAAAGATTATTTTAGTTGTATGGGATTGTAGCAAAGAATGGGGAAAAAAATCTATAGCAATGTGTGCTCAGATTGCTATATACAGTGGCAATTGAAATGCATGCCTAATCGAAGAACACAATCTAGGTGAGTTACACATTAGTACAAATTTTATTCTAAAGTCCAGTAGACTTTAAAAACAAAAAATGGCATATTAGCAAGCTTACCACTGAAACCTCCTTGGGAGAGCACTACACTGGAGATACAAAGAGTTTTAGTGACTCCAACAAAGCCAGTTATTTCTTCACCACGGGATCAGATTGCTGTGTTTGTTTCTTTGTTTGTTTTGGTTGACACTATGTTGAAGTCATTAGGTTACTATTTGAACACATGTAGTACAATATATACCTTTATACATGCACAATACGTTAAACCCAGTGAGGTGCTCCTGCTGAGGGGCACAGTGGGATGAAGACTCAGGAGAAACAGAAAATTTGTGTCTCCCCTCTCATGCCTAAGCTTAGGTAAAGAGAGAAAAGTTGTTCCAACTATTGAAATTGATATTTTTAGCTTGCTAGTAACTTTTTGAAACACACAGAGTTGAATTAGTGCCAGTGAAATGTATGTTCAACTTGATGTCACTTTGCTTCCCATGTTTCAAAGAAGGAGATTAAAAAAAATTCTTTCTATCAACTTGTATGTAATAGAAGAAGATATACAAGTGTTGTGGGGTATCATAATGAGACCAGTTGGATACTCATATTTTGGAAAGAATCAAATATTGTTATTCCTGATATTTTGGGAAAACCTGAACCAGATGTATGGTTTTTCGTTGTTGCATTTGTTTTCTTCTTAAAAGAAAAATCAGTACATGTAAAATATATTAGTTCTTACTTTTATTATAACTAACAGAATCCCATGAGATTTGCTTTAATCTTAGTAATTTATTTACGCATTAATTTATCTAAGTATATTTGCTCTTAGCTTTTGGAATATAGCCAGAGAGCTTATGCTTAACATTTTAAGAAAACAGTTACTACTAAACTCAAACAAGTGCAAGTTGTGACTCAGATTACTACCAGAAGTGGAGTAGCAAAAATATCTTTTATATATGTGTGTATGTATGCATATCTGTGATTTTAAAATTAAAAACCATAATTTAAACTCTTTTTCCAACCTCACCATGCACTTTTCTCATAGTTATAATTTTCTGGAAGGGATTGAATCTTAATTGTAGAGTGCAAGTGTAATCCAGGCTAAATATGTTCTTTCTAAATGTATTTATGCACTAAATGGGTTTACTGTTGTACTCTCCGAAGCTTCACTGATAACTCATGATTGAGTATTAATGCTGAAGTAAAGATGCTAAGCTCTTCTACATAATGCCATCCAGAATAAAAATACAACAGACAGAATGAGCAGGGCAAAATAATATGCTTCAAAAACAAATAAGTACTTTTCTACAACTACAAAGCTGAGTAATTAAAATTGAGGTTGCCATCAAGCAGCAAGTATCCTTAACTCTCTGACTATAAATGGAAACAAGGAATCATTATTGATCTGAATACCAAAATCAGAATAAGAACAATTTATAAATCCTTGCAGTTCTGAAAACTTAATTATATGGTAAATATCATTTAATCATATAATTTTATTGCTTAAAGGAATCTGAGTTCCCCCAATCTCCTCATTTTATATATGGGGAGATTGTGAGCCATCAAGATGAATTGACTTGCCCAAAGTCACAGAAACAGTAGTAAAGACCAGAGTTTAATACTCAGGTATCTTAAATCCTGTCTTGTGGTCTTTGAAGTGTACCAAGCAAGGAGTGCAACAAAAGATTGTTTTAGGGCCATGTCTATAGTTAAGGGCAGAGTTTGTCAATAGGCAGACCTGTTTCTGTCTCTTCAGGTTTTGCCACTTAGTAACTCTATGACCATGGTAGTTTCCTCTCTTAGTGTCAATTGTGTACCCTATAATATGGAGATAATTACAGATTTTATCCCAAATGGGTTTTTTGAAGAATAGATGAAATGATTTATGCAAATGCTTAACATGTGATAGACACATGGTAAGTACAGCATAAATATTATTTGTTATTGTTTATTATTGTTTATCATCAGAACATTCTAAAATTTCAATGTGTGCCTTTAAAAATCATTTATCTCTGTGAAAGAACTGAAGTTAAGACATTTAGTTTCTCTCTGCTTTCTTAACCCTGTTGAGATTTCCTATTGATCTGTGTAATTTAGAATGTCCAGTCATAGAGACAGAATTACATGAACAACTAAGTCTTCTCAGTTAAGTGCTTTGAATTAGTCATTAGAATTAAAAATTACCCTTTGTGATATTATGAATTATATTCATATTATTGAACACAAATGAAGGGCAATTATGCATTTTTAGTAAATTTGGCTGTGATCCCTGTCTTTCCTTTCAGCTGCTGTGCAGTTTGTCTTAAGTTTTCCACAGGTCTCTATTCTTCATTCTTATTAATAGTATTCTAGACTGCATGCCTGAATCAACTCAACAACTCCAGTTGGCTCATCCATTCTCAGCTTCTTTCATCTCTTGTTAGTCTGTTTAATACTTTTCTGCCAGCCTTGTCCAAAGAAATGAGTGCAGAGTGAGCCCATGATACTTATTCCAGCATTCAAGGTTTGCCATCCCTTGTACCTTGATGCTTTCATTATACTTTACAACTTAGTTCCCAAACATATAACTTTCACTCCCAACAGCCTTTTATATCACTATCTCCCAAATACTACAGATACGTTTTTATTTTTTGATCTTTTGGTGTTCTCTTTATCTTGCCAAGAATTTACCTTAACCAAGGTTTCCTTGGTGATTATTGTCTAGCATTTGGTTCTATATTGATTGTACTGATATTAAGATGCTTTAATGCCTTTATTGTTTTATAACTTCCACAAATTTTGTGAGCTCCTTAAATGATACAACAGCCAGGAGGCAGCGCAGAATGGGCCTTCAACCAATGTTGTTCAATTAACTTATTGAAAATAAGATAGTAACTTTAGGTATGAAATGTAAAAACTTTTGCAGAGTATAGTGTAGGATGTGAGAGCATATGCTTTTCTAAATGTAACAGAACCTCTTTTCTAAATGAATCCTCAAATTTTCATAAATACCCATTTCCAGATTTGAGTTCACTTCAGGAATCATTTGGTAAGCATTTCAAATCAATTTCAAAGAGATTTTAAGTTTCAAGCCAGCACATTTTCTCTTCTACAAACCCATAGTGTTTTTCTCACTCTATAAAGAGACACATTATATGATTGGAGGGATTTGAAAGCAGATATAGCTGTACTTTAATACTTAGCAAGGGTTAAAAGTTGACCTTGAGCCTTGGAGAAGGTATTGGTAAGATATGGAACGTACACCTTTTCTCTTTACCAACTGTGGAACAAGTGACCTTAATGTTTCCCTAGGATGTTTTGGATTTAACATCTGCTGTGAAAGATGGTGCAATCAAAATGCAGCCTCACTTCTTCCAACCTCTCAGGAGACCCTGCAGGCTGCCATTAAATAGTCATCCAGGTGTTAGTCTTGAACTCAAATGTGCACCAGCCCCTGAAGTCTGAGATGAAATCTGGCTAAGCAGTTCATGAAGAATGTTCTGGATTGTTCTCCTGACATGTGAGCTCTTCACCATATGAATTTGTTTTATTTCTTCTTCTCAAATGTTATTAGCAGGAAGACATAATAGATTTGGTTCAGTAAATTCATTTAAAATATAGAAAATAAATTTTGAATTTTATACTTTTTTTTACACCTCCAAAAGTGATTTTATAACTCAAGAACAGCTAACATAAAATTTGCTGACCCCTTTGAATATAAGGTCCTAGACTGACATGATGTATCATCCTTGGAGGAGTTGCTTGATAAGATATTAAACTAGACTGGAACAGAAAACCTGGGAGCACATTTTTCTCTCATGTCCATTTCATATAAACTGGAGTGTCATTATGCTATTTACATTTTTGTATTCTGTGAAGCCCCTAAAGTTTCCCACAGAAAACATAATATTTGCTAAAGGAATAGATGAAAAGAAAGTTATTTACACATTTATTTTGGTGGAAAACATACATGTTAGAAAACTAGACCTGACTAATCTTTTTATTATTTTGATGACAAGTAAGAAAATAATATTTTAGGAATAAGGAGGTTCACGTATTGGCTAAAAGTTTTAAATTCATTTTATTTAACTTCTAAAATTCCACTTATTGAAATTGGCTTTACATTGAGAGCCTCTCATTACCTATTTACATTGAAAGATGAATTCATATATTCAATTATAACATCATTCAGAAAAGACCATAAATCATATGTATTCTCATAAAGGGATCAACAGATTTTCATAAAGGGATCCTCACATGACCACCACCCAGATCAAGAACGAGCATTACCAGCACACCAGAAACTTCCTGGTACCTTTCCCCATTAATACCGTTCCTTCCTCCTCAAATTAACCATTATCCTGATTTTAAACACCTTATATTAGTTTCAACTCTTTTTCTGAAGTAAGTATAATTTTACATTATATATTCTTTTATGTCTGTTTTTTTTTTAGTTAGCATTTTATTTATGAGATTCAGCTGTGTGATTCCTCTAGCAGTGGCTTGTTCATTTTATCTGCAGCATAGTAATTCATTTAAGATTTTTATACACAGTTTATCTAATTCATTGTTGATGACTATTTGGATTGTTTCCAGTTTTCAGCTATTGCAAATAATGCTGTTATAAAGCTTCTTTTTTGTGTCTTTTGACAAGGGTACATATATACATTTCTTTGGGCTATATGTGACTATGACTATGAGAATAATTACTAGTTTGTAGAATATCCTTATGTTCAGCTTTAGCAGGGACTGCCAAATAATTGGAAACCTTAGCCCTTAAATGAGCAAAGTACTCTTATATTTGGGTATACATCTACCATCTAAAAATTTCCCCCTGCATTCCTTAATGTTCTGTGCTCTTTTTTCAAGTATATTATAAAATATTTTTAACTGTAGTCACCATGCTATACATTAGATCCTCAGAACTTATTCATCATATATCTGGAAGTTTGCACCTTTTGACCCAAATCTCCACATCCCCTAGCTCCTAGCCTCTGGTAACCATCAATCTACTCTCTGTTTCTATAAGCTTGACATTTTTAGATTCCACTTATAAGTGAGATCATACGGTATTTATTTTTGTCTGACTTGCACCTAGAGTAGTGTCCTAAAACTTCATCCATGTTGTTGCAAATGGCAGAATTTCCTTCTTTTTTATACCTGAATAATATTTGAGTTATATATATATATATATATTTATTTATTTATTTATTTATATTTATATATTATATTATATCACACTCTTTAACCATTTCTTGCTTGATAGCCATGTTTTGGCTATTGTGAGTAATGCTACAATGAACATGAGAGTGTTTTGGGAGTGTACTATCTCTTTGAGATAGTGATTTCATTTCCTTTGGATATATACCCAGAAATGGGATTGCTGGATCATATAGTAATTCTACTTTTAATTATTTTGAAACCTCCATACTGTTTTCCACACTGGTTTTACCAATGCAGGTTTTACATTCCTACCAACAGTACACAAGGGTTCCCTTTTCTCCACATCCTTCCCAGCATTTGTTATTTCTTGTGATTTTGATAATAGCCATTCTAAACCAGGAACTTATACTTTCTAAAAAAACGATGATTAATATGTTTTTCAGTTTTGGAAGTTTCTAATGTTACATCCAGAAACTCAGAGATTCTCTCTTTAGCCATATCCAGTCTACTATTGAGCCCATCAAAAGTGTCCTTCATGGCTCTACTCTGTTTTTTGATCTCCAGCATTTCATTTTTGTTCTTGCTTAGAATTCCCATCTCTCTTATTACATCATTTATCTTGCACATTAACTACTTTTTCCATTAAAGCCCTTAGCATATTAATAATATATTTTTTAAAATTTCTGGTTTGATAATTAAAACATTCTTGCCATATTTAACTCTGGTTCTCATGCTTGTTCAGTCTCTTTAAACTGTTTTTGCCTTTTAGTATGCCTTGTAACTTTTGTGGAAAGGTGGACATAATGTACTGAGTAAAAGGGTAATTGGCCTTTAGTATTGTAGTGGTAAGATGTGGGTGGAGGGAAAACATTCTGTAGTCCTATGATTAGGTTTTAGGCTTTTGATAAGCCTGTGCTTCTGGACTGTGAACTTCATCTGTACTTCTCTATATCCACCCCCCCAACACACACACACTACTTTAGGTGGGACAGGATGGCTAAAAGGAGCTAGGAGCTGGATATTTCCTTTTACCCATATGTGGAAAGCTAGAGCTGTCTGGAATTGGCTATTTCCTTCCTTCCAGGTAGGTTAGATTCTAATAAAACCCTAGTAGGTTAGGTTCTGGTAGAATAATCTCTCCTAAGGACAGGCCTTGTAAGAACAGAATGCTCTGGAGTATTTTTAAATTGTTCTTTTTACCCTCTCCTTGCTGGAAGCATGAGGAGATTTTTCTCAGATATTCACTATGAGAACCTGGTCAAGCCCAGAAGGTCAAACTCCAAGTGTGAGGACCTCCCCATGACTGTTCCCCCTGAAGCTTTTAACTCAGGTTTATCCACAGTGAGCTTCAACATTTCTTCAATTACAGTTTAGGTTTTCCTATCCGGTGCTGATTCCTGCAAAGGTTACTGCTCAGGGGTTTCCGTTCAAATAGGTGTGAGTCTCTATATTTGCCTGTTTGGAGGGCAGTGGTTCGTTCTGTAAACTCACTTCTCTGATATATCTAAGAAGAGTTGTTGATATCTTAGTTTAACAGATTTTTACTTGTTGGGACAGATTTGTGACTTCTGAGCTCCTTCCATGCCAGGCTGGAAACTGGAAGTGGTACAATTAATTTTAATAATTTATTTCATTGAATCAAATATATCCAAGACATTATCATTTCAACCTGTACCACTCGCCTCATTTTAAGTGCTCAGTAATCACATGTGACTAGTGACTCCTGTATTGGGCAGCGGTACTAGAAACCCCTACACTCATGCTCAGTTCAAGAGTTACCGTGGGAGAAGAATTATGAAAGATGATCTCATTCTCTAAAGTGGTGCCCTCCTGAGGTATTTTAAGTATAATTTTGACTATGAGTACTTTGATCATATCTGCTAAATTTATATTCCAGTCCTGTGAAAGGTGTGAAACATTTCTGGGAGTGGCAGACCCATGAAAGTGACATTTATGATGCATTTTGTAGAATGGATGAGACTTAAGAACCCAGAAATCACAGAAATGGAATTGGTAAAAATAACAGCATGAGTAAAACTACCAGAGCAGAAGAATGTCAAGAGTATACAGTGAAAAGAGATGCTTCCATCTGTCTGCATCTAATCTACCTCTATAACCCCAGTATAGGTGATCCTCACATATGGGAGCATTTTGCTTCCAGAGTGCACTTTCACTTGGCCTGTTTCATCAGAAGATCAAAACCCATTATTGTCAATTTGAGAGTATACAGCATGTGTTTCCCAAGAGTTCCAGAGGTAGATAACAATTTTACTTAGAGTGGAAAAAGCACATCAGTGAATAAAAGGAAGAGATCATTTAATCTAAGGAAACTTTTAACAAGTTAGCCTCTTGGCTTGTCTTTTGGGAATTTAAAAGTCTTGTTAATTATACTAAATTTCAAACCAATGTTTGAATTCAAAGTTAAGCCCTTTATTTCAGGGGCCCCCAACCCCCGGGCTGTGGACCGGCCTGTTAGGAACGGGGCCGCACAGCAGGAGGCGAGTGGCAGGCGAGTGAAGCTTCATCTGCCCTCCCCATCGCTCCCCATCGCTCGCATTACCGCCTGAACCATCCCCCCACCACCCGTCCGTGGAAAAATTGTCTTCCATGAAACTGGTCCCGGGTGCCAAAAAGGTTGCACCGCTGCTTTATTTGAAAACTTTTATGTTGCTTTGTTTGGGATATAGAATGACTAGAAACAAAGTGGTGAAGATGTTATTAGTAGCCCTTTAGAACTTTCAGCTTTCCTGGTGTGTGCTCTTACATGTTTCTTTCCTAAGTGTTTTCCTTTTGGTAAAGAATCAGGCTCTAATTTACAGATGCCACAGATGAAAAACATTCTTCAGCTGGAGTCTAGCAATTTAAAAATTGCTAACTGATTGTGTAAATATTTGTTTCTCACATTACCAGTGTATACATTTTAAGGAGGCAAGGTTTGTACATGCAACGACAACACAACAACAAAAACCTCTTGTGCAAATACTATAATGCATCAGTTCAGGGCTATGCATTTATAGGATTGAGTTAACTGTGTGTAGTTCAATGTAATGCTTCTTACATTTCTATATCGGTAATACCCACATTTTGGACAGCTTCTGTCGTATATGAGACATAGAGGGGGAAACTTCATTTATGCTAATGTAATATTTTTTTATAATGATAGAAGTTACTGAAATCATCTCTTTATTGTCATTTATAAAACAAATACTGTCCAATCTCTTACTTCCTCTCAGTCTAGAGAGATTTCTTCAATATATCTTTTCATTTAAATATAGTTCTTCATGTTGGAACTAAAGGTACTATTAACACAGGACTTGAAGTGAAGATGAGAAGGAGAATGGTGAGCAAAAGATGGTCATAATTTTTTTCAAGTTAATTCCAGAAATACTTGCAAAGCACCACTTATGTTCCACTCTCTGCAACTATAAAAGAGGGCCTTTGACCTCTAGGTGTTCACAGTTTAGCAAGGACAGACAAGAAAACACATACCTAAATTATAAAAGTATAAAAACAGTGCTTTGGAGGCAGAGAGAATCAAGGGTTTTGCTGCAGAGAAGATATCTGGGTCAAGACTTAATGTGTTGTAGGAGTTCCTGTAGCTTACAATGATGGTGGAAAGGGGTGAGAATTCTTGAGACAGGCAATAACAGTTTTCTTTGGAGAATCTTAACTAGATCACCCTTTAACTTGGACAGAATTTGGGAATAAGGCAGGGTCTGATTTGAAGAAAGAAGGTAGAATAGAGAAGCAAAGTAGGATGAGAATCAAAGACCTATTTCAGGGTCATTAACAGTGGTGGATTTGGGAGAACAAACAGAATGTAGTGGTGTCTAGAGAGAGTCCCAAGGGGAATTGCTAAGTGAAAACAGATCAGTTTTTGTATCTATGGGTAGGGAGAAAGCTGCAAAAGTGGGCAGAAAGGAGTAATTTATGAGACTTTAGACAACCTAGTTTTCTCAGGAAAATAGAAGGGGTTTTGGATAATTGCAATGCAGAGTATAAGCTGAGGAGCAGTAGGTGAATTTGAAAAGTTGGCGAAGCTAAAATCATAAAGGACCGTAGATGTCATGCCAAATCACTGCGATCATATCTGTTGGTTAATGAAAAGTTTATGGGCAGTTTTGCTTTTTGGAAAACCACTCTGGTTTTACTGTGGAAGGTGATTTGAAGGAGGGTAAGGCTGGAAGCGGGTGGACAGGTCAGGGATCTAATTTGATAGCTCTAGTGAGAAATGATGAGACTGGAATTCTGGTAGGAGGGTTGCAAAGGAGGTGGGTGGATTCAGGAAATGTTGTGATGCCAAAAAAAGAAAAAATAGATCTTAGAGACTAATAGGTTAGAAATTTGTGAGTGTGCTAAATGTGTTCATTGCTAAGGAAATGGTCTCCTATTGTACAATCAGTGTGAAAGACATCAGGCTCACTGAAAATTTGGATTTCAAATGGCATGAATTTATTATATTTTAAGAGATCAAGAACACATCAAATAAATTCTGTAATAGATCTTTAAATCAGAGTACACAACTGCTATTAATTTTTTTCATCCACCTATTAAATTTTAGCTTTTAATGGGTAGGGCTTGATGCTTGCTTTATGTTGATAGACTCAATTTTTAAAAGGTATTGATATGTGGAGGGGCCATGTCATGGAAATCTGGGGATAGGAGCTGCTTTTGTAAGGCAGGGTGGTCAGCTTCATTGAAATAAGTAGAAGCAATCTGCTTTCTTTCTGTAATTAACATTGCTTTTTCAAGCAGTGTCCATCCTTTCTCTTATGATTATGTAAAATGGACTGGACGCCATTTTTTCTTTTGAGCAACGTGATGACAAATGAAATTGACCTAGATGCTCTGCATCCAAAAAGACCTTTAAGGAGCCAGGTGTGATGCCTTGTAGGGAGCAGAGGGCTTTTGCTGTCCATTTCTCTTAGCGTCTACAGCTGTATAGAATGTAGCCACAGCGATTAAGCAGGGCTGAGGGAATTGTGAATAATCCCAGGAGTGCAGTTGCTCTAGAATAAAAAGGAGCAAGTTTGGCAATCTCATTTAAATAATAGTTATTTCTCACATGGATGGCAATTTTGTTAAAGCTTATGAGAGCCGTAGTGCAAGTGGGGTTCAAAGTGAAGCGACCCAGTTTTCCAGATCAACAAACAGCTGAAACAAGTGACTTGAACTCTTTCTCTTCGATCTATACGTAAGCCTGTTTGTGCTAAGCCTGGGGAAAAAGGAGTAGTGTTAGCACAGCATTTCAAAAAACAATTGGATTCAAAACCTGACAGATATGGATTTAAATCTCAATTTATTATTTGCTCACAGTATGATGCTGAGGAATTTACCTTACCTTTACCTTATGGAGATCATGGTATCAACCTCTCACTTTTTTTGGGGTGGAGGGGCTTGTTGTTGAGGTATTTTTGAAGCCAATCCAGACATTGTATAATCTCCTATATACTTCAGTATCTGTATTATATATAAAGTATATATTTCTAAAATATAGGGACATTTTCTCATATTTGCACAATGCCACCATCACACCTACCAAAATTATCTTTTAAAATTTGAATTAGTATTTAAAAGGACCATACGTAATATTTTATTGTTATGTCTCTTAAATATACTTAGAACAATTTCTACTGTCATTTTTTTTTTTTAATGCCATTGATTCGATAAAGAAAATGAGTCAGTTGTTGAGGTAGACAGAATAATGGCCCCCAGAGATGATCACACCCTAATCCCCAGAACCTGTGAATGTTACCTCACAGGGAAAAGGGGTATTTGCTGATGTGATTAAGTTAAGGACATTGAGGTGGGAGGAGTTACCTAGGTTATCCAGGTGTGACCAATGTAATCACAAGGGTACTTAAAATGGAAGAAAGAGACGGGAGAGGAGGTTCAGAGGGAAATGTGGTTGCAAGAGAGTGGTCAGAGAGATGGAATATTGCTAGCTTTGAAGATAGAAGCAGGGGACCACAAACCAAGGAATGGGGATGACTTCTGTGAGCTGAAAGAGGCAAAGAAATGGATTCTCCACTGAGCCTCCAAAGAGAAATGCAGCTCTGACCATACTTAGATTTTATCCTGGTGAGACCTGTGTGGGACTTCTAACCTACAGAACTGTAAGGTAAGAATTTTGTGTTGTTCTAAGCCACTAATTTTTTTTTTTTTTAATAGCTTGTTACACCAGCCATAGAAAATTAATATAGTTGTCTTGCAGAGCATTTACATTCTGGGTTTGTTTGTTTGATTCTTTGTGGTATAAGTTAACTTTTCCTATCCTTTGTATTCATTGTAATATAATTCAGCTAGAATCTTAACTACATTTAGGTTAGACTTTTTTCTCTGTGGCAAAATACTTCAGTGGTGGTGTTTTAAACTTCATATTGTGTGTAGTCATCCAACGTGCAACGTCTGCTTGTTTTAACTAAGATTCATCACTGGGTTCAGGTGGTGGTGTCTTGATCCCAGCTAACATTTTATCTATTGGTATAATGTGCTAGTATAATCTACTGATAAACATTGCCTGGATCAATTATTCCATTAGTGGTTATAAAATTATGATTTTAAAACTTTGATCATTGCACATTTATTGTTTGGAATTTATCTGTAAAGAATCATTTTCTTTTATAAACTAAGTTGATTTGGTTACACTGAAATAATTTGTGCAAGAAAGTCAGGATAAATGTTTAATTATTTCCTTTTACATGTCAATTTTCAGAATAAGGAGTTGGTGCTGTTTACTCTTTGTAAAATTAGTTGGAGTTTTGGATTTCTGTCTTTCCTTATCCTTTTTAGAAAAATCACTATGAACTAATAAGTTTGTTTTAATACTAGTGTGTTGGATCATTTGCATTAATTAATGTATCATTTGTGTACTCAAGTTGTTCCATCTTTGGCCCCTTCATCTTGGCTCTGTGCCATTTGGATAAGACCCAAATTCATTGGTGGCTTCTGTTTTCAGTTGTAATAAGATAACACATTCTCATCTTGTATATTTCCTACCCCAAGTCTGTAATTACCATTTCTCCAATCAAATATATTGACATACATATTGCAGGTTATCCCACTGAATATATATTTGTTATTATAATTTACTGAACAATTCTCTACAATTGGGCATTTAGGTTCTCTGCAATTAGCCATTTAGGTTTCTTCACTTCTTGTGCAGCTGTGTTGTCTGAAACACAAGTAAATACATTGAATTTAATATTACTTGTGATTACATTTTAGCTATTTTTCAGAGATAGAAATTTAGGAATCTAATGGCCATAATCATATAACATCACCACATTTTTGAGATACATTTTACACAGTCAGTATTGTGTGAAGCATTATGGAGAACAAAAATGTAAAGCAGGGCCCTTGCTCTTAAAAATCCAACATTGCAATTTGAATGATCCAAATGCACCATATCTACTAAAGTTAAGCAGTAAATACGTTAATAAAGAGACCTTGCTCATTTCAAAGTTTCTTGACTGCCTTGTAAAAAACAAAAAAACAAAAAAAACCAGTGGGACCCTCCCAAATTGCCTAATACTGACATAGAGAAATTTGTGGGTGGTTGAGTATTCATTATGTATATGAGTCCTAGCAATTAAGAGAATGAAATGGAAAAAACATTGTCAGAGAAAAATTGGACCACACAAGTTAAACAGGCAAGGAAGGTTTTGTTCAAAACTGTTACAGTATGGGAGAGTTTGAACTTAACTCCATTGAGAGCTGGAGACTTTTTAAGAGCTGGAGTGGGGTGTGGAGAATACAGGCCACCTGAGTTTGCTAATTGGCCTTGCCCATAGGTAAGCTGTACTTTCCCGTATCTTCATGGTAGCAGGAGTTTTACAAACTGGAGCAAGGTGTCCCTTGAAGTTAGGCTCCTACCCTCCCCCAAAGACTGTTAGATAGAGGTGTTATCTTCCTGGATGATTGCATTCTAAAGAGATGGTTTCCAGATACTTGCAAAAGACTTCTCCCAGTCTTAAAGCTGGCGAGAGACTTTTGAAGGAGATGTATACATTACAGAGGTGGCAGAGTAAATATTTGCCATGGTAAGTTTTTTAAAGTAAGTGCTCTAAGTAAAGGGAGGTCAGGGGACCTATGGTCAGGAAGAAATTTGTCTAAAATTTAGTCAAGCTGAGGGGAACATTAGGCTGTCTTGGTATTTGATAACTTAGAATTTTGTGAAATTATTTAATGATGAATTCCATGATTATAAATTAAGTCTAATTTCAATCATATATTCTGTCATAATCTGCATTTATTCATTTCCTCATAATTCAGTGTGCGTGGTAATACTTTGTGTAGAACACAAAAAACAATGGGAACTAATTGTAAATTGAAAAATTTTAGAAAATTAATGAAAGTGGTATTAAGTGTAAATTACAAACAAAACTGATAAAATTATAGCAGAGATGGGGCAATTAACAATTGAAAAAGAAAATCTGCATGGGTATTGATATAACTGAGTTTCAACAGAGAATGATTTGAGTATTAATAGATTAAGGAAGACTTACTGAAAATTTGATAAAAAGTCAATAACAAAAACATAAAGAGGATAAAGTCAAATGCAAAATGATGAGTGTAGATTTATCTTATCATAAAATTTGTCAGAAAAATACACCCTGGAAACATTTGAACCATAATTATTCTAAAATATTAAAGAATCATAATCACAACCTAAAATTCATAATTTTTATAATTTTAGTTTGATTTGTAAAGGTAATATCCTAATCGATCTTTTTATTCACTATTTAATCATTTTACTCTATTTTATGTGGATTAACTTTTATCCATACCAATTATTCAGACAATAAAGAACTCATTTTCTAAAATAGAAAATTTTAACAAATACTGAAATTTTGATAATAGGTAAATGATAATGGCTGAAACAAAAGGCTAGAACTATCTTTTCAGTTGTGAACTAAAAGCCGACAAAGATTATCACTTTAAGGTGGATAATGATGAAAGTGAGCACCAGTTATCTTTAAGAACCGTCAGCTTAGGAGCGGCACAAAGGATGAATTGCACATTGTCGAAGCAGAGGCGATGAATTATGAAGGCGGTCCAATTAAAGTAACACTAGCAACTTTGAAAATGTGCAGCCAATTTTTTCCCTTGGGGGCTTTGAAATAACACCACCTGTGGTCTTATGGTTGAAGTGTGGTTCAGGGCCTGTGAATATTAGTGGACAGCACTTAGTAGCTGTGGAGGAAGATGCAGAATCAGAAGATGAAGAGGAGGAGGATGTGAAACTCCTGGGTATATCTGGAAAGCATTCTGCCCCTGGAAGTGGTAGAAAGGTTCCACAGAAAAAAGTAAAGCTTGCTGCTGATTAAGATGAAGATGATGATGAAGATGAAGAAGATGATGAAGATGAGGATGATGATGACTTTGATGATAAGGAAGCTGAAGAAAAAGCTACAGTAAAGAAATCTGTACGAGATACTCCAGCCAAAAATGCGCAAAAACCAAACCAGAGTGGAAAAGACTCAAAACCATCAACACCAAGATCAAAAGGTCAAGAATCCTTCAAAAAAACAGGAAAAAACTCCTAAAGCACCAAAAGGACCAAGCTCTGTAGAAGACATTAAAGCAAAAATGCAAGCAAGTATAGAAAAAGGTGGTTCCCTTCCCAAAGTGGAAGCCAAATTCATCAATTATGTGAATTGTTTCTGGATGACTGACCAGGAGGCTGTTCAAGATCTCTGGCAGTGGAGGAAGTCTCTTTAAGAAAATAGTTTAAAAAGTTCGTTAAAACTTTCTGTCTTATTTCATTTCTGTAACAGTTGATATCTGGCTGTCCTTTTTATAATGCGGAGTGAGAACTTTCCCTACTGTGTCTGATAAATGTTGTCCAGGTTCCATTGCCAAGAATGTGTTGTCCAAAATACCTGTTTAGTTTTTAAAGATAGAACTCCACCCTTTGCGTGGTTTTAAGTATGTATGGAATGTTATGATAGGACATAGTAGTAGTGGTGGTCAGACAAATGGAAATGGTGTGGAGGCAAAAATATATATGTTAAATAAACTTAGTATTTTAATACAGTAAAAACAAAACAAAAACCAGCTCCTCACCCTGAAACACTGATAGGTTTTGATTTAAAGAAAATTTGATGTATTGCCTTTGTCTTTAAGAAATTCATTCTGTAGAAACTTGCTTATGAACTATTTTGAACAGACAACTAGAGAAAATACTTCAAATCCTATGTGTCTAACACCTAGATTTAATAAATGAAACTTTCCTTACTCTTTGAATCTAGGAGTAAATGGTTCTTATGTAGTTTTGACTTCTCAACTCATCCAGATTGCCAGCCTCTGAGAATTTGGTGAAAGCTATGGATTGTCTTTCAGAAAGATTTGCACATATATAACATTTTATATCCAACGTTAGGGCATTTATGGACTTTTACAAAGTCTAAGTTAAGAACTCCTGCTATAAAGAGCCAGTCTGGATAATCCGTTGTGAATAGACTTTGGGATGTCCATTGACACAGATAGTAAAAATTTGGGTGAATCCGTAATAACATAAGACCGCTGGGATGTTTAGATTCAAACTTAGGGATTTTTAATAAGTGGGGTAATTTTAAAACAAGTTTTAAAGTAAGTTATTGATCCTGAAGTCAAACTGGCAATTTTTTTCAAGTGGTATGAAAAACTGTCATATATATATATATATATATATATATATATATATATATATATATATATATATATATATATATATATACACACACATACATACATACATACATACATACAAACATACATATACACAAACATTCATACACAGCAGGCATGTGGTGGGGCTGTTGTGTGTGTGTTATGTCAGGTTATCCTTTGATGGAATATGGAGAATGCAAGGGAGAAGACAAGTTGCTAGACATGGCATTTCTTTCACAATGCTCAGCTTAGATAAGCCCTTGTGGTTTCTATACTAAGCCATTGTGGTAAACACAGAGAAGAAAAAAAGTAGGTACCATTTTTTATGAAAACTTTCAAGTATTTTTTTCAATATTTTATAGTAAAATGTTCTATCCCCAAAAATGCTTGATGAACTTTTTGTTGAATTTCCTTTCCCAACCTCACTTATTATGTATATATATTATGTATAATATATATGCTACATAATGAAAGCCAAATAAAAGCAGGAAGGAATATACTCAAAGTATCTTCATAGGTGAGTTGTTAACCAAGATGCATTTTTACCACCTTAATAGCTGAACATAGTCCCAAGTGCTTTTGATACGTAAAATGATTCCAGGTGCATCAGAAACTCCTTCTGTAGGTGTATAACTGGGAATTCTCCAAAATTCCTTCTATGTAGAACATGATGCCTATTAAAGGATAAATAATAAATATGTGCAAATTTGAAGCTTATGTAGACATTATAAAAAACTAAATGGTATTTTCAACATTATTTAGGATGTTGACAAATAAGATTTCTTTCAGAGTAATATATTTTAATCACTGAAATTGTTTAGGATTAATGGTACATGGTGATAATTAAAAACAGACCAAACTGTAGTTAACTTTTCTTAATTTTTCTACAGACAACGCATCCTACGATTGTCTATTCTAACCACCGGTCCTTAGTTAAATATTATAGGTCTCAATTCTCGCATCTGTAACATAGAGTCAGATTACACGGTTCCTAAAATATTGTCTCTAAAATGCAACAATTTAGCATTTAGCAGTAAGAATTATAAGAATTGTTGCAATGTGTGTGCATTTATGGAGTCCATAAGCAGAGCACAGATATGGGAAGCATAAGCCCCCTTCAGTTCTAATCACTGCGCTGCCTCACAACATTTAAGCAGGTCCTTTAACCTTTTATTTTACATCAATCTTATTTTTGTCTGTAAAATGAGAGTTGAGCCAGATGACTCTAACGTTTCTATCTTGTCTGAGTGTTGTTTATTTCTGTATCTTTATGCAGATTCTTCAAAATATTAATCATACTGTTCATTGCATACAGATACATTCATTTGCTTAGTTGTTATGGAGATAATAAAGAATGACACTTTTGTAATAACTAGTGTAGATGAAGAAATTGAAGTTCAAAGAGATGAAGTATCTTTCCTGCTTCATAAATGAAAAATCTGCATTTATTATATAGTGTTAAATGTCACTGGAATTGATTATCTTGTCTATTTGGGCACAGGTTATAGAACTGAATTATCTAAAATAAGCCTACTTTTTTTTTTTACATTATGTTTATAAATAGTTGTGTCTCGGTCACATAACGATAGCATTTTGGGGCTGCTATAACAAAAATACCACACATTGGGTGGCCTTAAAAAACACTTTTATTTCTCACAGTTCTGGAAGCTGGAAATCCAAGATGGAAATGCCAGCAGATCTGGTGTTGGGTGAGGGCCCCCTTCCTGCCTAGCATACAGCTGCCTTCTAGTTGTCTCCTCCCAGGGCTGGGAGAGCAAGTTCTAGTCTCTTTTTCCTCTTCTTAGAGGACACTAATCCCATCATAGTGTTTCACCCTCATGACCTCCTCTAAACCTAATTACCTCCTAAAGTCCCCCACCTCCTAATATGCCTTTGGGGGTTAGAGTTTCAACATATGAATTTTGGAGAGACACAAGCATGCAATCCATAACCAGTTGCACCTAACTAGTACTCTTCCTAAACTTGTTTTGGTTTGACTTCTCTCTAAGGCTTCAGCCCAAACTTACAGACAATCTTCATGATTTGACAACTGCCAATCTTACCAGAGTTAAGGCTAGCCTGTCCTCATTCTGCAAATGTCTCCCCACATCCTATGCTCTAGTCTTATTTACTGAAGTCCTGGCTGTCTTTGATCTCCTTGTCTTAGTCAGCTCAGGCTGTCATAACAAAATACCACAAACTGTGTATCTTAAAGAAGAAAAATTTATTTTCTCACAGTTCGGGAGGCTGGAGGTCTGAGGTCAAGGTGCTGGCATGTTAGGTTTCTGCTGAGGCTTCTTTCCTGGGCTTGCGGACATGCATTCTCTCTGTGTCCTCACATGGTCTTTTCTCTGTGCACATGCGCCTGGTGTCTCTTCATATTTTTATAAGGACACCCCTCCTATTATATTTGTGTTCCACCTTTATGACCTCATTTAACCTTAATTACATCCTTAAAAGCCCTTATCTCCAACTACAGTCACATTTCAGGTTAGAACTGAACCTATAAATTTTGGAGAGGGGAACAATTTAATCCAAAGATTCTTTAAGCTGTCTGATGTCTCATGGAACTTGTACTAATCCTATGTGTTCCCATCTCTGACTGTATCTCTCTGATCCGCATTTGTCTGTTTATTGTCTTTCTACTTCACTGGACTGTGAGCTTTTAAAAAAGTGCATCATTTTTAAGTCTAAAACTCTAGAACAGTGATTGCATGTAGATTTATTAAGCAGTACATGAAAACTTTCCTAATTAGTTGATTAATAAAATAGTTGTATTTCGTATAACATTTTTAGGAAGGGTAGAAAAGCATGCTGCATGTCTTTATCCTAGATATTAGCAATTGAGATTGTGCCTTCTTAAGATCCTCTATTTTAAAGAGTATCTATGAAGAGGTTAAGGCACAAGATGCAAGAGGGAAGAGATATGGGAACATATGTATATGTATAACTGATTCACTTTGTTATAAAGCAGAAACTAACACACCATTGTAAAGCAATTATACTCCAATAAAGATGTTAAAAAAAAAACTCTTGTGGAATAGAAGCGAGAGAAGTCTCTAAAACAGCATTTTAGAAAAAATGACTACATCAAAGAGGACTGCAGTATATGAATTAAGTTGGCCTGAAGCAGAGACGAGGGGATAATGTGTTTCTAAGGTGGCGTGACCACAGAATGTTCTTGATAACAGGTGTGTTCAGACTATGAAGTCTGGATGAACAAGAGCCACCAGGGGGATGTGTGAGGTGAGAGGAATAAAATATACAGGAGACTCTTGTAGGAAGAAAGCGGAGATGGAATGATTCCACTGGTGTTTTATTTCCTCAAGCAATTTCTTGATACTGCAGGGACACTTTTCTAAATGACTTGCTTGCCTCAGCCTTTTTTAGTTTTGGACCCAAACTTTTGCCTCCAGACTTTGTGAATCCAGTCTGCTGATCCATTCCGTGACATTCAACTTAACACCATAAAGAATTTAGATCCTGAGGCTTCTAAAAGGATAAACGACTCGTGGTTATAAATAATTTTCATTCTTGTAATTTCATGTCACAGTGATCTTTTAAAAATTCTTAGTTGAGATAACGTTACTCACCTGTTTAATAGCCCAATGGATGTCTCCTTTGATTCACAGTAAAAGCCAGAGTCATAAGGATTCCTTGGCAAAGCCCACCGTGAGCTGAGCTTCCTTACTTCTTTGACTCAGGTCCTGTTGCTCTTTCCCTTCCTGTCTCCAGTACATCAACCTGCTTTCTTTCTTTGCAAAGTACTTGTTACTTTCAAGTAAACTATCTAAACTGTTTATTCCTTTTGTGTGTTGTCTAGTCTTTCCCTTAGAACACAGATTCTACCGTGACAGAATGTTCTCTGTTTTGTTAAATGCTGTATCCCTAGTGCATAGGAGAGTGTCTGGCATGTAGTAGACACAACACAAAACACCACTGTTGAATGAAGAAATAGGATGCAAATTGACACATGGAATTTGTTCTGGAAGTAAAATAAGATGCTGAATTTATGACAGAGTATTGGCAGAGGAAAATAAAATCTGTAACATTGCTTTTAGCATTGGATTTTCACCTTTGTATAATCATGTTGAAAAAAGTTGATTTCGTTTTGCTTTTCTTAGACTACTCTTCATGTTAATAGGATAGTCCTAGGTGATGTAAACAATCCATGATCATATTCTTCACTGAATTTGCATTGGTAATAGTCTCTGTGTCTCCCACAATAATACCTTTCATTTTTTAAATTATGTCCTGCGGAATGCAAATAGAAGAGGAGAGGAAGAGGAAAGGAGAAAATATACAGGGAAGAGGAGGAAGCTAGACCAATGCTCTTTGTTGCTCTATTTTACTCATGCCAGCACTTTCTTATCTGTCTTTATAAGGGATACCTTTCTATGTCCTGCTGAGGAAGGTGGGCTGAACTCTACTCCCCTTAATGCTAAGAGGCTTTTATATGTGAGATACAAGCTAAAGAAAGAAAGAAAGAAGTAGGTGCTTTGTAGAGAACTTAGAATCGTTTTCCTTTCCAAATTACAATTTATTATTTTTATCTAGGAAAATAAAACAGTGATTTCACCTAGAATATTATTTTCAAGGCATGATTTTCACAGTTTACGATAATCTTTTTCTACATGTAACATACATTTTCAGAGAAGCTGGCTTTGAAAACTCAGCAGGAAGGGAAGACTGGATGTCCTCCCTGCAACCTTGCTTCTTGTTACTGTCACAAGATGTTGAAGGACCAGACAGCACAGCAAGGGGCGGGGCATGCTTGGGAGAAACAACTGCTCAAAGACAAAAAAATATAAACCATCAATTATGTATTAGAGAAAGGTTTCAATTAATGATCACACAGATGCAGCTTTGTTTACACACAAAAATTTAGTCTCCCCACACTTTGGGCTCAACCTTGAAAATATAGGCTCATTAGTCAGAATCTTTTTCTAACTACGCTTCCAATTAGAAATTCCTTTGAGAACATGGGCCATTCCATCCATTGGGTAACACACAGCTTAGGAGGAATTTATTGACCCTGACTCTGGGAAACCTCGTTGCAGACCTTGTTAGCACAAGGTGGAAACCCGTGCTACCTTGTTAAGCAGGATATTACTCTGAAAATCCTTTTCCTTGTCACTGGGACATCATCCAGACACAAATCTCAGATGATCCTTTCTTCATTATGGAGCTAAAGAGGGAGTCAAATGTGAGTGAAAGAAATCAATTGAACAAGTTGGCAACTGCTTTAATCCATAGACACATAGTAATGATAATAACTAACAACATTATTGAGTTTACGAAAGCCCTTCTCATATACTTCATTTTGGTCAGTCTTCTAAACAGCACTATGAGTTAAAAGAAATGTGTATTTGTTCTTGGTACTGGTTGCTACCAGTTTTACCTTACTTGTAGCAAAAATGAGATTCTGCTGGAACCCAGCTGGAAGGCTTAATAGTTTTTCCTTTATGGTACATATTACTTATCAGCAATCATAGCAAAACTCGGGAATAAATTTTATCTGGAAGATTGGTGAGGTAATGGATCTGCTTAGAGGTACAGCTCATGGATGACTCCTGCTCTACTGACAGAGCTTTAGACTCCAAGGAGGCTATTAGTATGTAAGGCAACAGCAAAATATATCTAAAGTTAAAAGAAACTTATAGGAAGAGAAACAGTAGCTGGCAACTTTAACAAAAAAAAGAGGTCATATTAACCTAGTTTTCTGGAATCAAACACACACTTAAGCATGGCTAAATTTTTGTTATTTAGGATAATCTCTAACACCCCAAGTGTCGGGGCCCCCCAAGACCACCTTCAGACTAAATGTTTCACTTGATGGACGCAAAGGATTCGGAAGCTCTTGTATTCATAGTTACAGTTTATGACAGTGAAAGGATACAGGTGAAAATCAGCAAAGGGAAAAAGCACATGGGGGAAGGTCTGAGAGAAACCAGGTATAAACTTCTAGGTATCCTCCAAGTGAAGTCTCCCAGGATCACTTAATCATCCCATCGATGATGTATATCCCATCAATGATGTATGACAACATGTGGGAAGTGTTGCCAACCAGGGAAGCTCACCTGAGCCTTGGTACCCAGCCTTTTTTTATTAGTGGTCAGGCAGGTGGGCAGGCATTCATTACCTGTGACTTACATATACAGCTGGTCTGCTACTCAGACTCCAGAACCTCAAAGAAAAATAGGTGTTTACCATAAATCACATTGTTAGCCTAAACTCTCTGGTCAAATTTGTACAGAATAGCCTGAAGCTACAAGCATACAAAAACACCGTTCTCAGGCAAAATCTTCCAAAGCTCAGCAGTCATGAGCCAGTTAAGGGCCAGTCCTGGGGGGAAAAGAAAGCCTTTCTTGAGAATGTGCAGGGTTTGAGCAACTCTGGCCTGCTAGGTTAACCCTTTCCTGAACGCTATGCTATCCTAATGTAGGAACACTAAAATCATTAAAGAAATATTCTTTGAAACCAGGTTCCTCTCAACCATTGTAAAGTTGTTCAAGTGGTCTGTACATATTGATCATTGGAATCTTTTATAAGTTTAATATATATAATGCAATTAACTTATTGTAATATTTTCTTTGAAGATAAATAGAACTTATTGTATTATTCTAAAAATGTACCTTTACACACTCAAATTATTTTATCTGTCTATCCTTTTACTCACTAAATGGGCTGACGCTTTATCTGGCTCCTTTAGCATCAAGGACACAAAACTCAAGCCTTTTCTTTGCCTTTCCTTCCATTTCTTCACCAACCCTATTTTATAAGCCTGCATGTTTATCTGAAAATGAGTAGCCACACCATTTTCATTTTTTCTAATTGTATCATTATTTACTCTTTACCCATTTGTCTTTCAAGATCTGAATTGTTAGCAAATGATAGGATGTATTGATACATGGTTTTAAAAATAAAAGTTTCAGCCAAACAGGTAAGAAATTCCTCTCTACAATTCCAATTTTCAAAAAACTTAGAAAAATGCAAGATGTTTAAAAACTAATTCCATACCTAAACCTTACTTAAAGAATAAGGAAGCTATTTATAACCTTTTTTTTTTTTTTTTTTTTGGTAATCCATGAACTGTGAACATTCAAATGTTTTACTTCAGAAGTTTGAATATATATGGTTATAGGATGCTGCCCAAAACTCCTTTGGATGTGTTACATAATATTTATTATTTTTGTACCTTGTTGCTTCTCTAAATGGAAAATTTCTAAGTTTTGAATTCTGAATCACCAATGAATTTTGGATCTTTACAGAGATCCAGGCTCTAAATCACTCTAGCACAGTTCTGGGACTCATTTCCCAGAGGTGGTGTTTTCAGCTCTTTTACTTAGTATTTATGGTTTTTACCTTCATATTTCAAAATAATGTGCTTTATACTATAGAATTTTTAATTTTGGACAATACATATTGATTTACTAATAAAGAGGTGAAAGATGGGCACTTACTTCTCTCGTTTCAAAACTTTACTCTCCATATTTCTAAAACAGATTGGGAGATGATTAAATTTAATGCCTTTGTCATTTAGTGCTGAGACACATAATATATTATGATTTTTATTCTCTATAATTTTAGTATTTACCTGGAGTAAATAATTGCCTTTTATTATTTGCTTATTTTTTTAATGTAACTTTCACCAATTCAATCAAAATTTATCAAGGAATCAAGAATATCCTCTGTATATAATCCAAACCATCAGGTCATCTATCAGTTTGGTTTTTCTTGGAGCCCTCCTTCATCCTATGCTCTGGGATGGTTTCTCTTTAAACCTTTTTCAAGCTGCCAACCCCAGAGCTTCCTCATATAAGCAACCTTGGAATTCTTATGTTGTCTCTTGTATTTCCTGAATTCTTTGTATTCTTGTTACCAAACTGATCGACTAGACCTGCACTGAGGTTCTAGCCTGGGCCAAGACCCTTTGTCTCGGCCAGGGAGCCTCTCTTTCCAATCATATTCATGCAGCCAGTGACAAAAACTGATTCTGAGACTGGAACAGCACAAGCTTTATTCAATGGCTGAAGAATGGAGAAGTGGGAAGTGAGTTCACAAATGAACTTCTCAACACAATTCGGGTGGAGACACCAAATATATAGGAGGGTCAAAGTAAAAGGGAGGGAATTGCAAAGAGTGGGAGGAATATTCATGAGTTGTCTGAGAACAGGGGCGTAGTTTGAACCTAGAACTGATGCAATTCTCCTTTTTAGTCCTTGTATGGGATTTTCCAGTTGTTGTCATGGCAATTGTCAACTGTTGTGGTACTGGTGGGTGTGTCATCTGGCAGGGCAGTGTATTACAGTGAGCATCTAATGAGGCTCAAAGATTACTGGAAGTCACATCTTCTGCCATCTTGGGCCTTGTTGGTTCTAACCAATTCTTATTTTATTCTCTTTGCAGCTTCCTCCTGAATCTTAGATAAGAGTAATTGGTTTCCACTCAAGGGAGGGGCAGGGGTATGACTCTGGGGCAACAGCCGTAGTGCCATTGTGCCACCAAATGTTGTGCTATAATACAATTCTGATAATCACTCAAAGTTAGCACAGATCCCCAAAGTTAAAGGACGTGGTTCCCAATTGTCCTCACTTCAGACAACAGTTGCACTTTGGGGGTCCCCAGGCCACTCGCAACTTTGACCAACTGTCTACAAATTCAGTAGATTCAATGATTTGCTAGAATGACTCAGAGAACTCAGGATAGTGGTTTTTTTTTTTGTTTGTTTTGTTTACTATTAAATTTTAATTATAGAGGATAAAATGAGCAAGGCCTGGGAGAGTCCCAAACCCAGAGCTTTCATGCCTTCTCCCCATGGAATCAGGGTGCATCACTCTCCAAGCACATCAAGGTGTTCACCAACCGGGAAATTCCAGTGAGCTTTGGTGTACAGACGTTTTTTTTTTTTTTGGTTTCATTATGTAGGAATAATTGATTGAATCATTGGCCACATGATTGAATTCACTTTCCAGTACTCTTTCCCTCCCGGCAGTTTGGGCTATCTCAAAATCCAAACCCACTGATTACATGGTTGGCCTTTTTACTGACTAGCCCCCAGCACTCATCTCATTAACATAAACTGAGGTGTGATCTAAGGGTTCATGATTAACAAAGACATTCCTATTACTTGAGAAATTCCAAGGTTTTAGTCTCCCTTTCAGCAACCAGAGATAAAGGTCAAATTCTTTATTATACATGTCTTTCTCTTTCTTGGTTTATTATATTATTTTGGTGGAATGCGTCTTCTAGAAGCTTTCCATGGTTCGTAGGAGCCAGTGACAAAAACTGATTCTGAGACTGGAACAGCACAAACTTTATTCAATAGCCGAAGAATGGAGTTTTTCTGAGACACTGTCTGAAAATGTATCTCTCTTTCACATTTTATGGATAATTTGACTGGGTATAGACATCAAGTTTGGAAATAATTTCCCACCAAGATTTTCAAAGCATTGATTCACTGTCTTCTAGCTTTCAATGTTCCAGTTAGTTGAATAATCAGATGCCTTTCACAAAACTGATTATTAGTATGATATTTAGCTGTCACCTCTTTCCCCTTTTTACTCTCTGAAAATTTTTTATACCTTTCATTTTTTCATTGGATTCTGAGATATCATTGTACTGTGAGTTGGTGTGGCTCTGTGTTTTTGGGTGTTTTTGTTTTTTTGGTTTTTTTTATTTTAATTTTTGTTTTTGCAAGTCATATCCTTATTTTTTCACTCATGTCACTTGTCCAAAGCTGCTCTTGGGTGGCTCTGCTCAATGTTGTCTTTACTGTGGTACCTAGTCTGCCAGATCTCACAACAAAGGAAAAAGAAATATGCTAAATCAAGAAATGGCTTTAACTACTTCTTTTGGGAAGTGCTACCTCTGGTTACTTCTTACTGAACAAATCAAATCACATAGTCAGTATTGCCATCAACAGTATAAGGAGGGTCACAGTGGACAAGGTACAATTTCTCATGCCAGGTCCTAACATAATCACACTATTTTTAATTTTTTAATTCTATTATGGGTCACTCAGATATTTTGGAAGTCTTTCATTTCCCAGCCTGGGAGATAAATCTGTTTTAGGAGTTGCATAGGGAATTGGAACATTTCCCTCTTTACAATCTAGATTTACAATGAATTATCATATTTTAGTATAGCTGCCTCATACTCAGTTGTGCCCAGTATCCCCAAGTCCAGAAAATTCCTAGATCTAACTTTCATAGATTGAGTTTCTAAGTGTCTGCCAGGATGGATGATAAGTAGTCCTGTGTTGGGTGGAATTGGGGAAAAAGTCTTAAGATGTTTATATGTATATGAGTTTTCAAAAAATTCTCCTGTTTTGAGACAAACCTGACACCCTTTCTTCAGAGGTACTGGAGTGTCCAGTCCTCAAATTATGCTGTGGCTATGAGTTTGCTTCTGATTGGCTTACTGATCTGCAGGCAATTATATATATATATATTTTCTATTATGATATGCCAGCTATCTCTAGCTATTCTGCTTCCTGTTTTCTAAAACTTTAATCTGCTATCTTTTTTTGATATCTTTAACCTGCTGTCATTTTGTCAACTTCTTTCTTGTTGTTTTGTCTATGTAACTTTATATCTTTTAAATATGGAAAGAAACAGAAATAAACAGAAGTTTAACCAATTACATTTATTGAAAGCTTCATGCTAATGGCCATATATTATCATCACAACGTTTTTGTATCACATGGCATCTACGTTTGTAGGTAAAGTTGTTTGCTTTTTTGTTTCTTGCTTTGTGTTCTATATATCTATGCTAAGTATTCAGAAGACATTCATCTATCAGATTACTCAATATATTATTGTCTTTTACTCTTACCTTAGAACTCAGTCTTATATCTTTTCTCAAATCTCTAGAATACCCTTACTTGTCATAGAGTCATACAATATTGAGGTATGTTGAAAAATAAGGTTGTATTTTTGCTTTTATGTACCTCTCAGTTTTTAACATAGGATTGTTTTTTCCTAGATGCCTTCAGGATAATACTTTATGTTAAAATGGTTCCCTTGACTAATAGAAAGAATTAAATTGTGTTATAAAAATCTTTCATTTCCTTGCTGGGTACCATATATAATTTTTATGTCATGTCCTAAGGGCAATAAATTGCAGTGTTTGGAATTAACATTGCTCTTAAAAGCAGAACTGTTTGGTTAAAGGATTTTATGAGACAAGGTACTTAATACTCACATGGTACTTAAAAGGTCTGGTTTCTTTACTGCCCTCATATTGAGTAACTGATCCCATAGTAATTGAAACTTCATTGTGAACTACCAAATAGTGAATAACCAACGGCTATGGTATACTCATCACCTTGGTACATGATGATGGTATTATTGCCTTAGTTATTGCCTTAGTCACAGAATAAGCTACTTTTATAGTTTGAGAATGCAATGCTACTTCAAGCATGTCCAGATCTCAAAGACTGCTCCTTGACTCTTACTTGAGTTTTAGGTGACTTATGTAAATGAAATATTTTCAGGGGAATTTATCCTGGATATTCTAGAAATCATGATAAATGGGTGGAACAGAAATACATTCACAATTTTCTTCCTTTCTTGAAGGAACACACTAAAGCAATGTACATAATTGGGATCCATGTTATGCGTTGGTGGTCTAGGTAAAATATATATGTCTATTATATATATTAAGCTTAACTATAGCTGAAATTTTTCTTGTTATAAAACAAGTATTCTGTAGATCATCATAATTGTTTTGAATATTCTGAATGAACTGACCATCATTCTGTGGGTTTTATACTGAGTTGGTCTATTAGGAATAAATATGAAATATTAATTTTTTTGTTTCCAAGCATGACATAAAAAGTATGTCCTTTCATATCCCTTAACAGAAGAATTTTCATTTCTTCTTTAAGTAATAAAAGTCTAAGTCATTATGAGAGTTTAGTCTTGAACTGAATTTAAATTTATCTTCCTTCTCTTCCTGATCATAGGCTTGAGTTGTATGTCTGCTTGGAGTAAAGGGGGAAAGCATGGACACCTATGATAAACACATCCCTCATATCTTTCAGCTATTACCAGATTTGGAATCACACAGACATGAGAGAATATTGTTCTTAATATAAGAGAATTTGTATTGATCATGGGGAAGTGTCAATTTGTCAGAGTTCATCTTCTGTGGTAGATTCTACCTCCACCAACGTGATTGTTTGTTTTTTTTGTTTGTTTTTTATTTTGGCTGTGCTGGGCTTCACTTCATTTTGGTACACGGGCTCCTCTAGTTGTGGCGCGTAGGCTCCAGAGCATGTGGGCTCAAGTAGTTGTGGCACATGGGCTCAGTAGTTGTGGTGTGTGGACCCAGTAGTTGCAGTGCGTGGGCTTATTTGTCCCGTGGCATGTGAGATCTTAGTTCCCCGACCAGGGATTGAACCCTCGTCCACTGCATTGGAAGGTGGATTCTTAACCAGTGGACCACCAGGGAAGTCCCCCTGTGATTGTTTTTGTGTGGGAAGTTTGCAAGTTTCTTTGGGAATAGTGTTCCGTTTCATCCAATTCCCTTTGATTACTGAGGAACTTTTCAGAGAGGATTGGTTGATTCTCCTTCATGTCTCCAGCTTATTCTTGGGTAAATTGTCTACTCAATAGACTTGATGGTCCTGGGTGTTTTCTAGTGCTTGCCACCTCTTCTGATGTTTGTGACCCTTTTACAAAAGTGCCAAGTTCCTTTTCTGCAGGTTTTGAGGGAAGGCTTCCAATAACTAAGATTGAGATGGGGAGGAAGATTGTTCTTTTTCACAAGAATACTATAATTGGTTCCTTTATTCTTTTTTTTTTTAACCCAGGCATTTCCAAGAAGTTTCAAGTCCTAGAAATTCATAGACTAGAAATGGATACTGAGCTCAGTGTTTATATCCTGCCTCAAATTGCAATGGTTATATGTCAAGTGCTCTTAAGAACTACCTCCTTACGATCAACCTCCCTGTAATTGTGGTACAGGTTAGAACTCAGGATTCTACAGCACATGAGTTACCCAGCCAGGGATGAAGTGATCATTTTCCTTTCTTCTTAGTGCCTCAAATCTTTGTGAGGGGTTAAGCTAGACCTTCCTACCATGAAACTTGACTTGAGGAGATGGGAAATGCTTCCTTACTTTATCCAGAGGGACACTTTTTCTCACCACTGACATAGTTCCCATAAAGTGGAAAGCTTTTATATTTATGTTATATCTCTCCTTTTTTTTATTCCCCCTCCTCTTAAGTTTATCAGGAAGTGGAGTGTAAAGTGGTGGCAGGGAGCCATGAGAGAGGAAGATGCGGATAATTGTAGTAGTGAAGATTTTATTGACCCTTGTTAGACCCTCAGGGATTGTGTCTGGCTCGATTATGTTTAGTAGTCTTTAAATGTGGAATAATTGGAACTTTTGATTTCATTCTTTCATCCCTAGTCAAAACATCCTGTAATTTTAGTTATTACAGTTAAATAAACTGCAATGTTCTTGTAGATGGTGTCTAAATCAGAAGTCAGCAAACTATGGCCCACAGACTAAATCTGCTTGACAACTTTTTATTGGAACATGGCCACACTCGTTTGTTTATTGTATGTGGCTGCTTTTGAGCTGCAGCAACAAAGTTGAGTAGTTGTGACAGTTACTGTATGGCTTGCAAAGCCTAATATGTTTATTTTTCTGAACCTCTATAAACAAAGTTTGCTGATCCCTGGTCTAAATAATTTCTCTTTGCATGTTATTGAATTTCTCACTATTATTATCACTTTTATAATTCAGTACAACATAAAATTAGAGTATTGTATGTACCAAGGAAAGGCGCATGTGTCTTAGATGTGGGATCTGTGTTGGTAATTTTTGCAGAAATCACTATACACTACAGAAAGAAGTAGAGAAAAAAAAGGGACCAGTATAAAATCAGTGATTGGGCATTGTCTACATAAGGGGTGTTTGCATATTGGGGGTGGGATGATAAGAATAAATTAAGAGAGATCTTAACCATTTGATGTGATGATGATTGAGCATTCAATTTGATTCCCAGATTTTGACGCCTCTATCTGTGTGGAAATTTAATAGATACTTCGAAAATCGAAAAGTATGTGGAAATCCATTAGAAACATACCTATTACCCATAAGGAGCTCTACAGTCTTCTCAAATTTCACACACAACAGCAATATAGTAGGTCCAAGTTTATTTTAAAAAGCACAAAGGTTGTCTTCAAAAAGATTACTCTTCTAATGATAACCAATCATTATGCTGATAACTGACCACTTCCAAATATGAAAACTATATTCAAAATATTTAAAATAAAATATTCACTCTCCCCCACCGAGAAAAAAGACCAAATTCAGTAGTTTGATAAGATAATATTATTATATATTGTTTAAGAACAATCTTGGCCTTAGGAGGTACATTAAGAGTTGGAAGCAGAATTGAACAGTAAATTATTCAGTACTATGTTTTTATAGTGAGTTTAGTGGAAAGTTATGAAATACACTACAGAGAACCATATGTTCTCTTCTGGAATCTGAGACTCTGGAATTCTGTTAAAATCTAAGACCATGGAACTAAGTAAAGGGGTCATTACTGAAATTCCCATAAGGTGTATATCTAGCTGTAGAGCCTGGTGTTGATGGTGACTACTGAATCTTATCATTGCGTTACAAATACTTGTTCCATCATCCCCAATTCTTGCCTATATTGTACCTAAATTCCTACCTCTAGGTTACAACTTGTTTTCCACTCTGATTCTCTGTTATCTCCCCTTATTTTAGAAGTTTTATTCTGCTATGATTTCAAGACTCAGTGGCTGATCTCTGCTACTGATGGTCAGAATCCCAAACATCAATTATTCTCTATCCTCAGTACCTAATAATAGTTTAATGAATGAGAAGAAGTGACCTCATGGTCCATTTATGGCTTATTTATGGCTGGCTATAATTCTGGTTTCTTGCTGCTAGGCAATGAAAAAATTGCTCTAGTGGCCATCATTAGAATAATGCAAACCATTTTCTGCCCTGTGAATGAGGCTGTTATGTGTCAGGTGGTACACCTAGGAGCCCGCTGCTAAGGACCTACCAACCAGGCCTATCCTATTCCAATGTGTGAGCTCATTCAAGCTTCAGAGTTTTTCTTTTTCTGCTGTCCCATGTTTCCATGGGAACCATCTTGCCCTGAGGCTTTGCCTGAAATATAACATATCTGACATAGTACTCACTATTTTATAAGATGGATCTAAAAAATGAGATCTGTATTGTGCGGTATAGGAATGAAAATAGCTGAAATCCCACAGACTCGTGTGCGAGTCCTGGCTGTGTGAAAAATTAAATAATTTCTGTGAGCCTTGCTTTCTTCATCTATAAAATAAAAATAGAAAACTCATGTTATTTTTGGAGTTAAAATGGGAAAATCAAAGGGCATAATGTACATAAAGCATTTATCTCAATTTATAACTCATAGTGCATACTCAGTAAAGATTAGCTCCCTCTGTTCACTTGGAAAAGCAATTTATATTCAGCAATGGCAATTGCATTGTATAGGCAGTTAGTGTTTTCAGAGTTCAAATAAGAAACAAACTTGAGAGTTCGATGTACTTAGCAGAACTTTTTGAAGATGGGAAATTCTTCTAAGACTTGAAAAGTAAAAATAACATCTAACATATATTGAACTTTAGTTAAAAGCTTCTCTCTTGAATTTAATGATATTATAAGGGGCAAAGCCACAGGTTAATGAAGACTGCTATAGCTGGCAGGGATAGGGTAGTTCTGGCCAACTCTACCTAGAAAAAGTTAGAATTTATTCTGGTTCTTGCTGTATTTAACAGAATCTACTGTAGTTCAAGTAGTAAAGGATTCAATTAAAGGATAGTGCAAAGGTTACAGCATTTCAGGAGAGTTAAAGAACCAGGCTTAGAGGCTGATGGTATTGGTTCACCAAAGAAGAGACTACTAACCCAGAAACTTAGAATTTAGGAAATTCTCTAAACACAAAATGGATTTTCTAAGTACCCTGGATGACTAAACATGGCAAATATCCACTAAAGGAGTAGTTTGTGATTAGAGAGCGTATGAAGCTAGGCCTGGCTTGTAAATAAAATATATTTTACTGAGCCTGTAGACTTCGAAAATTCTGGGATACTTAGAACCAGACATCAGCTCAGTGATGATAGTCACAGTAAATTGGTCTTTTTTCATGAATCTACATTATATCATGCTGGCATTTTGGAGAGAGCAATAAGCTTGTCTTCATATTCTACTCTGATTCTCAGAGTTTCGAACACATCAATAAAAAAGACAGGGAGAGAGGTGTAACGTTATCCACTTTATACATATGAAGCCAGCTGGAGAATATAATTTTAGATGGGCACTAAAAGCATTAGATGGACACCTTATGCTTTACTTCTCTCATAAACATGTTCAAACTATGGCATAACTGGATAATTTCAGGTCTTTTCTGGGGCAAGCTATTTGCACCAACCAGAATGAGGAGAGTGGAGAAACAGAGGGGCTCTTAGTTGCATTCAGGGTTTACTCAGTTCCTTCTCCAAACTTACCCATCAGGAGCAGAGTCTAGGAACAGGGCAGAGAGAGGCCAGTAGTGTTATTCTAGAAAAATATAATGAAAGCATGATTCCAAGGTAATGGTGATCACCCTCTAACATGACACTAATTCTATTTAGTGGTCATCACTAAGAGACAAATTGGAACCATATTTTATAAACACTTGACTGTCAACTGGAGTGTTTGAACATCGTAGCTATTATAGGTTTTCCTTTAATATCCCATGCACTCAGCCAGGCATTAACAATACTGATAAATAGGTGTTGTCCAAAGAGAATTTCTTGGATTATTTAGTCTACAGTATTTCTGGAAATAAAAGGCTGACTAAATTCAGCTTCCAAAAGGAACAGATACAGTGTGAAGAGCAGCCTACCAAACTTGAGGCCGCTTTTGTCCCTCTAACTTGTCAGTAAGCTCACTGGAGACAGAAGTCATGAGTTAAACTTCTTTCTTGACTCTGCTCAGCCCTTTGTGAGATCAACTGGTTTTCCAAAAAAATTCCTGATAGTTGTCCTACATGTACAGATTTTCATACTTGCACGAAGTACATGTGACTTGACATCTATATGTATTACAGGTAATAGGATGGAGAACATTCCACTTACAAGAAATCCCCCTACCGTGCACACTATTTATTTGAGAGTGATTTCTTGGTAAGCTCACTGAGATAGAATTTGAGTCGTTGTGAGCCTGAGTGTCAGATAATACTTGCATTTATGGGGAAGGGCATGAATCTGTGCCCCAGGTGATAAGAATTTTTGTTTTGAATCCTGAGTGGGAGAAAGGTGTAGGGAAGAGAGAGATGAGAGAGGGGTCTATGTATTCAGAGGGCAGGTGTCTGTAAGGCCACTTTCTCCATGCTTTATCTTTGCTAGTAAAGTTTACTGAAATGTATCCTTTTTGAGGACACCCATATTTAAGATGAATGAAAAACCATAATGTGAAAGAGAAACACATGTGTAACTATAGAAATTGGGGATAGGGATTATTCTTACAGCTTAGCAGAAATTTGATGAGGCTTACATTTTTCTGCACAGGGTCTCACAATAATCTTACCTTGCTTTTGAGGGCCAGAAATGCCCCAGCTAACATTTAGGTTGTATGTGTTTGTAGGCGTAACTGCTGGGGCAGAGTTTTCTCTTACCCTCTGATATTGTCTGCAATAAACAAGATGGATTTGCCTTTTGTTGAATTACTGAACTGGAGCCAGAAACTTACGGTCACTGGCCATAGCCCTTGTCTCTGCATCTCTATAAGATGAACATAGATATGACTCAGCAGTGATTTGATGGCCATTCATCTGCCCTTAGGAGAATTTATACAGGATTATAATGTCACTTGCTGCCACACAGACCTCAGCAATGGGCTTGTTGCCTGGGGGAATTGCTCTGTGGGGCTGCAGGGGAAGGGAAATGAAATGGATTTGATTGCAGGCAGCGCTCCAAGTTGGAGTTTTGTTTGTTTGGTGTTTTATGTTTGGTCTGTTTTCTGATTAGGGAATAAGGTTTTTGTGCCTAGAGTTTGATTTTAAAAGATACATATTTCCAATACACAAAGCTGCATGGATAGTGTGGATATTGTTACACACATAAACACATTTTGAGCAATGAACTGCCTTTGTTCCTCAGTTCTGTACTCAGACATGCTCAATCTAATTCCACTTAACCCACTATTTAACCCACCACTTATGTTTTCAATTTTCTAATGTGGTTTTTCTTTCAGATTCTTATTTATATTAATGCCTAATGAGCCTACAGAATTTCCAGGTTTATTGAATTAATAACAATTCTGTGATTTTAAACATACAGTATAATTTATAAATACCATGAAAGCAAAGTTAAGGAGTATTTTTTTAAATTATAAACTAGGACTTCTCTCCTTTAGTTAGCTTTCCTCCCTCCTTTCTCCCCTCCCTCTCTCCCTCTCTCTCTTAATTTATTCTCACATCAAAACACTTCTTTAGGAAAAAGACTTTTCACACTACTTGATGTGCAGTATTGGATTGATGCAAAATAATTATTTGTTGAAGTGAGTGACAGGGTAAAACTCTTTTTCAAAACAATTGTCCTCCTGGTGTATTTTTAAAAGGTTTTCTTCATGGATTTTCATAACATATACTTTAACTTGTGACAGAATCCATACATACAAACACTTTAATGGAATATAGTTTTATTATATATATTAAACTTATGTGAATCTATATTTCCATACTTTCCCCACAACAAGAAAAAATGATTAGAAGTTAAATAGTACAGATTATTCTCTTCCTAGCTCATGAGGGAGGGATGGGAGCTGGGAATCTGCTATCTCCTAGCCACTCTCTCTTCTGAAATTTTTTCTCTTAACCCACCATGGTAAGTATAATTCTCCAGTTTAGAGATGTCAGCCAACTTCATATGGTCCTAAATCGAAGAAATAATGAGTTATTCCTAATTTAGGAAACTTTATTGTTTTATAAATAATGAAGGAGTGTAGGTCTATGTTTTATGATGTGGCACTTGCCTTTCCAAGAGCTTTTGACTCCTTCTTGTGGAACCTAATTCATCATAAAATGAGACTTTATGTTCTCTGTATATATCTACTACATATAGGTATGTATTACATGTATAAAAATAAATAAGTATATATCTGTGATAGTATAGGCATGTTAAATGTATAGGCATATTAATATTATTCACATATGATCAATAACTTCATTGAACAAATTGCATGTGAGGAAAATTTCAATTCTTCAAGCACATTTGGAAAAACTGAAAATTTGAATGAGCAAGCTTTACTTTTAGCTTCTCCCCTGGCCTCATCCATTAAATATGTGTTGATATGGTCATCTGATGATGTGTATGGACCATTTTTTTATACAACCCAAGGATCCTTGAGGCTTTCCTGACCTTTGGAGATTTAGGGAGACACAATTTCCCACCCTGTGTGAATTTAGTACCTTCCTATAATCTCTGCCCCAAGAACAGATTGGTACCATTCTTTGTCTCTTTTCAGCTTCCCCAAGAACTTAAACAACAATAGCACCATGATCTCTCTTGCCAGCTTACTGAATGTCAGTGGGTAACAAGGGAGAGATCTGTTCACAGCCCCACACAGCACTTCACCCTCATCCCCAGGCCCTCCATCTATTCTTTCTGTCTCTGAGCTCTAGCTCAGTCATATTGCTGCATATACTGCCTGGGAATTGTAGTCATTCTTATATTCTTGGTGTTTTCAGTGGCAATCCGTTTTATCTCCTGAAAAAAATTGATATCACAATAACTTCTTTCTCAGAGGAGAGGCAAAAAGTCATTAAGGACATTTATTTGTTGTAGCTGAGTTTCCTTTGGCTCACAGTATAACCCTGATCCTTTCCTAATTTTCCTGGGAAGTTGGTTGGGAATCTTCTCCTTATCTCTGTCGGTGTCTTTGCCTGGTTCATATTGGTAGTGTTTTCAGAATTTTTGGGACTTAGCAGCTAGCAGCAGGTATGAGGCCAAAGTATCAGGATTTAACAGTGTTCGGGTGACCTTACAGAAGTTCTGTGTTGGGTTTCTGATCACAATTTTTTTTTAAGAGACAATTTTAGAGAAGTTTTAGGATCACAGTAAAAGTGAGTGGAAGGTACAGAGATTTCCCATATACCCTCTGCCCACCCCCATGCGTAGCCTCCCCCATTATCAACATCTCTCACCAGAGTGGTACATTTTAGTACAATCGATGAACCCACACCTGACAAATTGTTACCACCCAAAGGCCATCATTTACATTACGGTTCACTCTTGGTGTTGTACATCTTATAGGTTTGGACAAATGAATAATAACATGTACCTCTGATGACAGTATCACACAGAGTAGTTTCACCACCCTAAAAATCCTCTTTGCCCCATCTATTCATTCTTCCCTCCCCACTAACCCTTGGCAACCACTGATCATTTTTACTGTCTCCATGTTGTTGCATTTTCCACAATGTCATCAAGTTGGTATCATAAACTATGTAGACTTTTCAGATTGTATACTTTCACGTAATAATAAGCATTTCAGCTTCTTCCATGTTTTTTTCTGGTCACATTTCTTTGCTGGGAGTTACTGTGAAGCAGTAATACTGAGTAAAGAAGATTAATGTTTCTATGGTTTTAAGATTTGTTTATATAACACCACAATTATTAGTTAATTGGCCACTTAATCAAAAGGATAAATGATTTGTCTTTAAATGTCTTTAATTGAGTCAAGTGTTAACTGTTGAGTGGCATATATAAGGCTTGAACTTAAACTCAGGCTCTCCTATATTGTATGTGGCATTAGTCAAATTAACTCTCTGAGCATTATTTCCATGTACAAATTATAATAATAGTTCATAACTTGCAGGGATATTATAATTACTAAATGAAAAATGTATATAAAATGTCTGAACGCCCATCCCACACTGTGCCACACAGAGTAGGTGTTAAATTACTGCATTAATAGGTAAAATAAAGATAAATAAATAAATGAATTAATCAAAATAGGCTGTTTCACTTTTTAATTAAAAAAAATTTTAAATAGTAAATGTACAGGGTTAGGATCATGATTTGAAATCAAAACCCCAACACTGCATTTGGTACTATTTTTTTTAAATTTTGAAATATGCTTAAACTTACAGAGAAGTTGTAAGTATTGTACAAGAATATTTGCTTCCTGAACCATTTGAAAGTAACTACTGTTCTGATGCTCTGCCATCCCAGAATATTCCTATGAAACCACACTACTACCACCAAAATCAGGGAAATTTACATTGATTCATTACTTCCATCCAACCCACAAATGCCATTCAAATTTCATCAGTTATTTCAATAAAAACACATTTATGGCAAAAAAAGATCCAGTTTAGAATCAAGTAGTGCATTTAGCTGTAATGTTTCTTTAGTTTCCTTCAGTCTGGAATAGTTTCTTACCATTTCTCTGGCTTTGGTGACTTTGACCCTTTTGAAGATTACAGACCAGTTTATTTGTTCTTTTTTAGAATGTCCTTCAATTTTTGTTTTTGTGATGTTTCCTTATGACTGGATTCAGATTATGTACCTTTGGGAGGAATATCACAAGGAGTGATGCTTTGCTCTTATTATTTCAACCTACCAGATGGTGCATAATTTTGATTTGCCCTATTACTTAAAATAATAACACTTGATTATTAAGGGGATATTTGCCTGGTTTCTCTATTATAAAGGGTCCCTTTCCTCCTTTTAAAACAGTATGAGTTTTGTCGGGAGGTACTTTGAAACTATATAAATATCTCTTTCCTTTTCAAACTTTAAATTTATACATTTTTGTTTATATCTGTATGGATTTATGACATTTTAAGTGGTTTATAATCCCATGCTTAATTTTTTAAATGATAGTCATGTGGTTGTTGAACTGTCCAGTGGAAACCCCTTGAAATTGGCTTCTATGTCCTTCCAGCATGACTGTGTCTTTCTTTAAGCACTTGTTTGCTTTCTGACACAGCAGTGGATTCCAAGTTTATTTCATACTTTCCCTGGTCCAGAAGTGGAATTAGCCATGTCTCCAAGGAACCCTAGTTCCTTTTAGAGGAGAATATATTCAAAAGCCACAATTGGTATGCTAGACGTGTAGGGTGTTCCTACTTTCAGGTTCTTTCAATAGACAAAGCTAGTGTGTGTATATGTGTGGGTGTGGGTGTGTGGATGGGCGCATGCACTTTGTAAGCACTCCCTTTCTTGTGCTACAGTTTGCTTGGGGCAAATTATATGTACTTTTATATGTATTCTATGTCTATCTATAAAGATTGTATGACATGAGTTCACAGTGGTATTCCTACTTCTAATTCAACACCTCAGTGTTCATTCTAGTTTTTTTCTCTTTCCATTTCTTCTCTAAGAGTGAGAATCTTGGCTCCCATTACCCTTTACTCAGTCAGTTCCCATGTATATAATGAGTCTCCCATCTCCATGGTCATTTCATCCCCTCTGAACCCTATCTGAACTAGGCTTTGGCTAGTCTCCCATGGCTTTGGCCCTCACTGCATTGGGCTGTATTGCCTTATGAAGATGCTTTCCCTACTCCTCTCAGGCTCTGAAACCTCATACCAGACTGCCTTGCCCCATTTGGGCTCTGAATCTCTACATCTGGCTGCCCCCAAACGTGGAATCCTTCCTTACCCTTCTTAGACACGCCCAGCTAGGCTGACCCTGGAATGGATGCCATCCATATTCTGCTTGGGCTCTGATTGCACACACAGGGCTATTCCCTGTGTGGATACCTCTGTCACTTCATCTTCTACACTTGGGCTTCAAAACCCTGTACGGGGCTACTATCAAGTGCGGACTCTGTCTTCATCCTGCTTGAGAGCTGACCCTCTGCACTGGACTGCCCCAGTACATGGGTACCCTCCTCTGCCTCCTCCAGCTCTGACTTCCCATGTCAAGCTGCCCAGCTCCACCCTCACTCTTAGGTAGATGTCTTTGTCATCCTGCTCTAATTCCAACATCTTGTGCTGGAAAAACACAGCATCCCCACCCCAACTACAGATATGCCTTGTCCTGCTTCACTTAACAGTTGGACAAGTGAATAATTCAGGAAAGGAAAGGAAAGAAAGAGGAAGAGGAAGAAGAGGAAGTGTCGTTGCACGGTTTTAAAGCATCTTATTTCTTTACTTGGTTAATATACAATAGAAAACATACAGGAAAAATATTAAATAGTTTCACTGAAGATAACTAAGTAATGTCAGAAATATAAGCTCAGAGATGTCAAGATCATGTATCTCTGTATTTGTATTCTCAGTATCTGGCATATGACCTGGCACATGGCAAATACTTATATTTGATGAATAGGATGAGTTTATGGTTTAAGTTTTAAACACCACTTCTAAATTTTTCATGAGTTTAAACAACTAGCTAGCCACTTTCCCCCTCATTTTCATTATTCTAAAAACATATGCTAAATAAAATAGTGTAATTTAAATTCTAAAGCACTTTGAATCTTTATTTCTTCTTTTTTTTGCCTCCTTAGTTTCTCTCTCTCTCTGTTGGATCATTGCTACAGATATGCAAATGGACTGGGGTATCAATCTTGCCTTTGCTCCATGTCTGTATGTCCATTCACTCCTTTTCATCCCTCTGCCACTAACATATTCTAAACCACTGTTGTCTCTCATCTGAGGAATAATTTCCCTAAGGGGAAGGGGGCATATTGAGTCTTTACTAGTCCTTTTGCTTCCACTGTTTCCTCCTCCAGTCTTGTCTCCAAGTAGCAATGTGAGACTTATTCCCAATTACCACAGCCTTATTTCATGCCCTTGTTCCTGGTCACCTACGTCAGACAATTGACCTCTTAATGATTCCTTAAACACACTAAAATATTTCCATTTGATGTCATTTCACTGGCTTTCCTCAGTCTTGGGGTTAGGGTTATGTCTTCAAAATTTGCCTTTTCTTCCAACTTCACCTCCTTGTTTTCATATTGGAGGTTACTCTATATATGCAAGGTTGTCATGTATATTTCCTTCACTTTTCATAGTCTGTAATTATTTTGGTTATTTACATCTTTTTAATCACCTCAGTCTTACAGAAAAAAAGGACTCCATCATGGTAAGACCCATGCCTATCTTATTTTCCAGTCTCTTCTAAGTAGACAAGTTAGATGGTCAATAAACATCTGCTGAATGTATGAATAATAACGCTGACACATTTACCCAAATAAAATGAGGTTGAGTGAGACAGTTTTAAAAATAGTTGTGCACTATAGGAATAAATGTTTTACATATTTTTGTTAGCCTTTGCAAATACACCCTTAATGCAAATTTTAAAAATTCATGTAGCTTCCGAAAAAAAAGAGGACTTACTATACCTCATTTATATTGACAAAGTAATGGATTTTAATTTACAAGAAAACTATGCAAATCTAATGTTTCCATTTAGCTTACAAATATGTCTGCATATACAATGGCTGACTTTTTTTTAGCTTAGTTCAAGGTTTCTCAAGGTTTCCATTAACTTACAAATACTTAAAAGCCGAGCCTAGAACTCAAGTAAGCCTCTAAAATGTTAACGTGTCAATTCACACTCTCTGCCAACTGAATAGACGCAAAAGATTTCGAATATTTACCTCATATGTATTTGGGTGAAATGTAAGAAGGAAACATGCTGAGTGTATATTACCATACCCAATATTGTATGTCTGCCTTTGCAGTGCTTAATGTCCGTAGCAATTGATGAGTTCCCAAAAAACGTAAATAAACGGTTTATTCTAAAGCAGGGATTTGCAGACTATGGCCTGTGGCTTGTTTCTATTCAGCCCTCGAGGTAAGAATTGTTTTCACATTTTTAAAGCCTTATTAAAAAAAAATAAATAAAAATATGAGATAGAATGTATGTGATCTGCAAATTCTAAAATATTCTAAAATATCTGCAAATTCTAAAATGTATGTGATCTGCAAATTCTAAAATATCTGCAAATTCACAGAAAAAAAATTGCCAACTTATGTTCTGAAGCATAATTGAGGCAAAATAACAGAAAAATGGAACAGATGAATCTAATGTAGATAAGAAAGCACATTTGGGAATGGACTACTCACAAATGAATGTTTAAATTTTTGGTTCCTTTAGATTGTGAAATTATGGTCATTTTTTTCCCGTTTCCCCTATGGTTATGATAGCTAGAGGCACCAATGGCTCAGAAGTTACTTGTGATGTTTCAGATATTTAGGTTGGATCTTAAATATATATTCCAATTTCCCAGACAGAAGAGAAACTCAGGAATATTACTTAGTAATATAGGTATTGTTACACAAGGCAGGATTTTGTCTAGTACAATACTTCTTACCATGCAATGGGCTTATAACCCTATTAAACTACAAGTGCTAATTACCCTAATGTTCATTCTCTTCTGTTCTTCAGACAGATTTAGTGAGGTGTAATTGACATGAAATAGATGAAACATTTTAAGGTATATAGTTTGATAATTTTTTAGACATGAACGTATACACCATGAAACCATCACCACAGTCAAGATAATAAACATATTCTTTCCCTCCAACCATGAGAAGTGGAAAAATGCCTATTATAAATCCTAGAGAAACTACTAAAAACATTAAAGGAAGAAGTTTAGCTAATAAGCCAAAAGTGGACATTAAATAAAATGCTAAATAACACTCAAGTAATCCAAAAAGAGCAGAAAAGAGGGAAAAAAAGGAACAAAGAACAAATATGAAATACAGAAAACCAATAGCAAGATGGTAGATTTAAACCAGCCATATTAAGTAATATTGTAAATGTAAATGATACAAACTCTCTAATTAAAAGGCAGCAAAGCATAAAAGTTGATAAAAGTCTAGACATAACTATGTACTTTCAACAAAAATTCATTTAAATATAAAAACACAGATGAATTAAAAGGATGGAGAAAGATAAACCATGTGAACACTAATCTTAAGAAAGCTGGAATTGCTGTACTAATATAAGACAAAGTAGATTCATGGGAAGGAATATTACCAGAAATAGAGATATTTCATAATGATAAAAGAGTGAGTTTAATCATTCATAAAAATCATAGATAAATAGATACCAAGTAATAGTTGTTTGAGAATACATGAAGTGAAAGGAGAAAAAGACAAATGAGCAGTTACTATTGGAGATTCAGCATTCCTGTTTTAGAAATTGATAGAAAAGTTATGCAACAATTAGGGATAAAAGAATACTTGAGCAACACTGTCAGTTAACATGACTTGATTGATAAATGTTTAGTGTTTCATTCATCAACAGCAGGACATATATTCTTTTCAAGCACTCATGGAACATATTTGACACAATAGGCTATATTCTGGGCAACAAAACAAGTCTTAATACATAAATGATTGAAATAATTTTACTTCTATACACTGGCAATGGAAAATCTAAAAATGAAATTAAGAAAACAGTTGCGGGCTTCCCTGGTGGTGCAGTGGTTGAGAATCTGCCTGCTAATGCAGGGGACACGGGTTCGAGCCCTGGTCTGGGAAGATCCCACATGCCGCGGAGCGACTAGACCCGTGAGCCACAATTGCTGAGCCTGCGCGTCTGGAGCCTGTGCTCCGCAACAAGAGAGGCCGCGATAGTGAGAGGCCCGCGCACCGCGATGAAGAGTGGCCCCCGCTTGCCGCAACTAGAGAAAGCCCTCGCACAGAAACAAAGACCCAACACAGCCATAAATAAATAAATTAATTAATTAAAAAAAAAAAAAAAGAAAACAGTTGCATTTATAATAGCATCCCCAAATACAAAATACTTTGGGATGAGTTTAACAAAGTATATACACTGAATACTAGACAATATTTCTTGATTACATAGATTTATACCTTTGACCAAATCCATTTAGTTGTATACTTAAAACTGATGCATTTTACTTATGTAAATTGTATTGCAGTGAAGTCTGTTTAAACAAAGTAACACAGGGACACTTTTTAACAGCTTATTGCTTTTTATAAACAATACATAAATTTTCATCACTAATCCTCTGACAAAAGAAATTCTAAGATTTTAAAAAGTTTGGTTCCCTGGGCCTGGGGCAATACATGGTGCTGAATTCTTAAAGCCAAGTGAATTTTTAATTATTATACTATTAAAATATTTTAAATATTTAAAATGCATAATATCATGCTTGTATTTGACAGAGAGAATGCAGGATGAAATCACACGAACAATGACAGACTGCTGCAGCTTCCACTGGGGAGTGTGTGTAGGGGATTAGCCTGTGCAACATTGTAAAGAGCTGGATTACACTATGTAGCATAATCCCAGCAACATGTGCTTTGTCCCTCTAATTTTACTTGGCAAAACCTACATCAGGCTCTGTCTGTTCTAAGTTGATGATTTTCTGTTTCATTTCTGCTCTACACTACTACAAACCTACTTCTCTTTCTAGGGTGCAGGCTAAGGTTTAGTTGTAAACTCTAGACATTTACAAATGAGCTGAACCAGGTATCAGGCACCATTTTGGTGCTTCTCCCTGTCATTCGTGCCTCCTTTCATTCAATATCTTTTTTCTGAAGATGTTGTTAAGTTTCAAGAACTCTGGTTTATAATAAGGATTTAGGGGGAAAAAACATTGCTGCATGTAAAAAGATCATAATTTTGTAGGAAGACCAACACAAACTAATAATTTCCATGTAATCTACTCTCATACAATTTTAGAAGTACTCCTGACATCCAACTATTGCTCACATTGTTTCAGTGTCTTATTATTATTCTCTTCTGAATGTTTTTGGACAGTGTCTATGGTCTGATTCTTTCTAATTCTATCTGACCCATTGTCTTTCTGTGACTTTTGATCCCAGGTTGGTCTCTGTGCCTGATTATTAAGTTATATTCTGATATTAAGCACTTCCTTGGGAGCCCTGCATGAATTTGGCTGACTGTCTCTGGTTGTACTTTGGTCAACCTCAGATGTAACCCATTTCTTCTAGTTTTGGTTTAAAGTTGATTATAACTGACTGTTCCCTGTGGAGTTAAAACTGAAGACAAGGTTATTTTATTCTATTTTTACAAAACATTATTTTAGGCTTGTCAGTATGTTGAAGATTATAATAATCTATAGAGAACATTGATTTTAATTCCAGGGGTTTTTCTCTCAGGAAACATTTTATACACTGTGTATTTCATGACAGTGCAATATTTCCTCTTCTAAAAACTGCTTAGCATGACTGCTGAACACAGTTTAAAAGCCATCAGGAGGATTGTGGACTGAGAGTGGGTGATTGGTTATTAAGGCCTTATTGATTTTATAAGTTAAAGAATGATTGAATCTTTTTTTGTTCCCCTACTCCTAAGGAATCCTGTAATTTGTTTTTCTGGATACAAAGTGTGTACTATAGGAAAGCAATAAAATGGGAGTGTCTAGCATAGTTTCTACCAGGAGCTTTAAGAAGTATTTGGAGAATTATATTCTATGTAGGCATCAGAATACAGTGTTTAGACTGGCTGTCTAGACAGTAGGAAATGAAAATCTGGCAGCCCATTCCATGAAATACACTGTTTATGCATACTGTGTTGTGGTGTAGTCATGAGCTGCTTAATGTCGATGTGGAAAGCTAAAATAAAGTTAGCTTGTACCACATTTACCATGTACATTTACATTTCATACTACTGAAATCAGGACCCATAGCTTCCGACTTTAATGCTCAGAAGATTGTTATGTGCCCATATTTCCATACAGCATTGAGTAAATTTGTTCAGTAAGTTTGACCGCTATCATAAGGTTTATTTAAGTAATCAAGTATGCTTAAACATTTTTCAGCCATGAAAATCATTTTTCCTCTTCTTTTCACAAATGGAATTGAGATTAATAATCTGAATATATGTGACATATTTTGGATTTGAGGTATTGCAAATAATGACTTTTTATGTTTTTATTTTGTAGAGCAACTCAAACTAAAAGTCAGCGAGTGACTCAGCTACACAATGTTGTAGAGCTATGTGAATATCCAAGATAAGTTCTTACTGGATGCCAAGAGAGTTCTTATAAAACCGTGTTTGTACCTTTCACTTTTCTTTTGAGTTGCTGTTTCTGTGGAAGGCTTGCTTTTGCTTTTTAAATCCAGGGGAGTTTTATCTATGTCTATTCCAGGCAGCAAATAGTGAAAACTAAATTTCTGTCAGTAAATAATCACCCTCTTGGCTGGTAGATTCTGAAGTTATATTTTTAATAATGCGACAGCTATATTTTTGTAATAATAAAATTTTAGCTTTATTTACTAATCAAAGTACTGGTTTTTCTTTAAGCTCCTAGAGTGCATTTTTATCACTTTATAAAATATTATATTTAAGATTATGAAATTATTCAATCATTCAGAAACTATTTTCAGGTTATTGACCACAACAAATGAAACAGAAATTTTAAATAAATAAAACTTTTCAGAGTATGAAATCATTTGAACTCCCTCACTAAATAAATTGTGTTTGGTATTTTAGCTGTAGGAATCACAGATTGCTGACTAAGTTTTTAGGTTGCCATATAATTAACTTGGTTTTCTTTAGATAACTTAAAAATAGAAATCATGTAGGCAGGGTTCTTAAGGTGTGCCATTTGATCATGAAATGATTACGGTAGACTAAGTAAGGGTAATATGATCCATTTCATAAAAAGTTGCCATTATCATGGTCAAAATTCACAAAACTGATGTAGGGATTAAGATATGTTCTATAGAAATGGTCTTATTAAATAAAAATGCTCTGATAATTATAGTAAGTTTAAAACTTATTTTGGGTGACCATGCATTCTTGGAATATTCCTATAAAATAACATATATATATATATGTAGCAGATGAAAATAATACACTATGGAGATTCTCATTTTTTTTTCCTGTTTTGATGTGTTTTGACTCTAATTCACCTGAAAGAGCACCCTCCAATTGGTAACAATGTCACCCTTTAGCAATGACTCTTGGTAGGGTTGTCAAAGAGAAACTGCCTGGAATTGTCCATCAGAGTCTGTGGTGGGTAATTGAAAAAGCTCCTGAAGTAGTTGAGATTTGTATCCTTGTGTCTCAAATTGAATTGTACTACATTTATTTCAATATTTAGTAGCCTACAATCCATCAACAAAGGGGTTGTCTTTAAACTGGTACTGTTACTATTTACCTATCTTTGTATTTTAAGCACAGTGGGTGGCTTAGTAAATATTAATTAAAAGATATTTAAAACCAAATAGTTCATCATCAAATAGAATCTTACATAAAAATTAAAGTGAGAAGAACATCCTACACTGAAGATAAGTCTACTGGACTTTATTATTTGTCCAAAAATATCAAGTGCCAGCTATGTCAGTCACAGATAAGAGAAAACTAGATATGTGTACTGTTAGCCTTTAGGAAACTCAAATTATAGTAAGACATAATAATAACCTAAATAACCTGGTTATAATGTGATCAGTTCTACAATTTTTATTTGTGAAGTATTATGGTAGGACACACAGATCATCATTTTTTCTCTGGCTTTCTACAGATTGTTGGAGGCAGGGTGGTAGAGGAGCCACAAAATGCTTCATAGGAGACTTGTTAGTGATTTTATGTTTTGAATCTTTAAGACTTATGTCTATACACTCAGTTAACTTGATTGTTTTGGGTGAGCATGTAAATTACTTTAGTTCATATGATTAATTTTTATGAGCCATTACTGATTCTTCTTAAACATTATGAATTCATTCATTAAAATATTTATGGACAATAATGGGGATTAAGGACTAAACCAGAGACTGTACAAGAATATAAAAGAAAGGAAGATTTTGGATGAAAGATGATAAATAAGAACGTGGACAGGTTGATATATGGTCCTTTAGGACATCCCAGATGGGTGAATCTGACAATGACAGAATGTGCACATTAGAGCTTAGATTCATCAGCATGTGGGTGGTGTAGTGGAAACCCTTAGCCTGATGAAACCACAGAGCAAAGAGCACAGGCTAAGGTCTTAATTCTGGGGTCCCACTGTGAACACAGCAAACACAAAGGTTACTGGCATCACATATTCATAAAGGTGAAAAAAAAGTCTGAGAAACTCAGGCCTTGGTGAATTTTGATAGTGGACCAATTACAAAAATAAAGTCCCCCTCCCTCCCTAGTTTATTGGATTTGATAATATGGAGGTCTGTGATGACCTAAGCCAGAAGAGTGAGTAGAGAAAAGGGAAGGGATTGAAGAGAGAGAGACTGAAGGAAGCAGGGATAGGGAGTATGGACGATTATTTCAAGAAACATGAAAGAGCCAGGAGGACAAGAAAATGAGAGCCAAGTAGAGAAACATACCCAGGAATCCCAGAATTGGGGAGCCATGCACCTTGCACATGCTGGAAAAAGAACCAGCCGGTAGAAAGATGGAAGAAGCAGAGAGAAAGGTTGCTCTTCTTTATCAGACTTGTTACCTGCTGAATGGCATATCCTGGTTGGTTTATTTGCTACGTTTAGTGGCTTATAAAGAACACATAACTTTTTCCAAACCTTTCCTCAATGATCTATTTGTTAATTTTGTGAAGGATCGATGTGTTGGGACCAGTCCTGTCTTTCCCAGAGTGGGGTGTCTGGGTGAGCTCTGAGAGGAAGACAGAGACCACTGGCCTGTGGTCTCTCCTGCTTGGGGAACCATCTGCTGCTCTGGTTTGTTCAGCTGGGAGTACACATGAGGGGGACAGACACTGTGGGGATGGGCCCTAGCTAGGTGACTAGAGACAGATGTTATCTCTTGCTCCGCCTTCCTTAAGAGAACACACACTGCTAACCCAGAAAGATATTTGAAGTGTGTTTCATTGTTATTTTTAAATGAACAGTCATATCAGTATCTCAAAGCTAAACCAAAAAGTACAATTACCAGTTGCCGCCTAACTAGCTCATTCCCATGTGCTTCAAAAAGGGGTCAGGAATGGTGAAGGAGCGTGGAGAGTTTAGACCCTTGGAGGGCGTGAAATATTCCTGCTCTCACAACCTCACAGTTTTATTTCAGTCTCCTGTGACCTATTTTCCCTGGTTCCCCCTTATATATTTCTCATCCTCATCTTTGGTATGAAAAATATCCTTCCTCAGAAAACTCACGGTATTCCTATTTCTTGAAGGAAACAGGACAATTTCCTTTCTCCTGTTCTGCAGACTCAAGTTTCCTTAAGCATAGACTTTGTTAAGGCTCTGCATAAGTTATATCTGTGACAATTACAGAAAGGAACTTCCCATCACAAAAAAAAAGAAAAGAAAAGTTTGCATGCTATTGCAAAGTCTGAACAACCACACACTATAGCTCACTTATGAGGCTGAGGAATCATGAGCTCAGGTACTTGGTAAAATTTAGTGTATATTTATGTGAAAGGTCCCATATATGAAAACCCTTTTTATTATTTTTTTAAAAAATTTTATTCGAGTATAGTTGATTTACAGTGTTGTGTTAGTTTCAGGTGTACAGCATAGTGATTCAGTTATACATATACGTATACATATATTCATTCTTTTTCAGATTCTTTTCCCATATAGGTTATTACAGAATATTGAGCAGAGTTCCCTGTACTATACAGTAGGTCCTTGTTGGTTATCAATTTTACGTGTAATAGTGTGTGTATGTTAATCCTGAGCTCCTAATTTATAACCTCCCCAATCTAAAAATGGGCAGAAAATCTAAATAAATATTTCTCCAAAGAAAACCCTTTTTAAATCCACCATTACAGCATAGGCATTGGACCTTTAAGGATCAGGCAAAGCTTCTAAAATGTAATTCTTCTTAACTGGCTGTGCATGTACCCTGTTATACCCATAAGACAAGGGTGGACAGGTTTGGGAGAAAAAAGCCACCTCAGCATTTACAAAGACTATGGGAGGGACAGGACTCGCTCCCACGCACAGGTGTGCTGGTGAACGTGTGCGCACATTCTCTGCTGGAGTGTGTGTGTGGTTGCATGTGCAGGTGCAGGATTTGTAGGAAGCTCCCTCTTCGTCCAGCTCTAGGCTTTATCAGAGATGCCCAGAACCTATCTGTACACCATTATGTAAGTCAATACAGTTACATGACTGTGCTAGAATTGATGCCCTTAACTGTAGCATCCTTATGAAATACACAACTAAAACAGTGTGTGTCAGTTTGCAGGGAAGACGTGGAGAGGGGTGGCTTGGGTTCCCAGGAGCGAGAGGGGTGTAGTCCCCTCTTTCCACCAGTGTGATTGCAATCAGTCTCCTCTCAAGATAACTCATCTTTGTAATTCCTATATTTTTGTTATTTTTTTATACAGCACAATTTAGTATTACTTAAAAATGAAAATGCTTTCTATTTTTTGGCTTTTATTCTACTGATTGAAGGAAAAATAAACCCTTGATATTTTGCTAAGAATCATTTCGATTCATTCCTAAGACTAAGATTTTTTTATTACAAAGTGCCACAAAATAAGCATCGAATGGCTCTGTTTGAGCCATCTTAGACAAATAGTGGCACCTAAAACTAGATTCTTTCTTAGGTTTTAACAAGGATGCAGAGTTAGTCTAACCAATTTCAAGCAGATCTTTGTCACCTGCAGTTTTAAAAAATAAAAACAACAGAATGACCAACTTCACAGGCAGAGGCTTAGTGCCGGGACTCTCTGTGTGATCTCTAGACCCAAGCTTGGTGTTCTGTGTCATAATGATCCTTGTGGCTATTTCTTCCAGGGGCATAAAGCACAGAGGTTTTTAATAATCTTGAAATACAGTTAATGGAGTTTTAATTAAGTGGAATAAAATAGTGTATGCATTGTGTTCATTGATGCATATGTTAATTTAAAATCAGACTAGCTAGGAATTGTTCTATCCTGCTCTGCCAGCATGATGAGGGGAGACACAACTACTCTTATCACTGGGGAGGTTAATCAAGGGGTGAGGGAAGAAATGTTCTTCTTAGATGTGAATAACAGGCTTTTAGGAGCTCTTCCACATGCCTAGAATTGGCTGCCAGACCCACATCTGAAAATAAGTCTTCCTTCACTCTAATGGAGTCAAAGCAGTCAGAAACTGGGTTTAAAGGCTTCTGTGTAAGTTCTTAAGGAGCAGTAGAAAGGCCCTCCTGGAGGAAAGCACTACCCTAGCAGTTCTATCAGTGTAGAGGAGACAGGGGCTTGACTTGCAGGGAAAAGAAGCTGAGGGAACATTCTTGAGTCTTGTGGACTGGATAGGATTATTGCTGAGAGATTTTCCTCCACTCCGGAGAAGGGGAAGTGGTTCTTTCTTCTCCTTGAAGCCAAGTGGGAAAAATAGAACATTAGGAAAACTAGTTAAAAACATTTGGGGAGCATCTAAAAGAAGGGGAAATTAGGATGCAACTCCTTTGAAAATCTACTTAGAACTGGTCCAGCTCAAGTAGAACCAAGGAAAGAGAATGGAGAGATATGGCACAGGAGGGGGCTGTGATACAGGTTCCACTGCTGGTATTTGAGTCCGGGATGTGAGAGGTTTCCCTCGGCAGCAGAAATCATAAAAAGTAGCTCAGATGAGTCATATTGCAAGTATCTAACTGAAGCGGCCCGCTCACTGGACAAACAGCTCCATCAGTGAGGGCTATATGTGAACAGCTATGAATGGAAGAGTTTGAACTAGATCCAGATAACCCACGACAGGAAATTTTGTGGGTCTCAACTCTCAAAGTGCATTCCAGAGAAGCCAACCACATATCGTTCAAAAGAGTGTTTGAACACTGGCCGCACGGAGGGCATGGCCTAAGAGGCAATAGCCTTCTGAAAGCAGTGGTTTGCAACCAAGTAAAGAGACTTTTACCCTTTATAATCCTCCCTGTTTTTAACTTAGTAGAAAAGTAAACATTTGTAAACGGGAGCATAAATGTTGTTGAGCTTTTCCTTGGATATGAGATTAGAAGTTTTAAATAGAGTTACACTACTTTTTTTTTAACCTAACCAGAAAGAGGTGGGCTCATTTAGGATTCCATAGAGAGAGAAGGAGTGTATTTCAGTAGGATCCAAAGCAAGATTGAAAGAAGAGAATGGAAACCTTACCCCTTTACTCTTTAGTAAACCCAGTCCAGCAGTGTTTTGAAGACAGCAGATTTGGAAACTTTTAATGACAACAGTAGAAACTGTCCCTTCAGAGGGTCAGTTTAAAGAGGGTCGTAATCACAATGCCCTTATACTCTCTGGAGCATGGCTCATTACCTTAATAGAGAAACTGCCAAAAGATTTTCTTCCCTTCCTAATTACTTTTGTATACATGAAATGCCTACATGAATATGACTTGACAGAAGTTGGGATCCTAATATCTGTGTTCTTTACTTTAGGTTGAAATATAATTGACACACAATATCATATTAGTTTCTGGTGTAATGATAGCAATATGAAATGGTCACCATGATAAGTCTAGTTATCATCTGTCACTGTACAAAGGTATACAATTTTATTGACTATATTCCCTATGATGTACATTACATCCCCATGACTTTATTTTATAACTGGAAATTTGTATCTTTTTATCCCCTTCATCTATTTTGCCCACCCACACCCCCATTTCGCTCCCATCTGGCAATCACCCCTTCTCTGTCTGTGAGTCTAGTTTTGTTTTGTTTTTAGATTCCACATATAAGTGAGATCATATGGGATTTCTCTTTGTGTGACTTATTGTGCTTAGGAGAATACTTTCTAGATCCATACATATTGTTTCAAATGGCAAGATTTCATTTTTATGGCTGAGTAATATTCCATCGTGTGTGTTTGTGTGTGTGTGTGTGTATGTGTGTGTGTGTATTTGCTACATCTTCTTTATCCATTCATCTGTTAATCAGTGGATGCTTAGGTTGTTTCCATAGCTTGGCTATTGTAAAAAATGCAGCAGTGAACATAGGGGTGCATATATCTTTTTGAATTAGTGTTTTTTTTTTTTTTTTTCTTCAGGTAAATACCCAGAAGTAGAATTGCTGAATTGTATGGTAGTTCTATCGTTAATTTTCTGAGGAACCTTCATACTGTTTTCCATAGTGGCTGCACCAATTTATAGTCCCACCAACAGTGCATGAGGATTTCCTTTTCTCCATACTCTCCCCAACACTTATTTGCTGTCTTTTTGATAATATCCAATTCTGACAGGTGTGAGGTAATATCTTATTGTGGTTTTGAATTGCATTTCCGTGATGATTAGTGAGGTTAAAGATCTTTATATGTACCTATTGGCCTGTATGTCTTCTTTAGAAAAAGTCTATTCAGGTCCTCTGCCTATTTTTAAATTGGATTGTTTGTTTTTTGATAGTAAGTTGTATAAATTCTTCATATATTTTGGGTATTAATCCCATATCAGATATAAGCATTTGCAAATCTTCTCCCATTTAGTAGGTTGCCTTTCCATTTTGTTGGTGGTTTCTTCTGCTGTGCAGAAGTTTGATGTAGTCCCATTTGTTTGTTTTTCTTTCTTTCTTTCTTTGTTTTTTTTTTTGACTTTGCCAGAGGAGACAGGTTCAAAAAACTATCACTAAGACTGATGTCAAAGAGCTTATTGCCTAAGTTCTCTTGTAGGAATATTATGGTTTCAGGTCTTACGTTTAAGGTTTTAGTCAGTTTTGAGTTTATTTTTGTATATGATGTAAGGTAGTACTCCAGTTTTATTCTTTTGCATGTATCTTCCCAATTTTCTCAACACCGTTTATTGAAGAGATTGTCTTTTCTCTAATGTTTATTCTTGACTCCTTTGTTAAAAAATTAATTGACTATAGATGCATGAGTTTATTTCTGGGTTCTTTATTTGGTTCCATTGATCTGTGTGTCCATTTTCCTGCCAGTACCACCATACTGTCTTGATGACTATAGCTTTGTAGTATAGTGAAGTCAAGATGTGTGATACCTTCAGCTTTGTTCTTCTTCTTCAAGATTTCTTTGGCTATTCAAGGTCTTTTGTGGCTCCATAGAAATTTGAGAAGTTTTTGTTCTAGTTCTGTGGAAAATGCCACTGGTATTTATAGGGATTGCATTAAATCTCTAGGTTGCTTGGTGAGGTATGGACATTTTAACAGTGTTCTTTTCATCCATGAGCATAGTATATCTTTCCATTTATTTGTGTTATGATCAATTTCTTCCATCAGTGTATCACAGTTTTCAGAATATAGGTCTTTCACCTCCTCAGATAAATTTATTCCTAGGTATCTATTTTTACTGATGCAATTGTAAATGGCATTGTTTTCTTAATTTCTCTTTCTGGTAGTTCATTTTTAGTGTAAAAAACCCCACAACTTTGTTATATATCAATTCTGTATTCTACTACTCTACTGAATTCATTTATTAGTTCTAACAGATTTTGGTGAAGTCTTTAGGGTTTTCAATGTATAATATCATTTCATATGCAAATAATGACAGTTTTCTGTCTTTCATTCCAATTTTGATGTTTTTTTTTTTTTTCCTTTTTCTTGCCTAATTGGTCTGGCTAGGACTTCCAGTATTATGTTGAGTAAGAGTGGGGAGATGAAAAGCTTCTAACTTCTCACCATAGAGTATGACATTAGCTGTGGGCTTATCATATATGGCCTTTATTATGTTGAGGTATGTTCCTTTTATACTCACTTTGTTGAGACATCTTATTGTAAATGGAAGTTGAATTTTGCCAAATGCTTTTTTTGCATGTATTGAGATTATCATGTTATTTTTAGCCTTTATTTTGTTAGTGTGATGTATCACATTGATTTGTGGATATTGAACAATCCTTGCATCACAGGAATAATTCCCACTTAATCAAGATTTATGATTCTTTTAATGTATTGTTGTATTCAGTTTGCTAAGGATTTTTACATCTATGTTCATGAGGGATATTGGCTTGTAATTTTCTTTTCTCATGGTGTCTTTGACTGTTTTGATATCAGGGTGGAGCTGACCTCATAAGGTGAATTTGGAAGTGTTTCCTCCTCTTCTGTTTTATGAAAGAGTTTGAGAAAGATTGGTATTACTTCTTCTTTAAATGTTTGGTAGAATTCAGCAATAAATCTGTCTGGTCTTGGCCTTTTATTTGTTGGGAGGTTTTTGATTACTGATTCAGTCACCTCACTAGTAATCAGTCTGTTCAGATTTTCTATTCCTTCATGATTCAGTCTGTGTAGGTTATAGGTTTCTAGGAATTTATCCATTTCTTCTAGGATTTCCAATCTGTTGCTGTATAATTGTACATAGTAGTCTCTTACAATCCTTTGTATTTCTGTGATATCAGTTGTAACTTCTCTTTTATTCTGATGCATTTTATCTGGGTGCTCTAGTTTTTTCTTGATGAGTCTGGCTAAAGATTTATCTCTTAGTTTCATTGATCTTTCTACATTTTTGTCTCTATTTCACTTATTTCTTCTCTGATATTTATTTTTCCTTCCTTCCGCTAACTTTGAGTAATGTTTGTTTTGCTTTTTTATTTCATTGAGGTAAATTTGAAATGTATATCTGAGATTTTTCTTGCTTCTTGAGATAGCTCTGTGTCACTATGAACTTCCATCTTTGAATTGCCTTTGCTGTGTTTAATAGATTTTATTTTATTATTTTATTTATTTTTTACATCTTTATTGGAGTGTAATTGCTTTACAATGTTATGCTAGTTTCTGCTCTACAATGAAGTGAATTAGCTGAATGTATACATATATCCCCATATCCCCTCCCTCTGGATCCTCCCTCCTACCCTCCCTATACCACCCATCTAGGTCATCACAGTGTACCGAACTGATCTCCCTGTGCTATGCAGCAGCTTCCCACTAGCTATCTATTTTATGTTTGGTAGTGTATATATGTCAATGCTACTCTCTAATTTGGTCCCAGCTTCCCCTGTCCCCCCATGTCCTCAGGTCCATTCTCTACCTCTGCATCTTTATTTCTGCCCTGCCACTAGGTTCATCAGTACCATTTTTTTAGATTCCAAATATATGCATTAGCATATGGTATTTGTTTTTCTCTTTCTGACTTACTTCACTCTGTATGACAGACTCTAGGTCCATCCACCTCACTACAAATAACTCAGTTTCGTTTCTTTTTATCTCTGAGTAATATTCCATTGTATATAGGTACCACATCTTCTTTATCCAATCATCTATTGATGGACATTTAGGTTGCTTCCATGTCCTGGCTGTAGTAAATAGTGCTGCAGTGAACATTGGGGTACATGTCTCTTTTTGAATTATGGTTTTCTCAGGGTATATGCCCAGTAGTGAGATTGTTGGTCATGATAGTTCTATTTTTAGTTTTTTAAGGAGCCTCCATACTGTTCTCCATAGTGGCTGTATCAATTTACATTCCCACCAACAGTGCAGGAGGGTTCCCTTTTGTCCACACACTCTCCAGCATTTATTGTCTGTAGATTTTTTGATGATGGCCATTCTGACCAGTGTGAGGTGATACCTCATTGTGGTTTTGATTTGTAGTTCTCTGATAATTAGTGATGTTGAGCATCTTTTCATGTGTTTGTTGTCCATCCATACGTCTTCTTTGAAGAAATGTCTATTTAGGTCTTCTGCCTGTTTTTTGATTGGGTTGTTTGTTTGTTTGTTTGTTTGTTTTTTGATACTGAGCTGCATGAGCTGCTTGTATATTTTGGAGATTAATCCTCTGTCAGTTGATTTGTTTGCAAATATTTTTTCCTATTCTGAGGATTACCTTTTTCTCATGTTTATGGTTTCCATTGCTGTGCAAAAGCTTTTAAGTTTCATTAGGTCCCATTTGTTTATTTTTGTTTTTATTTCCATTACTCTAGGAGGTGGGTCAAAAAGATCTTGCTATGATTTATGTCATAGAGTGTTCTGCCTATGTTTTCCTCTAAGAGTTTTATAGTGTCTGGCCTTATATTTAGGTCTTTAATCCATTTTGAGTTTATTTTTGTGCATGGTGTTAGGGAGTATTCTAATTTCATTCTTTTACATGTAGCTGTCCAGTTTTCCCAGCACCACTTATTGAAGGGACAGTCTTTTCTCCATTGTATATTCTTGCCTCCTTTGTCAAAGATAAGGTGACCATATGTGCATGAGTTTATCTCTGGGCTTTCTATCCTGCTCCATTGATCTATATTTCTGTTTTTGGGCCAGTACCATACTGTCTTGAGTACTGTAGCTTTGTAGGATAGTCTGAAGTCAGGGAGCCTGATTCCTCCAGCTCCATTTTTCTTTCTCAAGATAGCTTTGGCTTATCAGGCTTTTTTGTGTTTCCATACAAATTGTAACATTTTATGTTCTAGTTCTGTGAAAAATGCCATTGGTAATTTGATAGGGATTGCATTGAATCTGTAGATTGCTTTGGGTAATATAGTCATTTTCACAGTATTGATTCTTCCAATCCAAGAATATGGTATATCTCTCCATCTGTTTATATTGTCCTTGATTTCTTTGATCAGTGTCTTACAGTTTTCTGCATACAGATCTTTTGCCTCCTTAGGTAGGTTTATTCCTAGGAATTTTATTTTTTTGTTGCAGTGGTAAATGGGAGTGTTCCCTTAATTTCTCTGTCTGATATTTTGTTGTTAGTGTATAGGAATGCAAGAGATGTCTGTGCATTAATTTTGTATCCTGTTACTTTACCAGATTCATCGATGAGCTCTAGTAGTTTTCTGGTGGCATCTTTAGGATTTTCTATGTATAGTATCATGTCATCTGTAAACAGTGACAGTTTTACTTCTTCTTTTCTAATTTGGATTCCTTTTATTTCTTTTTATTCTCTGATTGCCGTGGCTAAAACTTCCAAAACTATGTTGAATAGTAGTGGTGAGAATGGGCACCCTTGTCTTCGTCCTGATTTTAGAGGAAGTGCTTTCAGTTTTCACCATTGAGAATGATGTTGGCTGTGGGTTTGTCATATATGACCTTTATTATGTTGAGGTAGGTTCCCACTATGCCCACTTTCTGGAGAGTTTTTATCATAAATGGGTGTTGAATTTTGTTGAAAGCTTCTGCATCTATTGAGATTATCATATGGTTTTTATCCTTTAATTTGTTAATATGGTTTATCCCATCAATTGATTTGCTTATATTGAAGAATCCTTGCATTCCTGGGATAAATCCCACTTGATCACTGTGTATGATCCTTTAAGTGTGCTGTTGGATTCTCTTTGCTAGTATTTTGTTGAGGATTTTTGCATCTATGTTCATCAGAGATATTGGCCTGTAGTTTTCTTTCTTTGTGACATCTTTGTCTGGTTTTGGTATCAGGGTGATGGTGGCCTCATAGAATGAGTTTGGGAGTGTTCCTCCCTCTGCTATATTTTGGAAGAGTTTGAGAAGGATGGGTGTTAGCTCTTCTCTAAATGTTTGATAGAATTCACCTGTGAAGCCATCTGGCCCTGGACTTTTGTTTGTTGGAAGATTTTAAATCACAGTTTCAACTTCAGTGTTTGTGATTGGTCTGTTCATATTTTCTGTTTCTTCCTGATTGGGTCTTGGAAGGTTGTACTTTTCTAACAATTTGTCCATTTCTTCCAGGTTGTCCATTTTATTGACATATAGTTGCTTGTGTAGTCTCTCATGATCCCCTGTATTTCTGAGGTGTTAGTTGTTACTTCTCCTTTTTCATTTCTAATTCTATTGATCTGAATCTTCTCCCTTTTTTCTTGTTGAGTCTGGCTAATCGTTTATCAATTTTGTTTAAATTCGCAGAGAATCAGCTTTTAGTTTTATTGATCTTTGCTATTGTTTCCTTCATTTCTTTTTTATTTATTTCTTATCTGATCTTTATGATTTCTTTCTTTGCTTTCTTTATTCTGATGCATTTTATCTGGGTGCTCTCTTTGTTTCTTGATGAGTCTGGCTAAAGTTTTATCTCTTAGTTACGTTGATTTTTCTATTTTTTTGTCTCTATTATACCTATTTCTTCTCTGATTTTTATTTTTCCTTCTACTACTTTAATACTGTTTGTTCTTCTTTTTTTAGTTCATTGAGGTGTAAATTTGAAAGGTATATCTGATATTTTTCTTGCTTTTTGAGGTAGGCCTGTGTCACTATGAACTTCCATCTTTGAATTGCTTTTGCTGTGTTTAATAGATTTTAGAAAGTTGTGTTTCCACTTTCATTATGTCAAGGTATATTTCTTTGATTTTCTCTTTGATTTCTTCATTGACCCATTGATTCTTTAGTAGCACATTTTTTAGTCTACATCTTTTTTTTTTTTTTTTTTAATTTTCCTCTTAATTTGTAGTTTCATACTGTCATGCTTGGAAGTGATTTCAGTCTTATTAAATTTATTGAAACATGTTTTATGGCATAACATGTGACCTATACTGCAGAATGTTCCATGTGCTCTTGATTCAAGAATGTATATTCTGCAGTTTGGGGATGAAATGTTTTGTATATATCTATTAAGTACATCTTATGTAATGTGACATTTAAGGCCAATGTTTTCTTACTGATTTTCTGTTTGGATGATCTGTCCATTGATATAAGTGGGGTATTAAAGTCTTTTGCTAATATTGTTTTACTGTCAGTTTCTCCCTTGATATCTGTTAATATTTGCTTTATATATTTATTTGCTCCTATGTTTGGTGCATACATATTTACAAATGTTATATTCTCTTTGGGAATTGACACCTTTATCATTATGTAAAGCCCTTCTTTGTCTTTTATTGCAGTCTTTGTTTTAAAGTCTGTTTTATCTAAGTATTGCTAATATAGCTTTTTATTTCCATTTGAATGGAAATTTTTCTCCATTCTTTCACTTTCAACCTGTTTGTGTCTTTAGATCTGAAATGAGTCTCTAGTAGCCAGCATATAAATAGGTCTTGTTTTTTAATTTATTCACCTACTGTGTGTCCTTTGATTGGAGCATGTAGTCAATTTACATTTAGAGTAATTATTAATAGGTATGTACTTAATGACATTTTTTTCATTGTTTTCAGATTGTTATTGTAGTTTTTCTCTGCTCTTCTTGTCTTGTTCTCTTCCCTTGTGTTTTTATGATTTTTTTTGTGTTATGTTTGGATTTCTTTATTTTATGTATCTATTATAGGCTTTTAGTTTGAGGTTACCACAGTGTTTATTTATAAAAATATTTGTATAAATCAGTCAATTTTAAGTTGATAGTTACTTAAGTTTGAACACATTCTAAAAATACTGCATTTTAACTCATCCCCCCACAGTTTGTTTTTTATGTCATATTTTACATGTTCATATTTTGTGTGTTCCTTAACTACTTACTGTAGTTGAAGTGAATTTTACTGTTTATATTTATATTAATCTTTATATTAACTTTATAAGTGTTTGATTTACTATATTTATTATATATTTGCTGATACCAGTGAGACATTTTTCTTTCATGTGTTTTCTTAATTCTAGTTATGACTTTTTCTTTTCCACTTAAAGAAGTTCCTTTCACATTTCTTGTAAGGGTGGTTTAGTGGTGAAGAACTCCTTTAGTTTTTGCTTGACTCAGAAAATTTCTTTCTCCTTTATTTCTGAATGATATTCTTGGTTGTAAGATTTTTTTCCTTTTCAGCACTTTGAATGTATCATGCCACTCCCTTCTGGCCTGAAAATTTCTCCTGAAAAATCCACTAATAATCTTATGGGTGGGGTCCCTTATATGTAATTAATTGTTTTTCTCTTGCTGCCTTTAAAATTCTCTTTATTTTTCTCTTGGCATTTTAATTATAGTGTGACTTGGTGTGGATCTCCTTGAATTCATCTTGTTTGGGACTCCCTGTGCTTCCTGGACCTGAATGTCTCTTTCATTCCCCAGGTCTGGAAAGTGTTCAGTCATTATTTCTTCAAATAAGTTTCTGCCACTTTCTTTCTTTTCTTTCTGGACTTTTATAATGTAAATGTTAGTATGCTTGACATCCCAAAGGTCCCTTAAAGTATACTCATTTTTTATTCTTTTTTTTTCCTGTTCTAATTGGGTGATTCCCACTACCCTGTACCATCTAATCTGCTATTAATTCCCTCTAGTGAATTTTTCATTTTAGTCTTGTATTCTTCAGCTCTGATTGGTTCTTTCTTGTGTGTTCTAACTCTCTGTTGAAATTCTCCATTCTTCTTCCGAGTTCATTGAGCATGTTTATGACCATTACTTTGAATTTTTTACTAGGTAGATGACTTATTTCAATATCATTAAGGTCTTTTTCTGATGTTTTGTTTTATTCTTGTGTTTGGAACATATTTTTTCTGTTTCCTAATTTTGCTTGTCTCTCTATGTTTGTTTCTATGTATTAGGCAAAACTGCTACCTTTCTCAGTCTTTAAGGAGTGGCCTTGTATAGGTGATAATCCTTCTTGTTTAACCTGCCCTACCTCTTGGTTGTCTCTCAAATCTGTGTGCCTATCTGTGTCACTTGACATATTCTTGATATGCTTCTGTGGTTGAGAGTGTGCCAAGACCTGTCAGTGTTCCAAGGAAGTAATCTCATTTAGCCCATAGTTTCAGGCTAATTGGAAGCCAGATCTTCAGACAGCAGCTTTTGATGTATGCAGCTATACAAAGTCCTGTGGGTCTAAAGTGTTAATCCCTTCTGGCCTCCAGGCCAGGAAATCTGGAGGTGTCCTGGGTGACATTTACCAAAACTGGGGCTTTTGGTAAGTATATAATCTCCTTTTTGAAGAGTTTTGTCAAGATGTAGTGAGGCCAAGGCAGTGCTCAAGGATGATGTCTTCCTGCTTATATTCCCCGGAGTGCCTCTTTAGCCTCTAGATGTGTGAGAAATCTGAAGTCTGCCTCTCCCGATGAAATTCTGGATCAAGTAAATAAGCGTTTATCACAGGAAGATTGGGGTTGTGTTTCAATCTGCTGTCTGTGCAGTGTGCTGGCAGAGGTGGCCTGTGAAGAACTCTTTCTGACTGTTAAATATCCCATGGAGCTCAGGAACACCAACACCCTTGGACGCCAGTGCCAGATGATCAAGGGATAGCCCTTATGTGGATTAAGCATGGCTGCTGGCTTTAACTAGGTACCTGGAGACTTTAGGGGGAAGGGCTTGCTCTCTTGCTTCAGAAAAACAAAAGGAATATGACTTGTGCCTGTGGGCTTCAGAAGTGCAGCAAGAGAGTGCCTTGTCTGTGCCTGTGCATCAGCTTGAGGCCAGGAGCAGGAGAATGCTGAGACTGCTTGCAATCACCAGCCTTCGTCAGGGGACAGGGGAATGTCAACTCTGCTTTAGTCTGAGAGAGGAATAATGCCGTGAGGACTAATGTTTCCCAGCTCCAGTCAGTGGGCAGGGTGCTGTTGTAACTGCTCATACTTGTAGACATTAGCTAGGGAACAGGAGAATGCCATGACCATTTGTGTCCACCTGCCCCAGCCAGGGAATGGAGGAGTGTTGCAACTACCAGTGCTTTCTGGCTTCAGCAAGGTGGCAGGATAGTGTTGCAATTACTCGTCCCCATGTTTGAGCTCAGCCTCCTGTGCTAGCAGGTTAGGGGGGAATGTGACAGTGGTGTCTGCCAATCCCTTAGTCTATGCGGAACAGAGGGGAGAATTTCCACTGGCTCCCTCCCCTCCAGCCATGCTTTTAGATTTGCAAATGCCTCTCCTTCCTACATAGTCTTGGCACTTTTCATATTGCTATGATTCTTTGGGTCTTGGTGTGAATGAGACCACATGTAAGCCCTTGAAGGAGTCTTAGTTTCTTATAGCACTTTGGAACTTTTGGACGTCAGTACTTTGGTTTTCTAAACTCAACATTTTGAGAGCTTGTCTCTCCAGTGTATATCCCAGGGGCCAGGGTTCCTAATGTGGGTCTCCAACCCCTCTTTCCTCTGGGAAAAGCACTCATTTGGTGAGATACCTCCCTAGTGTGTGACACCATGCTGGGGCTGAGGGTTTTGGGTGAGAGTGTTTTTTTTGTCCCTCCTACTGCTCTTGATGTGTTTTTTTATTCCTTTGTTGTGGAACATGTGTTCATCTAGTTCTCAAGTTCTTTTGAGAGGGAATTGATCTATATGTAGCTGTATATTTGATGTGTCCACGGGAGGAGGTAGGTTCAGGATCTTCCTATGCCACCATCTTGAACTACCCCAATCTGTGAGTTCTTTAGTTTGGTAGGCTTAGGGAAGTAAAGGTATGTTGCAAGACACTGTTGAATCTTTGGTACCCTACAGTTCTGTCTGTGAACTTGGGTATATCTCCCCCAAATTCTTTATAGCTGGGACAGAAGCCTATATATCTCCTTAAGGAACTGGAGTGGAGCAATTATTCCACTTAAACATCGTTATTAGAGTGTGGAAGACCCAGAACGCTTGTAGATAGCTCTATCTCTGGATAGGGGTGGAGCGGGAGGAAGGAAGCCTATGAGGGTTAACTGTCCTGGGCACAGCCTGTGGAAGTCCAGTTCTCTCAACTATCCAGAGTTACAGTTTAAATATAGGTTTGGGTAGAGATCTGTGGCAAACTAGGTTTGATTTTTGTATCTGCACAGTTATTCAAGGGAGCCTAGAATGTCTTAGGGATTCCAGCACATAGTTTAATGAGTATGAGAGAGTTTAATGAGAATGGGCACCCACTGTTGTGAATTATATAGTGAATAGGTATATTATCTGTCATCGTATGACTGATACACAAAACACCAGGCTCCTCACATGACTCAAAATAGGTAAGAATCGCTAAGCGTGATTAGTAGTCTTCTCTTTAAAATGGAGCTGCTTATCATTTTTACTTTTACAGATGATGCTTTTCTACAAATATTTAAATAGCCCAGGGTAGTTCAATTTGTACATTCAGGAAGGGCGGGTACACAATATTCCAGAGCTCAGTTCACCCGCTTTAGATTAAATTGTGTTTCAGCATGCAGGCCTCAAGTCTTACTAGCTTTACAAACATACTTCAAATGATGATCTAAGTCATTTGTTGTGTGTGAAGCTGCAGATGTATCTGGACCTTAACAGCTTTGAAGCAAAGAAATTATGTTCCTTCCCCAAAAGGCTTATGATCTAAAGAAAATGATTGAGATTATTTCACACAGGAAATAAAAGAAGAAGGAATGCAAATGTCTGTGGACGATGGGTTTACTGAGCAGTGGATTTATAGGAAAAATTGATCATTGAGTGTCAATCAGGAAAGAATTTTGTGTTGGAAATTTCTATGTACAGTTGTAATATAGAGTTCAGTGGAAATAAAACAAAAAATAAAGGCTTTTATTCTAAACTTGCTGGAAAGCAAGTTTAAAATATTTAATCTTTTTGTACTACTGCTCTTAATTATTAGCACTTAAAATATTGCATTAAGTCTATTTCTTGAAGTGCTATGCAAAGCCCAATTAAAGTCTATTTTAAAAATTGTCCACATTTGTAGGAGTTAACCATCTAAAAGATCTGAAAGTATCTATTTGTATATTTTGTTAAATAGATAATGCTCCAAGCACTTGCAATCTGCTTCCTTTGCTTTGAACTGAATTTTTCTTTACATGTGGAAAATTCTTTATCATGCATTGATCTGAAGAGGCCCACTGAGTTTCTGTGTCAAAATCCTTTATATAACTTTTAATAAGCACACCTTTAACTGAATCTTCTAAGTTCCTTTTTTACCATGTACTTTCTTTGCATTGATGACCCCATGTAATATTTCAAGAACAGAATTTATTCCATGGCCAAATGAAGTATTTTTTCAAAGAATTCTTTTCACGACTGTCAAATTTTGAGAAAGCTTGCTGAGCAAGTAGCAGCAAAACTTTAGGGGATAATGATGTATATCACTTCAGTTGATATTTTCTATATCTAATATTCTGATTTTTCCTCTTTATTCCTTCTCGATGGGACTCAGTACAGACAGTAACTCCCAGTCTTAAATTTCTTCTCTTCTTTCACAGTGGACCTGTTAACCAAAATATAAGCATATGGATGTGAGTCAATGACATAGCAAGAGACAGTAACTCTTTTTAGGAAGTGGCAAACATAAATATTTTAAAATAAATCATCTTAAAGCTTCATATTTACTATAATTTTCTCCACTTTTAACATTTGTACTTTTCTTCACTTTCATGTAATGCTAAAATTTTCATGAGGGTTTTGGTAAAACCTTCATTAATGTCTAGGTAACAATTTATTTACCATATCAGCTAAGATGCTCACCCATTTCATGGTACTGATTTCATTTTATTATTTTATAGAGGATACTTGGTGTTTTACCCATAGGTTTTGACCAAATAGATCTCTGTCATTAAATATTTAAAACTTTTTTTCTAAATTGATGAAATTTGAAGTTTTCTTATTCATTCACTTAATCACATTCATATATTTGCCAGGCATGAGTGTGTGCGCCAGAATCTGCTAAGATATGGGAGGAATGCAGAAATAACTAAATGGGTGTTTCAGAGAGTACACAGTCTGATGAGTGGCAATGGCAAATGCAATTACTTTATAGTAGTATCAGTATTGTAACACAATTAACCAGTAAGTTTTATAGAATTAGGAAAAGGAAGTACTACTATTTCATGGGGCAGCTGGTTAATTTAATCTAAGATACAATAGAAGAAGTTTTTGGGTAAAGAAGGAATTTGATATATTCTAGAGGAAAAGGGCAGCATGAGCAATGCAAAGAAAAAATTATTTTGTAGATATAAACTGGATTGTTTTAGATAGCCTCATCAACAACTCAGTCTCCCAAAATGGGATACTTGGAGTCATTCTCATCTTGAGTTGAAGGGAAATGACAGGAGGTTAACTAGAGAGATGATTATATGTATATTTAAAGCTAATCTGATGCCTATCATTACTAGGTGTTTCCCATATTTTAACCCTTTATTCTTTATTGTGATACCTCTGTGTTATGTACTAGTATACAACTTGTACAGATAAGGGAATGAATTTAAAACAGATTAAGTCTAGCCAAAGCTTGCTAATTAGCGGCCATGCCCCGGGCATTTGCTAACTCGTAGCCCATACTGTTTCCACCATATCAGTAAAGGGCATTGATTTCCAGGGTAAAAGAGTTTGGCTTTGTACTAAAGTAAGTGGAAAGCAAGTATTATTAGCATGATTAGATCTGAGACTGAGAAAACTTATCTCAGCAGACGGTTCTGTAGACTTTGGCAGAGGAGCAGGGATTAATAGATAAAAAGTCATTCTAACAGACAAGGCGGAAGATAATCATTGTTCCAAACAGGGCAGAGCATGTGATTCTCTTTTCAGAGAGTGGAATGGAGAGAGATTATGAGACAGATTTAAAAGAAAGAAGGTGAAGAAGGAAGACCTTTGAGGTAGTGAGCTTTTTTATATACACGATATATATTTTTTCCATCTGTACATGGTGTCACTTGAATCATCACAGTAACCCTATTCCTTCATTTGCTCTATCAACAAATGTTTGTGCTATCTTGTAAGGAGTAGAATATAGGATAGTGAATTAAAACATAGTCTCTGCTGTCTGGGTGTTTATAGTCTAATCTAGGGTATTGTTAGATCTCTTTTACAAATGTGGAAAGATCAAATCAGAGACATTACCTCCTCCAAATTCACATGGTGGTTTAGCCTTACATTGCCACCTCCCAGTCTTCTGACCATGTTTCTCACATTCTATACCAAGGAAGTCCAGTATCTCCACTTATTTCTTGAAGATCATTGTTATGTACACCTCCAAAGAGTCATGCCAGCAGATGATTAGGACTTGCTCTAGGTGTTGTCAGAACACTGAATATCAACTTATGGGTGAGTGGAGTCATGAGGATAAATTCTTCGTCGTTGAGTCTCATATTCTACTTCACCTTCCAGTTCAACTCTCTAGACCCACTCATGTATATGTACTCCTGCTTCCTGCCAGTACAACTTAGCCAAGTACCGACATTTTTTTGGTATGCCAGCTATTTCTTACTGGAGAAGGGACTTTATATTACCACTTCAGCTGTGTTAAGACCTGACATTATTTGCCTGAATGTAATGAGAGGAACTGGGGAAGATCTAGAAGAGAGCAAGTATTTTTGTAAGAGACATCTGCCTCATCTGAAGTCATTGTACAATTTCCAGTCAAGAAGTTGTTGATCACTGGATGAAGTGAGGCTATTCCTACTAATGCATAAGATTCAGAGAATTTGGAGGTTCAAGATTCTCAGGTTCATCTAACTAATATCCCTATCTTAGATTTCTTAGTTCTACTCCTATTTCCTATTAAGGATCGGAATTTGACGAATGACCTGTTGAAACTGTGCATTGTCTCCTTTGCAATTCTATCCTGATTATAATGATATCTTGGGCTGATTTTCTGCACAATATGCCCCTCAAGAGCTGAGAATCTCCTCAAAAAGGTGGAAGAGAGGCCCTCTGGCTTTCAGATTGTAACTTGAATTGGCAAATGGCTACCCTGATCCTTTTTTGTCCCCCACCAAGATTTCTGTTTCTATTAATAGAAATCAGTCTACTCCACAATTTATGAAATTGGTGAAAATCTTACTGATTATGAAGCCACTACCTGTAAGGGATTATTATGACCACAAATAACAAATAGTGGGGGTACGTTGTCAACTTATGAGTAAATGGGTCCAAGGCTTGGCTTGGTCCGGTCCATTAGTTACTGAACCCTCATCTCTAAATCAAGTGTATGTAAAAGGGGAGAAAGAGTGGATGTGTGATTTGGAAATTCTGTGTGGTTGGTATTTGATCGTGGGCCTTTACACTGTGGTGGATTTGAAAGCATCAGGATGCTTTGGAGAAAGGTAAACCCCTGAATTCACAGGGTCCAGATTCTGTACATCCAATATGTCCATCCAGGATATCACCTACTCCATCAGGAGAAACAGTGAATGTTTCATAGAAACCAGACCAAATCACTATTACACTCTACTAGCCCTTGTATCATCTTTCCTGTTCCTTAGCATCTGTGTTGGAATGCTAGTGGTCTCATGTTTCCATACTAGTGAATTCACCCCCAGTAGCCCATGATGGGAATCAGAATACACAGTGGAGATAATATCGGGCCCCATGAGCACAAAAACCAATCTCAATCTCTGGAAAGAGCAATGTCGGGAAGGCAGTCATGATAACTTTAAAGAGCTTTTAAAAGCTCTACACATATCTCACTTTTCCTCAGGGAAAGGCAGGAAAGCTCTGAAAAAGGTACCAAGGAATAGGGTGTTTATATCAGCTAAAATCACCTAGGAATTCCAAAAGGGGAGTTGCTGAGTTCAGTCAGTTTTGGGTGAAATTACACAGAACCAATATTAGCTAATTCTGAACCTATTTTACTTTCACTTGTTTTCTACCTTGCTAAACTCTTGGCTCTGTGATTTTTCACTTTCATTTTCTGGTCTAATTCTTTGGAATTAGACCTTGCCCAAGAGTTGAAGCTCAATTCTTTGCTCTCAAATCTCCACTCTCTGCTCATCACATTGATCCTGACATTCCAGCTCTTCTCAGGTGATAACTGCTTAATTACTCCAGACCTTGACTGGCAGAACCCAAGGTTGCTCATTCACTCAGTTGGCATCAGACTCAGTCACCCAGCTTCAGCAGGATAGAAGGAAATTGGACAAATAACATCAGATACTTCTAAGAATTACAGTTAAATTGAGACTGAAAAGCCCTCTCCTAGTATTTCAGTTTACAAAAGGTGATTTGCTTTAAGAAGGCCAAGAGAAAAACTGTTTGGATTTGCAACAGATAGATGCAAGTGAGAAGTAGGCTATTGTTTCACTTGGAGTTAACGTTTTCTTTAGAAAAGATGTGCTCCAGCCATGCCAGTTATAGAACAGTTAGAGTAGGCTGCCTTCCTTCCTGATGCACAACTTTTTATCAGTACAACCTGGGAACAACATTACTTTCCAAAATATTCCAGATATATTGCAGGGTATTCTGTAAAGGCCTTTGACTGGACTCTTGAGATTTTAGGCTCAGAGAGAATTAATCCAAATAAAGTTCTGGTTCAAGGCCTTTGCCCAAGATGCTGATAATATTTTTAATAACTCTGTGACTTAAAGAAAAATTTGAAAAGAGAAATAGGACAGAGATGAAACTTATCTGTAGGACTTCGCTATTTTGCTCTGGGGACACTGAATATTTGGTTGAACCACCTACTGCAAAACACTGGGTTTCCCACAGATACCATGAGTTTTTGAAACACACATAGAGATGGTGTTAAATACAGTGTTTCAACATATAAATGTGTCATTTTATAATGACAAGTCATTATATTTTACAACCCTTGGAATCTAGTGATATTAGTGCCAGCAATTTCAATAACATGCGGGGATGGGGAAGCGGGGAAGGATTGTTTGGATCCTAAAGAGGAAATTTCAATTATTAAGTATATAATTTAGCAGGAAGTTTTTCTACAGGTGAGTATATTTCTGTGTTTATTTTGGGACTCAATTTTTAGCCAGGTGAAACCCTCAGATATTAGATATATCCACATGTATACCCTCCAGTAGTAATTGTTCTTTTCTTCCCATTCCATTGGGTTATGAACAGTAGTTCCTGTCAGAGCACATTTCTCCTAGGAATTCTACCCCAGAAGGTAAAGATAAAGCATGCCCTACTGATGCGGAAAACTCGGCCTCTGTGCACCAGTGCCAAATCGAATCTCGGAGACAGAGTTTTGGGTGAAGTAGAAAAGAATAGCTTTATTGCTTTGCCAGGCAAAGGGGGACACAGCAGGCTCCTGCCCCGAAACACTGTATGTCCCAACCTGGGAGGATTTGATGAGGAGTTTTATAGCAGTGGTTCAAGGGTGGGATTGCTGATAAGATTAGAGTGTGTGCAGGGCCTGCACTCCTTTAATCCGACCTCAGGTGGTCTCCAGATAAGCTTCTCTGGTTCTCAAGGCTATCAAACTGTGACCTTCTCTCTGGAATGAGGATTGCTTCATCTTCATTTATTGAGGGTTTTAGTTGTATAAAGAGCTCAGAAGATATTGTGTTTCCCTTGCCACAGAACCAGGACCCTGCTCCAAGGCTGCACTATTGTTTCTTGGCTGCTCCTCCCTTGTCTCTGAAACCCCTCCCTTCCCTGATTAGCAACTGTTTGAACCTGCCCTTTGGAGCTCAGGGAAGGTCATGGAGGCTGAACAGAAAGGCTTCCATGCCCGGGAGCCCCACAGGGTCCTGCTTGGTTTCACTATCTCTGCCACTTAATTCCTAGCAAAGTTATTTAGATTCCCTGGGCTTCAGTTCCTTCAACTGTAAAATGGAGACTAGTAGTTCCTTTAATATAGAGTTATTAGGAGAATCACATAAATAGCACATGAAAAACACGTAGTATAATAGACAGAACACAGTTTAGCCTAAACACATTTCAATTCCTATATTCTTGGTGTAAAAATCATAATTTCATTACCTTTGGTAAGATTTCTTTTTCTTTTCTTTCTGAAGCTTTATCTCTAATTTCAGTATTTACTTTGAAGTACATTGATCTTTGGTCTTTCTTTGAATTGCCACCATTTGTCATTTAAACCTATATTGAAAATAAGTGTATTTCTTTGCTAGGAAGAGTTCTATTTAGCTATTTTTAGTTGAGCCCAGTTTAAGGTATTTAAATCATAATCTGTTTCTATTTTAGTTTCTCAATTAAGTGACTACTTTTGTTAACAATTTTCTAAATCAGGGATACAGATCAAGAAAATTATCTGTAGTCTTAGTACTTTAAGGTGTTATTTTAAACCTGTCAGTCCTATTTGTTTGGCCCACACATTCCCTCTCCCCAGTTTATCTATGCTGGATGCGGTGTAGCCTGGTACATAAACAGAGGAGCTGGAATAAGATGTATGTATGGAGTAAGTAGGAAAAGCCAGGACCAAAATGTCTTGGAGCAATACTCAATTCATCCAACAAGTGTCTGTTCACAAGGTCTGGTTTGCATCTTATATCACTTCTGATTGAGTAGTAATGAAGCTATGCAAGTTGTTAAATATTTTAGTTATCACCTTTCTCAGGAGGGAACTCGAAGCTTCACACAATCTCTGTGGGTTAGAGATTGACAAGAAAAAGTCTGGAAACAGAACTGGGATTGAGGATTAGGGTAGTAGAACAATAGTCAACTGTGTAGAATTAAATGAAATTTTGGTGTAAATTTCCTGTCTTATGTGCCTGATTTTAAAGCCCACACATAAAACACACATACCTTCTAGTACCTCCTAATCTCAGAGATGGGTTTGAATTCTTTCTCTTCTATTAATTCGCTGTATTAGCTTGAGTAACTTCTTCTTGGATTAGTTTTTAATGTGCATTTTTTGATTATTGTGATACTTATCTCTCATGTTTAATCATAATATTTGTGAGTTTCTAAAACACAGCTGGTGCACAGTACTTTTTAAATACCTTCTTACCCTGGATACCCAACATTGCTGTGAAATCACGTATGATATACATTGCCAAGATACTCCTAGCAATATGACCTGCTTCCTCAAATTTGTCACTAATCCTCTCAAAATGTATAATATTATTTTATCTCATGGCAAAAAGAAAAACTGTTTTGAGGTCTATTTTTTAGAGTATATTTATTTTGTTTCCACAAATAAGCTATACTCTAATTATATTTCAACTTTGTTTTGGTTTTTAGAAAGGATAATTTTAAATTAACTTTATAATTAGTCTATTAAAGGTTTTCTTTATGATTTCCTTTTCTGTTTCCATATCTTTAAACTCATGATTATTTTATATTTTCCCTGAGTTAGTAATTGTTAGTATTAAAGTAGCCATTGAGGAAAATAATAAACATATTCACATACAATAATAGAAATTAGTTTTCATCAAGCGTTTCAATTATTACTAGTTAAATAATGTTAATTTTTAAAAAAAGTTTTGGTGTATTTTTAAATTTTTCATCAATATTTTGTAGTTTTCTGTGTACAAGTCTTTCACATCCTTGATTAAGTTTATTCTTTTTTTTTTTTTTGGATGCTATTGTAAATGGAATTATTTTCTTTATTTCTTTTTCAGATAGTTTGTTGTTAGTATATAGAAACACAACTAATTTTTGTATGTTGATTTTATGTCCTGCAACTTTTTAAGACTTGTTTATTAGTTCTATCAGCTTTTTTTGTGACGTGTTTAGGGTTTTCTACATATAAGATCATGTCATGTCATCTGCAAATAGAGATAGTTTTACTTCTTCCTTTGTGATTTGGATGTCTTTTATTTCTTTTTCCTAAGTAATTGCTCTAAGACTTCTAGTACTATACTGATACTATATTGAATAGAAGTAGCAGGAGTAGGTATCCTTACCTTGTTCCTGATCTTAGAGGAACAGCTTTAAGATTTTTACTGTTGAGTGTGATGTTAGCTGTGGGCTTGTCATATGTGGCCTTTATTATGTTGAAGTAAATCCCTTCTATAACTAATGTGTTGAGAGTTTTTATCATGAAAGTGTTTTGAATTTTGTGAAAAACTTTTTCTGCATCTGTTGAGAAGATCATGTGATTTATATTCTTTATTCTGTCAATATGTCACATTAGTGGATTCGTGTATGTTGAACCATCCCTGTGTTCTAGGGGTAAATCATACTTGGCCATTTTATTTTTTTTTTTTTTTTTTTTTTTTTTAAGAAATCACATTAGGATTCTCTTTTTTTTTTTTTTTTTTTTTTTTTTTCTACTTTTATTTTTATTTATTTATTTTTTTTTTATTTTTGGCTGTGCTGGGTCTTCGGTTCGTGCGAGGGCTTTCTCTAGTTGCGGCAAGTGGGGGCCACTCTTCATCGCGGTGCGGGGACCGCTCTTCATCGCGGTGCGCGGGCCTTTCACTATCGCGGCCCCTCCCGTTGCGGGGCACAGGCTCCAGATGCGCAGGCTCAGTAGTTGTGGCTCACGGGCCCAGCTGCTCCGTGGCATGTGGGATCTTCCCAGACCAGGGCTCGAACCCGTGTCCCCTGCATTAGCAGGCAGATTCTCAACCACTGCGCCACCAGGGAAGCCCTTGGCCATTTTATATGATCCTTTTAATGTGCTGTTGAATTCACTTTGTTAATATTTAAAGATTTTGAAGCAGTATTCATCAGGGATATCAGCTTGTAGTTTTCTTGTGGTGTCTTTGTCTGGCTTTGGTAACAGGGTAATGAGGACCTTATAATATACGTTTTGGAGTATTCAATCCTGTTTAACTTTTTGGAACAGTTTGAGGAGAAGAATCAACATTAATTCTTCTTTAAGTGTTTGATAAAATTTATAAATGAAGTCATCTGGTCCTGGGCTTTTCTTTAGTGGGAGGTTTTTGATTACTGATTCAATCTCCTTACTCAATTGGTTTGTTCAGATTTTTTTTTTATTTCTTCCTGATTCAGCCTGGGTAGGTTGTATGTTCCTGAGAATTTATCCATTTCTTCTAGATTTTTCAATTTGGGGTATAATTGTTCATAGTAGCCTCTTATGATCCTTTTTATTTCTCTGGCATCAGTTGTAATGTCTCCTCTTTCATTTATTATCTTATTTGAGTGTTCTTTTTTGTTCTTAGTCTAACTAAAGATTTATCAATATGCTTTTTCTTTTCAAAAAGCTCTTAGTTTCATAGATTTTTAAAATTGTTTTTCTATTCTCAATTGCATTTATTTCTTAAATTGAACCCTTGTCTTATACCATACATCAACTCAAAATGGATTATACTTAAATATAAGACTCAGAACTGTAAAAGTCCTAGAAGAAGACATAGGAGAAAAGCCTCATGACATTGATCTTGGCAATGATTTATTGGCACCAAAAGCATAAGCAACAAAACCAAAGTAGAAAATGGGGGTACATCAAACTAAGTTTGCATACTGTGAAGCAAACAATCAACAGAATGAAAAGGCAACCTATGGAACAAGAGAAAATATTTGAAATCATATTTGATAAACAGTTAATATCTAAAATATATAAGGAACTCCTATAACTCAATAGCAAAAAAAAAAAGAAAAGAAAAAATATGCAGAGGACTTGAACAGATGTTTCTCCAAAGAAAACATAAAAAGGGTCAACAAATAAATGAGAAGAGGCTCAATATCACTAATCATCAGGGAAATGCAAATAAAACCACAGTCAGCTATCATCTTATACCTGTTAGCATGGCATTATCAAACAACAACGACAAAAGATAGCATGTGTTGGTAGAGAGTAGAGAAATTGGAACTCTCATATATACTGTTGTTAGGAATGTAAAATGATGAGGTTGTTATGGAAAACAGTATGGAGGTTCCTCAAAAAATTAAAAATTGAACTACCATATGCACCAGCAATCCCACTTCTGGATATATTGTACATCTGAAATAATTGAAATCAGGACCTCAAAAAGATATCTGCACTCCTACTTTCATTGCAGAGTTATTCACAGTAGCCAAGACATGGAAATAATTAATCTACATGTCCATTGGCAGATGAGTGGATAAAGAAATTATAGCATGTACACACAATGGAATAGTATTCAGCCTTAAAAAGAAGGAAATCCTTCTTTTGCTTTATCTGACAACATAGATAGACCTGGAGGACATTATACTAAATGAAATTAGCTGGTTACAGAAGGACAAATACTGCTTGATTCCAATTATATGAGGTACCTAAAATAGTCAAACCCACAGAAGCAGAGAGCAGAATGGCTGAGGGAAGGAGGGAAAGGGAAGTTTCTCTTCAATGGGTATAAAGTTTCAGTTATGTAAGATGAGTAAGTTTAGAGATCTGCTGTATAGCGTTGTGCCTGTACTTAACATTACTGTATTGTACATTTAAAAATCTCAGAGGTTAGATTTCATGTGAAGTATTCATAGCACAATAAAAAATTTTGGACAAGAAATCAAGTTAACAAAATGTATTTCATGAACAAAATTATAATTATTTTTATTTTGAATTTTATTAATCTACTCTTAACATGTAATGTTTTATTGTGTGATGAAATACTTCCTCCAAATAATTTCTTTTTCCCTATATAATCTTTTAATCACATTCTCTGAGAGACCTGGAATGAGTAACAGTGATTTAAAGGAGACACATTAAGTCTCCATTTTCATTTAAATTCTAATTAGTTTATTTCAATTTCATCATGTTCTAACTTTCATTACAAATTTTATCTTGGGTATAGGTAATTCATTATAATCCTTCTATAGATCTTGGCTTTTCTGACTTCAATCATAGCAATTTATTGAGAATATTTAATGTGACAAACACGTTAAAAGCATTATCTTCCTCTACTATTTTAATACTCTGAGTTAAGAACTATCATTACCTGTATTTTGCAATTTATTTATTTATTTATTTATTTTGAGGTCTGGGCTCCAGTGAGCCTTGGTCATGTTCTTTTTTATTTATTTATTTATTTATTTTTGGCTGTGTTGGGTCTTCGTTTCTGTGCGAGGGCTTCCTCTAGCTGCAGCAAGCGGGGGCCACTCTTCATCGCGGTGCGCGGGCCTCACTATCGTGGCCTCTCTTGTTGCGGAGCACAGGCTCTAGACGCGCAGGCTCAGTAGTTGTGGCTCATGGGCCTAGTTGCTCCGCGGCATGTGGGATCTTCCCAGACCAGGGCGCGAACCCGTGTCCCCTGCATTAGCAGGCAGATTCTCAACCACTGCGCCACCAGGGAAGCCCCTGTATTTTGCAATTTAGAAGACCAAGTTTTACAGAGGTTAAGGAAGGAGCCCACACTGATATTGCTCCTCAGAGGCAGAGCTGGAACCCAAACCCAAGTTTTAGAATATTTAGAGAAAAATAAAGAGAAAATACCTAGTTGTCGGTTTCTTTTCCGAAATAATATCTATACCTTTGGATTAGGAAGTTCAAATTTTATGGAAGTTATTTTCTCTTCAAATCATATGAACTGCACCCAGCTAGTAATAATCACTGAAATATTTAGATGCCAGTTTTAGCAATACAATTCATGGGGTCAGTTATGATGTTTTACCCTATTCATCTAGCAAAGATACAATCCCACTGGTGAAATTTCCTTCCAGGATTGGAGGAAAAAAAAAAAGAATTTTGCCTGTACCTTTTGATAATTTGTGTTTCTTCCCTTGAAATTGGTCTTCAGTAATAAATTAAAAACGGACAACAAACATCTGAAAGTTTGGTAAATTAAAAAGACTAATGATGCATGTTGGTAAGAAAACGGTCAAGCAGTCTTTGATCGTGGGTGTGTAAATGGAATTAAAATTTTTGGAGGGCCAATTGCCGATAACTTGGAAAATTAAAGCATGTAAACGTTGGACTCAGCCATTCTACCTCTAAGAAGATTTCCTACCTCTCAATTATGCAAATAGATATCAGAAAGGATACTCACTAAAACTACATACAAACTGTGTGATTTGCTTAACTCCCCTGTAAATTGGAGTTTTTAAGAGAATCTACCTTATTGAGTGTTGCATGAAGTAATCAATTGAGTAATTAATTTGTATCTACCAGTGGTAATTTTGTAATAATCTTAAAAGAAAATTTTTTGTCTTTAATCAACTTTACTTCATTTTTAAATTGCAAAAATAATATATACTTGTTAGAACATATGAAACAGTACGAGATGGAAAAATTTCCTCCTCTGGCGCCATAAGAAATACTTTGATTTTGATAATTGACCACATGGGAGATCTTTGATTGGAGCTCTTGTGTGAATTAGAAATGATTCCCTGGGGTTTTGAGTTTATTCTCAAGAGCTAATATGTAGGTTGAGGAAATCTATTCATTCTATTAGAATATTAGAGTTGGATCATAGTTTGCTAATTGAGATACCCTTAAACCAACATGGAGATAATAATCAATAGCCAGGTCAACCCCTCTAAATTACTAACATTGATATATAGCACTAATGTCACTGACCCATACACAAATCCTCTTAAGTAGTAACATCCTTTGGACTTTTCTACCAAGTGCACATCTTTCTTAAAAATATTTTAACAGAGATTAAAAAATACTATTAGATACTCTGAGTTCATAGTAACTAAGCATCACAACCATTGGGGGAAATAATTTGATAAAATGTTCTAAAAGTAGATTGAAGAAATAATTGAAAAAAGGCAAAACAGCTTGAGAAGGTTTAAGACCTTAACCATCCCCACTTTGACAGGGTCCTTATTAATATGTAGAAACGATAAATCACTAGTCTAGGAATGAAAACGTGGACTTAAAGTTATAAAACTTAATGGGACATTACATATTTTCAAGTCAGATTTTAAGATCAGACCACTAGTTGGAGGCAGTCTAATAACTGACTGCCTATCTCAAGGCAGGACTTTTTTACAAGGCACCACCCATGGTATTTCACTTTGCTATTCCCAGCTAAATGTACCTATGGCTGTTGAACAGAGTCACTTTACCTTACACTTACCTCTCCTGCCTTTTATGGACAGGAATTGAAATAAAAGACAAGGAAGAAGCTCACATGTTTACTATAGAATATTGAGTCACTCATTTTACAATTATTTATTAAGCACCATAAAATGCCAAACATGTCCTTCTATTACTGCGGTTACAGACGTGAACAAAGTGATTGTTTTAAGCAAAATGGATTAAAAAATTTAGATGATTTGAAGGCCTGCTCTATGTGGATTCTGACTTTCTAGTCTTATCCATACTTCAGTATTTCCTTTTTTTTCTTTTGCTTCTCAAGCACTATCCAAATGAATTCTAGTATGCTGCTTAAATATACGGCATCTGGAGCCAGACTGTCTGAGTCTGGATCCCAGACCTACTCGTTATCAGCTGTACAACCTTAGAAAGTTTTTAAAACTCTCAGTATCTCATCTTTCTTATTGGTAAATTGGGAACAATAGTGTTAATCTCTCATACAGAGTTGTTTTGAAGACTAATAATGTAGATCATGTAGAAAAGATACTGGTACAGTTTTGTTAGTGCTTCTTTAGTCAAGAGACCAGTGAAGCAGGAGGAAAAATAAAGTGTTAAACTAGTAAAACACACCCTCCATCAAAATCAGAAAATACTCCACCCCTGTAGCATTACCTCTTCCACTGAAAACTGATCATGGCATGCCTTCCTGCTAAGTTTCAACATGACCTTTCAATCAGTCCAGTGAGCCAAGCATTGCGTTAATGAGAAGGGACATTTGAAATGAAACCAGTTTGCCATCTGAACCTTTTCTGTAGAGAAAGTTCCAAAGCTTCATATACTGACACTTTTTTTTTTTTTTCCTGGAAAAAAAGAAGTAAATTTGAAGGAATCAAAGTTTATTGTAGTTAAGGTAATCGTATATGCCAGTTTGTCTGGGACAGGTTCAATTTTTACTCCACTCTCACTCTCAAAGTTGTCCCACTTTGGATAATAAATTATATGGCCACTTTAATTGTAGCTTATTATAAAGAGCCATAACATAGATTATTTTAACTATTTTGAGCTTGATGTTTCTACTAACTATCCTTCAGAAGTGGAAACAGACAACACAACTGATTTTCATGATACACATATTGATTATTAAGTCCAGCTGTAGAGACATATTTATATGTATGAGGAAATAAGTTCATAAGCCTTTCAAAGGATGAGTCATGTCTTGTGTGCTTTTATTTTTCCATAAATGTTATATATATGTTATTGCTTCCACAAATGGCTATTTTTTCTGTGTATAACGATTAGAATTTCAAGAAATACAGCCTTAAGACTTGTATTGAATGTCTCTTGTGGGCCACCTTCTTTTTAAGTGACTAGAACAATTTACCATTCTTAAGAGGTTTATTAATTTCTTATCTCCAGATGACAATCTTAAAAATTATGCCGCATTCATAAATTATTGGATAGTCTTTTATGAACTAAGGCATATGTTTTTTGTTTATCCTTTAAAGTGAATTTATTTTTAAACGTTAAATAAATTGAATTTAGGACATATTTGCATATCCCAAATGAAGTACATGTAAAAAGTATTTATTTGTATAATTGTGATAGAATTCCTATTAGAATAAAGTTTTAGTAATAAACATTTTCATTCAACCATAGATATTGACTGCTAAAGAAACAACTTTACTGAACTTTGGCTTTTCACAAAACACTCATGGATTAATTTACAACAAATAATGAGTTGAAAAGTGTTAATTGTTAAATGATTTTTAATTATTTTTAACTTAGCTTCTTTGAAGCTTTCAATATATCATATTAACAAAAATCAGTGGTCCAATATGTCATTCATCAAAGCAGATCTTACTCCTAAATAATCCCCTCACTGTTACACATGTACACACACACACACAGCATTTGCAAATAATTTGAGTTTTTATAAACCCCTAAAGATTGTTCATTATAATCCACTTATCATTTACAACTTTCCCAGTTGAAGTAATATAAAACCAGTTCACACACACAGCATTTGCAAATAATTTGAGTTTTTATAAACCCCTAAAGATTGTTCATTATAATCCACTTATCATTTACAACTTCCCCAGTTGAAGTAATATAAAACCAGTTCAAGCTGATTTTAATGAGAAGCTCAGGTAAAAACAGATGTTATTGGAAAACCCCAAACTTTTATAGACTCCTGATTAAAACCTGAAGACCAAAGAGTAAAAAATGTAACATGGTAGACAATGTAAATATACTAAAAATCTTTTTCATTGCTTATACTTTAGACAGCCACAATAGTATGATTTTTATAACTGCATAATGTTAGAAAGTATTGATTATTTTTGATACCAATAGGTATGAATTTTGCTTGCTAAGTGCATTTCTTCCACATGCAGCTATTAGTTATGCATTTGGGTATGGTTTTATAATAAGGTTTGGAGAGTACTAGCATAGAAATATCAGAAATGTGCTCACCAACGATATAAGGTTTGGCTGCATTATTTCTGCTAGAAATACAGTAAAATATTTTGATAAAATCTGTTAAAAATAGACCTGCCTTAGTTTCTGCTTTATAACAAAGTGAATCAGCTATACATATGTGTATATCCCCAATTCTCCTCCCTTTTGCGTCTCCCTCCCACCCTCCCTATCCCACTCCTCTAGGTGGTCACAAAGCACCGAGCTGATCTCCCTGTGCTATGCAGCTGCTTCCCACTAGCTATCTGTTTTACATTTGGTAGTGTATATATGTCAATGCCACTCTATCACTTCATCCCAGCTTACACTTCCCCCTCCCCGTGTCCTCAAGTCCATTCACTACGTCTGCGTTTTTATTCCTGTCCTGCCCCTAGGTTCTTCAGAACCTTTTTTTTTTTTTTTAGATTCCATATATATGTGTTAGCATATGGTATTTGTTTTTCTCTTTCTGACTTACTTCACTCTCTGTATGACAGACTCTAGGTCCATCCACCTCACTATAAATAAATCAATTTCATTTCTTGTAAAGCAGTTATACTCCAATAAAGGTGTTAAAAAAATTTTTTTTAAAAATGAAGGCAAAAACAAAAGCTGAGAGAATTCATTGCTAAAGGATCTCTTTTATAAAATCTGTTAAAGGAAGTTTTTAGATTATGGGAAAGTAATACCAGATAGACTTGCACAAAAGATACAAAAGTGATATAAGTGGTACACATATCAGCAAATATAAATATTATTTCAAGTTTTTAGTTTTCTAAAGCAAAGTTAATTTTAATAAAAATAATATTGTATTGGTTTAATGACATTTGTAAAACATGTATAACTAAAGGACAGTAGAGTTGAAACGGAGGTTGCAATGTTAATTTTATTTGTCAACTTGACTGGATCATAGGGTGCCCAGAATTTTGGTTAAACATTATTTCTGGGTGTGTCTGTGAGGGTGTTTGCCTGTGATGAGGTTAGCATGTAAAATCAGTAGACTTAGTAAAGCAGATTGCCCTCCCCAATTTGGGTGAACCTCATCCAATTTACTGAGGACCTGAATAGAGCAAAGAGGTGGAGGGAGTGGGAATTTGCTTGCTGCTTAATGTCAAGCTGGGACAGCAGTCTTCTCCCGGTCTTACCAAAACTGGACTAAATGGACCAAGGACAGAGTTCAAAGGTGAGATGGTCAAAAAGAGTCTTCAGAGGATCCTGACTCAAGTTTGGTCAAGGAGAGAGTGTTTGTCAAATTAGAACAAAGGCCCGATGAGATCTATATCTACTATAGATATAGTAGATATAGGTAGATATAAAATAGTAGATATAAACCCTATATTAATAATTATATTAAACATCAATGGTGTAAACACTCCAATGAAAAGACAAAGATATTTAAGCTAATAAAAGGGAAGAAACAGTTATATGCTGTCTTCAGTAACCCATTTTGTATTTATGTATAAATACATACAAGGTAAAAGTGAAAGGATGAAAAATGTATATCATATAAACATGAATCATAAAAGAGAGAAACAAAAACATTATGTAATAAAAAGAATTCATCAAGGAACTATAACAATCCCAAATGTTATTCGTGAAATAGCAGAACTTAAAAATCCATGGAACGAAATGACAAAACTGAAAAAGGAAAAAGATATATGTACAATTATAATTGAGGACTTCAAAACTCCTCTCTTAGTAATTGAAAATATGAGCAGTGAAAAAATCAGCAGGAATATTGACAATTTGTAGAACCCCATCGACCAATTTTCCCTAATTGACATTTATAGAACACTTCACCCAACAACAAAAGAATGTGTATTATTTTCAAATGCACACAAACTCTTACCAAGATAGACCATATTCTGGTCCATTAAACAAATCTCAATAAATTAAAAAAAATTCAAAACCTACAAAGTTTTTCTCTGGCCATCTGAAATTCCACTAGAAATAATAAACAATAAGTGTGTGTATGTGTGCTTATGTGTGTATATTTGTATGAACTTGAAAATGTGTGATAAAAGTAATCACCTACCCATGATGCCGCAATGATTTTTGAGACAATTAATTTATCACTACAGTTTTTGTCATTATTCTTTAACTAAATGAATAAGAGTCTTCCTAAATATTTTTACAATTTCATTCATTGATCAAATTTTTTCATGACTTTATCATGTCATATTGAATTAATCACATTTAAATCTTTTCTCATTATACTACCTGTAGATATTGTAAATTTCCCCTTTGAATTATAAATTGTTGTTCACTGAGCAATTTTGAATACAAAGTGTTTCCATTTTTAGGCTTACTTTCATTGTATTGATTTCCAATAGTGAAATTCTGATTAAAAGAGAATAAATTTTAGATACAATTTTCAAAAAAAAAAAAATAGATCTGCCTGTGGATTATGAAAACTCATGTCCTCATTCCAAATCAAATTGACTGTGAAGAGTTAAGCCATAAATATCTAAGCTGTGTTGGAAAGAGTCTGATCTATGTTGTCTGTTGGAAGTTGTTTTTCTTGTTTGTTAGAAATGGTTCTATGGAGTATGTTTGTGTACTTTAACAGAATAATATATGTGAAGAATATATAACAGTGCCTAGCACATAATAATTGGTCAAAGAATGGGGTCATTCTCTCTGTCTCTTTCTGTCATTATCTCTTTCAATCTCTCCTTCTCTTGATCCCTCCATCTCTGATTTCCTCAATCCTTGGTCTCTCTTAGTCATGCATATGACTCTGACTTGCTCTCTTTCCCTTTCTCTTTTTCTTTCTTTTTCAAACTGAACTAGAAGATCTGGGTTCTAGTCCTGGTTTCATAGACTCAATAATATCTTAGGTTAAACCTCAAAATAAATTGGCTTTTGGAACTCTTGGGGACATTCAATTTCAGAGAAATTTCAAGAGCAGAATGACATATTATTGATAATTCTAATTCATTTATGGGCCTCCAACTTCCCAATTCCCTGTTTGTCCACTCTTAAAAACCAGTTACATTATCTAATTCAGTGCTAACCCAATTCAATTAAAAATATTTTTGAAGGTTGTGTGCAAAGCAATGATTTAATTTCTGAGGAATGATGGTAATAATTTATTATCTACTAAAAAAGAAAAATGTAGAAAAATAATATTATAGTCATGAATATGTATACATGTTAGTACAGAGCCTCAAAAACTATAAAAAAACAGACTGCAGAAAACAGTTGATAAAAATAAGCCATTTTAAAACACATCTCTTAGACTGATAAATTAAGTAGAAAATCATAATGAGAGGTATCTGAGATATGAATAACATAATGAATAAATCTTGAGCTGCTAATTATACAGCTGTCTATACTCAACAAACTAGAACATTTATAAAACAGACTATGGATTAGGCCACTAAAAAGCCTGAGTAATCCATAGTATCAATATCATGCAGAATAAATTCTCCAATTATGATTCAATGTAATTAGGAATTAATAATCCAAAGCTATATTAAAAATCCAGTATGTTTAGAAATCAAATGACATATTGTTAGACAATTTGTATTAAAAGAAAATTATAAAGAACAGTAGAAAATATTACTAAGCCAAAGCCATTTCATAGAAAAAATTAATAAAAAATGATATAATTTGGAAAATTAGATGAAATAATAAATTCCTAGAAAACTAAACATTGCTGACTTTAAAATGGGAAGAAATAAAAACAATGAATATACTAATAAACAATAAAAAATAGTATTCAAGATCTCCTGGTCATAAATATTCAAGGTCCAAATGGTTTCATAGAAACTCTGTCAAATTTGCAAGAACAATTAAACTGTCAACACAAACTGGTTAAGAAAAGGTAAAAAGCAAACCTTCTAAACTCATTTTAGTCTGCATGGATAAAGAGGAAAAGTATTGGCTCTTCTTACTTATGATTGTACATTAAAAATCAAAATAATGCAAGAACTAAATGAAAATGTATTATACATAATGGTAAGTGATATTTATTACAGAAATTACAAAATGTTCCAACATCATAAATTTATTAATATAATTCATATTATTTTTTTACTGTATAAGAGATTACTACAAAGCAATAAGAAAAAGATAAATACCTTAATATAAGCTTGTGAACAGTTGGACCAGTAACTTACAAAGACTAAAAGGTCAGTAAGCTTATAAAGAGATGCTTGTGTTCATTGGTAAATAGAGAATTGAAAATTATATAATGATATAATTTTAGATACATTATTGTCCTGGATAATGCTACACATTCAGCAGGATGTGAACTCCAGGAACGCTCATGTTCTGCTGGTGGTAATGTAGATTGCTGCAGGACTCCTGGAAAGCAGTCAAGCAATGCTTGGTAAAATGATATATTCATATACCCTATGAACCAGCAATCCCAGTTCTGAACATATAGACCAAAGACATTCTTGCATAGATGCACAAGGGAACATGCACAGGTTGTTTATTGCAGTGTTGCTTATGGTGTCAGCAAGTCGGAGATTCTCTGGGAATCCATAACTTAAAGATGAATAAGTATACATGGTGGGTGCACTCTGTGGAGTGCTACACAGATATACTAGACAATAGACTAGATGATCACACATGCTGAAAGCAACATGCCTAGTAGGAAAGTAAAAATAACTAGCTCTATAGCACAATATCATTCTGTTCTTGAAAGCTAAAAAGATAAAAACAAAAACAATTCAATTTGTTAGAATACATAGCAATAGAAGTATATGCATCAAATACATTAGACCGGTTTACTATTTTAGGGAGGTATGGAATTGAAGTGGGGAAAAGGTAAAGTATACTAAATAATTGAATAGAGAAAGAGATTAATGTCATGAATTAAGGTGTATAAATAACTTTTTTGAAGAGTGAAGGAGAAACGAAGAGTCAGAATGTATCATGTAAAACATAAAAGTCACAGTCCCTGTATGCAAGAGTTTTGCAGTCTATCATCATCCAGTATAATGTAATTCTTGGAAGTAATCCTCTCCCTGACTGTTTTAATACATTTTTCAAGGTATTACTATTTTGTACTCTAATCACAACTTTCTAGAACCATTGCTATGTTAAGATAATCCTTATAAAATTTAAAATTTTGTTGAGATGTATTTAAACCACAGTTTACAAACTGGAGGATGAATGGACAAATCGGAGCTGCACATGTGTTTTGTCTGACCTTTATGATGTTCCTAAATACGTAACTGCGAAGACTTAATAATTGTTAAATTTCACATAAAAGTCAAGATTTTTAGTTTACCTATAACAAATCACAATTTCAACGATACTGGTGCTCTATTTTTCTATGACAATGCATTGGTAGTTACTGAAGAGGAGCTGTTGTTTAAATTTGGATTATGTATTCTCCAGGTCAGCACATCGTTGCCTAATGCACTATATCCATTTATATCACCATCCAGGTCCTATTGACACTTGATTTGGTAAGGCCTTAAAGAGTGCATGTGGTGGTACAGGCCCCAAGGCTCAGCAAAGAGGATTCATGTCCATGACCATCTCACACTTACCTGCTGCATCACTGGCTTTTGTCCTTCTACAGACCTTTGGGTTGTAGCAGAGGACACTGGGCAATGAGTATGTAGAGGGCAAATTGGAACACAAGGAACAATTTGGAAAGGGGTAGGGTAATTTTTATACACTAAAAATTACCTGTTACTATTCAAGACCAAGTTAAAGTAGAATAGATAAAGTTTATTAAATACAATTATGTGGGGGTTTTTTTGCTGTGTTTCTGCATATATCCAGATGATATTTAAATTGAATTGTCCACAAGTTAGCTTCTATCCTGCTTATTTTTTTATCCTCTTTAATCTCTCTGTTTCCCTTTTTCAGACGGTATCTTCACTTTAGATATTTTGAAAGTTCTTCTTTGTTCTAGTTTCATATAAATGCAAACAATAAGATCTGTCAGTATGGTGGCTAGAAAACACTAAAACCTATTATTGTAGTGTAGAGTATTTTAACACTTAGTTTAAATGTAGACTAATGCTATGTCTTACATAAATTTATAAAAATGTTTCTAGTTTTCTCCTCTTAAATCTGTATTCATTTATTTTTTATCATGGGGTCTCTGATTTTAGGAATACTCTCCATTTTATTAAGTATTATTAATAATAAGTGTTAAAATACTTTTTCTCTAAGTTTGTGTTTATATACATATATATATACACATATATATACATATATATATATCTCCCTTATTGGCCATTTATTCAACAATATTAAGCAAGTCCCATATACTTAACATGATACCAGAAGACAGGGGTGTCTATGGGAATAAGGCCTCTTCTGTGCCCCCAGGAGCTTATGGACTATAGGAGAAAAAGTAAGCAATAAAGTGTAGGAAGTATGAGATGGTTGTTTCTACCTGTAGAGATTGACTAGGGAAATGACAGAGAAAGTTTTTATGGATTCATGGAGGAAGTGACCGAAACAAGATCTTTTTTCTGCCCCTCATTAGCCCTGGGCCTGGGCCCCTCACTTGCTTTCCTTATTACTTAATTTCACTCTTTTTTTTGTTTTGTTTTTTACTTGATTAAAATGACTTCTGAGTGCACTAAACATTGCTATAATCTAATGAATAGCATTATTCTTGTCTAAAAAAAAAAAGTACTTGTAGAGAAAAAAGAAAACAAATGCAGGCACCGCTGTTTTCACCACTTCACTTTAATAAAAAGGATAATGACTTTAGCCTTGGAAAATAACGAGATTTCCATGTAGTTTTCGTCAGTGGGATTTCTTATTCCTATATCAATAACTTCCCCAATAAAATTCTTCCTCTCCAGTCACTATAACGTACTTTGTTTCATCATCTACTGTAACGGCACACAGGGCATAAGACAGTTTTAGCTGGACCCAGAAGGACTCTTTATTTTTTTTCTTTTTTGAACTGTAAATGTATTTTAATGTCCATTGGAAAAAAAACTAAGCTGCAATTCAAACCTGTGACTTTACGAATAGAATTGTGTCAGGCCAGGCTAACATGAATAAGTAAAAAATTGGAAAATAAATGGCAAGTAACAGCAAAAATGGTGTATGGATATGGAAATGTTGAGGGTGAATCTTACATGACTTAAGTTTAAAATGTCTTAGACTAAGTGCTTTTTTATGGTCACTTTTGGTGCTGAAAGCTGAGCCTCTGTGCACTGGTGCTGAATCAAACCTCGGAGACAGAGTTTTGGGTGAAGTAGAAAAGAATAGCTTTATTGCTTTGCCAGGCACGGGGGGACACAGTGGGCTCATGCCCTGAAAAGCTGTGTGTCCCAATCTGGGAAGATTTGGTGAGGAGTTGTATAGCAGTGGTTCAAGAGTGGGGTTGCTGATAAGGGTCAGGGTGTGTGCAGGGCCTGCACTCCTTTAATCTGGCTTCAGGTGGTCTCCTGATGAGCTTCAAGGTTATCAAACTGTGACCTTCTCTCTAGAACATCTTCCATTTGGTCAGGGGTTTAGTTCTTCAGAAGAGCTTAAAGATACTGTTATGTGTGTCCCTTGAGGCAGAACCAGGACCCTGCCTCAAGGCTACATTATTGCTTCTTAGCTACTCCTCCCTTGTCTCTGGATCCCATCCCTTCCCTGTTTAGCAACTGTTTGAAAGGCTTCCATGCCAAGGAGCCCCACAGAGTCCTGCTCAGTTTCACTTTAAACTTCATTCAATGCTTTTTTGAAATCTCTTTCCTTCTGTGAGACCCTGAAGCTCTCAGAGACTAAAGTGTACAGGGAGGATGTGGCAAAGAAACCCACATAAGGTTCTACTAAGGAAGCTCAGAAATGAACCTGAAATATAAATAAGTCCCTTGGGATAATGAACATGGCCCTTAGGCCATGCATTTACTCCTGCAGGACAGGAGAGTTCAGTTGATGGTGAGCAAAAGTAAACTACAATGACTAGAAAAAAGATTCTCTGAAGTGATATTGAAGCTCCTGGGAAATGAAAGCTCTTATTACACAGCTGAACTTTACAATACAGATCATGCTAGAGGAAACACTAAATCATCTTGCTGTTCCTCCATAGAAAATGGTTTACAAATCATTATCCTAGTAAGAGACTTTCAAAGAATATAGAACAAAAAGAAATAGGAAGAGCATGGAGGTGTATGTATAAGCAGTCAATTAATGCAAATCTTATGTGTGTAGGTTTTTGTGATATTTGTCAGCTTTTTACAAGTTGTAATTTGTTGTGATGCATTTCCTATTCTAAATAAGCATTCACTCTTGTGCTTAGCTTTTGAGAGTTTTCCTAAGTTGAACATACTTTTCATACTGTACACATCTATGAGATACTATTTAACAATTTCCCTAGAAGGAAAAATCAAGGAATGGGCCTTACTCCCTCTTTGTTTTTCAATAGAATTTTTACAATTTATGCATGATCTTATTAAAAAAAGTAATATGCATTAATTATATTAGTTTAAATATGTTACAGTAAAAGATGCATAACATAAAATTTTCAATTATTTTTTAGTGTACAAATCAATGACATTAATTATATTCACAGCGTTGGATAACTATCATCACTATCTATTCCCAAAACTTTTTCATCACTCCAAGCAACAATTCTGTAACCATTCAGATTTTGTTTGGGGTGATGAAAGACCATTAATCAGTAGCTCTGCAGTGCCTCCTCAACCCAGCCCTTGGTAACCTCTAATCTACATTCTGTCTCTGTGAATTTTCCTATTCTTTATATTTCATATCAGTGGAATCATACAATATTTATTATTCTGTGTCCAGTTTATTTCACTCATGTTTTCAAGGTTTATCCATGTTGTCACATAATAGATGTCATTCCTTTTTAGGGCTGAATAATATCTATTGTGTGGATATACCACATTTTGTTTACCCATTCATCTGTTGATGGATACTTAGGTTGTTTCTACCTTTTTAACTATTGTGAATAATGCTGAAATAAACACTGATATAGAAATATCTCCTTCAGTCCCTGTTTCAATTATTTTGGGTATATATCTAGGAGTAGTTACAAGATCATATGCTAATTGCGTGTTTAACTTTTCAAAGAACAACTAAACTTTTCCACGGTGACTGCACCGTTTTACTTTCCACCAGCAATGTAGGAGGGTTCTAGATTCTCCACATCACAGCCAACACTTGTATTTTTCCGTTTTTTGATTATAACCATCCTTGTAGGTATGAAGCAGTATCTCCTTGTGATTTTGATTTGCATTTTTCTCATGACTAATGATGCTGAACATCTTTTATTGTGCTTTTGGCCATTTGTATATCTTCATTGGTCTATTCAAGTCTTTTACCCATTTTTACATTGAGTCGTTTTTTGTAGTAGAGTTTTAGAAGTTCTTTACAGTTCTAGATACCTTATCAGATACACGATTTGCAAATATTTTCTACCATATTCTAGGTTGTCTTATTACTTTCTTGCTAATATCCTTTGATGCACAAAATTTTTCTAAACTTTGATGGAGTCCAATTTATCTATTTTTTATTTTGTTGCTTATGCTTTTAGTGTCACATCTAAGACTCCATTTTGAAACCAAACTAATGAAAATTAACCCTTATGTTTTCTTCTAATAGTTCTATGAATTTAGCTCTTCCATTTAGGTCATTGATCCATTGTGAGTTAAGTTTTCCATATGTCATAAGGTAGGGATCTAATTTCATTCTTTTGCATATGGAAATCCAGATGTACCGGCACCATTAGTTTAAGAGACTCTTCTTTTCCCATTGAATGGACTCGGTACTTTTATCAAAAACCAATTGAGCATAAATGTATGGCTTTATTTATGAACTGTGAATTGTATTCTATTGTCTATAGAGTTGTCTATATTGTCATTCTATATGTCTATCTTATGCCAGTCTTTTACTTAATTTCACATTATTTTTTGTTAAAGTGGCCTCTTTGCTAATTATATGTGTATACCCCTCATAGCCTGGATTTTTCAGTCATATTATCTGAGGAGCTTTGAGAAGTATTATTTTCTTTTTTTTTTAAATTATTTTTAATTTTATTGGAGTACAGTTGATCTACAATATTGTGTTAGTTTCAGGTGTAAAGCATAGTGATTCAGTTATACATATACATATATTCATTCTTTTTCAGATTCTTTTCCCATATAGATTATTACAGACTATTGAGTAGAGTTCCCTGTGCTATACAGTAGGTCCTTGTTGGTTACCTATTTTATGTATAGTAGTGTGTGTATGTTAATCCCAAGCTCCTAATTTATCCCTCTCCTGCATGTTTCCCCTTTGATAACCGTAAGTTTGTTTTTGAAATATGTGAGTTTGTTTCTGTTTTGTAAATAAGTTCATTTATATCATTTTTAAATTAGAGTCCACATATGAGTGATATCATATGATATTATCTTTGTCTGACATACTTCACTTAGTATAATAATCTCTAGGTCCATCTATGTTGCTGCAAATGGCATTATTTCATTCTTTTTTATGGCTGAGTAATATTTCACTATATATATGTACCACATCTTCTTTATCCATTCCTCTATCAATGGACATTTAGGTTGCTTCCATGTCTTGGCTATTGTAAATAGTGCTGCAGTGAACATTGGGGTGCATGTATCTTTTTGAATTATGGTTTTCTCTGGATATATGCCCAGAGTGGGATTGCTGGATCATATGGTAGTTCTATTTTTAGTTTTTTAAGTAATCTCCATACTGTTCTCCATAGTGGTTGTACCAATTTACATTCCCACCAACAGTATAGGACTCTTTTCTCCACACCCTTTCCAGCATTTATTGTTTGTAGATTTTTTTGATGATGGCCATTCTGACCGGTGTGAGGTGATACCTCATTGTAGTTCTCTGATGATTAGTAATGTTGAGCATCTTTCCATGTGCTTTTTGGCCATCTGTATGTCTTTGGTAAAATGTCTGCTTAGATCTTCTGCTTATTTTTTGATTGGGTTTTTTTTTTTTATTTCTTTCTTGTGTTTCAGTTTCTGTCTCCTTTAAAGACATGAGTAATTCCATCTATTTCTTATCTTTTTTTGCATAAACATTAATATATTTATACAAACCATTGACAACCACCTTTATAGGATGCTTATCCTTAAGTTAGAAGTCATTCATGGTCTCAGATTTCTGCATTGGACTCAGCAGTCCTCCAAGTTTAATTTTTAGAGAACAACTGGAAAAAGAAAGAACTCAGCTGCAATGAGACATCTGTTCTCATGGAAAAGAGAGAGAAGCTCCGTCAGAGTTAACTGGGAGGCTGTACAAAACAGAGAAGAGTCATGTAGTTGAACTGGCCCTTTCTGATAAAGGACATGGGATCATAACTTCATTTGACAAGTAGTAGCATAAGGTGGAACTAGTGTGGGTGTGTAAGTTATCTCATCTACCAAGATCTGTCTGAGAAGAGGATAGGAGGACTACCGAACACTCTGATAAAACTGAAATAGCAGAAGATGATAAAGTATAAAAATTACAGTGAAATACGTTTCCAAATATGTTCATGTAGGCTAAAACTAAAAGATAATATAATTACTCCCTTCTGTTACTTATTTAAAAAATTTCAGTGACCTATTATGTGCTAGGTGTCCTAGGAACTGGGGATCATAATGATGAACTTAATGTAGATATCTTAGATAATGATACAATCACAAAATATGTAATTATAGGAATAATTAATTATAGTTGCAATAAGTATTACAAAAGAAAAAGCAGAGTGTGCAATGAAAGAGTAAAATAGGCACCAAGATTAACTTTGGAGGAAACTGTCCTGAAAAAAAATAATGTTTATGCTAAAACTTGAGAAAAAGAGTAGGAGAAGCCAGGTAAAAATGGGAGAAGAGTCCTGAAGATCCTGAAATGGGAAGGAGTTTACCACATTAAAGAATGAAAAGATGCTCAACGTAGTCTTTATTTTTATCTAAAGAGAACTCATAGCTAGACCCCAATATAGCGCAAAATAGGAATAGATTATCCCTAAAGTAAAAGGGAAACATTGTTTGAGCATACGACACTGCTAATCTGCAATACACAATAGGTGTGTGTGTGTGTTGTGTTATGTCTATATCCTACATATTCTGCCTATAGTCAAATAGGATTCTGGTATGAAAGTCTCTTGACCTTAATATATCCTCTTCAGGAATCTCTAATTAGCTCTCTGAGACTATTTAATTTGTGAAGAAGAGCTGCCATTCCGAATCAGTCTTTTAACTAGCTATATATTTATAAGGGGCAGATTTCAGGGAGTTGTTTATTTGGAGCTGGATTCCTCTACCTTTAATGTGCTTTTTATTTTTAAAATATTGTTTGGTATTACATAGCTTATTTGCTCAAACTCTGCCATTAAGTTGAAAAAGTCCAATTCCATTGGTTGTTTAGTTTTCATTATACTCCATTGTTTATATGGTTTCTTCTATTTTGTATAGAAAAATCTTAAGGTGGGTAACAAAAAAGAGTTGGCTATTTTAATCATATGAAATAAAGAATTAAAAGGCCTTCATTAACCTTTATGTATTGGTGGAAAAATCTCTCTGAGTATTGTCATCTCAAGTCACCGCAGTCTGTGCTTATTGGATATGAAGGAATAAAACCACAGCTTTCTCTAAGTCTGTAATTAAGAATACTGGCTCTGTTCTGAATACTATCTTCTTGTTAATAATATACCTTTTGAATAGTTTGCACATAAGAAGCCAATATTCAAGAGTTGCAGCTGTTCAAGAGATTAGAATCTGGGATAGCATTTCCTATCACTATATTTTTCCCTAAGATTTTCATGTGTGTTATGGAAAAAAATTATAAATAAATACGATAAAAATATGTTTATATAACAGTTTTATTTCTTCTTAATTTTAATTTTCTCAGAATCTTTAATAGGGGATGTATATGGTGATTCTCTAAGAGAGGAGAGTCTAGAATGCAGCCTTTCCTAACTTAGATCTCAGAACTGATCTGCAAGGACAGCTGTATAACATCATTTTGGATAACGCTGATCTGGAAAAATATATCTAGAGGATTGAGGGACAGGTGTAATATTGAGAAGAAAAGATGTACAACATTATGAAAACCCAGAAAGAATGAATTTAGGTTTTTTATAAAAAAGGAGAGCACTCAATAATTATGAAATATGGATGGAATATGATCTAAAAGCCAAGGAAAAACATGTGGAATTAGACCTAAAGTGACTGATGATCTTCATGGAATTTGGGCTGTCATACACCTTTGTAGAAACAGAGGAAAATCTGGTCCTCAGCCATGTGAATATTCCCTTTCCTACTCTCCCAACTTACTGTGATTAAAAAGGAAGGCAATGCAACACAGTTTTAATGGTTGTCACAATGCATAATTTTGGTTTGTCCTCAGGCATGTATATTTAATGTTCATACATTTAGTTGCTAAATCTCTATGTAACTCTGGTATTAAAGCATATTATGCACAGAAGGTTTCAATGAAAGAAAAGGTCACAGAGGGGTCTAAGTAGATATATTCTCTAAGGCTCTTTTGACAGTACACTCAAAATAACACAGGGAAAAAGCATAAGTTCTGTGATTCTATTGTAAAACTAGGAATACCTTTAAAAAGGGCAATGACTTTGTTCCTGAAGTCTGCTTTTCTATCATAAAAATATAGTATATAATTTCTTCTTAGAGCTGCAAACAATTTTTATTTGAACATTTACTAATTTTACCTTTAAAACTTCAAATTAGTGAAGTTCTTAGAATTTCAAGTGAGTCTCATGCATCTCTGGCCAAAAAGTATCTTAAAACTTTTTGTGTTGTATTATCTATGAATGTCATTCAAAATTACAGATTTCAGGTAGGCTGTAAAGCTACCTTGTAATCTTTTTAGAATGCAAAATAATAATAGTTATAAGATCTATACCAGCTATACTTATATGATAAATACATATTATAAGAAAACATTTTTTGTAACATAAACAACTGACTTCTGTGGACTTGTGCAAATCCATTGACAGTGTCCATTGTCTTTTCTTGCCTTGATAGATGATTCACTATAAAAATATGATCTACATCTAAGCTGTATAATTGGTCAGGTTATTTTTGGAATTTGTCAATATGAATACAGTGGGAAGAAAAAATAACTCATAGTAACACAGCACTTTTTCTCTTAGCATTCCAAATATAATATCAGGTATTAAATTTTTTTAATCAGGCATTTTTAAAGTTTAATCATTCAATTCTAGCATATAAAAATATTAGAGTATAATGGTGATTCCCCTTTACGTCCTCCTCTTAATCAATTGGAAAGTAGTCAAACCACCCAACCCCAAGATTCATTGCCTTTTTTTCTCACATTAGTGAAGTCCCCTTTCCCCAGTCTCTCAGACATTCCCTGTCATCCCTTTCTTTTCTCCACTGGACCTACTATTAGGAATGAATCTGTAACTTGTAATTCAGCTAAAGCATAAACAAAATTTAACCACACAAAATATTATAGAGCTCAAGTGAACAGAATCGATTTATTTTGGAGAAATTTCAGGCATTAGCCAGGCCAGTTTAGGCATATATTTGGTAACCTATCTCTGAACTATTATTTATAAATACTTTGTTTATTTGTAGAATTCCAACAATCTGTAAATCAGGACTCTTGATTTGCCTGAAGGCTGGAAACATCTTAGGCCTCTGATAGCCATCCTTATAGCTCTAAAGATTTAATGCCCACATCTTAATGACCATGATAATTTCTGAACCTCAAACATCATTTCTGATCTTCTCGAAAACATCTTTTATTCTCTTCAGCCTCTATAGGCTCTGGTCCCTATGGCCCTTTCACGATGGCAGGCTAAATTCTGTATTACAGTTTCATTAATTTATCAGTACGAACTTTTTAAACTATGAAAACCTGTTGTATTTGGTTTGCATTTATTTAACACACATATATCATATTTATTGATTCTGGAAAACATTTTTTAAGTATAAAGAAAAAAGTATTTTCTGTAGATATGAGAAAAGCAAATTAGCCTTTTGGCCAATATGCTTGGAGTCTTGCTTTCTCAGTGTTCAGCGTTCCCTAGTTGGAGCACAGTGGAGAAAGCCTGTTAGTAGGAAAAAACTGATCTGGAATACAGGAAACCTGGAAGGAAAGTCAGTTCTTTACACATTTCTCATCCTTTCACTCATTAGCTGCATCAGGTCATGTTAGCAACTTTTCTCCTTCCCCTCCCGACAGCTCAGGCTGCTTTTCTGCCTTGAAACACATTACCTTTGAATTTTAAGCATGAAATATAGAAAATGAGAATAAGAGGATGGTGGGAAGTGGCTTCATTAGAAGAGGGGGTGAATGTCGAAGGAAAGAAATAGCTAAATGCTACTTTTCCTAAATTACTTTTCTTCTTTCTTTTCTCTTTCCTGAGCTTCTGTTCACCAGAGAACTTTCTGTTTTGGGCAATAGCAGTTTGATGCTGATACCATTCATCATCAGGAGTAATTTGAGTCTTCCTGCCTTCTGTTGGTCGGCATTTATTTTTACCTGAGTACTAGATTTATTCTCAATCATTTCCTCTTTGGAAATACTGCTTAGAAAGCAAGAGTAACTAACATGTTGATTCAAGTGGAATTTAATCTTCTGAGTTCTTCCAAGGCAATACTTGACTCATTACAGCCTATTTTACACAGACTCTGGGATGGCAGTTGAACAAGTTGGAAGAGTTAGGTAGGCTTCTAAAAGCCAAATGATTCAATTATAATTGGTTTGTCCCATATAGCTCAAAGCCTTGGGAACAGAGGCAAACTATTCTAGTGGCCTTGTTTTAGGAGATCAACCACCAGAAACAAAATTGTTAAGGAAAAAACCAAATAAAAGTTTTAGAAACAGCATTTTAAGTCAACCAGGGAAAAGTAGCAAATGAAAAAATGATACTGTAATGATTTAATCAGCAGTGTCTCCTGGTCTCAGGACATTAAATAAAACATATATTGGATCTTAGGAAAATCAGGCAGCCGTAGAAATAGTGAAATTATTTTTGTCTCATCCATTCTCTTTGTTTTTCATGAGTGTATATATTAACAGGATCAAGCCCAGGTTATATCTGTGAGCTGGGTTTTTGCCAGGATGATAATGATGGAAAATTCTAATAGATTTGAAAAGAGAAACAATATGAAGATAGAAGATTTTTGGATGGAGCTATACAAATTCTGTCTTTAACCAAAGTTTTCAGTATCAGTGTCTTAAGTCAATTAAAGACCTGCAAAATGCCATTTTCCACTTACTTTAGCAAATGATAATCTAAGATTTGATGAAGTTAAATGTGTCTTCGTACATGGAAACTAGTTGAACTGAAAGCAACACTAACCTACCAGTCAAATGAGAGAGTATGTTTCCAGAGACTCATTCCCTTTAGGCAAAGCTCAGAATACTCATGAATTATATGTCAGGCAGAGGCTGAAGGATAGGAAGCCATTAAGTCACCATGAAACAAAAGGAGAGGGAAATTGAAATGTAGTTTAGATTTTAAGGTAAACCTAAGAGAAAGTCAAAGGTAGGACAGAGCTCTCCCCCCATCCCTTTCTAGAATCAATTTCTCTTGATATCATAGACTGAAGGAGTTTGAGAAACTGAGTGTTGTTTCTTTGGGGGAAAGAAAACTAAACTCAACATTGTAGTTCCAAGTTAATCTCTGTATTTTTGTTACTTGGTAGCAAGTAAAACATTTATCCCAAACTTATTTGTCTTTATTTATTTGTACAATGAGTACAATCAAGGTATGCCTGTGTTCAATGATAAATGAATTTTATTACTAGTGTGACTTTAGGTGATGATAACATCTCTTTGAGACCTTTTCCTTACCTACAAAATGAGAATTATAATACCTTCCTCTTAAGTTTGTTGAAAAGGTTATAGGGATATTTTAAGATAGCATATGGTAAGAATTTGGACATAGACTCTAAGTAAATGCCATCCCTGGGAAGCCTTATTTAATTTTAAGGTTATAATCTTTAAAATACAAAGAAAGTACAAGGAAAAAGAATTCTCAGAAAAAAATTCACTAGCACAATGGTCTAATAAAATCTAATAATAAAATAACTGCTATTAATAATAAATTTTAGACACAGTCATTTGAAAGTCTCAATGCATATCTGAACTAGTATTTTAGTTTTATATCTCCCAATGAGTTCATGATCATTTGCAAATAATTTTAAATATTATATATGCTTTCAAAGGGAATTGACAAGTAGAAATACATTCATTTTATCAGACAAAGATCTTTCTACATAGGGTTTGATAATTTCCATCTGGTCTTAGAAGAAATCATTAGAAACACCATAAGTAGATAAATACTTGTAACTTTCTGGATCATGAACTTTCAGGTGATGAAATGTTAGAGTTATAAAAATGTTCTCTTTAGGACAGTGAAAATACTTTGTATGATGTTATAATGAAGAGTGTATGCCATTATACATTTGTCTAAGCTCATAGAATGTACAACACTGAGAGTGAATACTAAGGTGAACTATGAACTTTGGGTGATTATGATATGTAAATATAGGTTCATCCATGGTAAGAATGAAAAAACAAACAAACAAACAAATGGACCATTCTGGTGAATGAAGTTGATAATGGGGGAGGCTATGCATGTATGGGGATGGTGGGGGTATATGGGGAAACTCTATCTTTCTCTCAAAATTGTTGTAAACCTAAAACTGGTCTAAAAAAAGTCATTAAAAAAACTCATATTAAACAACAACAAGAAAATGATTTTTAACGTAATTCTGATTGCTTTGATGAAGTACTAACCTCATCCATGCTACTAGACCACTGATAATAACAAAAATAATAAGAAAAAAATTTAGCAGAGGTGTGATACCAATTCGTTTACAGATATACTTCAGCTTAGAAATATAAATAAAAAACTTAACATGGCACATTTTCTTTGTTAAGCTGCTTTTTTTTTTTTAAATACTTTAAGAATAGAGTCCATCATGCTTCTCCTTTGTTAAAAAAAAAAAAAAATGTAGACTATATATAAACCCTGACCTACCTTAACCTCAAAATAAAGCTGTAAATAATCATTTTAATGTTCTACCCAAATCTGTGTATGACATGGACTCCTATTAAATATAATCGTTAAATGTCTTCCTATTCCAATTGAAGATTCTAAATATATGAAGGGGAGCAGAATTTTCCACCCCAAAATATGCCTCTTTGGCATAGGGATATTTTTTTTTTTCAGTTAAGCTGCTTTTGATCAAAGCTTCCTTATATACCACTCAGAAAGAAATGTCCATGGAGATATTTTGAAATTGTTGTTTAGCAGATGTTTCTCATTGTTCAGCAGGGGAAGAAGGAGGACAGTATATAAGAAGAAGAACCCCATTTTGTCTCAGGATCTCTCTGATTTATACTTCACTCAGACAACCATATATTGATTTGCAAAATGTAGCACTGTTCTAGAGATAATCAGCTGTGCAATCAAATGGTAGTTAATCTGGTTTAGAATTCTTGAGAAATGAATGATCTTTATAAACATATCAGTTCTTTCTTTGCAAATCTATTTCATTCTAAATGTTTATTCACATTAAACATTATTTAGAATTACCAGTTTGTAATTCCTTCTTGCCACATCAGGTGTTAGGAGAAAGAAGAAGAAGCTTGAAATACCTACTTTTAATACTAGAAGCAGAAACACCTGACAGATACAATCAGAATGTGTGGTTAACATGCCATCAGCATTATCAGGTAGTGAGTAGAAATGCAAATTCTCACACTCCATCCAGACCTATTGATTCAGGAATTCTGAAAGTGAGACCTAACATATTGTGTTTTAACAAGCACTCCAAGTGAATTTAAAGCTTGTGAATGATTGTACTAAAGGCCAGGGATTCCATTATAATAAAAATTGGGAAAATATGATTATGTGATAAATACTTGAAGTATTTAAAAGAAATAAGAGGGTATTGACTGAATCAGAGAAAATTAATAATTAATATAAAGTTTAGCTCTTCCTTATGTGCCTTACAGAGGCTGAGAACCAATTAAAATCCCAATATTATTTCTTTCCTATATCCATTCACTGGCTGCTCATGGAATGCACATAATTATTATACAGTCCCATCATGCATACACACATATGCATACATACACGCATGACTCAAATGAGACAATATAAAACAAATTCAAATAGAGGTTACTTTTTGACTCTCTTGTTCTGGATTAGCTGTGTAATTCTTGTCTTGACTACTAAAAAAATAATTATGTTTCAAATCTCGTTTCATAAACATTTTCTCTCAAAATGAAGTATTGTGTTAATGAATAGGATGAAGAGAAAATTGCTAAAGAAATGACCATTATCATTTAATACTACAGGTTTTCTGTTTATTTTATGCAAAGAGATATTTTGGTTAACCCCAGAAATATTTGTCAGTTATTTAGAAAAAAATAAAATATTAAAATGTCTTTTTATAAAACTGCCTGGAAAATGAAACATTCAATTAGTTTTATAGCCCAGTTAAACAATTCTCATTTGATGGGAAGTTAGGTTGTACAGGGAGGTCATATTTTGCATAATGTAATTTTACTAAGTAAACATGTTGGCTGATACTTTGTTTCTACATAAATGTCCTAGATAAAAATAAAATTCATGTTTTATGTAATTTATTATTAGTGTGTTTTACATTTAGAAGAAATGAGGAACAGAAAGTTGAGTAAGGTTGAAATTATTTTGTTAAACTGTTTAATTTGAAATAATTTTAAATTTAGTAATAAGTTGCAAAGATTGCACAGAGATTTCCATTATACCCTTCATCCAGCATCCCTTGATGTTAACACCTTATGTAATTATGTTATATTTATTAAAACTAAGAAATTAACATTGGTGCAGTGCTACTAACTAAACCACTGACTTTATTTGGATTTCATCAGTTTTTCTGATAATGCCCTTTTTCTGTTCCGAGATGGATTTCTGGATAATGCACTGCATTTAGATGGTGTGTGTGCTTAGTCTGTAAAGAGATCTGTTAGAGTTTCTCAGTGTTTCCTTGTTTTTCATGGCATTGACACTTTTTAGAATAGGTAGATATTTTTGAAGTCCCTCAGTTTAGGTTCTTCTGATGTTTTCTCATACATGTATCATAAACTTTAGTTCATACTGATAACCCTGACTCTGATTCACCTCAAAAGTCATCCTAGACTCCTCTACCCCCACTTTGCCTAGTTGTAGCTTCTTTATCTGATAATGGCAATGAGAAACTGACTCCACATACCTATAATTTGTTTTTCCAAACTTAGTATACACATAAAGTAATTCCAGAAATGTTACCTCTTGCACCTCTGAGAAGCAAATTTATCATCTAGAGTCTGGTACTTATGTATAGCTCTTTTTGTCTCTGGTCTTATGGCATCTAGTCAAAATACTGTTTGCCAAAGTTATTAAATAGCTCCCTTTTGCCCAGACTTTCTTGTGTTATGTGATTGTACTGTGGTAAATTGTTGTATAAAGTAAAATAGTGATTCAAGGGTACTATTTCCAGGTTTCTTGCATTACTGATTTTTAATGCCAGCTTTCCTCTACAAAGCTTCTAAGTATGAATGAATCTTTCTTTTGCCCATTGGTATATTTGTTTATCCTTATGCCAGTACCATATGGTTTAAATAAAACTTGATAAAAAGTTTGATATCTGATAGGATATATTTTTCTTTCTTCTCAATATTTTAGCTTTATGAATTTGAAGAACACTTTAATTTTTATGACAACCCCAATTTAGGTATTGATAGGATTAATTTTATAAATATTGTCATCTGTATTGTATTGTTTGCCATCCATTAAAGATAGCATATTCTGCATTTTAAGTCTGCCTCGATGGCCTTCCATAACATTTTAAAAGTTTTTCCATTATTCTTTTCTGACTTTTGTTAATTGTATTCTCAGTTGCTTTACAGTTTTTATTTCTATTATAATAACCTTAAAAATGTCTGTTCCTTAAATGTTTCTACTGGTTTATAGAAAAATGATTTTTGTGTAGTAAACTTTCACAAATACATAAATTTGAGGTCACTAGTTGTAATAATTGGTGGGTTCTCATGGATTGGTTTATGAATCTATAACACATTAAGTGAACAATAACCATTTTATTTCTTTTATTCTAATTCTTAACTCAGTCTCTCTCTCAATCTATGTGTCCTATTGTATTACCTAAGTTTTCTCATACAATGTTGAAGAGGATGATAATAGTGGGCATCCTTGTCTTGCTCCTAACTTTTGAGATATCTTCTGACATCACCGTTATATGTGATTCTTTTTTTTTTTTTTGACAGATATCTTTTACCAGTTAAGTTAAATTTCTTCCTTATTCACTATGATATTTTTTCTAAATTATGAATTGCTAAACTTTAAGCAAAGTTTTTTTTACACACATATGAATATGATCACTTATTTGACCTTGAAATTTTGTGGCTCAGTTTGGTGAATTACATAAAGTAATTGGCCAAGGTTAAGACATGTGTTCTATTGCTGTGATTAAATTATACTTGGTAATGATTTTCCCTAATTATTTTTATACATTCTTGAATTCATTTTACTAATAATTCATTTGATTTTTTCATTAAAATTCAAAAGTAAAATTGTCCAACAATGTTTCTGTTGCAGTTTATATCTGATTTTGGCACAAGATAATACAGTTTTCAGAAAATTTCTTACATTACTATCAAAGAGTAAAATCAGGCATCTCTGGTTTTTCTTTTAGGGACTCCAAAATAGGGAATACAGATCTGTACCTGATACACAAACAATTTGAGCAGCGTGTGTGTGTTTCAGAGACAGAGAGGGGGAGAAGGGGAGAGAGGGATAGAGGAGCTGATTTAGGAAGGTATGAAATAATGACAAGAAATAATAGAAACATAGTAGAAATAAAGGAAGGGAAGATCAAGAGAGAAACAAAACAACATTTATTCAACAGAATCATCCAGGAATCATGTTTAAGTGAATTCTGGGTTTATTACCTACTGAAGGTACACCTTCAGTAAAGAGAAAGAGAAAACCTGTCAAGAAATCACGCTAGGGGATACACTGTATAAAAACATTTTAAAGTCATTCCTCCACCATTGAGTAGAACTCTCTCATAAATAACTTATTATTTTCAGTTAAATACATTATTTTAAAATTGTAGTTGCCTTTTTAGCACTCTTTGGCAAAAATCCATTATTAGCCCTTTGAATTTGTACTTGGTCAACTCCCAGTGACTTTGTAACAATCTGCTCCTGCTGATTTGCTGAAAAATAGGGACCCAATGAACATTTATCTTCCTTAATTATCCACAGAATAAATTGAGAATCAAAGTCATTGCTTTGAAATCTATAATATACATTATTTCCAAAAAAAAAAAAAAAAAGGAAGGAAAGACAAGGGAGGACTGAGGAAAGAAAGAAACAAGCTGTGTCCCTTTGACTTGAAGCTAATATGTTTTAAATCTAAAAATACAGAGAATAATTATAACAAATAATAAAGTTATTTAATTTTAAAAAACCTCCATAAAATTACTAAAATCTTGATTTAATCAAATTAACTCTTATCTATCATATTCTTATTATATGACTTTCCTTGAAGAATAATATGTAGGAAATATTTTTTGATTTTCCACCAGTAATTAATGTCACCTTGGCAAAACATCTGTATTTGGCCATTAGAAAGAAGCATTTATTGATGTCAATCTGGTATGCAGTAGATGCTCAAAAAGCAATAGGAGATTCAGACTCTGTCTCATAGTTCACAATCAGATTAGACATTCACAATCTATAGTTTTGTTAAGAATTTTTAGAAAATACAATAAGAATTACAACAGATACAAGGAATGTTTGAAGGTCAGAGAATAGGCTTCTTTTCCCTTGTGGTTCTTTTATCTCAATCCTAGTGTCACATTTCTGAAGTCTTTAATATGTGATGGATGTCTTTCACAATGAAGTAATGCTAATAGCTGTTACTCAGTTTTCTCTGAAAACTTTACTATATATCCACTACTGAGTGGGATCACTGGTATGTATATAAGGGGGCTGCAATAAAAACTATTTAAAAATATACAGTTTTTAAAAAAATATATTTATTTTATTTTTGGCTGCATTGGGTCTTTGTTGCTGCACACGGGCTTTCTCTAGTTGTGGCAACTGGGGGCTACTCTTCGTTGCAGTGCGTGGGCTTCTCATTGCGGTGGCTTCTCTTGTTGTGGAGCACGGGCTCTGGGTGCGTGAGCTTCAGTAGTTGTGGCACGCAGGCTCAGTAGTTGTGGCTCGCAGACTCTAGAGCGCAGGCTAAGTAGTTGTGGTGCACAGACTTAGTTGCTCCGTAGCATGTGTGATCTTCCCAGAGCAGGGCTCAAACCTGTGTCCCCTGCATTGGCAGGCAGATTCTTAACAACTGTGCCACCAGGGAAATCCCGTAAAAATATACTGTTTTTTAATAAGGTCTGACCTTTGGGAGTCCCTTTGCAGAAATAAGCTATTACATAATTATTACATATATAAGGACAGTATATATAGCAAAGATACCATGAGAGAGCAAAGAGGAAGAATTCTTGTTTATATGAGCAGTCAAAGTTTTATTAATAAAAATAAAAACAAGAAATGTAGGATGTTAGGTGTTATATAGAAGAGTGGTTTGATAAACTGCCTGCTCTATTGCAAAGAAAAATAAATGAGACAGAAGTTAAAAATAGGTAAACAAAGACATGCAACATATCCTGTCTTGGATTTCAGTACTCAACATTAAAATCAACACTTACCACAAATACATCTGTGGTTTCTAATATGCTTCAGCTATAATTAAAACACAAGTTTATTAGTAAACCGGTTTGTTTGGCCATTTCTATATGATAAATGTGTAATTTTTGAACTATAATTTGGTGATGTTTAAGACTTGGAAACAAAGTAGACACAAATTTAGTATGTTAAATAAGTTAAATATTAAGTTGCATGTTTTCACATGAAGTAATAAAGAATAAAAATGGAGCCAACTATATTATCTCATGGAAATATCCTTTTATAATGCAGAGGGTGCCTAAAATGCTTTGCACTCTTAAATGTTGTTTAGTAAGGGATGTCAGTCAAAAGACCCATGTCAAAGGGAAATATAGGGGTACTGCAGTCCTTTAGTTAGTTCCACAGGATGGGTTCTACAGTACCTCTATAGGTTTGTTTATATGGAACACTCTAAAGATTTGGTTTCTTTTATATTTCTGTGCATGTCTGGGTCTTTTATATTTCAGGATTGCAAGCTATGATTAGGATTAGTTTCTTAAAAATGTGATAATGACATAGCTTTGGTAAGTATGTAATAATGTGACTAGAAGCTGTAAGGTGACATTTAGAGTAAAATAATGAGTTTCAAAACCTTATAATTGTTACATACCTCACCCGGTGATCATAAAAGCTTTCATGTATCAAAAAGGTGTTTACCTCTTAAGGAAAATAACCTGCTATAAAATAATGTTTGAACTTAAATATCAAGTCTGGAAATCTCTGTGAAAAGCAAGATCCTAGACACAGTCCTGTTTCTCTCATAATTTCTCATCTTGAAATAATGCCATTTGCAGCAGTATAGATGGACCTAGAGATTTTCATACTGAGGTAAGTCAGACAAAGACAAATATTACATGGTATCACTTATATGTGGAATCTAAAAAAATGATACAAATGAACTTATTTACGAAACAGGAACAGACTCACAGAGATAGAAAACAAATTTATGGTACCAAAGGGGAAAGGGGGAGGAGGGTTAAATTAGGAGTTTGGGATGAACAGAAAAACACGACTATATATAAAATACATAAACAAAGACATTGTGAGCTAGGTGTGCTACTGTAATTGAAATGATGGTATTTGGTAATTTGTGTTTACTTTTCTAACTTGGATTTAACCCAACTAGCCTCTCATCACATTTGGCAGAAAACCCAATATTAGTAATTTCTCAGGGCCCCCTGTCCAACACAAACCTTGGGATTAAATATTGCAGGAAATGTGGGAGCCGAACTTCCATTGTTCACTCCATCATGGTCATTGATGAACTGCTCACTGCTGAAGCCGAGTTAATCTCTTCCAAAGCAGGGAGCCCCATAAACATTAATGCCTACTTCCTCATTGCTAAGGCAGGCTGCTGACCCTCGGTCGTGGCTTATAAGGGTAAGGGACACAGTGTTCAGACTGCAGGTGTCTATACGTTACTCCCTCACAGGTACTCTGCATTCTCTGGTTGCAGTGAGGAATTTTTTTAAATATATCTGCTTTTCTAAGAACCTTCTTACTTCTCCCTTAACCTTGACATTTAGTTCCCTTTCTTTTTGTAGTTGAATTAATTCCCTTCTCCCTTGAAGTACTGAAGCCATTCCAGGACATGGCAGAACACCAAATACTCCTTTCAGGTTCTAGGGAAGTCCAGATATCCAAGACCAAAAATGTGGCTACTCTGAAGAGAAGTAAGAAGCAAAAGGAAAAAAAATGTTATTATGCACAATAAGAAGAACCAAACAAATATAAAGTTTTCGGAATATTTTCTGGAAAAGTTAGTCAACAAACACTGCTTGTATTTTTATTTTATTTTATTTTTCTTTTTGGTAAGCAATCAAAATGGACAGTCTTAGGACCTAACAAGGGAATGTCCTTTCTAGAAAAAATGTTAACAATCAAGGAAAAGGATTCGTCAAAAATATGGAAAAGAGAGGCAGAAGTATTCAGATTGCCTTTGGAAAAAAATGCTTGTTTCAGTCAGTGCAGCCTTTTACCTTAAATTGGGTGGTCTTAACAGCAGGCATTTATTTCTCAAGCTTCCGGAGGTGGGAAGTCCAAGGTCAAGGTGCTGGCATACAGTGTCTGGTGAGAACTACTTCCTGGCTTGTAGACAGCTGCCTCTCTCTGTGTGCTCACATGGCCTTTACTCAGTGTATGCTCCTAGAGAGAGAGCTCTCCTGTCCCTTCCTCTTCTTTTTTGTCCCTTTTTAAAATTATAGTTGATATATAATATCGGTTTCAGGTGTACAACAGAGGGATTCAATATTTTTACAGATTACACTCCATGTAAAGTTGTTATAAAATATTAGCTATATTCCTGTACTGTACAATATCCTCGTAGATTATTTATTTATTTATTTATTTATTTATTTATTTGGTTATGGCTGTGTTGGGTCTTCGTTTCTGTGCGAGGGCTTTCTCTAGTTGCGGCAAGTGGGGGCCACTCCTCATCGCGGTGTGCGGGCCTCTCACTATCGCGGCCTCTCTTGTTGCGGAGCACAGGCTCCAGACACGCAGGCTCAGTAATTGTGGCTCACGGGCCCAGTTGCTCTGCGGCATGTGGGATCTTCCCAGACCAGGGCTCGAACCCGTGTCCCCTGCATTGGCAGGCAGACTCTCAACCACTGCGCCACCAGGGAAGCCCCCTATTTATTTTATACATAGTGTTTTGTACCTCTTTATCCTTTATTCAGTCTTTCCCCTCCCCCATATCTCTTCCCACTGATATCCCACTGGTAGTTTGTTATCGATACTAGTGCGTCTGTTTCTGTTTTGTCACAGTTTATTGTTTGTTTTATTTTTTTTTTATTCCACATATAAGTGATAACATACAGTATTTGTCTTTCTCTGCCTAACTTATTTCACTAAGCACAATTCACTCCAAGTCCATCCATGTTGTTGCAAGTAGCAAAATTTCATTATTTTACGGCTGAGTAATATTCCATTGTGTATATACATACACCACATCTTCTTTATCCATGTATCTGTTGATGGACACTTAGGTTGCTTCCATGTCTTGGCTGTGGTAAATAATGATGCTGTGAACATTGGGGTGCATGTATCTTTTCGATGAAGGTTTTCATTTTCTTTGGATATACACCAAGGAGTGCATATACCAAGGAGTAGAATTGCTGGATCATATGGTAATTCTATTTTTAGTTTTTTGAAGACCTTCCATACTGTTTTCCATAGTGGCTGCACCAATTTACATTCCTACTAACTGTGCACGAGTGTAGCCTTTTCTCCGTGTCCTCACCAACATTTGTTATTTGTGATCTTTTTGAAGATAGCCTTTCTGACATGTGTGAGGTGAGATCTCATTGTGGTTGTTGATTTGCATTTCTCTAATGATTAGTGATGCTGAGCATCTTTTCATGTGCCCGTTGATCATCTGTATGTCTTCTTTGGAAAAATGTCTATTCAGGTCTTCTGCCCATTTTTATATCGGGCTGTTTTTTGTTTTGGGTTTTTTTTTTTGGCCACACGCAGCTTGCAGGATCTCAGTTCCCTGACCAGGGATTGAACCCAGGCCACAGCAGTGAAAGCCCGGAATCCTAACCACGAGGCCACCAGGGAACTCCCCATTGGGTTGTTTTTTGATACTGAGTTGTATGAGCTGTTTATATATTTTATATATTAACCCCTTATCAGATAAATCATTTGCAGACACTTTCTCATCCTCAGTAGGTTGTTTTTCATTTTGTTGATAGTTTCCTTTGTTGTGTAAAACTTTAAATAGGGTCTATTTGTTTATTTTTGCTTTTGTTTTCCTTGCTGGAGGAGATAGGTTCAAAAAAAAAAATTGCTACATCTTATGTCAAAGTGTGTTCTGCCTATGTTTTCCTATGCATTTTAAGGTTTCTAGTCTTATATTTAGGGCTTCAATCCATTTTGAGTTTATTTTTGTATATTGTGTGACAAAATGTTCTAATTTCATTCTTTTACATGGAACTGTTGACTTTTCCCAACACCACTTATTGAAGAGACTATATTTTTCCCATTGTATATTTTTGCATCCTTTGTTATAAATTAATTGACCATATGTGTGTGGGTTTATTTCTGGCCTCTCTATTCTGTTCCATTGATCTGTGTGTCTGTTTTGTTCCAGTACCATTCTATTTGGATTATTGTAGTTTTGTAGCATAGACTGAATTCAGGGAGCTTGATACCTCTAGCTTTGTTCTTTTTTCTCACAATTGCTTTGGCAATTTGGGGTCTTTTGTAGTTCCATATAAATTTTAGAATTATTCATTCTAGTTCTGTAAAAAAATATTGTGGATATTTGGGTAAGGATTATATTAAATCTCTGTGTTGCTTTTAATAAAATGGGCATTTTAACATTATTAATTCTTCTAATCCAAGAACGTGGGGTATCTTTCCATTTCTTTGCATTGTCTTCAGTTTCCTTCATTAATGTTTTATAGTTCTCAGTGTATGGGTCCTTAACCTCTCCAAGGCCGTCCTGCAGTCCCATAGCTTTTTATTTTTTTCCTGTTGCCCTCTTAGTTCTCTAATTTTTATTTTTGCATTTTGAGCTTATTAAGATTTTCTTCTTTTAATAAAATCTGAGTCTTGCAAATACATGCATTTCTTTCCAAACTATTATTTCTGACAAGAGCTTTTAAAATGTGTCTTAAATATCAAGTCCAAGCAATTTTTTTTTTTTTTTCTTTTAAGCATCACCTTCTTTCTTCCTGATCAATAGATACTACTGGCTCTATGTGCTCAGAGATCACATTGTAGCAAGAAATTTTTCTGGAAATACAAACTTTATTCAGTGGAAATCATCCAACCATCCAATAGAGGAATGAAAAATAAATTGTTATACGTATTCAGCAGTTAAAGTGAGTGAAATAGATCTATCTATCTATCTTTATCTCAATATAGACATGTCAGTGTCTAATGTTCAGTGAAATTATGTTTCTGAGGAGACAGATATAGTTTTAGCTGCATGATGGATTCATGGACTTTTTTCTTTTTTTTTACATTATTATCAATGTTCTCAATGTTTGAAAGGTTTCATAATATTTTTTAAAATAAAAATTACCCTCAATTTAATGTTCAAAATACTACCCTTCAACACAGGGTATATATTTGACTTGGGAACTAAAATGTAATCTCTTGAGCAAGGTCTATCTCATATGATTGACCTTATTCATGTCACTGAACAGGTGTCATGCGTGTAATACTTTATTTGTTTATTCATTCAATAAACATTCATCAAATGGTGGTATAAAGATGCCACATTGATAGTGCATTTATCAATGTAGTTGTACTTTTGTGTATAAATAAATACTCACTAATTTAATAACATTTTACCTTGAAAAATAGGTAATATAAATTTTAGTGAATCTCATTTTGTGTTAATTTTTCTGCTCAGTTTTCAAAGACCTTAAGTCACTAGTGCTTTATTTAGAAATCTATGGCTATTGGAAAGACTGAGTTTGCATAGAGTGGAGCTTTTAAGGGGGATTAAAAAAAAGTATATTTACAGGGAGCAAAACAAAAGAGAGGGAGTTGTTTCTCACAAATAAATTATCAAAAGTGTCTGCCCCCATTCCCAAACCCTGCCCCACTCTCACTTGTAGTCAAATCATGTGTATGCCTCATTACTTTATCAGTTCCACAGGGTAATAATTGCTGAAGTGAAGCTGTAACCAAAGTTCCTGAGTACTTCAGTAAAGAAAGTTTAATTTTCCTTCTGTAGGTGAAGGAATACTTTTCTAATAGGACACTATTTGCCTTAAAGTTTGGGGATGGTTTTAACAACAAAGGTAACAGAGAGCGTGACTTTCTTTTCCCTCCATTGCCGCCAAGGACGACATGGCTGTGAGACTGAGTACTAAAGTAGAATGGCGAATAGATGATCCATTTTCCTTATAATTTTCATCAGGCTCTATCATTCTTCCCACCTCCCACACCCAAGATTCTGCTATAAGTTAAAACTGACTTTGTTTAAAACCCAGTCAAGAGTGACAGCATAAAGGTGGGCATCTGCTCCACCCTGATCATGCTTTGGGCTGTGCAAGCAAGAGTGAAGGAAAATTAGGCAGAGTCAGTACTTATTGCATTGAGCTCAAATTGGCTTGTGGGGTGACTACGTTTAGCTAACTTTTAATTTCTTGAAACCATGAATGACTCAGTATGTGTACATGTGTGTGTGTGTTTGTATGGGTTTTTGGTGGGTAGACATAGCCATGAGCAGTAAGCCCTGAGAAGGGAGTCAGTGGTGATGACAGCTTACTCGGACGTGTTCAGGCCTGGCCCTACACCCCAACCAATTTGCTCCCTCCACCCTCATCCCCACACTTGTGCCATGAAGCAGAAAAATAGATCTGCTCATAAGGTAGATTGTCATTCTATCCCAGATTTTATTTCTTCTCATATCTGTATGAAGGGTAGACTTAACGCCACTTTCTAGGGCCTGACTCAATAATTCTATCATGTCTACTGGAAAACACTTAAAAGGACATCTACTCAACAAGGGAGACTTATGTCATTCTTTTAAAAAAAATTACTCATGATATGCAATCTTGGGAGAGCTTCCCCAGTTCAAACACCTAATATTGCCAGTGCTTCAGGCAAAAATGTGGTTTCTTGTTTAAAGATACTAAGAACAAAAAACAAAAACTATTGACGAGTAAGAATCCAGACAGTCTCACCTAATTTTCTACTATATAAATTGAAGCAGACTTCACAAAATTCAATAATCATGGTGATTTGGTTTTATTTTATGAAAACATGTAGAGAAAAACAATGTAAGAACTAAGAAGGAAATGGTTTTAATTCAGACAACTCTCCAATGAAGCACAATAGAAGAATAACAGTGTAATTAATGCATTTTTTTGACTAATAGATTATTATACTTGATTTTGTTGTATAAATCTCAGCCTATGATAAGAATTTCTTAATCTCTACTCATGATTACTCCTCTACACAAAAAATGAATTTGTTTTTTGATGAAAGAGCAAATTTAATTTTGGCCCAGGGCGATACAACTTGTTAATCTTTCACTGTCGGGGAATTCAGATACAATTTTTGGAAAATGATGATGGTGTTCTGAAAGCTGCCTGGCAAACAGAAACCATCCCAGCATTTTCGGAGTAAACATATCAATATCTGACAATGCAGGCTGTTAGGACTCTCTCTGATTTTGGTTTTAGAAAATTCTGTCAAAGCAAGCAATAGCCTTCGTCCTGGTCTCCAATACATTCTAGGTAAATGCATTCACAGCAAGAGCCTATGTGGCTTTATTTGAGGAAGGAGCAAGAGCATGTCCTCTTCCTGATCTGAAAAACTAGGAGCAGCTAGAGATCGGCATTCCCTTTTCCCAAGTCATCTACCCCTGACCAGGCAAAGCTATTAAAGTATTTCTTTTAGACATTGGAGCAGGGATTGGCAAACATTTTCTCTTTATAAAGGGCCGGATAGTAAATATATAGACTTTATAGGCCACTTGGTCTGGGTCACAACTATCCAGTGATGTGTGCTGTTGTAGTGCAAAAGCTGCTATTTACAATATGTAAATGAATGGGCAGGGCTGTGTTCCAATAAAACTTTATTTACAACAGCAGAATGTGGGCCATCCAGGGTTTACTGACCTCTACTCTAGAGCACTGGCTTATCTTTCAGGTCCTATCTCAAGTTAGCTATATAAACAATTTCCTAAGAAAAAGAAAAAGAAAAAAATAATTGAGGAAGTCTTCACTACCCACATTTTGCACTCCTTTTCCTAGATTTGATTTCCAGCCAAAACTATAACATCAAGGTGGGAAGTATTTCTCACCCTGGCAAGAAGTAGTCCCCTGTTCTTTCTGGATGTGAATATGGGTTAAATTTGAAAAACAACTGTGAAATAAAGGACTTGAAGTAAAATGTGGCTCATAGAGGCTGACTGCATGAATTAGCTATGTTTAGAGCTTGCTTGGGCAAAAAGGACAGAATCAAGGACTGAATCATTGGTACAAGTAATGGCTGATACTCATTGCTCCAGTGTGAAGTGCCAGCCATAGGGCTCCTTTCTTCAATCATATGTAATGGAGAGGGGCTGTGCAATAGTTGCACATACTCCGCTGAAAGGCAGGCTGGCTCTCAGCAAGGGCTGCCAGGGAAAATAAATGGTTGATTAAGAATGGACTGGGAATAATCATAAGAATACTATTGTAATATTTACTACTTAATGAGCACTGTATTAGGCACTGTGTGAACATAACCTCATTTAAGTTCAGAATTGCTCTTCCAAGTGAATATTTAGAGATCCCATTATGTGAAGGAAAGAGGACTTAATGGTACCAAAGCCTTGATTTCAGTAAACCAAAAGGAGATGACGAACTTAGGCTGTGTGTACTTGAGTTACAACAAATTCAAGGTGGTGAATAGTACAACTGTGCTATTCAAAATCTGACAGTGACTGGGACCATGACAATAATTTATCTTACAGAGTCTATCATCCTAGCAAACAGCTGCAGCAGAGGACAGGGATGCTGAGAGGAAAGGAATTTGCAAGGGCTATAAATTCAGAGGAAAAATCCAGCTCTATTAGTAACTAGGCAGTTACATAACGATTTTGGATGGTCCATGGATTAGGGTAACCAAATGTCCCAGTGTCTTGGAATGTGAGACTTTCAGTGCTAAAACCTGGAAAAGTTCCTAGCAAGCCAGGAAGGGTGTTATGGGTGTACAGGTGTTTGGGGCTTACTAGAGGCTCATGAGCAGTGCTGTGCTGAAGCTGATTCATAAGTGCTTGTGAGAGCCGATCGTTAAATTTTCAGAAACTTTGCAAGCCATTTTTTAAAGAACTATTATTAAAAATTAAATTATATAAATTAAAATTAATTACATAACATATCAATAGGCAAAAGTTACTTACTGCTTTCTAATTTTAGGGTTGTTTCCTCTCATCTATAATTGTGGGGTTATTTATGTTTATTGTATCAATCCGTATAGTAGAAATATTGATACTACAAAATTGGGGGCTACTGTGTATCTTTTCCCAACTGTGCATTCGGTGACATCATACTGGAAGCTTGAAATAGGAAGAAAGGTGCTTTATTTCTCTAGAAAATGATAGGGGCAGTGTTCATAATGCAGATTAAACTTCCAAGTGCATGGTGTCCATAGCTGTTACATTGTGTATAGCACACACACAAAAGAGGAAATATTCTTCAGTATTTGAGAACTCTTTTCATTAAAAAGTAGCTTACATCACTGACAAATGAGTAAAGTTCAACATGCCTATGATTTCACTGTCATTTTACTCATTAAAGAAAAATATCAACTAGCATTCATGTTGCAACTACACTGGCTCATCAACTGAAACTATAAGTTGGCAACAAATCCAAAAGGTTGGCAAAAAATCAAGTGAAACAACCTGTGAGAATTAATTGGCTATATGGAAATGACAATAATGAATACATTTTATTATTACTTGTAGATTGTGTGCAGCACATCCTTTACATTAGTACAATTTTATGATACATGTCTATATATCCATATCTGTAGGTCTGTAGCTATATACTTTTTTTTGCCAGAGAGCTAGTTGTTAACTATTCCTAGTACACTACTGCTCATAAATTCAGATATGTGTAGCAGCAGCAAGAAAAACCAAGACTCTAGTAGCTGGTGAGTTTGAGTTTGTACTGGCTGCTTTGTTCAAAACTGATTGAGCTCTGGATGTAGCTGTGTCTGGTATTACATGTGTCTGAGAAGAAAGGGTCTTGCAAAGAAAGTGCTGATGATAAATAACATAAGAGACAGCCATCTTTGTGGTGCACATGCTCTTCTTTCTTCCCTGGTACATAATTATGTTCTGAAGTAGTACTTAATTGCCTAAAAGTCTTCTGTGATTAAAGCCATTTGTGCCACAACATAGGCCACTTAGAATGTAAGTTCTATGAAAAGAGAGACTGAGATTATTTTTTTCATTGATGAATTCGCAAGATAGATAGTAGGTTCTCAACACCTATGCATTGGGTGCATGAATACATAATTAAATGAGTAAATTCAATGTTATCATCCTTTCTTAATGCTACAGCCCATGATGTATCATTCCTTAAGGTTTATTTAAGAGGACAGGGGTAGCAGTAACATTACCATGCTGGCTTATTATTATCCACTTAAATTAGAGCTGGTCTCCCTACTTACCTCTAAGGACAGAGCCAGGGACTTGGTCGGGGGCTGGAAGTGTCCTGCTTTGAGAATAACTTTTTTTTGCACTTTTGTATTTACACGTAAAATCTTTGCATTTTTCTCCAAAGAGTAACATATTTTTATTACCCTAATAGATCCATTAAGAGTACATTACCTCACTTTTCCTCTGTAAATCTTTGAATAAGACTGGTGTTCTAATTAAATATACTTTGTTTGTCCTATAAGAACTTATGCACATACACTTGGCATGTCCTCCAAGGTTTCATGTAACCCAGTTTGAGAAGTTTTACACAGCTACTAATAAAATCCTCTAAGAATAATTTATGCAAATAATAGGATATTCCTCTAAAAGGTCTTACATTTTAGGTAAAAACAAATAAACCAATAGATATTCCCTCCACCATCATGGTTAAAGAAAAGACCAAAACATTAATAAAAATACAAAATATTTTAATGATAAATCTATTTCTTAGGGTGTTTAAGGACCATACCAAATATGAATTATATTTTTTATTTTACTTTATTCAAAGAAATTAATTATAATATTCTGAGGGGTCTGTTAGTTACTATTAAAATAACATTTTAAATTCCTTGAATGCTTTGCATTATTTTATTCTTTACTCAATTTAATTGCTTAAAAATTTAAACTAAACAACTAAGGAAAGAATGTGATATAAAGTTACTATGACAATATATTCCAGAGCCAGTTACTGACATTCTAAAATTAAACAATATTGCCACAATACTCTTATGCTCTTGTCTTTTTGGTAATCATGATTTTCTCAGTGTTTTCCTTTTCCTGTTTCCAGACCTGAGCAAGTTTTTTAACCAAAAACTCACTGAAGTGGCCAGGGTGGCAGAGAAGAGGCTGTGTATAGACCCCAAAGCATGGGCTCTCTTTTACAAAGGCTCATTTAGTTACTGCTGTCACTATATTCCTCTGGAATTCCTATTGTCTACTTGGTAGCAAGTTTATTCATTGAATCCTTCCATTCTAGACAGGTTATATATTTATTCTAACAGGGAAAATACATTCTGAGTATGAGTTTGCTATTCATCTTTACAAGGTGCCAATCAGCACCATTATCCAAACAGGGTGTTTAGTCTATCAGCATGGGGTGTCACACATTAAAACTGATCAGGGGACCTTCTTTCCCTCAATGGAATTATGGAAGTGTCTCTAAGACCATGGAATCCAGTTTATCTGCCACATACTCAACTACTCAGAAGTTTCTAGAGTGTTGGAATGAACAACAAAAGATACAGTTAAAACACCAATTTACAGGCAATAATCTGCAGGTTCAGGGAGTCCATCCTTAGGTATGCAGTATATGAATTGTAGCAAATACTTTAATACTATACTTTGCCCCTAAAAGGAAAAATACAGGGGGAAGAGCAGAAGTTGTCCCAGTGAGCATCATTCCCAATTGATCTACTGAGGGACGTTTTACTTCTTGTCTCTGAAACTCTATACTTTGCATGGTTAGAGGTCTTGGCCCAAACCAGTCTTTTTACAGGATACACTTCAAAAGGCCCATTGAACTCTCAGCTATGGCTGCCACCTGGCTACTTTGGACTTTTTATGTGCATGAGCTAGTAGACAAGACAAGGAATTGACATCTTGCCTTTTTGGACCTCTCTGGTACAATTTATCATGAGTTGGATTTTCTAGAGATGACTGAAGTGGATTTTGGAGTATAAAATGATTATTAGAGACTGAAAGATATGAAAAGAGGAGAAAAGCAGGGTTATGTATAGGAAGAAGTTGAACTATGATGTATATTTTACCAAGTTGAACTGTGATGTATATTTTACCAAGTCATGGCCAACTAGTGGGGAGCTTTGGAGCAAGCATTGCTTGTCAGAGTGGACCTGCATCAGATGGAAATGGCTGGTGCTTTACACCTCTATCTCTTTTAGTCACCATATACTGACTACCCCAGGAAAATACTGAAAACTGGCAGCTAGGCATGTCTGTGGATTGTACTTCCCAAAGTGGGCAAAAATTTCTTTCTTGAAAGGAGATCTAAGTAAAGCATCTTCTTGTCTACCTTAAATGTGATCCATCATGACATTGACTTAGATCCACGGAACAATTTTATAATAAAGAAGTAGGATAAGCATGCAGCCCTATCATATCATCTGGTAGCTACAGCATTAGAGGACATTGTAGAATGACCTCTTAAGCTCAACCAAGAATCTAAAATAGGGATGATAGGCTTGAGTGGATGCTTGGATGTATATATGATACAGGATACAGTGTATACTGAACCAATGGCTATTGAATAGTGCTGTGTCCCCAGTAGTTAAAAAAACATGTCTGCTCTTTCTTATAGAACAATAGAGAAAGAAAGTCGTTATTGTATTCTTGCGTATAGTCAACACTGATAATCATGAAGACCTAGGAACCTAGGGTTGCTAATAGTTATTGTATAAAGAGTAGAGTATGTCTGGAGGCTGGAAATCACTGTGGTGATATTTCAACAATCAGTGAAAATGGTAAATGTACAATTCCAAGAAAACTAGGGGCTCATACTTATTAGAGATTAAATCTAGGCCATTTCATGTAAACAACCTAGATGAGTAAAAGAATGAACAAAGGGAAAAAGAAATCAAGAATTGGTAATAGAAGAGAGGTGCTGAATACCCCTACTGCCTTGGAACCTCTTGGAGCTGTAGAACTCCATCTTGTTAAATAACAAGCACTAGCTTGTTATTAACTCTCTAATTTTTCAAAGATTTTGGCTAGCCAATTGCTTGAAATGTCAGTATCCAAATATATACAATATAGGGCATGAATAGATTTGGGTAGCTCAAGGGATGGACTGTAGTAAACACTAATTCCTTATTCTGTGTCCTCTCAGTTTACTTCTGAATTCACTTGAAACTGCAGTGGCTGATTCCCCAGCATGCTGCATCCCATGTCAAGCAGCAAGCATCAGCTTCTGTCTGCTTCTCTGCTTAATGCGTTCACCAGCCAGTGCTGTAGGAGCTTCCTCTGCCCACAAGAAGAGCAGCTCAGAAGTGCCTGATATTTAAACTAGGGAAACCCTCAGCCACCTCAACCAGTTAGGGTCACTATTCTCTGGCCCTCTGTAGGACAATTGTGAGACAATTCTATCCCCAGTTGTCCGTATTAGTGTTTATCAAAACTTCTATTGCAGGGGTCCACAACCCCTGGGCCACAGACTGCTAGTGGCCCGTGGCCTGTTAGGAACCAGGCCACACAGCAGGAGGTGAGTGGCGGGTGAGCGAGCAAAGCTTCATCTGTATTTACAGCCGCTCCCCATCACTCGCATCGCTGCCTGAGCTCCGCCTCCTGTCACATCAGTGGCGGCATTAGATTCTCACAAGAGCGCAAACACTACTGAGAACTGCGCATGCGAGGGGTCTAAGTTGTACGCTCCTTATGAGAATCTAATGCCTGATGATCTGAGATGGAGCTGAGGCAGTGACGCTAGTGCTGGGGAGTGGCTGCAAATACAGATTATCATTAGCAGAGAGGTTTGACTGCACAGAGACCATAATACATCAATTGCTTGCAGGCTCATATCAAAACCCTATCATTGAGTGGCAAATGAAAACGAGCTCAGGGCTCCCACTGATTGTGCATTATGGTGAGTTGTACAATTATTTCATTATATATTACAGTGTAATAATAATAGAAATAACGTGCACAATAAATGTAATGTGCTTGAATCATCCCAAAACCATCCCCCCACCCTGGTCTGTGGAAAAATTGTCTTCCACGAAACCGGTCCCTGGTGCCAAAAATGTTGGGGACTGCTGTTCTATTGAATTTTCTGTCCTCTGTCTCTTTTTCTGCTTCCTCATCTGTGCTTCTTTCTTGTAACTTAAATAAATTACTTATGTCCAAACCATAACTTGGTGCCTGCTTTTGGGGAATTCAAACTAAGATGGTGATAATTTCCATGATTACACTTATTGTTAGGTTTTTGAAGGCAATCCATGCTCCCCAAGCAAAATTAGATTTAAGTAGCTAAAACTAAGTTGTTAACTGTGTTAATTTTTGACTTTGAAAGTACCGTTTTACCTTTTCTCAAAGACATGCTCTTCGACTGAGAACTGAAATGCAGTTCAGCCAAGAGGTAAGGTAAAAACTTGATTCTACGTACCTTTGAAGAAATGAATTTAATGACCTGCTTCACATGTTACTCTATATTACTCTAATTTTTCAAGCTGCTCCTATTGGTACCTTTCATGTAGATTGGGTTTCACCCTGTATACTGGAACCAGTCCTCTTCACAGTCAGGACTGTTTAAGGAGTAGATGGTCATTGGCCTCTCCTGGGGCCACTGGGCACTGTTCTGACTTTGTACCAATTTCCACTGAAGCTGATGTTCTACTCTTCCTGCCCATAACCCTGTCCAGTTTCTTTTGTTAGCAGACCTTTTACCTATCTCTCCCCACATACTCCCAAGCCACTGTGAAAATATGAGCAAAGTTGGATCAATCAAGTGATCTCTAACAAAACTCCAGCCTTGTTTTATATTATAGGAAGGTGAATAATAGAATTGAAAATCCAAGGACCTATCGGCCATCTCATTCTTAAGATGGATGGCATGTTATCTAAAGCCTTGCTATAGAGCGTACCCATTATCCTTAGATTTAGGACTTTAACCAGAATTCCAAAATAATAAAACAGTCTTATTCTATGTCTTGTTAGAGGGGAAGGATTATGGATTGGATTCCTTATGACTTTGTGTCTCTGGTTATAGTCATATGTAACTTTACTTCTGCTTTTCCAGGTTACGTAGCCCCCTTCCTTCCTTCTTTCCTTCCTTCCTTCCTTCCTTCCTTCCTTCCTTCCTTCCTTCCTTCCTTCCTTCCTCCCTCCCTCCCTCCCTCTCTCCCTCCTCTCCTACCTTCCTACCTTCCTGTTTTTTCTTTCATTCTTTCATTAATATTGGAATTCTCCCATGTGAAACAGAATAAAATTCTAACTTTTTATCCATTGCCTCGTTCCTATTTAAGTCTTACTGTGTACTGTACTTCAGGTAACATGTTTCTGTCATGTTACCTATCCTATTTCATAACCGTGAAATAAATGTAGAGTTTCTTAATGCATACTTTTTAGAAAGGAAAATGGATTTAGCACTTACTTGAAAAGTACTAGATATAAAAATGAGCCCTTAAGTACTTTTTTCATTACTCTAATATCCTCCACTACAAAAAATACAACAGGGGAGTGCCCTCTATCTCTTTCTCTCTTTCTTCATGAATATATTTTAATATTGATTATACATTTATAAAACAATAATAGAGGCATGTAAAATCTTTATTAATTCAAATGAATACAAATCTGATAGAAATATTTTGGAGATTTAACTCTTTTCTTGAAAACATGTTGAGAAATGGCAAACGATTTTAGAGATTCCCATAAATATAGTTTATATTATCTAGTCCTCTCATTTTTAGCTCTTAGACTTTGACAAAATACTCCTTTGGACTTTGGAATACATTCTTCCCTTCCACAGTCTAAGACTATTAATCTGGTGCCTGTTGGGGTTAAAGGATGACTCCGGGTTAGACATAGATGGCTGTGGTAATAATAGCATTGGCGCCATTTGGGACAATAATGTCTATAAAGTCAAACTGTCCTGAAAGTAAAATATTCTAGGTAGAATGCTAAATCTACTAACCTTGAAAAAGAAACATCCTGAATTTTATTCTTGAGTATCTAGTGTCATTACTTTTTTCCCCTCAATAATTCAATTGTATAGTGACTTTCACAAGGGGCAATATGAAGGTGACACTTTAAGTTTTAGTTCTTATCCAAATGAATGAATCTCGGAAAGAGTGAGATTATTTGCCCACCCCCTATTTTGAATTTTACTATCATAGACAGATATCATTTCTCTCCATAGCTCCATAAAATATTATAGTAGTTTATTGGCAACCTAGCAAGTCAGATAAAAGTTTCCTTTATGTCTAATTAAAACCAATTCTAACACAATTACAGTTTTTTCTTCTCAAAGTTTCTATTTACCTGTGTGATTTTCATTTTAATTCTCTCTAGTACTTTTCCAGAGTTTTCTTAAATCGAATTGCCAGGCAACAAGTACATGTGAGTGAGTAAATAACAGCGTAAGATTTCTCTCATGTGTTCATGCAGCACCCTGTTGTAAAGTGTATCTTTTTTTTCCCCTTACATTAAAGCGTATGGAAAATGATTATATTTTACAACTTACTAGGGTAAAGAGATGAGACTGGTCACTGTTGGATGGATAAAACCCCTTGGGGAGTCTGACTAG